>NC_083403.1:78790899-79415899 GCF_020745735.1 Hemiscyllium ocellatum
CAAGGGGGCCTCAAATAAACTAGGAGTATTCAGTCAATTGAGAGTGAATTTGTTAATATTTAGATGTAGTGTAACCATTGAAAGATACTCATGCAATCTGTATAAGATATCCAGGAAGATTTCACAATGCCTTCATCCTGGGTCTGTCCAATGCATCATCGATTTTTCAAGCTTCAAACACAGCCAATGGAGACCAGCTTTGAAGCTAGCATCACCCCTGGACATGCGATAGCACTTGTAAAGAGCTCCATCACAGAAGCCACATGAGCACAAGTGTTTATTGAGCAAGCTAATAGTCTGAGGATGTACCTTTCAGTGTGCACCTGCAAGGGTGCCCCAAATTGTGTGTGTTTGCTGTGTTTTGCATAGCATGGTAAATATGAGAGGACCAGAGGTGCTGAAGAGTACAGTGACTGTGCTGCAGCTTTGGAAAGAATGAAAATGAGAAGCTAGAGCACACTTTGTTGAACTTCAGCAAGGTATGGAATTTCCTTTGGCCCATTTAAGCTAACAGACTGAGTATGCTGGTCATTGGTGTGAGCAAACATTCACGCTATGTCTGATGGTCCACTCAAGTGGCCATCCCTTGCATGGTAGTGGACATCAGCACAAATGCTGTGACAGTAGCAGAGATGGACTCCTCCAATGTCTCTGTCATCATGTGCAGTATCTCTGAACATGCCAGAACCATTAACAATTTTTTACTTGGCCGTCCAGAATGGTTTGCTTCACTGGAAGCCTGAGGGTCAGCATCTGTGTCCACTGATCTGAGCTTGGAGTGCTTTGTGCCATCCAAAGGGGATTGTCCACTGCCATCCATCTTTAATATAATCTTCTGCACACTTGTGATGTTTGACTCACCATGGGACAACATAGCTACCTGCCAAGGCATGTGCATCTGAGCTGCTGGTGAATGCACAAGACACATAAAATGGTGCATCTTCATAGTGAGGGATCCCCTCTGTTTAACCCTCTTTCCGCTCCTGCATCGTGACAGCGGACTGATGGGAGATAGACACTGTAAATTGGACCTGACAAAGGGAAAGGTCACAGTTGTCATTATGCAGATCATTATATTTAATCACAAATGACAGCAAATCACCACGAATGACAATCTTGAGGAATGATTGAATAGATGGCTTTCACCCAGCCACTGCTGAAAAGGCTCTTCTAGCATCTGTCAAAGTTATACTAGAAGATTCTTAGTCGAATACAAGAACAAGGATCTGGCCAAATCATATCCAATCTTGTTTCTTCGTAATGCTAGTACTAGCTTTGAACTTCATGGCATGAATTAAAAATTCTGTCGATTCCAAAATAAATTGTGCTGAAATATGCTACACAAAATATTTTGCTTAAAGTCTTCCCATTGCAACAAAACTAAACTACACATTCTAGAAAAGGCCATGTGGGTGGATTCCTGTTTTATTTTCTAAATGTATCTTGCTCTACATTATTGTTAGCTTGAACTTAATCCAATACTGTAGTGCTTAACGGTTTTCAGAGCAGACATAAAACACATTGGGTCTCCAACATTTAATAAAAAAATCTACTGTGTAAATCAGATGCATCCATGAAAAATGTTTGTAAAATATTTGTAAGTGCAGCAATTGTTTATACCAAAGAACACAGGTAGAATTGCTCCTTGAGATCTAATGAATCCAGTGTTGGAAGGTTCACAGTGTATCTGCAGCACTTGCAGTTTTGAAGGCACACTGAGAATGCCAATAAATGTATCAGAAAGCTCATGCTGCAGGGCATCACATCAGAAGAAAGCTGTATCCATGGAAACAGTGGTTTATCTCAGTTTTAATGTTTTTCTTCTGTTGTATTATTTTCTTTGACTTCTGAAGACCCTTTAAATGCAGCTACTAAAGTAACCATCATAATGTGACTTTATGTTTCTTAAAGAAACACAAGAACCAGAAGACTTTTCACTCTAAATTAATACAATGAAAAGTAAATTTATTAGGAGTTTAGTTCTCTATCAAATATGTTATGCAAAGTTTACAATTATGTTATCCTAACCAGCAACAACTTGTGTATGTATATATGTGTATTGGTGCCTGTCTGAATTAGGTTGTGGAGGAGCCGGTATTAGACTGGGGTGGACAAGGTTAAGAATCACACAACACCAGATTATTGTCCAACAGGTTTATTTAGCTGTGGGGCAAGATCATAAGACCCAGAATTCATTGTAAATGATCAGAGTTTTATACAACTAATACGATGTATTGAACAAACCTAGATTGCTGTTAAATTTTAACCACTTAGAATGGATTGCAGGTTTCGATTCACTAATATATAAATCCCAGAACATCTTTCAAGTCACATTCCCAACATAACTTAAGGTTTTAGAAGAAATGATATTTCAGCTCAGACAATGCATGAAAGGTGTGAGGTTAGAGTCTGTCTGTATTCCAACCTTGAGTCAGACAGGTCTTGTTTCCAAAGTTGGAATTTATAAAATGTCACATGGACTGACTGCCTACAGATTGTGTGCTTTTTGAACAAAATAGAATAGAACATTACAGTGCAGTACAGGCCCTTTGGCCCTCGATGTTGCGCCGACCTGTCATACCAATCTGAAGCTCATCTAACCTACACTATTCCATGTATGTCCATATGCTTGTCCAATGACGACTTAAATGTACTTAAAGTTTGCGAATCTACTACCGTTTCAGGCAAAGCATTCCATACCCTTCCTACTCTTTGAGTAAAGAAACTACCTCTGACATCTGTCCTATATCTATCACTCCTCAATTTAAAGCTATGCCCCCTTGTACTCACCATCACCCTACTTGGAAAAAGGCTCTCCCTATCCACCTTATCTAACCCTCTGATTATCTTATATGTCTCTATTAAGTCACCTCTCAACCTCCTTCTCTCCAACGAAAACAGCCTCAAGTCCCTCAATCTTTCCTCGTAAGACCTTCCCTCCATACCAGGCAACATCCTAGTAAATCTCCTCTGCACCCTTTCTAAAGCTTCCACGTCCTTCTTATAATGCAGTGACCAGAACTGTACACAATATTCCCAAGTGTGGCCGCACCAGAGTTTTGTACAGCTATAGCATAACCTCATGGTTCCGGAACTCGATCCCTCTATTAATAAAAGCTAAAACACTGTATGTCTTCTAAACAACCCTGTCAACCTGGGTGGCACCTTTCAAGGGTCTGTGTACCTGTGCATCGAGATCTCTCTGCTCATCTACACTACCAAGAGTCTTACAATTAGCCCAGTACTTTGCATTCCGGTTACTCTGACCAAAGTGAATCACCTCACACTTGTCCACATTAAACTCCATTTGCCACCTCTCAACCCAGCTCTGCAGCTTATCTATGTCTCTCTGTACCCTTCAACATCCTTCGTCACTATCCACAACTCCACCGACCTTAGTGTTGCCTGCAAATTTACTAACCCACCCTTCTCCGCCCTCATCCAGGTCATTTATAAAAATAACGAACAGCAGTGGACCCAACACCAACCCTTGCAGTACACCACTGGTAACTGGACTCCAGGATGAACATTTCCCATCAACCACCACCCTCTGTCTTCTTTCAGAAAGCCAATTACTGATCCAAACTGCTATATCTCCCACAATCCCATTCCTCTGCATTTTGTACAATAGCCTACTGTGGGGAACCTTATCGAATGCTTTGCTGAAATTCATATACACCACATCAACCGGTTTGGTCACCTTCTCAAAGAACTCAATAAGGTTTGTGGGGCACGACCAACCTTCACAAAACTGTGCTGACTATCCCTCACCAAATTATTATTTTCTAGATGATTATAAATCCTATCTCTTATAACCTTTTCCAACACTTTACCAACAACTGAAGTAAGGCTCACTGGTCTATAATTACCAGGGTTGTCTCTACTCCCTTTCTTGAACAGGGGAACCACATTTGCTATCCTCCACTATTCCTGCAGACAATGATGACTTAAAGATCAATGCCAAAGGCTCGGCAATCTCCTCCCTGGCTTCCCAGAGGATCCTAGGATAAATCCCATCTGGCCCAGGGGACTTATCTATTTTCACACTCTGCAGGATTTCTAATGCCTCTTCCTTGTGAATCTCAATCCCACCTACTCAGTAGCCTGTATCTCAATATTCTCTTCAACAACATTGTCATTTTCTAGAGTGAATACTGTCGAAAAATATTCATTTAGTGTTTCCCCTATCTTCTCTGACTCCACACACAACTTCCCACTACTATCCTTGATTGGCCGTAATCTTGCTCTCGTCATTCTTTTATTCCTTAAATACCTATAGAAAGCCTTAGGGTTTACCCTGATCCTATCCGCCAACAACTTCTCATGTCTCCTCCTGGCTCTTATGAGCTCTCTCTTTAGGTCTTTCCTGACTACCTTGTAACCCTCAAGTGCCCTAACTGTGCCTTCACATCTCCTCCTAACATAAGCCTTCTTCTTCCTCTTGACCAGAGATCCCACTTCCTTCATAAACCACAGCTCCCGTGCTCTACAGCTTCCTCCCTGCCAGACAGGTACATACTTATCTAGGACAATCAGGAGCCTTTCTTTGAATAAGCTCCACATTTCTAATGTTCCCATCCCCCTGCAGTTTCCTTCCCCATCCTATGCTTCCTAAATCTTGCCTAATCGCATCGTAATTGCATTTCCCCCAGCTGTAACTCTTGCCCAGTGGTATACACCTATCCCTTTCTATCACTAAAGTAAACATAACAGAATTGTGATCGCTATCACCAAAGTGCTCGCACCTGGCCGGGCTCATTATCCAGTACCAAATCTAATGTGGCTTCGTCCCTTATTGGCCTGTCTGCATACTGTGTCAGGAAGCCCTCCTCCATACACTGGACAAAAACTGACCCATCTATAGTACTCATACTATAGCGTTCCCAGTCAATATTTGGAAAGTTGAAGTCCCCTATGGCAACTACCCTGTCTCCCTCACTCCTATCGAGAATCATCTTTGCTCTCCTTTCCTCTACATCTCTGGAACTTTTCGGAGGCCTATAGAAAACTCACAACAGGGTGACCTCTCCTTTCCTGTTTCTAACTTAAGCCCATACTATCTCAGTTGACGAGTCCCTAAATCCTTTCTGCAACTGTAATACTGTCCTTGACCAACAATGCCACACCTCCCCCTCTTTTACCATCTTCTCTGTTCTTACTGAAACATCAATCCTGGAACCTGCAACAACCATTCCTGATCCTGGTCTATCCATGTCTCCGAAATGGCCACAACATCGAAGTCCCAGGTACCAACCCATGCTGCAAGTTCACCCACCTTATTCTGGATGCGCCTGGGATTGACGTAAACACACTTCAAACCAACATCTTGCTTGCCATTGCCATCTTGTGTCCCTGAAACTTGATTTCGGACCTCCCTACTCTCAACCTTTTCTATATTCGAACTACAATTTTGGTTCCCCTCCCCCTGCTGGATTAGTTTAAACCCACCCCAATAGCCTTAGCGAATTTCCTCCCCCAGGATATTGGTACCCCTCTGGTTCAGATGAAGACCATCCTGCTTGTAGAGGTCCCACCTACCCCAGAAAGAGCCCCAATTATCCAAGAATCCAAAACCCTCCCTCTTGCGCCATCCCTGTAGCCACATGTTCAACTCCTCTCTCTCCCTATTCCTCACCTCACTAGCACGTGGCACGGGCAACAAACCAGAGACAACAAATCTGTTCGTCCTAGCTCTAAGCTTCCATCCTAGCTCCCTGAACTTCTACCTTAAATTCCCATCTCTCTTCCTACTTACGTCATTGGTGTCTATGTGGACCGCGACTTGGGGCTACTCCCCCTCCCCTTTAGGATCCCAAAAACACGATCAGAGACATCACGAACCCTGGCACCTGGGAGGCAACACACCAACCGTGCATCTATCTGCAAATACAAATCTGCAAATATAAATTCACTCCACAGACTTATATGCATGTGAGGGAGAGAAATCAAGACAGAGAATGTGTGTGTGTGTGTGTGTGTGTGTGTGTGTGTGTGTGTGTGTGTGTGTGTGTGTGTGTGTGTGTGTGCGCGCACACGCGCAAGTATGACGGAGTAGATGCCTGAATGTGGGTGTGTGCATCAGTGTGAGTGTTGGGGTGAGGTGTGTGTTTCTGAGAGAGAGTATATGAGAGAGGGTCTGCGTGAGTATGATTGTGTGTGTGTGTGTGTGTGTATATAGTGTAGTAAGGTCACCTGTCGTGTGATATGAAACCAAGCTCCCGGTTGAGGCCATCCTAATGAGTAATGAACTTGGCTCTCAGCTCGGCCATTCTGCATTGTTATGTATCCGGAAGTCTGCCTTGGAAGACAGTCACCTGAAAATCCGAGACCAAATGTCCTTGACTGCTGAAATGTTCCCTACTGGGATGAAATATCCTTGTCTGGCTATTGTTGTGCGATGTCCATTCCTCCATTGTCATAGCGCCTGCTTAGTCTCACCAATGTACCATGCCTCGGGACATTCCTGCCTGCAGTGTATGAGATAGACCAAGTTGGCCAAGTCACATGAGTACCTGCCATGCATGTGGTGGGTAATGTCCCCATGTGTAATGGTAGTAGCCATGTTGACACTCTGACACGTATTGCAGTGGTTGCCATGGCAGTGTTGTATGATCTGTGGTCGATGTCTTCAAGGTTGGGCAGTTTGCTGTGAACAATGGACTGTTTAGCGTTGTTTAAAGGCGAGAAGTGGAGGCGTAGGGATGATCTTGGTGGGGTGCTAATTTTCATTGATAATGTGTTGCAGGCTGTGAAGAACATGGCATAGTTTCTCCACTTGTGGGCAGTTCTGGACATTGAAGGGTAGGCTGTCAGTCATTTCCCATGTCTGTCTCCTGAGGAGGTCATTACATTTTCTTGATTTCGGAATTGGCAATTGATGAGTTGAGTATCGGGGTACACATCAGCAGTCAGGAACATTTTGCCTTGGATCTTCAGGTGACCATCCTCCAATGGGGGCTTTGGGGTATGTAACAACGCAGAGTGGCCTAGCAGACACTGATAGCCAAGTTTGTTACCCATGAGAATGGCCTCAATCGGGACCTTAGTTTTATGTCATACTACAGGCGACCTTACTACACTACACACATACACACTCTCACTCCCTCTCTCACACATGCTGTCACTCTCTCACTCCCTCACGCATGTACACACACATGGAGTGAATTTGCATTTGCAGATTTGTATTTGCAGATCCATTCTATTTTGTTTAAAAAGTACACAATCTGTAGGCAGTCAGTCCATGTGACATTTTATAAATTCCTACTTTGGAAATAGAACTGGTCTGACTCAAGGTTGGAATAAAGACAGACTCTAACCTCACCCTTAATGCATTATCTGAGCTGAAATATCTAAAACCTTAACTTATTTCAGGAATGTAACTTGAAAGAAGTCCTGGGATTTACATATTAATGAATTGAAACCTGTAACCCATTCTAAAAGATGAAAGACTTAACAGCAATCTAGGTTTGTTCAATACATCGCATCAGTTACATGATACTTTGATTTTTTGTTTAGCATAAATTCTGTATCCTATGATCCTGCCCCACCTAGCTACCTGACGATGGAGCAGCACTTCGAAAGCTAGTGCTTCCAAATAAACCTGTTGGACTATAATTTAGTGTTGTGTGATTTTTAACTTTGTCTTAATTAAGTGATGCTCTCAATTCCTAACTTTGAGCCAGAAGATCCAGCTTTCAGATTCAAAATGAAAAAGCAACACTGAAGGTAAAGTGAGATTAGAAGCAATGATATTGGAGCAGTGTACGTGGATTGTTTGTGATAAAACATGAATCTACAGCCAAATAATTATATACTATCTGGTTCTGTCTGAGTACACAGCAGAAGCAGTAAGTGGCAGCAGAGAGTAGGACAGATACCTTTTCAGTGGGAGCCAATTAGGTAGGAAGACTTCAACTTTATCAATATTGGATTTGCTAATGTTCTGGTTTGTTCACCAATTATGGCAAGTGGCTGTTAGTGTAGTCTTAGTCATTGAAGATAGTCATTAATATGTTTAGAATCAAACATTAGAGTGAAGCAGCAGGAAAGTGAAGTTGAGGATTATTTGCAACAAAAATTGAAATTACTGGAGAGAAATCAGAGTTAATGTTTCGAGTCAAGTGACTCTTCCTAAGCTCTTTTGTTTTGCTGATATTGAGGGAGAGATTGTTATCATATCAGATCAGCCTTGATCTCATTGAATGGTGCAAAAGATTAAATGGGCTGAATGGCCAACGTATACTCCAACAGCTTATGGTGTTATGAACAGTTGTAGAAGAGTATGGACAATATACATGTGAAAGTTGACCTCTCACTTCAAGGTGAATAAACAATATTTCCAAGTTCCTGTTAAAAGGACAGCTCTGTTTGTGATAAAACCTGTTAAATTAAAACAAAATATGTGTAAAGTATTCATTTTCAGTCCAATTTAGACACAACTAATTGACTTGTTTCAGAATTTTCGGCCCTTACAAAAGATCCATGAATCAGCACAACTTCAATCATAATATGTCTTCTTTGTTGTACTTAAACCAGACAAGTAACTGACAAGCCAGTCTCTGTGAATCATACACAATTTGTTGCCACCAGTTTCAAGGTAGCTGATTGAGTAATTAACAGCAAGTGCAAAGTCTGAAAGGGAAGAAACAGACTGGTTAACAATGACATCACTCTGCTGAGTAGATTCTTAGCAATTTTTAACAGAGCATTTGATGATTGAATTGCCCCTTTTTAATTCTTGCTAGGAAACTGGCAATGATCAATTAGGTGTCCTACCAGTTTTAACCAGAGGGTGTGTTTAATTATTTGCGCAATGCATTATACAGTATTTGTTCTTTGCTTACGTTCACCTGCTGTAGGTGTTCGTGTAAATTCCTAACATAGAATTATAAAATATCTAATTGATATTATAAGGCAGTAAAAGAAAATGTCTGCAGTAAATACCTTGACTTGGATTGTTTTTTCAAGACAGTCAAAATAGAATTAAATTGAATTTTAATAGAGAGTCAAATAGCAGTACTGGATTAACTCCACTCAAGCCCTAAATCAATTTTCCATTTCATTAACTTCTTTGGAAGGTTTTTAAAGTATAGATGCATAATTGGATACTGAACCAAAGAAGGGGCTGTTAGCAAAGATGTTAAAACCTAATTAATGAGTTAGGTTGTGTCTCAAATCCATGCCCATCTTTCCAGAAACTCCTTGTTCGAAACCCTCTGATTCAAAATCTACCCTGATCATAGTAACCAGTTCATATCAAAATCATAAATTATATCTAATGTACCTGTAACAAACAGAAATTTATTTTCTTAAATTTTTGCAACCAGATTATTGCCTTTGACATATTTAGCCATATTTTTTTTAATCTGTTCCTCAAGAATTATTTACTTCCCCTCCAGAGCTGTGAGTACTGAGGTACCTGAATCCTAGGAAAATGTTGTTTTATGATGCCCCTGTGAAGTGCTTTTGGACTTTTTAATACATTAATGGTGCATACAAGATAACAATTTGTATATTGTGTCTCCCATCTGTATGTGATATTGACCTGACTTCATAAACAAATTTTCCAAGGGTTATTCAAAGTAACAGGAGAAAATTGTACCTTAAAGTACAACCTCTCATCATCAAGACCACACTGTCTACCTGCACAACTTTTTCTTTTTCATTTCCGGTTTTGGAGTTTAAAAAGTCCTGAATTATGTTATTGCTTTGACTCGACTCTTGAGCCTTCCAGTGATGCTTTTCAATTTTTTTTAAATTTTTCCTCAGACTTCAGAAGTTAGATAAAATAATTAAACATGGTATCAGATAAGGTGCTATTTGGGAAGATGATCTAATAATCAGTTAACAAGGTAGATTTAAGGTAGCATCTTAAAGTGGAAAAGTTGTAGAAAGGCAGCATGGTTTAGCGAGGTAAATTCCAGACCTCAGGGCCTAAGTAGCTGAAGATATGGTTCCCCTTAATTTCTGCCAAATTCTGATTGTAGTTGACTACAATCTCAGGCAAACATATCATTGAAATGATGCCTGATGTAATCAAAGAATCCTTATAGAGCAGATGGAGGACAATCTGCCCACTGAGTCTGTACCAAACCTCCGAAGAGCGTCTTTTCCTGTCGCTGTATCCCTGAAGCCCCACATTAACTATGCCAATTCACCTAGCCAATACATCCCTGGACACTACACAACAATTCAGCATGGCCACTCCACCTGACCTGCACAGCTTTGGACTGTAGGTGGAAACTGGAGTACCTGGAAGAAACCCACACAGACACAGGGAGAATGTGCAACCTCCATACAGGCAGTCACCTGACACTGGAATCGAACCCAGGTCCTTGGCATTGGGAGGCAGCAGTGGAAGCAGAACTCTTTGTCCTCAGACTTCACAGGTTAGGTAAAAGAATTAAAAACACAGTCAGATAAGGTGGCGTTTGGGAAGATGATCAAACATTCAGTCAATAAAGTAGATTTTAAGGTGACTTCTGAAAATGAAAAAGTGGTTGAAAGGCAGTATGGTTTAGTGAGATGAAACATAGAACTCAGGGCCTAAGTAGTTGAAGATATGGCTGTCATTGGTGGAGCAATTAAAATTTTGAATGTTTGAGAACGAAGAATTGGAGTAATATCTTGGAAGGTTGTCGGACTGAAGAGGATCAGAATTAGGGAGGTATCTTTCAGGGACTAGTATGTTAACAGAATGAGGATTGTTAACTAACAGGAAGTAGACAGTCGCAATAAATGTTTTTTTTGCAGGTTGGCATGCTGTATCTAGTACCGTACCATAGATATCAATTATTTGAGATTTATTTCAGTGAAGGGGTTGAAGGACTGAACATGTTGTGGCTAAGTTTGTAAATGAGCACCAAGAAAGGTAAGAAAGTTACCAAGAGCCAAGGTAAAGAGCCTACAAAGGAATTTAGAGAGGTTAAGTGAGTAGACAATACTTAGCAGATGGCATTTAATGTGGGAAAATATGAAGCTGTCTGCTTTAGCAGGAAGAATAGAATGAATAGAAAAGAAAACATATTGATCAGAGAATACAGAACACTAAAGAACTGAGAGATCATAGAATTGCAACATTGTGGAAGCAGGCCATTCGACCCGTTGAGTCCACACTAACCCTCTACAGAGCACACCCACCCCTCCTACATTTTAATCCTCCATTTCCCTTGGCTGATCCACCTAGCCTTTTCATCCCTGGACACTATGGGAAATTAATTTAGCATGGCCTATCCCCCTAACCTGCACACTTCTGTTACTAGGGGAGGAAACCAGAGCACCCAGAGGAAACCAAAGCAGACATGGGGAGGATGTGCAAATTCCACATAGACAATCGCCTGATGATGGAATAAAACCTAGGTCCCTTGCAATGTGAGGCAGTAGTGCTAGCCACCGAGACATAATGATGCCAAAGATCTGGTTATCCTGATATGTGATTCACAAAATGTAAATATGCAGGTACAAGTGATTAAGAAAGCAAATGGGAAGGTAGTTTCTGTTGTAAGAGGAAAGGAAAATGAAAGTCAGGATATTTTGTTGCAGCTGTTTGGGTCCTTTGTGAGACAACCTGAGGTACTCAGTGCGGTTTTCGTCTCCTTATTTGAAAAAGTTATCTGTAGCTGTCGAGAGAATATTCACTTGACTCGTTCTTATGATGAGGGCTTATGATTATAGAGAAAGGTCGAAAGATTAGAATTATACAAATCAGAAGAATGACAGGTCATGTTACTTAAAAATATAAGATCTTGAGGGGTCTACGAGAATGGATCCAGGAGAATGTTTCATCCTGTCGGGGAGACTAAATCTGGGAACATGTCAAAAAAAAGGTCTCCCTTTTATGACAGAGCTGGAGAATATTTTTTTGCTCTGCAAGTCAGTAGTCTGTAGATGATAAATACAAAATTTGAGATGTTTCATGACTGGGAGCCAGTGGAGGTCAGTGAGCACAGAAGTGATAGATGACCAGGAATTGCTGCTCGTTAAGATACGGGCAGTAGAATTTGGATGCCGTCAAAGTTTATAGAGGGTTCATCACGGGTGCTGACTAGAGGTACAGAATGGCTCACCATCATCTTCTCAAGGGCAACGAGGCATGCTGGCCCAGCCAGCAATGGCCACATTCAGTGAATGAACAGAAAAACATACAATCTATAGATAACACAGGCAAGCATGAGGATCTCAGCAAATTTTTTTTTGTACATTAGATTTCATGTGTAACCGAGTACAAGAGTACAGTGAAAAGGAGGACGAAGTTGGGTGATTTACCAAAATTGGACATAGGCAGTGTTAGCAATGTATGGACATGTAATTGGGAGCTCATCGATAAGTGAAACATGACACCAAGATTGGAAATGGTCTAGTTCAACATCGGGCATTTGCCAAGGAGAGGGATAGAGCCAGCACCTCAGGAATGATGTTCTTGTGAGAAATTAAACACAATTGGTCTGGATTCTTATTCCTGTGTCAGACATGAAGAGTCGGGAGAAATCTGGGGTCCTGGCTGGCCTGGGAACTGGAGCGGGTCACCCTGGAGACTGCCAGTTCCTGAGGCAGGCTGGGAGAAATGTTTGCCTCCAGGTTCCAACAACAGGTTCAATGTTTTAAACACAAAGATTGAAACATAAAACATCCTTCCTGATGTCACTCCCTCACACTCCTTAATCCTCATGCTCCTTCACGATATTCTATAATCAACCTATTCAGAAATATTATTACACACATTTGGAGTAGGTGGGACTTGCTCCTGAGCGTCCTGGCTTCCATGCCCCTTCAATGCCAAGAAATGTCCATGTACTCATCCCCACAGACCTACACACACCTTCATACCCTATGCCATCCAGTGCCCATCTACCAATTCTTTATGGGCACTAATATGCCCATACCCATCTATCTGTCCCATAGCATCAGCTTACACATATACCTTTGTCATTCCCTCTCAATGTTAATTTACTTGTTATTCAGCATGAGCATCCTCACAATGAACTAAGTTATCAGTTTGTTGGGGAAATAAACTGGCTCTCCTTGAAAGATAATAATCTAAAACATTGAAATTGCTTCAACAAACCCTTTTTGAAAACAGGCATCCCACTTAAGTGCTCAATGTCTTGTCTAAACAAAATTTCAATTATTACTTACGTCAACGAACATTTCAATTCAATAGCAGTTGGAGCTATCAGTAGTCACTCCATTGTGAAAATTAGTTTGGAAATCAGTCATGTAGCACCGATCCTTGACAAGTTGGTTAGTTCGAAAAGGTTTACGCACAGTTTAGGTGAAATCTTCTTTGCAGCTCATAGTCTCAAAAGGCGCCTGACTTGCCACTACTACCCCCACCCTACAAAGGATCTCTGACACCTAAAGCCAAAGGATTCCTGATCTCACCATCCCCACTAACGTCGTAGGACCCATGATAACCCCTGTCCATATTACACCACCCCACCAGAGAGTTACCCCAGAAATCTAAACAAAAGTACTTAGAAAAGATTTGCTGTTGCCTCGCCAAATTTTGGTAATCTGATTTCCAGACGGCAGGAATCTGGTCATTTAAATGGCCACCTGCCTCTGGGAACTGTGCAAGCACAAACTACAACCTGGCCTGTGAAAATGACAAATGCCAAGTTCAATGGCCAGGCTTGATATTCCTGACTTCTTCTAACATCTTTGTCACAATGAAGCCACTCTTCATTGCAATGAAATTCAGACTAAATATTTTAGTTTTCCTAATATCCCATTTGGAAGATTTTCTTTTTCAGAATTATATGTCAGACAGGTTGGTTGACATTGTGGAGATGGTGTCATCAGCATACTTGTGGAAACGGATGCTGTGCTTTTTGGACAATGTCACATATGTATAGTCTGTAAATTCAAGATGACACGGTGGGGAGCCAAAGATAGAACCTGATATTTGCCAGAAGTGACAGTTCTGGAGTGGAAGGTGATATCATTGAAGATGATTCTTTGATTGCAATGAGATGGATAAGAATGCAGTCATTCTCTTGCAGTTTTATGAGGCTGGGTGATTGTGGAAAGGCATGAGAAGAAGTGGTATGCTTAAACCTATCAAACAGTCCAGTGGAGGTGAGTCTACCTTTGTCACAGCATCATGGAATATAATTTGTAGCTTTAATGAAATGTCTTTAATGGTGTTGTGTTTTGGGGTGGAAACTCAACCAGAGGAATAATTTTTTCTTTCTTTAATCTTGCAATAGGAGAGTATTCCCAGCAAGGCTTGCATTTTATGGTCCTATCTGAATTGCCTTGCAACAATGTCTGTGGGTAGTTGAGTCAACCATGTCACTGTTGGTCTGGAGTCACATGTAAGCCAGTCTTGCTAAGGACTTCCTCCCCTCACAGAAATGAGTGAACCTGATGGGTTTTTACAACAATCCACCATCATTATTGATGAGACGAGAATTTGATTCCAAATTCATTAATTGAATTTAAATTTCTCAGCTGCCTTGGTGAGATTGACCTTGAGTACTAATAACAAACCTCTGGAATACAAATCCAGGAAAATTACCAATATGCTATTGTCTCCGTTCAATTATTAAGTTTGAAGAAAGGTGGTCACAAATTCAGGAAAAATAACGACAAGTTCAAAGACTTTGAAGAGGAAAGGCAGGCTGAGGGGTGCCCTTCGTATTGTTTGATATACGTTCAGCTGTGCAGAGAAATTATGGGCTACTGGGGACATATAGTGTTGCTGTGTGCTTCCAAATGTAGAGTGATAGAGATGTACAGCATGAAAACAGAGCCTTCGGACCACTTGTCCATGCCCACCAGATATCCCAACCCAGTCTAGTCCCACCAGCACCCGGCCCATATCCCTCCAAACCCTTCCTATTCATATACCCATCCAGATGTCTTTTAAATGTTGCAATTGTACCAGCCTCCACCACTTCCTCTGGCAATCCATTCCACACGCGCACCACCTTCTGCGTGAAAATGTTACCCCTTAGGTCTCTTTTATATCTTTTCCCTCTCACCCTAAACCTATGCCCTCTAGTTCTAGACTCCCCAACCCCAGTAAAAAGACCATGTCTATTGACCCTATCCATATCCCTCATGATTTTATAAACCTTGGCCTCAGACGCTCCAGGGAAAACAGCCCTAGCTTATTCAACCTCTCCCTATACCTCAAATCCTCCAACACTGGCAACATCCTTGTAAATCTTTTCTGAACCCTTACAAGTTTCACAACACCCTTCCAATAGGAAGGAGACCAGAATTGCACGCAATATTCCAAAAGTGGCCTAGCCAAAGTTCTGTACAGCTGCAACATGACCTCCTAACTCTTGTACTCAATACTCTGACCAATAAAGGAAAGCATACCAATCGCCTTCTTCACTATCCTATCTACCTGTGACTCCACTTTCAAGGAGCTATGCACCTGCACTCCAAGGTCTCTTTGTTCAGCAACACTCCCTAGGACCTTACCATTACGTGTATAAGTCCTGCTAAGATTTGCTTTCCCAAAATGCAGCACCTTGCATTTATCTAAATTAAATTCCATCTGCCACTTCTCAGCCCATTGGCCCATCTGGTCCAGATCCTGTTGTAATCTGAGGTAACCCTCTTCGCTGTCCACTACACCTCCAATTTCGGTGTCATCTGCAAACTTACTGACTATACCTCTTATGCTCACATCCAAATCATTTATATAAATGATAAAACATAGTGGACCCAGCACCGATCCTTGTGGCACTCCACTGGTCACAGGCCTCCAGTCTGAAAAACAACCCTCCACCACCACCTTCTATCTTCTACCTTTGAGCTAGTTCTGTATCTAAATGGCTAGTTCTCCCTGTATTCCATGAGATCTAAACTTGCTAACTAGTCTCCCATGGGAAACCTTGTCAAATGGCTTACTGAAGTCCATATAGATCACATCTACCGCTCTGCCCTCATTAATCCTCTGTTACTGCTTCAGAAAACCCAATCAAGTTTGTGAGACATGATTTCCCATGGACAAAGGCATGTTGACTATCCCTAATCAGTCCTTACCTTTCCAAATACATATACATCCTCCAACAACTTGCCCACCACCGACATCAGGCTCACTGGTCTATAGTTCCCTGGCTTGTCCTTACCAGCTTTCTTAAATAATTACACAACATTAGTTCTGTATTCGTTCTGAATCTCCAGTCTTCTGGCACCTCACCTGTGATTATCGATGATACAAATATTTGAGCAAGGGTCCCAGCAACCACTTCCTTATCTTCCCATAGAGTACAAGGGTACACCTGACCAGGTCCTGAGGACTTATCCACTTTTAATCATTTCAAGACATTCAGCACTTCCTCCTCTGTTAAAAAAACGTTCTCATTTTTCAAGATGTCATCTATTTCCCTACATTCTATATCTTCCATGTCCTTTTCCACAGTAAACACTGATGCAAAATACTTGTTTAGTATCCCACCTCATTTACTGCAGCTCCACATGAAGGCCTCCTTAATAATCTTTGAGGAGGAAAGTGGATTGCAGATACTGCAGACAGAGTCAAGATTAGACTGGAAAAGCACAGCAGGTCAGGCAGCATCCGAGGAGCAGGAAAATCGATGCTTTGGGCAAAAGCCCTTCATCAGGAATAATTTCCCTCTTAAATGTACTTCTACTGCCTTTACACTCTTCTAAGGATTCACTTGATCTATCCTGTCTACACCTGACATATGCTTCTTTCTTTTTCTTAACCAAACCGTCAATTTCTTTAGTCATCCAGCATTCTCTATACCAGCCTTTCATTTCACCCTAACAGCAATATACTGTTCCTGCACTCTCATTATCTGATTTCGGAAGGATTCCCATTTTCCAGCCGTCCCTTTACCTTCAAACATCTGCCCCCAATCAGCTTTTAAAAGTTCTTGCCTAATAACGTCAAAATTGGCCTTCTTCCAATTTAGAACGTCAACTTTTAAATCTGGTCCATCTTTTCCCATCACTATTTTAAAACTAATAGAATTATGGTTGCTGGCCCCAAAGTGACACCTCAACACCTCAATTACTTGCCCTGCCTTATTTCCCAAGAGTAGGTCAAGTTTTGCACCTTCTCTGGCAGGTACATCCACATCGTGAATCAGAAAATTTTCTTGTACATACTTAACAAATTCCTGTCCATCTAAACCCTTAACATGATGGTAGTCCCTGTCTATGTTTGGAAAGTTAAAATCCCCGACCATAACCACCGTATTATTCTTACAGATAGTTGAAATCTCCTTACATGCTTGTCTGTCAATTTCTCTCTGATATTAGGCAATCTGTACAGAGGAACCTTGATTATCCGAATACCAATTGTCCAAAAATCGGATTATCCGAAGAAGATCTCCAGATCAGTTTTGGAAATATTACATCAAAGACGTGTTTCCGACAATGATCGCGTCTTTTGTTTACAATGATTAAACAGGCACCGTCTCCAAATGACTGTGTATCGCCCCCCTCTCTCTCCCCACACATTCTGTGGAGTTTTACACAGTGGCGTACCCTAAACTGCCACCCCTGCCCGGCCGCCTGTTCCCCAGATAATCTCTCCAACGTTGTCCTGTACAGGGCAAAGGTGAAACCTGTCAAAACGTTGCAGTAACAAGTTGTGTGTGTTTGCGCTATTTGGAGACTTATCTCACAAAGGCAGCAGCAGCAGCGGTCTTGTCGGTGTACAGTCTGGCTGTCCCGGAGAGGGGGCGGGGTTGGGGGGGGGCAGTATTGCACAGGGTGGGGTGTGGGGGCAGTGTTGCATGGGGTTGGGGTTGGTGATGTGGAGTTGCATGGGGTTGGGGGCAGGAACGGTGTTGCACGGGGTTGGGGGCATGGGCGGTGTTGCACTGGGTTGGGGGCAGGGATAGCGGTGTTGCACGGGGTTGGGGGCGGGGGCGATGTTGCACTAGGTTAGGGCGGGAGTGGTGTTGCACGGTGTTGGGGACGGGGGCGGTGTTGCAAGGGGTTGGGGGCAGGGAGGGCTGTGTTGTACGAGGTTGGCGGCGGGGGCGGTGTTACACGGGGTTGGGGGCAGGGAGGGCGGTTTTGTATGGGGTTGGGGGTGGGGGCGGTGTTGCACAGGGTTGGGGGCAGGGGCGGTGTTGCACGGGGTTGGGGGTGGGGGCGGTGTTGCACATGGTTGGGGGCGAGGCGGTGTTGCACTGGGTTGGGGACAGGGAGGGCGGTGTTGCAAGGGGTTGGGGGCGGTGTTGCACTAAGTTAGGGCGGGAGTGGTGTTGCACGGGGTTGGGGACAGGGAGAGCGGTGTTGCACGGGGTTGGGGGCGGGGGCGATGTTGCATGGGGTTGGAGGTGGGTGTGGTGTTGCACGGAGTTGGGCGTGAGGCGGAGTTGCACGGGGTTGGGGGCGTGGGCGGTATTGCACGGGGTTGGGGGCGTGGGCGTGTTGCATGGGGTTGGGGGCGTGGGCAGTGTTGCACGGGGTTGGGCGTGGGGGCGATGTTGCTTGGGGTTGGGCGTGGGGGCGGTGTTGCTTGGGGTTGGGGGCGTGGGCGTGTTGCACGGGGTTGGGGGCGTGGGCGTGTTGCACGGGGTTGGGCGTGGGGGCGATGTTGCACGGGGTTGGGCGTGGGGGCGGTGTTGCTTGGGGTTGGGGGCGTGGGCGTGTTGCACGGGGTTGGGCGTGGGGGCGATGTTGCACGGGGTTGGGCGTGGGGGCGGTGTTGCACTGGGTTGGGGCGGAGCAGTGTTGCACTGGGTTGGACGTGGGGGCGGTGTTGCACTGGGTTGGGGCGGAGCAGTGTAGCACTGGGTTGGGCGTGGGGGCGGTGTTGCATGGGGTTGGGGGCGTGGGCAGTGTTGCACGGGGTTGGGCGTGGGGGCGATGTTGCTTGGGGTTGGGCGTGGGGGCGGTGTTGCTTGGGGTTGGGGGCGTGGGCGTGTTGCACGGGGTTGTGGGCGTGGGCGTGTTGCACGGGGTTGGGCGTGGGGGCGATGTTGCACGGGGTTGGGCGTGGGGGCGGTGTTGCTTGGGGTTGGGGGCGTGGGCGTGTTGCACGGGGTTGGGGGCGTGGGCGTGTTGCACGGGGTTGGGCGTGGGGGCGATGTTGCACGGGGTTGGGCGTGGGGGCGGTGTTGCACTGGGTTGGGGCGGAGCAGTGTTGCACTGGGTTGGGCGTGGGGGCGGTGTTGCACTGGGTTGGGGCGGAGCAGTGTAGCACTGGGTTGGGCGTGGGGGCGGTGTTGCACTGGGTTGGGCGTGGGGGCGGTGTTGCACTGGGTTGGACGTGGGGGCGGTGTTGCTTGGGGTTGGGCGTGGGGGCGGTGTTGCACTGGGTTTGGGCGTGGGGGCGGTGTTGCACTGGGTTTGGGCGGGGGTGGGGGCAATGTTGCACTGGGTTGGTGGCGGGGAAGGTGTTGCACGGGGTTGGGGGCGGGGAGGGCGCTGTTGCAAGGGGTTGGGGCGGGGCAGAGTTGCACTGAGTTGGGGCGGGGATGGTGTTACACGGGGTTGGGGGTGGGGGCGGTGTTGCACGGTGGTGGGGGTGGTGTTGCACTGGGTTGGGCGTGGGGGCAGAGTTGCACAGGGTTGAGGGCGGGTGCGGTGTTGCACGGGGGCGGGGGCGGTGTTGCACGGGGTTGTGGGCAGGGCGGTGTTGCGCGGGGGCGGGGGCGGTGTTGCACGGGGTTGAGGGCGGGTGCAGTGTTGCACGGGGGCGGGGGCGGTGTTGCACGGGGTTGTGGGCAGGGCGGTGTTGCGCGGGGGCGGGGGCGGTGTTGCACGGGGTTGAGGGCGGGTGCGGTGTTGCACGGGGGCGGGGGCGGTGTTGCACGGGGTTGTGGGCAGGGCGGTGTTGCGCGGGGGCGGTGTTGCACGGGGTTGAGGGCGGGGCGGTGTTGCACTGGGGCGGGGGCAGTGTTGCACTGGGTTGGCGTGGGGGCGGTGTTGCACGGGGTTGAGGGCGAAGCGGTGTTGCATGGGGGCGGGGGTGGGGTTGCACGGGTTTGGGGGCGGGGGCGGTGTTGCACGGGGTTGAGGGCGGAGCGGTGTTGCACAGGGTTGGGAGTGGGGGCGGTGTTGCACTGGGTTGGGGCGGGGTGGTGTTGTGGGTGGGGCCTCCCGTACTGTGTCCTGCTGCCTCATCTCCTAAACGGGGAGCAGACTTTAAAAACTCTGAGCCCCAGAGAAAATCAGTTAACTGAATAATTGATTATCTAAACGAAATAGTGCCCGCCCTTCACTTTCGGATAATCGAGGTTTGAATCAAATACAAACCGAATAAGGTGATCATCCCTTTCATATTTCTCAATTCCACCCAAATAACTTCCCTGGATGTATTTCCAGGAATATCCTCCCTCAGTGCAGTCGTAATGCTATCCTTTTTTAAAAATGCCACTTCCCCTCCTTTCTGTCCTTCCTTTCTGTCCTTCCTGTAGCATTTGTATCCTGGAATGTTAAGCTGCTAGTCCTGTCCAGCCCTTAGCTATGTTTCTCTCATTGCAGTGATATCCCAGTCCCATCTGCCTTTCCTGTTCGGGCCCTTGCATTGAAATAAATGTAGTTTAATTTATCAGTCCTACCTTGTTCGCTGCTTTGTCCCTGCCTGCTCTGACTGTTTGGATCGCTTCTTTTCTCAACTGTACCAGTCTCAGATTGATCTCTTTCCTCTCTATCTCCCTGAGTGCCAACCCCCCCTCCCCACCCCTTCACCCCTCCCTTACTAGTTTAAATCCTCCTCAGCAGCTCTAGCAAATTTCCCTGCCAGTATATTCGTCCCCTTCCATATTAGGTGCAACTTATCCTTCTTGTACAGGTCACTTCTACTCCAGAGAGATTCCAATGATCCAAAAATGTGAATCCTTCTCCCATACACCAGCTTCTCAGCCATGAATTCATCTGCTCCATCCTCCTATTCCTATCCTCAGTAGCTTGTAGCACTGGGAGTAATCCAGATATTACTACTCTCGAGGACCTCCTTTTTAAATTCCTGCCTAACTCTCTGTATTCTCCCTTCAGAATCTCAACCTTTTCCCTTCCTATGTTGTTGGTTCCAATGTGAACAATGACCTCTTGCTGGTCCCTCTCCCCCTTGAGAGCACTCTGTACCCTCTCTGAGACATCCTTCATGCTGGTACCAGGGAGCAACACACCATTCCGATTTTTTGCTGCTGGCCACAGAAACGTCTGTCTGTGCTTCGGACTAGAGAGTCCCTAACACAGTTGATCTTTTGGAACCCGACGTACTCCTCATTGCATTAGAGCCAGTCTCAATCCCTGAAACTTGGCCATTTGTGCTACATTCCCCTGATAATCCATCAGCCCTTTTATTTTCCAAACAGCACACTTGTTTGAAAGTAGAAGACTCCTGACTATCTGCCTACCTCTCTTACCCTTCCTAGAGTTAACCCATCTATGTGACCATCTCTGCAACTTTTCACCCTTCCTATAACTGCCATCCATCATACCCTTTGCTCCTGTAAATTCTCATTGCCTGTCTCTCCAACCATTCCATTCGATTTGATAAGATTTGCAACCAATTGCATTTATTGCAGATATAATCCTACGTAACACGTAAACTCTCCCTAAGCTCCCACATCCGACAAGAAGAGCATATCACTCTACGTAAGGCCATTTTTGCTTCTTGAAATCTGCAGACCCAAACAATAGCCCCGTCTTATTCCTCTACTCCAGGCTAACTTCATATTTATGGCTTATATTTTTAAGTTTAATCAAGAGACATATCTCAATAAAACATATAATCAAGAAAGAACCACTCTATTCACTACTGCAGACTTCCCAAGGCCACACTTAAAACTATTCACTTAACTGTCTCTGTGCTGTGACCTCTCCCAAACAGGTTCCTCCAAGATCAGTTGTGAATTTCACTTTTTGTTAATTTTCACAGATGCATTCCGATGTTCAGAGATACCTGAATTCAAACAGCAAAGACAGTAACTGCACAGGTTCACTGCTGTGTCAGTTAGCAGTGTAGTTTTTTTTTCCTTTCTCTCTCTCTCTCTCTCTCTCTCTCTCTCTCTCCTGCACTGACCTCAGCATGTCCTGCCTTTTTCTGTCCCTCTCCTTTTTAAAACTGCTGTTGTTTTGACATTTTTTTCTCCAAAGTTCCAAAGCAATGCAACAGCATATAAAACAGTAATTGCTGCTCGTGGAATTCAAGGCAATTGCCTCCAAAACATAAAATATCTCGAAAAAGGAGCAGCCTGTTATAGCCAGAAATTTTTCCCATCCTCCATCTTGGATTACCCTCAGAATAGCATTTGTATTGAATTCTCTTCTTCCAAACTCTGTTGTCGGTATCAGGTGTTTATTTCTTTAGGGGCTGAATACTGCTGTCAGCAGATTTTCTATGTCTGCAGAAATGTTGTACATCCATAATTTACAGTAGCAACAGCAGAAAACAGATTCCAGGAAATGTACTTGAGAGGTGGTGTCAGACTAGTATAAAGAGGAAGAAGGAGCAAATTACAGCAGATGCTGGAATCTGTACTGAAATCAAAAAATGCTGGAGATCACTGCAGATCAGGCGGCATTCATACATAGAGAGCAAGGTAATATTTCAAGTCTAGTTGACTCTTCATCAGAGCTGAAGTGAAGTTGGTCTTCACGACAGCTAGAGAGGAAGGATACTGCTTTTCATCCACAAGCAAGAATACTGGCATGAAATGCTCTTAGAGATGTTAACATTTAACCTAAATGTTATAGTTAGCTCACCTCTTTTAAGTCATTGAGAAAGAGGTCTAAGTTAAGCTGCTATTGTTAAAATTAAAGACCTTATCCCGAACACTAAATAATATTAGATGTATTATATCTCTTTCTCATAAGCATTGAGTCTGAGAAGTGCTATATGAATATAAATATACTAGACTACTCCCCCATAATAAGGCAAGTAGTAAGATGACGCTGTTTGGCTGTGGGGTGAAATTTGTGATGAATAGTTGTGAAGATTTGTGATCATATATTGAGAGCAGGTTTTACACACCATCCAGTTTCCTTTTGCTAATTGTCAATTTGTTATTGCCCATTTTGCGCCAGCACCAAAGACCTATTACTATCTCAGTGTTGCTAAATTACACACTGATGGAACAGCAGTATTAGTACCTGTTCTTCATGGGGGCACATTATTACCACAGGCAAACAAAGAAGGGGTAATCTTTCTGGGTCTTAATCACCTTAGCAAACCTCAGGAAATGGGTACAACAAAAGTCCTGTGAGAGAAGCTGAATTTTATTGCTTCTGGGAAGCAGAATTATTATTTCATCATCTTCTGATGTCTATTGATAAGCATTTTAATCAACTTATGATTCAACAGGAAATATGCCCATTCCCCTTCTCTCCTAACCTCTCTTGCTCTCTGTACCTCTCACCCTCTTTCCATCCCTCTACCAAATATGGTGTCCTTATTAATTATGTAACCCATCATTAATTTCAAATTATATAATACATAGCTTCAGCACTAGTCAGGCAAAATACACTCCATCTGACATGATTTGATCACCTGATGCTTTCCTGGTTCAGAACCTCCAGTCTGACAGAATTGGAAGTTGGGAGAAAAGTAAGCAATGGCTTCTGACTACCAGCTACCAAAGATCAACCTTGCGACATTGATTTCTGTTTGTAAAATCTTCCTGCAAAGAGACTTGCCTAAAACATCTGTGCTTATGTGATGGTGAGATGAATAGAGAACAGCTAAAATGCAGTTCCGCACCATTTTTTTCTGAAGAAAGGAAATTGAGGCTAACATTTCATGAAAACGCCTACAGTTAGCAAGTGCATCTAACCAGAGGAGATGTTACTGTAAGAAGTAACAGCAGCCAAAAGATCGTCAGGCCTCTTCTGGTATTGAAAGGAAAAGGTAATTAACTTTCTGTTGGTTCCATTTTTGACGAGCCACAGCAGATCAGGGTTGCTTGAGTTCATCTCTAAACTGAATGGTCACCTGTCTGGCAGAGTATGTGTTATTAGAGTCTTCCTTTAGTATCTGCAAACAATGGACTTGTGTGCATCTTCCTCCAGGTGTGCTCCACCTTGGGGTTATGCTGCTTTTACTGTAAAAGGAGCAGACTCCTGATATCATAGCTTTTCACCCCTTTTCCCTGTACTTCGGAAGTAGCATGACTGTCAAAAGCACAGGAAAATCAGCCTTACTATCTCCAAGCAAAGTGTGTAAGAGGACAAAACTGGGTGGAGAAAACTATACGATTCTGACAATTTCTGCTGATTCTTTGTTCAATCTCTGAGATATGTATACGTGCTACTTTGCAGAATTCTGTTTTGAAGACTAGAAGGGATGAGCTGTTGAGATGTGAAGAGTTAATCCTTGGATTAACCTTTCCAATTCAAGCATAATTCCCAGCACTGATACAGTGAAACTCAATGATTTTTATTGTTTAAAAGAGAAAGTTACAGTGCATTTACTCGCTGTGTGCCACAATTTTAAATTAATTACTGAGAGATTGCATCATTAATAAGGAGACCATATTTGGCATGAGGGTGGGACCAGGGAGAGAGACAGAGAGCGAGTGAGAGAGATGGGGGGAGAGAGAGAAGGAGGATGGCTGCTTTGCTGTCAATCTTAAAGCAATTACATGAGTAAGCTTGACAGGGAGGTGGAGCTCTTTGCAAGTCACTGCCTTGAGTTCCCTCCCTGTGAAAGTGAAGGAAAGCTTTTTTCCAAAGCTGTGCAGATCATTGATCAGTGGCTTGGAGTGGTTAAAGAGAACAACGTGGAAACCACAGGCTGCTATGGGCCAGCTGTGCTGCTTTCGATTCTGTTACGGTAAGAGTGCTAATTTCGGAGGCAGTTCTTCTCTTTGTTTGAGTGAGTTTGCAGATAAAGAATTGAGAGAAATTATATTCTTAATTCAGTGAATGCTCTTGCTTGGAAGACCCAGTGGATGAGAAGTGGGGGGGGTGAAGAATTATTGTTTAAAAAGCACAGGGAACAAGGTGAAAGTCAGCTATTTCTTTTACAAGGGTATAATGATGTACTAGTTTTCCACTTCTGTGATTAAATGCTGGTAATTAGAGCAGGTGCTGTATAGAGTATCAGATTTAGTGAACAGCAAAGGAAAACTGATGCATTGTTGAAACATTGCCGCATTCCATTTGAAGAGGGAGTTATTTTTAGATCTGAGGTGAAAATCTGCAGTACGTGCTTTTTTTTTAAAAGAGTGAGATGGAAGAACAGAGAATAAAATCATACAATTGAACAAAATGAGGCTGCTGGACCTTCCTCTTTATGAGGGAAGTCAGCATATCTCTATTGGGATGGTATTTTGTCAGGGTACTTTGAGCGTGGAAAACCTGACAAAGGTTCAGGATAAATGGGTGATGTTGAAGAATTAATGGGTGACAGGTTCCAAGAGGCAGTGATAGGATAGTAAATGGCTAGCCCTATACTACAAACAAAATAAATGGTAATAACTCTTCAACAGTCATGTGTTCACTATCTTTCATTGCACTCAATACAATGGACTGAATTTTCATTTATGGGATGGGAATCTGATGAGGAGACCAGACCCTACACAACGTGTTCTGGCTGTAGTGATCAGAGCAATTCAATTTCAGGGAGTGGGCTTGCTGTCCAGTTAGAGACAGAAAGCAGGCTTCTGATGCTCAAAAGCCTTTGGCGCGCAGAGATAAGCAACCCACTAGCTGAAGCGAGAGCTGCTGGCATAATATTTGGGAGATCGGGAGAAACCCAGATAAGACTGTTTTTCTTCTTGGAGGGCAATAACTCCATTGGAAGGCTATTTAATGTGCAAAAATGGCAGTTACTTGTGGATTCAAGTGCGATCAACCTACTTCTGACATGATCCCAACTACATTGGCCTCAAGTTTTAAGCCAATGTTGGGGCCGTCTTAATGGAAATTCTCATCTGCACAGGCATAGGGTTCTAATTAGACTAATTAGCTTTAAATTGACAATCCACTGCTTGTAGCTAATAAGATCTGATCCTTGCTCCTAGAAAACAACTCAGGTTCAGAGTTGTGGTGCCACACCAACATGATGTCCTTTGGGGTCAAATCATGGGTTGCCTCACCTCAAATTCCCAATCCAGATTTCCTTGAAAAATTGAACCCAATGTGTGTCATATATATTTCCTTATGCTGCACAGGGCTTAGAATATGCCACTGGGGTCATAAATCTTGAACTAATAAAGATCAATCTTTCATGACTGGAACAAGTAGTAAAATTAAATAAAATATCATATATTGATTTTGAATTGGGGGCATTAATTGAATTGAAGTTGTTCCATCAAGGCAATAAAATCTACAAAGCTTAAGCCTGAAGAAGGGCTCATGCCCGAAACGTCGATTCTCCTGCTCTTTGGATGCTGTCTGACCTGCTGCGCTTTTCCAGCAACACATTTTCAGCAATAAAATCTACAAAGGCTCACTCCTATTCCTTCAACCCTAAACACATTTTATCACAAGGCTTAGCTCAGTACTGAATGTTCCAAGTACGAAAATACTGTTTTAATTTGGTTTTAAAGTCATCAGCTAATTGTTAAGTGGATTTATTTTTAAATAACCTGCACCCAGTCTTTCCTTTCCTTAGCTGATAGTTTTCTATAAATTCTTGACTGAATAAGTGATACATTTGGGAATGACAAACCTTACAATTGCAAAACCAACCATAAAGTGGGTCAGAAACATAAACCTTAGTGTACCTCTTGCATGACTATGAAAGGAATCACAGCTGCAAGTCTTATACCGAGTTGTTGATTATACTCAGTGTCATACACAAAACTTGCATACCTGGATTCCTAACTAAGTTAAATAAATCTTCTTGAAGTATGATCGTACATTGAAATTATTTTATTGATATTTTGTACCTTTTAGTTGTTATGACTCAACTTTGTCTAAGGCTTAGAGATGTGAAGCTTACTTGGTTATTCAGAGATGCATGAAAATGAAAGAGATCTTGTATTTATGTAGAGCATCTATTAAAACAGAAGCTGTTTATATGAAAGCTTGACAAGATTGCAATGTTTCTGTTAGCACTCTTTCCAGAAGCAAAATTAATGGATTAATGCATATCTGAAAACAGTACACAAAAGAACATAGTTGAACATTTTTGTGGGGAGTTTGTCTACTGAAATTTCAGTTTGTTGTGCTTCAGAAATATTTCAAAGCAATTCAAAAACAATGAAATAAAAATGGTTGGCGAAATTCAGCTAGTCTGACAGTATCTGCAGAAGGAGAAACTAAGTTAATGTCTCAAGTCCGATACCATTCTCCCTCGGTTCCCGTTTTTTTTCTATGTTTTTAATTTCAAATCTTCAACATCAGCTGAACTTTGTTTTTAAGCAAAATGGGTGACATTAAGTTTTAATGAATGTTAAATAGTTAATGTGATTGGTAGCTTGAATAATACACTGTTTTCTAGTCCTGCATATAGAAATTGGACGCAATTATAATTGAATGAGTTGATTAAACAAGCTCAATGATAAATTTTAATGTTGCAACAACAAAGCCACAACAGCAGAATAGTTCTTCTGATATCTAAAGTGCAGTATTCCTCTAATTTTACCATTGCCTGACTGAGGAGGAATTAACTTGTAGAAGTATCTTAGGCTACAAGGCTAAGTGCTACTTGAGGTTCAAACCCTTTATTGTCTAAACTTGTGATCCAGTGCTCTACCATGTAAACAACGATGCTATCTTTTGGATAATTTGGAAACTGAGGTACAGTGTGCTAGTTCAAGCGTCTCAGTTTATGTTAAAAATTCCATTGTACTGTGCCAAGCAAAGCAAAATGCTCTCTTGTTGTCCTGAATAACATTCTTTTGTAACCAAACTTCAAACCAAAAAATTCTGTTCATTCATATCATTGCTGTTTCTGGAACATCCAGGAGGTGCAGATTTTTAAAAATGTTATCTAATTAACAAACACAGGATGTGCAAGTAATTCATTGTGTGAATGATTCTTACAGATTGCAACACATGAACATATTATTATAATGAACATTTTTTTTAAATACAGCGGTTTTTACAAGTTCTAAGATAATACCTGACAAATTTACTGGGACTGTTTGAGGAGGTAACAAGCAGGATAGATAAAGTTAGATTTTCAGAAAGTATAAGCTATCACATATTAGACCTACTTAACAAGATAAGAGCACATGTGGTGGAGATAGTATATTGGCCTGGATAAAGTATTGGCTAAGAAGACAGAGGGTTGGGCATTTTCATGATGAAAACCTGTAATGAGTGGAGTATCACATGTCGCTGGGTGGCATTTAATTACAATATATATTAATGACTTGTATGAGGAAAGTGAATGTAGTAAATGTTCATTGTTGACATGAAAGTAGGTGGGAGAGCAAGAGGCGAGGATGACACAAGATGCACGTAGATATAGGTAGAATCCCTACAATGTGGAAGCAGGATATTCAGCCCATCGAGTTCACACCAACCTCTGAAGAGCATCCCATCCCCAACCCTGTAATCCTGCATTCCCATGGTTCACCTCTACGACTTTGGACTGTGGGAGGCAACCCACGCAGACATGGGGCAAATATGCAAACTCCACACAGGCAGTCATCCGAGGGTGGACTTGAAACCAGGTCCCCGGTGCTGTGAGGTAGCAGTGCTAATCACTGAGCCACCAGGTTAAGTGATTAGGACAAAATCCTGGCAGATGAAGTATAACATGGGAAAATGTGAGATTATGCACTTTCAGAAGCAATAAAACTGCAAATACTCACCAGATTATGAGGAGCTAGATAATACTTAAATGGAGATGTCTTCAGAAAGCTACTGACAAGAGAGATTTGGGAGTCCTGAAGCACAAATTGCAAAAATATACGGCATCCAAGTTTAATGGGTATCAGAGAAACCAAATGAAATGTTGGTCTTTATTTCAAAGGGAGTGAGGTGTAGAAGAAGAGAGGTTTTGCTAAAACTAGACAAGACACTAGTCAGATGACAGCTGGAATACTGTGAACAGTTTTGGTCTCCTCATCTAAGGAAAGTGATATGGATAGACAGTCCTTTTTCCAAAATCCAAAAGCTCTGAAATCCAAGGGGTTTTTTTGTGAATTTTTTTTCTCATTAGCAAGGTTGTTTGGCATGCAAACAGTTAACCCAACTCCACACCCACTCAATGCATGTCACTCAGATGTGACATGGGGGTGCATGGCCCCGCACTGACAAGCCTCAAAGCTGTTTCAGGGCCAGTTTCACTCACAGTTAGATAAGATGTTTTAAAATTTCACCATCTACCTGTCACTTATTCTGAAATTCGAAAAATTCTGAATTCCAATAACCAGCTGGTCCAGAACATTTCAGATAAAGGATTGTGCACCTGCACTGGCATTGGATGCAGTACAGAGAAGGTTCACTAAGCTCATTCTAGGCAAAGGAAGACTATTTTATGATAAGAGATTGAGTAGGTTGGGCCTGTATTCATTGGGATTTAGAGGCGGCCTTATTGAAAAACATGCAAGGTTGTTAGGGACCTTGACAAGGTAGATGTGAATAGATTGTTTCTACTTATGTGGGAATCTAGGACCAGAAAACATAATCTCAGAATAAGGGGTTACCCATTTAAGACAGAAATGAGGAAAATGTCCTCTCAGAGGGTAGTGAATCTGTGGAATAATTTGCCGTAGAGGACTGTCAAGGCTGAGTCATTAAGTATATTCAAGGCTGAGATAGACAGATGTTTCAATCAATCAGGGAATTAAGAGTTTTGGGGAAAAGGCAGGAAAGTGGATTTGAAAATTATCAGATCGACTGTGATTTTATTGAATTGCAGGGCAGACTACAATAGCGTGCTTGACCCTATATAAGGGGTGGAGACCCACCCTTAACACACTTATGCAGTTGACCTGAAATTTATGTACTGCACACTGTCGGAGTTTTAGTTTTGTAGTTAACAATGTCATCTGGTTTCCTTCCCATCAGAAGGATGTTGTGAAACTTGAAAGGATTCAGAAAAGATTTACAAGGATATTGTCGGGTTTGGAGGATTTGAGCTTGTTATGAAGATGTTGGTGTACTATACCTTTCAGAAAGTTAAAAGCTAGCAGAACTGCCTGACAGTACCATGTTTTCTGAACAAGTTACAATGTAACATTTTGGTCCAGCAGCTAATAAAGCTGGTTGCCTGGAACAAAAAAAAATTCGTATTAGGCCAATCTGTTTAAATTATACACCAAAAAATGCCAAAATCTAATCAAGTTTGAATCTAGTCTATTGACAATATTCAACGCCAATGACAATCTGATGGTTTCGGGATATAAGGTTGGAGAAAATTGAACAGTTGGAGGAGAGCTGCCCAAGCTACCAACACATGCAGACTGCCCGGGAATACCTCTCTTAAAGATACCTTAATCTATCAGTGACCTGTGGAACATAATCCCGAAGAAGAAGAATAGAAGATAGAGGAAGATACAAAGAGAAGATTCAACAGCTGGCTGATTTTGAAATTTGAATTTTTGGTAAACCTTAATCAGGGCTTTTATCAGACTCGTATTGTAGAAGGTGAAGGTAAAAGATAGATTACAGAGATTTAGGCAGAAATTTAAAAAGGAGGTCCTTGAGAATAGTAATATCTGGATTACTCTCGGTGCTACGAGCTAGTGAGGGCAGGAATTGGAGGATAGAGCAGATGAATGCATGGCTGAGGAGCTGGTGTATGGGAGAAGGATTCACATTTTTGGATCATTGAAATCTCTTTTGGGGTAGAAGTGACCTGTACAAGAAGGACAGATTCCACCTAAATTGGAAGGGGAGAATTGCTCGGGAGGATTTAAACTGGTAAGGTGGCGGGGTGGGACCCAGGGAGATAGTGAGAAAAGAGATCAATCTGAGACTGGTACAGTTGAGAACAGAAGCGAGTCAAACAGTCAGGGACAAGATAGGACTGATAAATTAAACTGCGTTTATTTCAATGCGAGGGGCCTAACAGGAAAGGCAGATGAACTCAGGGCATGGTTAGGAACATGGGACTGGGATATCATAGCAATTACAGAAACATGGCTCAGGGATGGGCAGGATTGGCAGGTTAATGTTCCAGGATGCAAAGGCTACAGAAGAGATTGAAAGGGAGGCAAGAGAGGAGGGGGAATGGCATTTTTGATAAGGGATAGCATTACAGCTGTGCTGAGGGAGGATATTCCCAGAAATGCATCCAGGGAAGTTATTTGGGTGGAACTGAGAAATAAGAAAGGGATGATCACCTTATTGGGATTTTATTAAAGACCCTCTAATAGTCAGAGGGAAATTGAGAAACAAACTTGTAAGGAGATCTCAGCTAAAAGGGTGGTAAAGACAAGCCAGGGAAATATAGACCAGTGAGCCTGACGTCGGTGGTGGGCAAGTTGTTGAAAGGAATCCTGAGGGACAAGATGTACATGTATTTGGAAAGGCAAGGACTGATTAGGGATAGTCAACATGACTTTGTACATGGGAAATCATGTCTCACAAACTTGATTGAGTTTTTTGAAGAAGTAACAAAGAGGATTGATGAGGGCAGAGCGGTAGATGTAAGGCATTCGACGATGTTCCCGATGGGAGACTGGTTAGCAAAGTTATATCTCAAGGAATAAGGGAGAACTAGCCATTTGGATATAGAACTGGCTCATAGGTAGAAGACAGAACGTGGTGGTGGAGGGTTGTTTTTCATACTGGAGGTCTGTGACCAGTGGAGTGCCACAAGGATCGGCGCTGGGTCCTCTACATTTTGTCATTTATATAAATGATTTGGATGTGAAAATAAGAGGTATAGTTAGTAAGTTTGCAGATGACACCAAAATTGGAGGTGTAGTGGACAGCGAAGAAGGTTACCTCAGATTACAACAAGATCTTGATCAGATGGGCCAATGGGCTGAGAAGTGGCAGATGAGGTTTAATTCAGATAAATGAGGTGCTGCATTTTTGGGAAAGCAAATGTTAGCAGGACTTATACACTTAATGGTAAGGTCCTAGGGAGTGTTGCTGAACAAAGAGACCTTGGAGTGCAGGTTCATAGCTCCTTGAAAGTGGAGTCGTGGGTAGATAGGATAGTGAAGAAGGCGTTTGGTAAGCTTTCCTTTGTTGGTCAGAGCAACAGGATTTGAGCTATAGGGAGGTCATGTTGTGGCTGTACAGGACATTGGTTAGGCCACTGTTGGAATATTGCATGCAATTCTGGTCTCCTTCCTATTGGAAAGATGTTGTGAAACTTGAAAGGGTTCAGAAAAGATTTACAAGGATGTTGCCAGGGTTGGAGGATTTGAGCTATTGGGAGAGACTGAACAGGCTGGGGCTGTTTTCCCTGGAGTGTCGGAGGCTGTATAGAGGTTTACAAAATTATGAGGGGCATGAATAAGGTTAATAGGCAAAGTCTTTTCCCAGGGGTCGGGGAGTCCAGAACAAAAGGGCATTGGTTTAGGGTGAGAGGGGAATGATATAAAAGAGACCTAAGGGGCAACTTTTTCATGCAGAGAGTGGTACGTGTATGGAATGAGTGCAGAGGAAGTGGTGGAGGCTGGTACAATTGCAACATTTAAAAGGCATTTGCATGGGTATATGAACAGGAAGGATTTGGAGGGATGTGGACCGGGTGCTGGCAGGTGGGACTAGATTCGGTTGGGATATCTGATCGGCATGGACGGGTTGTTTCTGTGCTGTGCATCTCTATGATTGTAGTAGAGAAAGGAATTGTAAGTACTTGTTAGTTAATTACTCTCTGTTATACTTTAATGAACTAAAGTTGTTACTTTTTACTTCAAATCGTGACCTTTGGGGTAGTTCTTGGCCTCTTGAATTTTGACAGATTACTGCCATGAGATAATCTTTTCTGTGTTCCTGGTTTAAATTAAGCAGGGGTGTTTACCTGTTTTGTAACAGTTCGGGAGCACGTTGTCAGGATTTGAACAGGTTGAGGGCTTTTGTCTGCGATTTGAACAGTTTGGGTCTCGGATTCATGATTTGAACAGGTTTTAGATTAGATTAGATTCCCTACAGTGTGGAAACAGGCCCTTCGGCCCAACAAGTCCACATCGACCCTTCAAAGAGTCCCTCTGACTAATGCACCTAACACTATGGGCAATTTAGCATGGCCAGTTCACCTGACCTGCACATCTTTGGACTGTGGGAGGAAACCCACACAGACACGGGGAGAACGTGCACTGAGTCACCGTGCCGTGACAGGTTTAGACAGATTTGAATAGATTTGGGGTATGAAAAAGCCCAGTAGATTTAAACACTTGCAGGTTAGTGTCCTAGATCCCTAAATAAAATGTAGGTGAGACCATTTATTTAATTTCGGTGATTTGTGATTGGTTAAATTAGAGGTGAGAAAAATGGCTCTTAAAATTGCTAAAGAGGTTCTGGGATTTGAAGATGATTCTCAACTTTGCCAAGAATGTTTAGAAGCAAAGAAAAAGGCCATACTTTTAGAATTAGCTAATAAGTTAGATTTGAGTTTAACCAAGGAGAAAAGTAAAGCTGAAATTATAAAGGAGTTACTCAAACACGTAGATGTGTCAGAGAAACAGACAAGTGCAGTAGAGGGAGAAAAACTTAAATTACAATTGAGAAAAATGGAGTCAAAAGATAAACAAGAGGAGAGGGAAAGACAAAGAGAGAGAGAAGGTTCTTGGCTGAGCAGAGGGAGAGAAGAAAGAGAGAGAGGAAAAAGAAAGAGAAAGAAGGTTCTTAGCTGAGCGAAATGAGAGAATTTGAACTTGAGAAGTTGCGACTTAATCAGCAAAATCAAGTTAACAGGACAGAGATTAAAAGAGAGAAGGCAGTGATATATACAAATATGTCAACACTCTGCATATTTTGATGAGAAAGGTGTTGAAGCTTTCTTTATTTCTTTTGAAAAATTGGCGAGGCAGTTGGAGTGATCCGAGAATTTATGGGTAATGCTAGTTAAGACTAAACTGATAGGCCGAGTTGGTGAGGTATTTGCCACACTGTCAGATGAGGAATCAAGAGATTATGATGAGGTTAACCAGGCTATTTTAAGTGCTTATGAATTGGTACCAGACGCATATAGACAGCTGTGCAGAAACACAAAGAAGCAACCAGGTCAGACTTACGTTGAGTTCGAAAGAACTAAACACAGTCATTTTTATAGATGGGTGCATGCTTTGAAAATAGGTAGGACGTTTGAGGCCCTAAGACAGATTATTCTGAGGAGGAGTTTAAAAACTCACTTTCAGAGATGGTAAGGATTCATGTAGAGAAACAGAAAGTTCAGGAAGTGAGGAGGGCCGCAGAATTAGCAGATGAATACATGTTGGTGCAGAAGAGAAGCTTCCGGCCAGAATTTCATCCTGTGAGGGATAGAAGTTGGGTGAAGCGGAGATCCTCCACCATGAAACCACGAGTAGAGAGTGCTGGTAAGAGTTTACCAGAGGTAAAAGAAGCCCAAGAGGGTGGAAAGGAGGTGAAAGGCCTTAGGTGTTTCCACTGTGGTAAAATGGGACATGTAAAGTCATCGTGCTCGTCATCAAAGAAAGGTACTGTAGGAAAACAATGTGGTAAAAGAAGCTAAGCCAGTGGCATTAGTGAGGGTAGTAAGGGAGACCCCAACAAGAGCCAAGGAGATGCAAGAGAGTGCACAGCCTAGGCACGGGGTGGGTATGGAGTTAGTACTTGATCACTACAAAGGATTCACCTCTGTGGGTAAAGTTTATTCAGAAAGAACAGAGGGATAAGGACAAAAAGTTATAATTTTGAGATACAGGATCTAACCAGTTGCTGATAGTAAGAGATGAGCAAATATGCACTCTTTCTGATCTGTTACCTGAGAGTGTGGTTATTTGTGAGATGGATGGACAGAAATTTAGCGTTCCCCTATGTAAGATCAGGTTGGAGTGCCAACTCAAGTCTGGGGAAGTTACAGTGGGAGTGATAGACCAAGTGTCAGTTCCAGGAATTCAGTTTGTTCTTGGGAATGATTTGGCAGGATCTAAGGTGAGAGTGACACCCTTTTTATGGTGAAGCCCAAGGAAGACTAAGAAACTGAGGAGTTAAAGCAGAAATATCCGGTTTTATTTTTTCCCAAACTGTGTAGTATCTATCATAAGTCACAATACGAAGTGAGAAGTAAAGAGAAAGATGAAGGAGTTGAGATTCAGTTCGTGAAGAAGGGCTTATGCCCGAAATGTCGATTCTCCTGCTCCTTTGATGCTGCCTGACCTGCTGCGGTTTTCCAGCAACACATTTTTCAGCTCTGATCTCCAGTATCTGCAGTCCTCGCTTTCTCCTATTCAGTTAGCGGATACCCTGTTTGACGTAATGGTGCAGGAAAAACCTGAACAGACAGAGGTGTTTAGTCCTGAAAGGCTAAGAGACTTGCAACAGCAAGACAAGATAATAAAAGGTATATATGTGGATGTGTACACCGAAGAGGAGGCAGAGAATATTCTGGAGGGTTACTATCTGAAAGATAGAATCCTAAGATGGAAATGGAGACCATGGCAGGTTAATGCAGAGGAGAAATGGGCCGAAGTGCACCAGATTGTGTTGTCGGTAGCATATAGACAGGAGGTGTTATGGGTAGCACATGAATTGCATGTAGGATGTCATCTCTGGATACGAAAAACTCAGGCTAAGGAGTAAAAACATTTTTATTGGCCTGGAATGCACAATGATGCTGTACATATCATAAATGCCAAATGGTAGATAAGCCACAGGCGGTAATAAAACCAGCACCTTTGTTGCCAATTCCCACATCTGAAGAACCTTTCACGTGGGTTATAAATATTGTGTAGGTCCCCTCCCAAATCCTAAAAGTGAGAACTAGTACTTGCTAACCATAATCTACCAGATTTCCAGAGGCAATTCCATTACAGAGTATCAAGGCAAAAAATGTGGTAGAGGAGTTGTTAGCTTTCTTCACACAGTCTGGGCTACCCAGAGAGATTCAGTCAGACCAAGGGTCAAATTTTACTGCTAGGCAGCTTAAGTAGGTTATAGATAGCTTAGGTATACGGCACTTTAAATCCAATGCATATCATTGTGAATCCCAGGGAACTTTAGAAAGATGGCATCAGATCTTGAAGACAATGTTGAGAACATACTGTCAGGGTTACCAGAATGATTGGGATAATGGTATCCCATTCGAATTGTTTGCCATTAGAGATGCCCCAAACAAATCTACTCAGTTCACTCCCTTCGAGTTAATATTCGGGCATGAAGTTAGAGGCTGTTTGAAATTACTGAAAGAAAAATTGACATGACCAAAGGCAGAGATCTCGCACTTAGAGCATGTAACGGAGGTGAGGGAGAGATTAAATCGAATAGATGAGTTAAGTAAACAGCACCTAAAGAGGCCCCATACAGAATGAAGAAGGTGGCAGATAAAAGCTCTGAGACTCGGACACTTTCCCAAGGGGAAAACATGTTAGTGCTGTTACCAGTCATAGGAAATCCCTTCAAAGCCAGGTTTAGTGGCCCCTATCAAATTGAGAAAAGGTTGAGTCAAGTGAGCTATTTAGTAAAGATGCCAGATAGAAAAAAAGGTATTGGGTATGTCATGTGAACATGCTGAAACCGTATTATACTAGAGAGAAAGAACTGGAGAAACAGGTGTTAGTTACTGCCCTGCAGGGTGAGGAATCAAATCCAGATGAGGTGGATTTTATGTGCCTCAAAATAGATTAAAAAATGAAGATGTTCTTGAGGAGTGGGATAGGTTAGTAAGCTGTCTGCTTCAGGAGCATAGAATACAACTGAAAGATTTGTTACTGCAGTACAAGGACATATGTAAGAATCAGCTGGGGAGGACTAATGCTATTGTACATGAAGTAGGCGTAGGGAATACTGCTCCGGCAAAACAACACCCCTATTGGCAAAATCCTTTCAAAGCCAGACCGGTCCAGATGGAGGTGGAGGCCGTGCTCTATGAGGACATCATCGACCCAAGCCAGAGCGAGTGGAGTTCGCCGATCGTCTTAGTTCCCAAACTGGCTGGGACTCAACGATTCTGCATGGATTATCAGAAGGTCAATGCTGTCACAAATCGGATTCATATCCAATTCCTAGATTGAAGGACTGTATCAACAAAGTTGGGCAAGCCTGTTACATCAACAAGTTGGACTTAATGCGTGGTTACTGGCAGGTACCTTTATCAGAGATGGTGAAAGAAATTTCTGCATTTGTAATCCCAGATGGGCTATATTAGTTTAAAGTGATGCCCTTTGGAATGAAGAAGGCACCCGGGACATTCCAAAGACTCATGAATAGAGTTGTGGCTGGGTTAACTGTGCAGTGGATTTGAACGGTGAAGTAATTCTTAGTAAGTCCTGGAAAGATTGCATGGTGCAGTTGGCAGAGCTCTTTGAACGACTGCAAGAAGCAAAACCGTGTGATAAACATAAAGAAAACTGAATTCGCAAAAACAGAGGTAACGTTGTTGGGACATAACATCGATTATGGAAGGTTGACCCCATGGAACGCAAAGACGAAGGCCATCGAGGAGTTTCCATGACCAACCTCGAAGAAAGACATGCTTCGATTCTTAGGACTCAGCGGATTCTATTGGATGTTTGTTCCAAACTTCAGCAGTGTTGTGGCACCGTTAGCCAAATTGCTGAAGAAGAACACAAAGTTTTGTTGGACAGAACAGTGCCAGAAGGCATTTGACTATTTGAAATCAATGTTAACCACCGACCTTTCAAAACCTTTTAAAGTCACCATTCATGCTTGTAATGTAGGGGTTGGAGCTGTATTTTTACAGGGAGATGAGGATGGGATTGAACTGCCAGTTGGTTATTTTTCGAAGAAGATAAACATTCACCAGAGGAAATGCTCCACGATCGAAAAAGAACTATTGATTTGCTGCTGGCTTTATAGCATTTTAATGTGTATGTCACAATGTGTCGGAGACGGTGGTATACACTGATCACAATGCATTTACATCCTTAGAATGCTGTGAAGGCAGGAATATGAGACAATTTCATTGAAGTCTTATGTTACAGGCTTTTAATTTAAAAATCGTACATGTAGCAGGTCGTAAAAATGTAATCGCAGATGCGTTATCGCGGACTTAACTGATAAAGTTTAATTACAAATATGATACTTGTAATTATTTAATGTTATATGCATGCAGGTATATGGGAAGAAGTTAAGGTGAACCTGTATTAAAGTTATCTGCATGTTAGGGTAATGTATTTAAAGCACAGAAAGAAAATAAGCCACGTTTTCATTATGATGGTTCATTTTTTTCTTGAGAGGGGAGGTGTTATGAAGATGTGGGTGTACTATACCTTTAAGAAAGTTTAAAGCTCGCAGAACTACCTGACAGCACCAAGTGTTCTGAAAAAGATACAATTTTACCTTTTGGTCCAGCAGCTAGGGTAGCTGGTTGCCTATAGATCAGAAAAACAAATTGAAACTAGGCCAATCACTTTAAATTATTCTCAAATTTGAATTTAGTATATTAACAATATTGAAAGGCAATGACACAATCCAATGCTTTGGGGATATAAGACCAGGAAAAATTAAACAGTTTGGGGAGAGCTGCCAAGCTACCAACGCATGCAGAATGCCAGCAGAATAACTCTCCTAAAGGTACCTATATCTATCAGTCACCTGTGAAACATAGTCCTTAAGAAGAAGATAAGAAGACAGAGGAAGATACAAAGATTCAACAGTTGTCTGGTTTTGAAATTTGAATGTTTGGTAAATCTTAATCGGGGGTTTTATCGGACTATTATTGGAGAAGAGGAAGGTAAAAGCTAGGTTAGAGAAAGGAGTTGTAATAGTTGTTAATTACTCTCTATTATATTTTAAGAAATAAGTTGTTAATATTTATTTTAAATAGTGACCTTTGGGATAGTTCTTGGCCTCTTGAATTTTCACAGATTACTGCACAAGATAATCATTTCTCTGTTTCTGGATTAAATTAAGCAGGGGGTTTACCCATGTCGTAGCAAGCTACAGAGAGAGGTTGAATAGGCTGGGGCTATTTTCCCTGGAGTGTCGGAGGCTGAGAGATGCCCTTATAGAGGTTTATAAAATCATAAGCAATAGGGTAAATAAGCGAGGTCTTTTCCCAGGGGTCGGGATGTCCAGTACTAGTGTCCAGTACAGCATAGGTTTAGGATGAGAGGGAAAAGATATAAAAGGGACCTAAGGGGCAAGTTTTTCACACAAAGGGTGCAGTGTGTATGGAATGAGCTGCCAGAGGACGTGGTGGAGATTGGTACAATTACAACATTTAAAAGGAATCTAGATGGGTATATGAATAGGAAGGGTTTGGAGGGATATGGGCCAAGTCCTGGCAAATGGGACTGGATTAGGTTAGGATATCTGGCAGGCATGGACAAGTTGGGTCGAAGGATCTATTTCCGTGCTGTACATCTCTATGACTCTTCCTTGCAATTTAGTTTGTTAAGTTGGCATAACTTTATTGATAGTTGTTCATTTCCTTAGAAAATTGTATATCTTCTAAAATAATAAAGCTCATCATACTGAAATAACTTTTGCCAATTATAGTTTAATCTTCCAGGAAGAGTACTTTATATGGCTTACTTTTGAGGTTTAGTTCAACATTTTTCATGTGATGATGATGAAAATCTATTTGACATCTGTGTAAATCAAGCTGCATTTTTTGGCTCTGCAATGGTAGGTGTTGTCTGTTGACCAAGATAGACCGCTTTATAAGAATAACAGAACAATGTTTCATTGCCTACTCTTGCTAACAACTAACAATTTATTTTCATTAATTTATGATAGATTGTGTTTATGTCCCTAAGCGCTCAAGTTAATTGAGCTATTAAAACATTCCTTTCCATAAATATGCTGAGTATTAAGGTCAAAAATAATTGCAAAATGGGAAAATACATTTGACATGGCAAGTTTATTCTGTCAAATGGTTTGGTGATTAATTAGTCACCATACAGTGTTTTCTAAACTTGTGTCCTTTATGTCTCTCAACCCAGACTTTCATTGGCTGCCCTTAAATTTTAAATTGTGGTTAGTGGTACAAAGTAACAATATCCGAAAGTCATTCAGTTCAATGCCTCAAACAAAAAATCAAGATACAAATAAAATTTGTTATTTCCTAGTTAAGTTTAAATAATGAAGTTAAAGGACAGTGATATGCCAAGTTGGTTGTGTGTTGGAAAGATTTGAATGTGGAGCACAACGGAGGACTGCACAGATGAATGGAATGATGGTGAATACCTAAGTTATGTTTTATGTTTGTAGTGATTGTAATAAAGTCAGCCAGGTTGACAACAGAGAATATGAGTTCTCTGATTGGGGCTGTTAATCTGGTCCAATTAGGAAGCCCTGCTGTCAGATAAAGCAGGAGTGTCAGTGTTTTCATTCAGGCTGAAAGCTGGCTCAGAGGCTGCTGGATCAACGTCAAAGACGCTCCATGTGTAAGTAAAGTGTGACTTGTTTCTGAAATATCGGCCTCTGTGCAGTTATTGAATTAGCAACAAGAGAAAAGCTTGCTTCTGAAGAAATTTGCACACAGAAGTCATCTTTGAGTTCAGGTAAGCATTTCTGGCATGATGCCATTATTTGGGAAGTTTGACTCGTTTGATCCTGCTATTGAAGACAGGAAGCAGTATGTGGAAAAAATGTTTTTTTTCTGAGTAAATGACAGGGCAGATGAAAAGCAATGAGTTACCCTCCCAACAGCTTGTGGACTTGCAGCTTTCTTGGTTATGAAGAGTCTACCATTTCCTGAGACATGAGATACTAAAACCTTTCAAAAGTTGATAGGATTTAGTTAAGGAGTGTTACAATCCCAAGTCTCTTCTGATTCTGAAATGCTATCAGTTTTACTCGGCAATTCAAGAACCAGGGGAGTACATATCAGGATTTTTGACAAGGTTAAAATGATTGGCAGAGGCACGTGGCTTTGGTTTAGCACTTCATTAGACGCCAAGAGACTGTTTGGTATTGGGGAATTAATGATGCAACAATGTAAAAGTGCAAACTGGCTGAAGCCCACCTGTAATAAAGCTGGCTTTATCATTGGAAAATATAGTAAGTCGAGCATATGAGTTGCAGGGTACTCTGATGCAAGTGGATAGCCTTGCCAGGCTGACTGAGCTTGGAAGGAACACCACTTGAGTGAAGGCAATTACATAGCCTCACTCAGGACATATCTTGAACAGAAGCATTCTAGGTCAGCCCACAGCAAAACCCCAAAACAAAGCCAAGTCTTGGCAAAATGTTCTTCAGAATCCAAGCCATTGTAGTTGTTGCCAGTATGTGAACTCAAGACAGCAAGATAGTCCCATTAGGTCTAAGTGAGTGCACACCCTGGAAAGACCACCTACATCTGATTTGGAACAGTTAAATTACTTAGCAACATCCAAATTAGAACCAATCTAAATAAACACCTGGTTAAGTGTTCACCCTGTTCTAATGGATGTCAATACCGACATGGCTGTATCAGTGATCATAGAACCAGTCTCTTAAAAAATTCACTCTGACCTCCAAATCTTAAGTTTACACTAGACCATAGCTAGACTGAGAACCTATACCAGAGAACCTGTACAGATTAAGGGTACAACTTCAGTTCCAGTTTCATACGAGAAGCAGCTGGTTCAGTTACCACTGATTATAGTAAAAGGTTCGGGCCTAATCTTGGTGTGGGGAAATTGGTTGAGAAAAATTCACCTAAATTGGCTCAACATTTTTCTATTAGAAAATGGCTGCTGAGTGAATTAAATACCTGGACATTTTTCAGGAAGGTCTAGGGGCTATCAAAGGAGCCAAAGCCACCTTGCATGTTGACCAGGAAGCAATTACATACTTCTGCAAGGCCTGCACAATTCCATTTGCCTTATAGGCAAATGTACAGGCAGAAATCAGGAGGCTGAAAAGCGCAGGAATCATCAAACCAGTGCAGTCTACAGAAAGGGCAGCCTGTGAAGCCGATGGGTCAATTTGCCTTTGTGGGGATTTTAAACAAATGTTAAACAAATGCTTTTTACAGCTGGATGAATACCCAAACCCCCACCCCTTCACAAACCTGGACATGAACCACATGTACTTGCAATCGCGGTTAGAGAAGGATTCCCAGAGGTATGCTACAATTGATACCCATAAGAGTTTGAATCAATATACGAGACTGCAATTTTTGCAATTTGTCATCGGATATCATGACATTTAACGAGGTCTGCCCCAGGTAGCCATTTATCTAGATGATGTGTTAACAACAGGAAAAATTAATAATGAGTACTGAGAGAACTTGGATGTAGTCCTTGAGGGTTTCTCCCAGGTGAGCGTATGCCTTAGAAGAGAAAGATGTGTGTTCCGGGCATCCCAAGTGACTTACTTGTGTTATGGAGTGGACAAGACCAGGTTACACCCATTGGAAGGTAAAGTGAGCACAGTCAAAAGTGCCCCAGCTCCCACATCTGTATTGGACCTCAAATCTTTCCTTGGATCGGTGAATTATTATGTAATGTTCATACATAACCTGCCTCCCCACCCCACCCCACCCCCCGAACACCTTTGCATCAACTCTAAAAAATGGTTGTGGCCTGGGAAATGGTTGTGCAGCAAAGCCATAGCTTTCAGGAAAATGACAGCTCCTCTCAGGTGTTGACACGCTATAATCCCAAGTGAGATCTGCTATTGACATGAAATGCCTTCCTGTTGGGGTAGTACCAGCTCTTAGGTGGCCAAATGAAAAGGAACACCCAATAGCATATGCTTCTAGGACTTTGGCTAATGCAGTGCGTTAATACACCCAGATAGACAAGGACATTTGCCAGTCATATTTGGAGTCAGGAAGTTCCACCAATATCTTTGCAGATGTAAATTTGTAATAATAACATTATTATGGGCGGCACGGTGGCACAGTGGTTAGCACTGCTGTCTCACAGCGCCTGAGACCCGGGTTCAATTCCCGACTCAGGCGACTGACTGTGTGGAGTTTGCACGTTCTCCCCGTGTCTGCGTGGGTTTCCTCCAGGTGCTCCGGTTTCCTCCCACAGTCCAAAGATGTGCGGGTCAGGTGAATTGGCCATGCTAAATTGCCCGTAGTGTTAGGTAAGGGGTAAATATAGGGTATGGGGTTGCGCTTCAGCAGGTCGGTGTGGACTTGTTGGGCCGAAGGGCCTGTATCCACACTGTAAGTAATCTAATCTAAACAGACCACGAGCCACTTTAAAATCTATTTAAAGAGGACAAGGCAGTGCTGCCCATAGTTTCAGGCCAGATTCAGTGGTGGGCTCTAATATTAATTGCGTATAATTACAATTTGGAACACCATCCAAGAAACTTGGAAGGGAAAGATGTGTGTTCCAGGCATCCCAAGTGACTTACTTGTGCTACAGAGTCGACAAGACCAAGTTAGCGAATATGGATGCACTGAGTCACCTCCCACTGGCAGAAGCAACACCAATGGTACCACCACTGGATGGTTTTAATTGTTTTAAATTTTCTGAACACACTTCCAGTCACAGCTGACAGTATCAGACTTAGGATGCAGAAAGGTTCAGTCCTTTCAAAACTGAGACACCTGGTGGTGATGTGGGAAACCAAAAGGCTGTAGCAACCAGATTGGAAACCTTTTCGAACCCAGAGAGACCAGATCACAGTAGAGGACAGCAGTTGAATATGGAATGGAAGTGTAATTGTCGCGAGCAAAGGTTGCTGCCAGTTACCGGCTGAACCCCACCTATTTTATTCAGGGGTTTACAGAATGAAGATGATAGCAAGACATTATATCTGGTTGTCAGGATTAGATGCTTGCATAGCCATGTTGGTGGGAACGTATTCAGATTGCCAACAAAGAGATTAATTGCCGCCAACAGTTCCTCCACATACATGGGAATAATTAGCTAAACCCTGGACTCAGTTACACCTGACTGCAGGTCCTTTCATAAGTTCAATGTTCTTAGTCATTGTGGATACTTACTCAAAGTGGCTGGGCATGTATAGAGTTCATTCGTTAAACATGGGGATGATGATATAAAAACTGCGCGCATCTTTTACAATACGCAACTCCTGGAAATGATGGTTACAGATAATTGGCCATTGTTCGCCAGCAGAGAATTTGAGTACTTCCTAAAGTTGAATGGTATTTGTTATATAAGGACAACTCCCTATCATCCATAATGGTCTAGCAGAAACAGCAATCCAAGCTTTGAAGTCAGGCTTAAAGAGCAGCCTGCAGTTTCACTAGATACCAAAATGTCTTGGTTCCTTTTTGATTATCAGACCACCCCTCTTGCAACTACAGGGATACCTCCAGCAGAGTTACAATGGGGAGAAGACGTCGCATTTGGTTAATCCTGATCATCCCAGACCTGGGGGAGGGTGGGTGAAACAGCATCAGGAATGCCAATACTGGACACAAGACTTCACTAAGCATGAGAGAGAGACTGTTTACTTCAGGGGACAAAGTTTGGTGTAGGAACCATGGGAATGGCCCTGCATGGGTAAGTGGCATGGTCGTTGCGAGGTCAGGTCCAGTGATGTATAAAATTGGGGTAGGTGTGAGAGTGCTGAAGAAAGCATGTGGACCATATGAAAACTGCAAATGTGCCAATAGTAGGAAAGCAAAATGTGCTCAACTCCTCGATAGCTTTTCCGAATCTTCCATAACCCATGGGTTCTCCCTTCCGACAAGCCTTGAAGATATCTCAGGATGTGAGATGGACGTGGTGGATATTGCCATCTCAACGCCTTTTCTGCCTGAAGAAGAGAATGAATTTTTTCAGAGATGCTCTGGGCGCAAGATGTGAGACACTGTGCTTTACATGCTGTTGTACCAGAGTCAAAATTGGAGGAACCTGACCCAGTGCTAAAATGCCTCAGGATGAGTGACAGAAAAAAGAACCAGCGTATGTCCTCGGACTCAGAGGACGAGGGATGTAGTGAGTGTAACAAGGTCAGCCAAGTGGACATCATAGAATATGGGTTCCCTGATTGGGGCAGTCAATCTGATTGACAAATAAGAACAGGAGTGACTGACATCTTGGCACTCTGAGAGAGCTGGGTCAGTATCACGAACACTTGACATATATAAAGGGTAACATGGTGATGGGGTACCAGCGTCTGTGAAGTTATTTCAATATTCTTTTGTACTCACCTATAAGTGATATGTCTCACTAAAGAGACAATTGAGTATGTTATTTGTAGGATTCTGAATGTGGCAGCCGGGAGATGCATATAAATCAACTTTGTCACTGGTAAAAGTGAACATTATTACATATCCTCCTCTTGCAGTAATACTTTTGTGGTGACTTACAACAAAAAAACATTCAAATTCATTAGCTATTAGTGTTTGATTATTGATAACAATCAAAGTATCAGTGATTTAGTTCCACCCTGAAATCTTGATTTTTTTTTCATTATCTCTGTAAATGCTTTATTTGTAGATATTTTTAATCAACCTGTTCAGATATGATACATATCTGGAGCAGGTGAAATCAAGGCCTTCTTACCCAGATGTAGGGACTTTACTAAAAGAGCCCTCCTCTTTTTATCTTTATATATTGGAATTGGGTCTGACCTTTGGCTTTAAACTGATCTCTTCAACAGTGCACATTGGGCATAAAATGGTTCCACTTCCTGATGCCTGGAAATAATTATCTGTAAAATTGGACATATTATCCTGTCACTGTAAATGATTTTGTGTTTGATGTTGAGATGGGAATGTTGCTAGGGAAATTAGAATGAGCATAAAATGTATCAGAATTGTTGTGCCATTGCATTATGGGGGAAAAGCTATTGTTTACATTGGGTTCCTTGTTGTGATGAACTAACAATGAGTAATTAAACCATGTGATATGTTCCTAAGCAGTCTGACATGAAAGGTTTCATTAATGTCTCTCATTCACCTTAACCGTTGTTAGTCTTTCACATGCTTTTCTGTAGATCTTCAATTACAAGCTGTTTTCCTTTTTCATTTCCTGTTATGAATGTATCACTTTTTTTTACTAGAATTTAGTTCATTCTGTGTCAGACAGGCCTGCTGTACCTCACCCAATGCTCATCTTTGATGTGTATCTCAGCAAACTAACCATAGATCATATCATTCAACCATAAAGGAAACTTACTGTCAAACTTAAAAGTTCCTCCCGTACAGATAAAAATACAGTAATTTTAAATGCTAGGGACAATGGGTGAGTTCAGATGAGGTGGGAAATTAACATTTTAAAACCTTTAGAAGTCCCAAGGCAAAATTTAACCTTCCGTTGGAATGAGAGTGCATGCCTAATATTTTTATCTCAGAGTATGCTGAATGGTTCCTTCAGGACTGTTTGCAGACGATGAGAAACCACTAGGCTGGCAGGCTACCTTATAAACCTCCTAGCACCTGAAGGCACTTTCTCTGCAATTGTTTACTCTTCTGATCTCCTCCAAACCCCCAGATATGCCATTCACGATCTTCGACTCTGTTCCATGGTTCCCATGCAGTGTCTCACAGACCACAACCACCTTCTGATATCTCTGCCCCTTGATTCTCTTGTTCCCCTCAATTTCTCTAGGTAACCTCCCCCAACACATGGATGTCTTCTTGTGCCTTTCCAAGAACACTTTCCCATCCCTGCAAAACAATGTGTTTTCCCTGTTCTCTCTTTCCTCCTCTAGTCTCACTGGTAGCAATCTGGTACCACAAGCTTACCAATCCTACAGCTAGTCAACACAACCTCTCACCTGGCTGATTGTGCTTAGGAAACGGATGCCAAACATAATCCAATCTTTCTGATACGATCTGAGAGAAATTTGTACTTAACAGGTTTCCCAATCACTACATTGTATTTGTCACCACTCCCTTCCCACTTCTTATATTCAGGCATACACATATGCAGAGAGCAAGATTTACTTGCACACACAGTTTCACAAACAAACATTAGAGCAAAGGTTAGTGACAGAGTGGGAATCCTGAATTATGTTCCACTCTGGCCTAGGAACACCAATGTTCATTAGTACTGCCTTACTCAGTACAAACCACAAACTGCATGAGTAATCCCCTGGTCTAAAAAGTGGAGTTTTCAAATTTCTGTTTCTGACATGAGTTTTCAGCTGGCAAGAATACATAGGAGGAATTGTGATGGAGTAATTAGAGCTTAGAGCATCCAACAGTTCTTGCATTGCATGGTCGTTTCTGTTAATGAATTCCTGCCATATGTTTCTGAACAGCAAATTCATAAACTATACCCATATGTAAATTAAAGGACAGTGTTGAAGAACTGCAATTTTGCTACCCATTGTATGTTCTGTAAATGTAACTTCATCCAAAAATACTGCTATTTGTAACCTTACTCTACGTTTATTCAAACATCTCAATGTGTTTGTTGATTTGTTGGTTCACTGTCTAGCACTGCCTCCATATTAAGATTCTCACCCTTGCTTTGTCCATCGCTATCTCTATAACCTTCTGTAGCCAGGTAACCCTGAGTGATCTTTGCACTTCACCAATTCTGAACTTGTGATAGATTTTAATCACTCCACCCATTTGCAGCTACCACGGTCATAAGCTCTTGCACTCCCTCCCAATATGTCTCCAGCTCTCTGTTGTCTTTCTCTTCCTTAAAAACGATTGTGACAACCTACCTCTTGGTTGCCTGCTCTGATGTCTTCTCCTTATGTGGTTCAGCATCAGATTTTCTTTATAACTCTTCTGTGGAGAGCTTTGGGAGCTTTTAGATGTTACTTATTAGATAATTGTCTTGCCTGTAATTTAATCTATTATGACAATACTCCTCCATTATGACAACATAAATATAGCCAGAGATAAGCTTAACTGTCCTTGGTCATGGGTGTTCACACCACATTGAGTACCCATGTTGCAGTGCTGAGGGAGTTTGCACACTCAGATGTGCTGAATTTTGGATGAGCCATTAAGCTCAGGCCCTATCTGCTCAATCAGATGCATGTTCAAGATGCCATGGTGGTATCTGACAAAGAAGAAGTGTTACTTTTCCAGACACCTAATCAAAATAACAAACAGGTTGTTTGGTTAGTTACCTATTTTATGTTTGTGAGAGCTTGCTTTTAACTAATTGCTACCATGCCTATATGACTATACATCAAAATTACTTTGTTGGCTGGGACGTTGAGATTTTCTAAATGAGATTGCACAATTTCCTTCTTCCAACCCTCCTTATCTTCACTCATAAACACTTCCAAAAGTAAGATTAGCTTGATCGAATGATACTGTGTTGAGGAAAATACTTTCACTATGAACGATTCCATTTGTATGGGTCATTAATAAACTCTACATATGTTTTTTTAATACGTCACATGTTCCAAGATACAGTGAGAAGTATTGTTTTGTGCACTAACCAAACAAATCATATTTTACATAAGTGCATCAGAAAAATAGAACAAAATGCAGAAGAGCGTGTTGCAGCTACAGAGAAGGTGCAGAGAAAGATCAACTCTAATATTCAGGGTCTTTTCATAAGTCGGATAACAGTGGGGAAGAAGCTGTTCTTGAATCTGTTGGTATGTGTTTTCAAACCTTTGTATCTTGCGCCCGATGGTGGAAGAGAGTATAATCAGGGTGGGAGTGGTCTTTGGTTATGTTGATTGCTTTCCCAAAGCAGAGGGAAGAGCAGATGGAGTCAAGTTGTGACCAGAAGAGAACATTGTACTGCTTTACATATGGGCTAACCAGGGTTTTGTACAGATGTATCATGACTTCTACCCCAATATATTCAAGTTCTCTGAATATAAATGCCAGTATTTCATTATCCTTTTTGATTATCTGCTGGACTAATTTATGACAGTTAAACAGTCTATGGATCATTAAGTCACTTTGAAACTCCATTATTTCTAACTGTTTAGAAACTGCTCGTCTATCCTTCCTTGATCCAAAGTTGATGATCTCACACTTGTCTACATTGAAATCTCTTTGCCACGATTTTGCCTGTTCAGTTAATCTAAGTTCATTTAATATTTTTTTAATTTTGTGCTTCTGTCTACATTGTTTACAGTTCCACTTCTCCTTGAAAAGCTAATATTGGCTGTTAATGAATATGGTCAATTGTTGAGGTCCTAACTAACTGGGCGCACTAGTCACATCCTTCCAACTAAAGCCTACTCCTCCCCCTGCTGTTTGTCATCTATCAAGCCCCCAATTTTCTAGCTATGCCTACAATTTGCCTCTAATTGCTTAAACTGTCAGCTGCAAAGGGCATTTGGGATGTTCTGAAAAGGCACTATATAAATCCTTACTTTCTCCTTGTCTTCATTCATTCAAACAGCACTTTTAAATCTAACATTAGGTTTATTTTCTTCTAAAAACACCAAAATTGATAAACTTACCAATAAGTATATGTAAATTCGTCTAACCTTACTGTCCAGATTCTCTTGAGAAACATGATCTTTGGTTTTAGTTTTTGACTTGAACCTCCTTATACATATAAAATATGTTCTAATAATGCCTTTTTATGTCTTAGCATGATCTGCAAATTACAAAATCACAAACAAAAAAAACAAATAGAACTGCCTCTATTTTATTTTTCATGTGGTTAGTTCAAGCATGCAGACGGGGTTGTTTGTATTTTTTTAAACTCAGTGGCACTTCCTCCTCCTGGACTTTCATTGCTTCCTGCTTATTACTGTTCTCCAGAAGCAAGAGTTTGGGCAGGAGGTGGTGGGTAAAACAGAACCTGTGAGGGAGTCAGGAGAGGAAAATGGCAAATGGGGATGGTTTGGAAGAGTGAAGTAGCTGAAAAATTGTGAGTGGAAAGGAGCTGGGAGATAGAAGCAGCAAGGGCACTGAGCAGGAGAGGATCAGAAGTGGAAAGTGCTGAATAGGAACTGTCATGCCAGAAGGAGCGAGAGGAATGGTAAACAACTGACTTAATAGCAGTGAATTAGAGTCTGATACTAAAAGCAGTAAGTTATTAAGCAAGAGTAGTAAAAAGAGAATTTTTTATTCAGTAAAATTGTAGCAATCAAAAAGATCTTCATGTAAACATTACAGGTCAGGACTGTAACCCACCCATATTTCAAGCTTTTTATGGGGAAGAGGTTTTTGTTTAGGATGTTTCCATTCGCATGTGATTTGTTAGGAATACACTAAAGATGCTAAATAAAGGATAGTTGTACTGACCTGCAGTTACTCCTAAGTAGTGTGATGCAATATTTAGGATATTCATGCACGCTTTTAATGTGTTTGTCCTGATGTGAATTGTTTTGTAGGAAACAGAAGTATGCTAAACTAATAATTTGAAATGCACATGCTACTAAATTTCTTGTTTTCAGAAGTGACTAAATTGTTTTATCTCAGATTAACTTGTCACGTTATTAGGTAAGTATAGAGAAATGAGTAGTTCTCCAATGAAGAACTAATTTGTTTTCAAAGTGTGGTACTGAGTGAATAGTGTAGTCATCTCTCACCCTGGTCACAAATCGAGAACAGTCTATTTACCAAAAGTTTGTCTTTTCAACGTTTGTCACTGTCATTTATATTGATATCAACTATATTGCAGATCAATACTGCATTGTCATAATATCTCACTTAGGTGATGCCAGTAAGCTTAGATAACTTTGTTCCTTTTGTTTAAATCCTTTTTCAATGCCTGTTGTACTTTAGATACATATTGTCCTGGTCACTTTGGTCCAGTTCTTATATGGTAATTGTGTACTTGATTCTGTTGGATTTCCATATCCAGCTTCTTATTTGAAAGTGTAAGCATGAAAAGGCAACATTTTTGATAGATTTCTTTGTTTTAATATTTTTAGATTGATAAATTTGTAACATAATTTTTTGAGAATTATATTATTGATAATAAAACCTGATTGAGGTGTGCTTATTTATTTATTGCATGATCTTTTAAAATATTTTTGAGAATGTATTTTAAAAGACGACTTGACTAGCAGCCTGTTCTTCATGGAGGACATATTTGAAATTTTTAAAGAAAAGAATTGAGAGATGAATTCCTGCAAGGCTGTATTTTACATGGTGTGAAGGACAATCCATGTGATCATGTTTGCTCAATAAAAAGACGTTTAGAATCCAGGACTTGAATCTTAATGTAAATTCCTGTTGATTACCTCAAACCCCTACGTGATATTGCATAAGATTTGTACAATATCAGATTATAAATCTCGACATCTGCATTGAAGACAACTCAGCTGTATGCTTTTTCATAAGACTCAGGTTATTGGAAAGCTGAATGGCACAATTACAGAGTGGCCCCTTCCATCTGTAATCACACAATTGCCATGGTTTAAACCAGTCCAGACTAATGGGATGAAGTATCTTTCTTTAATGCCTGTAAGACATAAAGTTAATTTTGTCAGTCTTAGTGCAATTGTTATTGAGGCTTAAGCATTCACCTCAAACCTAAAGGGCAGAAAAGTACATTTAGACAGATTTCTTACCCTTACCCTTACCCTGACTGCAGGGAGAGGCCTGAAGAGGATCGTGGCTGCCCTGATAAGATAAGTGCTGGAGTTTTGGATGAAGAGGGTTCATAGACCCCAGGGACAGGTTTCTCAGGCAGGTGGAGTGGAAGAAAGAGGGGAAGCCCCTAATGCGCCTATTGCATCCTCCAAATGAAGTGAACTCTTTGCTTCCTGCCTTTGTTCATGGAGGTCATTAAAAACAAGCTAACCATGCCAGCCATGTCTCAGGCAGCATTTTATTGGAATCACTTGAGCTTGTTCATCTGTGGTGGATGGACTACTGACTTCAACATCTGTCCACCTTTTCCATTGCGGTTGTGTTTGGGCATGGGTGAGAAGGTGGCAGGCTAGCCACCTAACTTAGTTATTGTGCCTCAACATAAAAAGCGCATTAGAAGGTGGCGTGAAATAATCAGCCCATAATCTCAACTGGGGAGATAAATATTCTGTTGCAGAGCAAGGAGTGAATGATACTGAACACTTAGCAGCTAAAATGAGAACATCTTCATTTCTCAATACTGACCTCCCTCACCATTAACCCTGATCTGCTTTATAAAAAAAGTGACATTTAGTATTGGATCCAAAATTTTGAAGAACAAAAATACATCGTCCAGTGACTAAATCTTGACATGACAAAATGTGCAATATTGTCCTAGCTCTTTCTCAGAGAAGTTGATTATCTAAGGTTTTAACATAAGTTAGAACTTATATTGTACTTCTGTGAAGCACCTTGTGTTGTTTTTTCTTTGAAGGTGCTGTATAAATGCAAACTGTTGTAGCTGAATGTGGTAAGAATTTAGTGTGCCCTGCTCTGAAGGTGGTTCCTGACTTGTTTTGTTTGTTGTGGTGTGTAGGACAAAAGAAAGAACCTGATGAGGAAGAACTGGTCAGTCTGAGTAAACAACTAGTGGAGACCGCTGTGATTAAGGCTGTACAGCAATACCTAGAGGAAACACAAACTAAAGCAAATTGGAACGGGAAGAGAATTACCTTTACTGACATTGACTCAAACAATGCGAACAAGAAATGAAAACGTTACATTTGAAAGCACATGTTTAGTGTGAGCAAAGAGTATTTATATGAAAACATATGGTCACTATGTCAAGCATTGAATGCCGAGGATGAAAAAGCTGGGAGAAAAATTTAATTGAAATGAAAATAACAAAGACCAATACATTTATCCTTAGAAGGTTCCTCAAATCAACAGCAGGAAAGAGTGGTCGTCTGCTAAATCGTGTGTTTGGACCTCGAGTGTCAAAAGGGTCTCGCATATCGAAATATTGATTTGGTTCTTAATGTCACCAATTTCATGGATTTAATTTGTACAACTACAGTTCTTTTTATTGAAGCAGCAAAGGGAGTGAAACACAGTACAAAATAAATCTAAAATGATTGAAAATAGTCCATATATAAACCTGTTTGAATTCTTGCAAAAGATGAAGTGGATTTATTCATTTCACAAAACTACTGTATGTAAGCTGAGTTGGTTTATGTGCATGGAATCTACCAGAATTTATTTATAATGATGGTTGTGTTTGTGACATAGTCTACATTTCTTCTACATTTTTAGAAAATTTGAATCATAAATAGTAGAATCAAGTCAGCTTTTGTTAAATGAAACACATTTTTATCTTTTCTTCTTCAGGGAAAAAGCGTGATTCTGACGTAATTAGGAATGCTCTGCAGAAAGAAACCATTACAGTACTGTGCAAACTTAATCAAATAAAAGAACTATTGTCGCATCCAGGGATACAAATCAGAATACAGAGGGAAATGGCTATAAGCAACGCTGCAATGCAGCAGTGATAAGCAGGAGGATCTTACTGTCAACATTGGTTCTTATGGCTATTGTGAAATGGGAAAAAAAATACAGTGATAAAGCCTCATAGGAAATGAGAACTGAGGCCACTTAAGATTAAATGAGATTTTTACATAACCATTATTTTATATTTCAGCTACTTTGGTTGGAAAGTTTTAAAATTTATTGACAAATTGTGGGCCAAAGGGCCTATACTGTGCTATACTGTTCTATGTTCTATTTGATCAACATGTAATTTGTAGCTCCTTATTCAGTTGGAATATATTTTATATATTATAGATATATGTGCATCTATTTATATATACTGCTTTTGTTTTGCAAACATTATTAAGTTGAATGTTGCCATTGCTGGACTGACACTGGTTACTTTTGGACCATCAGTGAGAGATTACCTGAAGAATACATGTTTTGTTTTGGTGGTCTAACCAATTTAAACCAGAAGAGGTAAATGGAAAGAACTGTTCAGAAGACTACTCATTTCAGTTTCACTTGTTTCAGACTAATTTGCATAGCTGCATAAGTGTTCTTGAATAAGTCAGTAGGTTTTAATTCATGAAATGTAATTTGTCTCGGCAAATATTATTAGTTTACGGTCTATTAACTTTCCAGCGCTGAGTTATACGAATGTTTTCTGGCATTTGAGATGGCGTGAACCTTTTGTTTGTTTAGCCATTAGCGGACTGAGGCCATCACATGCTAAGCCAGCAACAAATGCATTTATTGCCTAGAGGGCAATTTCTGAGTTGGCCTCATAGCTGTGTAGGCCAGACCAGGTAAGGCAGAAGAAAAAGCCAGTTTATTTTTCCCTCCCCTCCCATCAATAGTCAGCAGACTCTTAATTCTAGATTTTTACTGAATTCAAATTCTACCTTCTGCCATGGCAGGATTTGAAACAAGTTCCCCAGAGCATTACCAGGGTCTCTAGGTTAACAGTCTAGTGATAACACCACAAGGCCATCTCCTCCCCTTGAATTAGCTGCCTCATTTGTATACACCAACAATTCAACATTCTTTACATGGTAGCTCATTTTATCCTTAACAAATTTTTGTGGCTAACATAATTACATCTTAGATGCTGCAGTTCTGAAATATTAAAGTTAATAACTTTCAAGTATTGATTGGTTGAGTTGAAAGACTGCCAAAAGCAAAATTATTATGCCAGTGCTTAAAAGCCAAATAAGTATTTCAGGTTATTTAAACTATTGTTTGAATTCATGAGCCACTTGTGTCCCATTGGATCTTTGACCCCTTCAGTTCCAAGAAGGAGCAAAGCATTGTTTCATAGTCAAAGCCTAATGGCAGAGTTTTTAATAATGGGTTCAATATTTAAATTTTGTGAATAATAAATCATTCAAAATGTCAAATATGATTGAGCAATATGGTCAAATTGTGACTCATTTTCATTTAATTTTACAACAAGCTCTTTTTCTATCGCTTTGGAATCAGTTCCTTAAGCCAATGGCCCATAATGGTTTTAAGAGCCTGAGGTGAATAAATAAATCACCTAGTGTATGGATTTCTAATAGCTGTGAATGCACAAAAATGGTTTAGATAAGTTAGATGAGCACTTCAGAGCAGAGAGAGGCACTAAAACACTGCTTGCACCAAATGCACATGAATAATTTTCATATAGATGAAAGGGTTTTGCTTTTTTATTTAAAAATATTTTCCATTCCTTTATTGACTTCGCCATTGTTGAACACAAAGCACTCTTTTCTACTGAAATTATTTAACGAAATAAAATGTAACAATGTTAGTTTTAAGCTGATTTTAGTTGAGGCCAGGGAAAGAATGAAAGCATTGGTTATGAATTCATATAGCAATTTTTAAATGTTCTTATTGGTTTGTGGTTGATTAATGATGCAAGCTAGTGGTTTAAAGTATGACTGTAAAATGTTTTAAATAAAAGTTATTCCGTCGTGTTTATTGTTTGGTTTGCACATCATTTACTGAATTATAACAAAGTGTATTTGAATAATTTTTGGAGAGAATATGCAAAATATGAATAGTTTATCTCGATTCTAAAATATCAATATGCAAAATATTTCAACATATTTATAGAATTGACTTTCCTCCAAATTTAAGCATGGACATTTGATAATTAGATGATAATGTTGCTACTTCATTCTGCTGTGTATTTCTTTTACTTGTATTTTGTTAGAAATAATATGTTGACTCTCATGGTGCCTTTTTGTTTTTAACTTCATTGTTTTCCTCATGCTACTGAGCATTTAAAATAACTTTGTTTTATTCTAAATTGCATTTACCTGATTAGAAAATAAATCAGTAATAAGCCTGTATGTTTTCAAAGAAATATGGATTTTTGTTTTTGGGATTAAGAAAGTAGCTCTTTGGACTCTTATCAACCTATTACAAAAACAGTTCAAACAGATAAACAACAAGTTCATAGTTTATATTCGCTGACAATGTGGAGGTTTGAAGATCCTGTAATTTAACTGGTTTGAATTATGTTATGAATGAAATAATTTGATTGTGTAATTTGAATCTAAGGCTCACACTTAAGCTAAGAATGGAAATTAAACAAAGGATAGAAAACATAACTGAAAGTGGTCAGTATTGAAGGTACTGAAACAAAGTTAAAGATTTTAGGAAAAGTATTGTGCAAAGCAAAGCTATGATGAACACACCATGCACTAATTGTGGAGCAACTACAATGAGTAAATTTGTTTTATGCACGTGAAGTGTAGTGCTGGAGAAGATTATACAGTTGGATATGATCATGATTGTGAACTAGGAGAATTTTATGTCAGTTTCCTGAGCTGTGGAGGAGCCAGTAGAGATTAATGTAACAATAGATAACCAAGGCTTAATATCGAATAGAATGTGGGTAATTGAGTTTTAGATAACACAGAAGCAAAATGGAGTGTGGTTGCTGGCAGTCGAACATAACAAAATGCAAACCCTCAGATCAGGCAGCATCAGGTGGAGTACTCCTTGACAACAGTAAAGTTTAAATAGCTGATTGATCTGTGCATTTCTTTAGCAAAACAAAGTTAACAATAACTGTATTCATATAGCAAGAGCAAAATCTACAAGGTTATTTCTGTGTGTGGTCACATTTTGTCACAGATTAAGACATCAAAGGGATTTTTTGGGATATAATCCAAAAAAAAAGACCAATCCTGGCTCCTTCTGGTTTAAAGTTTAGCAGAAAGAAATCATGAATTGTCCAGTAGATCCATCTGCTACTTCCCTGTGGCCTGAACAGTTTTGTCATACCTGATTTTGCTAAAATGATACATGTGGCATGCTCGATTCCATATCTACGTTTTGCCTAACTTACAACAACTAGAGTTCAGAGGTACATCAGTGGAAATGTGAGAATTCTACAATAAAAAATGCAACATCTTTTAACAGAATAAGCCAGCACAATTGGAGATTGTAATTTTATGCTGTGATCTCAGGATTAAATTTGATGTTTTCTTCTGCCTATAACTTGATATATGAATACAGTTATTGTTAACTTTTTTTTGAAAAAGAAGTGTTGGCTGAGGGGTGGCCTTTAAAGAGGTTTATAAAATCATGAGGGGCATGGACAGCTAAGGATTTTCTCCTCGGGTAGAGAAATCTAAAACTAGAGGGCATGGATTTAAGGTGAGAGGGGAAAGATTTGAGAAGGACCTGAAGGGTGACCTTTTCACGCAGGGGCCAGTGCGTGAATAGAATGAGCTGCCAGAGGAAGTGGTAGAGGTGAGTATAATTGCAACATTTAAAAGGCATCTGGATGAGTATATGAGTAGGAAGGGTTAGAGGGATATGGGCCAAGAGGACTAAGTCAGATTGGGATAACCGCTCAGTGTGAATGAGTTGGAAGGAAGGGTCTTTTTTCTGTGCTATGTGACTTTAAGGCATTTCTGACATCTGCAGTCTCCTGGAACAAGGTCCTGTTCCCCATGGAGCAGGTGGGTGTACATTATCAGAGCCAACCTATCACTGGAGAGCCTTCCAAACCCTGAACTCATTCTTCTTTCTTCAATAGAGTTTAGTTTTAGTCTTATCTAACTCAAATAACTCAAATTTCAATTCAGACTAAGCCAGCCAGACAATTTGTTGTATTTATGCTTGCGGCCAAACGTAGAATGTGTTCAAGACAGTTAAAATGCCTTTGCAGCCTAATTTTCACATTCCTTTGTTAAGAAACTTTTTTTTCTTTTCAGCCAAATTAATTCTCAGTGTTAATGAGGTCAAACAAAAGTAAAATACTACCTGTACTGGAATTCTGAAATAAAAACGTGAAGTGTTCAGCAGATCAAGCAGCATCTGAGAAGGGAGAAACAGTACATTTCATGTCAACCTTCAGTGTGAGGACACAGACCTAAAATGTTAACTCTCCTCCAAAATGCTGCAGTAGCTGGTGTGTGTTTCCAAGTTTTGTTTTTATGATTAGCAATGAGGCAAAGCACATCTCAGGTAAGCCTCCAAGTCTTTTAGACTGCACTGTGGTAGTGAGATTTTTATTTGAGTGTTGGTGGAATTGTAGGTGTGTGGTTGCTTATACCTGGCCCTTAGTGGTGTTTGGTTTTGTAACACGGATCTGGAGTGTCCCAAGTTTAAAAAGGGTTTGCAAGAGCTGAGAGAGCCAACCCACCGGACAGTCACTAAATAGGTAGCTGAGCCATATGTTTGAGTGATATCAAAGTGAGTAGCCCTCTCATCATTATATGTTCTTACCTCAGCCATTTCCCATCTCTCTTGATCACTAGAGGGACAAGAGACAGTAGATGCAGGAGTAGGCCATTCATTATGATCATGGCTGATCATCCACAAACAGTATCCTGTTCCTGCCTATCCCCATTACCCTTGATTCCACTATCTCTAAAACTCTGTCCATCTCTTTCTTGAAATTATCCAGAGACTTGACCTCTACTGCCTTCTGGGGCAGAGCATTCCATATATCCACCACTCCCTGGGCGAAGACGTTTCTCCTCAACTCTGTTCTAAATGGCCTACCCCTTATTTTTAAACTGTGTCCTCTGGTTCTGGACTCACCCATCAGTGGAAACATGCTTCCTGCCTCCAGAGTGTCCAATCCATTAATAATTTTATACGTCTCAATCAGATCCCCTCTCATCCTTCTAAACATTAGCATTAGCAAAAGCAAAACTGGCACAAACTCCTTGCTTTGTTGCTCCATTAGTGTGACTGACCAGAGAATGCTACAGGGTGGAGCCTGAATTCCATCTATTCTGAGGGCTGCTGCTTAAATGGCTCTCCCATGAGATTGCTCACTCATTGAATGAGCACAAAGCACTAAGACATTGTTTTCATAGCATTCACAATGAAATGGCAATTTATACCATGACAGTTTGTTGCACCATACTATTGCCATGCAAATTCTGAATTTGAAGATGATGAGATGGTTTCACTGAGTCTGTGATGGAATTCCATTTCTCCCTAAGCCTCCTTGATACTTTTATGAAAGGTCAGTTAGGAAAGTTTGCCAGAAACATTAGCTGTGGCTTCTGTATCTTCTCTCCCTCGTGTTCAACTTCCATGTGGCCTGCAAGATGAAAAAGATCCTGTTCGGGGACAGCACTCAGCCTTTCAAATCCACTGCTGCAGTTTACAATGCAGAATCTGTCCAGCAGTACTAGGGATCTGATTTCTGTCAGTCGATCATAGAAACTGCTGAGCACACATCTCTCCCATGGTCTGGAGAACTCTGTACCCAGAAGATGCTCTTCTCTTTTGTATTCTGGTGACTGCTGATCAGAGAGCATGCCATCTTGGTCCATGTTTGGATTTATGTTTCCATAGCCATGTAGATCATTGAACTGTTCACGGCACTGCTCCCAGTTCCTCCTCACCATTTGTCTATTGCTGACTTTGTTAGTCACCTCCAGCTAAGTATTCTGAGTGAGCTTTGCAGGCTTTCTGTTGCCGCTGGCAGGGAACAAAGCCTTCCTGCCTTCAGTCATCCCTTCCCACAACACTTGCAGTGAGACATGGCAAAGTGGGTGCCTCTGTATTATCTCTGTTCAACCTTTCGACAGCAGCAACTTCAGCAATGCCAATTCGTTTCTTAATATGTTGAACTTGCAACATATCTCTGCACTGCAAAAGCACTACAAGCTGAGGAATTAAATATAACCATGACAACAGGAATCTGACTCTGAAATGGAATTACCACCCTGTGTGTCGAGATGAGGAAGAGTAATAAAGTTATTTGGCATGTCACTTTCACCCAAAAAGATAAGCCTTGTGAATCATGTTCCCAGCCGAGATTATCTGCCATGACATACTGAATTGCTTTTGGCCAGTTCTCAGCTTTATTTTCAAATCCTTTCAGGCGATGTGAGCATTGTTACCTGGGCCAGTATTCATTACCCACCCCTAATTACCCCTAGACATTTGGTGGTGAGCTGCCACAGTTCATTTGGTTTAGATACCTCCACAAGTCCTGATGAAGGGCTTTTGCCCGAAATGTTGATTTTACTGCTCCTCGGATGCTGCCTGAACTGCTGTGCTTTTCCAGCACCACTAATCCAGAATCTGGTTTCCATCACCTGCAGTCATTGTTTTTACCACTCTTTATTCACATAAGAACGGTGTTTGTTTATAGTACTGCCTCATTCAGAGTCCGGCATCGGAGTGTCAGTATCTCTGACATTCATCCTTTTTATCTGTCAACTAGAGCTCCCTGATTGGACCAGGTTAAAGCCTCAGTCAGGGAACTCATATTCTATTAAGTCCAGCTTGCTGATCTCATTACAATCACTACATCAACCTCCCTCTGAGTTTGAGGACATTGGCTGGTCTTTTTCTGTGGCATTCTGACCCACCTGTGGCATTTCATCACTGGGTCAGGTTACTCCCATTTTGCATCTGCCATGAGCAATGGGAGCTCGACTCCTGCACTAGGAGCACCTCAGTAGAATTTCACTCTCTTCCAGCAGCAAGGGCATCAAGGTGGTTACATCCATCATGTCCATCTCTGACTTGAAGGACTCAACAGCGTTTGACAGGTGAATCCATGAGTTCTGACAGCATCTCTAACAATTCCAAGTGGCAGTGCACGTTTTGCTCCCACACCATTTGAGAATTTGCGGCTTTTGTATGGTTTACATGTTTATTCAGGACCATCACACTCAAACTTTATGTGTCATTGGCCCTGACCTTGCGTCGATCTTGCCCGTTAGCCATGCGGGGCCATTTCCATAAGTCTTATGACAAACTTTGTCCCCTGTATCAAACTGTTTCGCTTGTTTGGCTGAGTCTTGGGCCTGGCATTGGAATTTCTGACGCCATTTCACACATCCATGTTGGTGGAGCAGCAGCCAAAGCTTGACTTTATTTTGGGATTTTGTTGTGGGCTGACCTCGAGTCCATCTGTTCAGGATACGTCGTGAATGGGACTATACAACTGCCTTCACTCAAGAGCTGTTCCCCAAGCTCAGTCAGATTTGCAAGGGTGTCCACTACCATTGGAATACCCTACAACTCATATGCTTCACTTGCTGCATTTTCGGATAATAGAGTCAGTTGTAGTGCCTGTTTGAAGGCCAGTTGGGCTTCGGCCAGTAAGCCCTTTTGCAAGGTTACATAATTAATCCCACATATCAAATTGTCTCTACGAATCTCGTAAATTGTTAACCAAAGTTACATATTTCTGCCAGTTGTTTTCACCTAATCAAAAATCCTTATACAGAATACCCCGGTTCTCGAAATGCTGATTAAAACCAATAGCATTTGAGAAATAAGAGGAGGCTTGGGGTCATAATATTCCTTTACTAAATTCATCAATTCTTGAAAGATTTTAGTATCTGGTACTTCAGGGAAAGTTAGGCTCCAAATGATCAGAAAAGCTACGGGTCCACAAGCTGCCATGAGAACTACTTGGTGTTTTTCATCTGCCCTTTCCACATACTGGGCCCAGTCTTCAACAGCAGGATTGAACAAGTCAAGCTTCTCAAATAACAGCATGATGCCAGAAATGCTTATCCTAACTGAAAGACAACTGTTGCAATTGAATTTCTTCAGCCTTTCTCTCACAGCACAAAATAATTCCACTGAGGTCGGTATCCCATTACCAAGTCACCCTTTATTTACACATTGGAAGTCCTTGACACTGATCGAGCTCCCTCAGAGCCAGACTGCTGACTCTGAGTCTGACATTCCTGTATTTATCTGTCAGCCAGGCTCCCTGATTGGATCAGATTAACAGCCTCAATCAACGAACTCATATTTTATGAGGTCTATGACTTCATTACAATCATTGCAACTTGTACCCATGAATATTTAACACCCAGTCTTAATGTTCTTCTGCTAGATCTCTGTTTTGCCTCACTATATTTCCACATTCTGCAAATCTGTAATTCCCCAGTCTTATTTACTATACTCCATGCATTCATATACAAGAACAGTAACCCTGATTTAGACATCATTTTCTCCCTTACTCCAGCTTCACATATTAACTTTCTATTCTCACTTTCTTAGTGCTGTCTCTTCAAACTTCTTGTCACCCTTTGTATTCTTGTCTAATATTCACAATTCAAGTCTCCTGCCAAATTAGTTTCAAGTCCTTCCAAGAACATTAGTAAAACACCATGCTGGGAATGCAGCCCAGCTCAGTTCAGTTGTAATCCACTGGAGATAATTCCAGTGTCCCAGGAATCTAAAATCCTCATTCCTGCATGGTGGCTCAGTGGTTAGCACTGCTGCCTCACAGCAGCAAGATCCCAGGTTCATTTCCAGCCTTGGGTGACACTGTGTGGAGTTTGCACATTCTCCCTGTGTTTGTGTGGGTTTGCTCCAGTTTCCTCCCACAGTCCAAAGATGTACAGGTCAGGTGAATTGGCCATGCTAAATTGTTCTTAGTGTTATGTGCATTAGTCAGAGGAAAATGGGTATGGGTGGGTTACTCTTCAGAGGGACTTGTTGAACTGTAGGGGCTGTTTCCACATTGTAGGGAATCTAATCTAATCTAATACAGTGCACAAGCTAATGGACAGACATCAACAAAACTTGGTACAGGTAGAGCCATTCCATTTTGGAGAGGTTTAAGATCCTGGATTTTTAAAAAAAAATTGTTAACATTGCTTTTTTAGACAAATTGACTTTTTTCTTAAGAATGTAGGTTGTTTTATTCACCATATTGTTGATTCTTTTCGAATGCTGTGAATTGCCTCAGTTGCTGTGTTGGACAATGTTACAAAGTCAAAATGTGAGCAGAGTTTACAAAGCAGGATGTTGGGTGTGCATTGGTCTGAAGCCTTCAAGAGATGCAAGATATTTAAAAAAAGATAAATGCTTTCAACTTTGCAATTAATGGGAATACACCCAGGCAGGTAAGTACACCATGGAAGAGCAACAAAATTTCAATGATATTGAGATTCCACAGGGTTCTGGAGGTTTGTACTCTACTGAGGGGCCTTTACATCAACTGTGCTTTCTTTCACAGATGCTAGCAGACCTGCTAAATTTCCTCTACACTTTGTATGCTTCAGAGAAAATAATTTTTTTTTGTTCTTTCTGCCTGACATTGAAGACTTCATTATTTGTTACCAAACCAGCCTTACAAGACCAAAGAAGTTTTTGTTTTCAATCATAACTTACAGAATTAAATTGTCTGCAGTCAATACAGTAATGGGTAAATGATGAATGATTTTCATTTAATAGGTGTCTGACCTTTATTGAAATCTTGAACCCATGAAGAAAACACAATAAATAAATAAGCAGTTGAGTGTTCTCATATTCTGCTTCTCAAGTTCTCATCTGTAATGTTTGTATTCTATATATTTATATGCACTGTGATGGATATATAATCTATTCATAAAATTACTAATAATTGCAAAGTTCATCCAAGTGATCTCAATTTTAATTTTCAGCAGCATTTTGCTAGATTAAATGAAATTGAGTTAAAGTCAGAAAATGTTAATTTTCTAATTAGCTGGTTTTGAATAAAGAAGGCTGAATATTCATGTGGTGGCAAGATTGGAACTAGTCCTGCAAAATAGTATAGGGCAATGTCAGGACGACTTTCGGATACATTCCCATCAGCAGGAAAGTCTTATGGGGTTAGTCCAGGAGATGAATTGACTGCCCACTTAATAAAGGAGGGAAGTTGTTTTTAGGTCCCCACAAGGTTCACTGGTATTCCTTCAGAGCCCTTGACTTACGTGGTGGCTGCCTCTAAAGGCTGCATGCCTAATATATTGTGACCATTATGGTGTGCACACAGCCTGAAGTATAGAGTGTATCCTCCCCTGTGATTCAATTGCATTTCTATTTGCTGCTTTCATATATGTTGATATTGTAGCCAGTTAATCTATCTCCATGTTGAGATGGCCTCATGATCTCTGATATGTCTCCAAACCTGCTGGTGATTGTAGAGGTGGCCAGTTTAGAGAAAACCTTCAGGAGGATTGACAAACTGGTAGTCCCAATATGCCAAGTGTTTCCAATGTCAGGGCCTCAAAGCCTATGGTAAAATCCTGCCCATGTATCCAAGTTAGACTCATTCATCCAGGAAGGAAATACAAATGCTGACATCTCAGAAACTTTAAAAAGGAGTTACAGCTTATAAAGTCCAAATTGAAACATGACGTTATGTTCACTGTTGACTCCGCGATGGCAATGAAGTCTTCAAACAAAACAAGACACAGTTTGACTGTATTTGGATTTCAAATTTCTATACAATATCAACTATACAAAACCTAGAGGATACTCAATCACTCCACAAGAACAAAAGAACTAGGAGGAGTAGGCCATTTGGCCTGACTTTTCTTTAAGATCATGACTGATCTGTCCTAGACCTCACCTCTTTCATAAAAGTTCACCATAGTCCTTAATTCCCCAATATATCAAAATATCTATTACTTTTTTAAATACTTTCAGTTATAAAGCTTCCACAACTGTCTGCAGCAGGGAATTCTGAGAAACCAAATTCCTCTGCATCTCAGTTTTAAGTGAGTGTTTTCTTATTGTGTAACTCTGTTGCTTAATTTGAGATTTCCCCATTAGTGGAAGCTTCATGTTTACTCTGTCAAGCACCCCCAGAATCTCTTGTGCTCCCCAATGAGATCACCTTGCATTCTTCTAAACTCCAATAAATAAAGGCCTAATTTCTTTACCTGTCCTGATAAAGCAACACTTTGATCCCAGAAGTTAGCCTAATCAAACTCACTTGAACTGCCTCCAATTCCAATATCGAGAGTTATGGTACTGGAACAGCACAACAGGTCAGGCAGCATCCGAGGAGTAGGAGAATCGACATTTCGGACAAGAGTCCTTCATCAGGAATGAGGCTTTTGGGCCAAGGGATATGAGCGATAAATGGGAGGGTGGGGGGGTGCAGGGTGGAAGGTAGCAGAGAGTGCGATGGGCGGATGAAGATTTCACCAGTTTCCTCATTTCCCCTCCCCCTACCTTATCCCAGTCCCAACTTTCCAACTTGGCACCGCCCTCATGACCTGTCCTACCTATCCATCTTCCATTCCCCACTATCTGCTCCACCTTCCTCTCTGACCTATCACCATTACCCCCACCTCCATCTACCCACCACACTCTCAGCTACTTTCCACCTGGCCCCACCCCCTCCCATTTATCTCTCCACCCCCTTGGCTCACAACACTCATTCCTGGCGGAGGGCTCTTGCCCAAAACATCAATTCTCCTGCTCCTCAGATACTGCCTGACCTGCTGTGCTCTACCAGCATCACAATCCCGACTCTGACCTCCAGCACCTGCTATCCTCACTTTCTCCAATTGCAGTACATCCTTTCTTAAATATAGGGGCCAAAACAATACACAGAACTCCAGATGTGGCTTCACCAACATCCTGACAGTCGTAACAAGAGTTACCTATTTTTAAACTTCAATTTCCCATTAATGAAGACCAAAATTCTAGTTGTCTACTTAATTAATGGCCTGCATGCTAACCTTTTATGTTTCATGCACAAGAATACCCTGATTTCTCCATGCTGCACTTTTTTGGAATCTCTCTCCATTTATATAATAGTCTGCCCTTTGATTCTTCTTACCAAAGTGAATGGCCACACATTTTCCTGCATTAAACTCCATCTGTTAAGTTTTTGTCCATTCACTCTCGCTATCTATATCCCTTTGCAATTCATCACAACATGCCCTCCCACTTCATTTTGTGTCATCAGCAAATTTCGATATATTACACTCTTTTGTCTCTCCTCCAAATTAATATAGATAGTAAATAAGTGAGGTCCTAGAACTGATTATTGTTACACTTCATTAATTCATAGAATCCCTACAGTGCAGAAGGAAGCCATTTAGCCCATCGAATCTGCACCAATCCCCTGAACAGTATCTCACACAAACCAACACCTCTGCCCCCATTTCTCATGACTAATCTATCTGGCCTACAGAATCCTGGATACTCTGAGTAATTTAGCATGGCCAATCCACCTAATCTCCACCTTTGTAATGTGGGAGGAAACCAGAACACCCGACAGAAACCCACACAAATACAGGGAGAACATGCAAACTCCACACAGTCACCCAAGGCTAGAATGGAACCCAGGTGCTTGGTGCTGTGAGGCAGCCATGCTAACCACTAAGCCATCATGCCGCCCAGCCTTCCAATGTGAAAATGACGCATTAATCCTAACTCTGTCCTCAGTGTGTGAACCAAACCTTAATCCATTCTATTACATTACCTGCAAAACTATGTGGCACCTTATCAGATGCCTTCGGAGAATCCAAATACCTTGCATCTATTGCATGTTGACTCTGATTGCATTAAGCTTTTCTAAATGTCCTGCTACTTCTTCCTTGTGACAGATGTTAAACTAACTGGCATATGAGTTTCCTGCCTAGCTGTCTCACTCCTTGAAAATAATTAAAACTGAGGAAAATAGAAGATAAAGCAAATAAAAAGATACTTGTTGAAAACATCCAGAAACTTAAATTATCTTCATGCAGTCCAATGTTTTTTAAGAAAATCATCTTGTTTTCAAAACTCACATATTTACAAACCATACTTATATCAGGTACCATTACATCTGAGAGCATCAAAGCTCAAAAGTATTGTTAAGAGTGAAAAAAAATCATTAGTCAAAAGGCCATTTTTTTAAAAAGCCGAACGATGAAGATTTTGAGGTCGTGTAAATTGATGAATAACAATTGGGGAACAAATGAATCAGAAGCAGGAACTATCAGCAAACCTACATTTTCTTTTAACCTGAGTGCATTATGAATAAAACTATTGATTACTTATATTCTAAATGTGGGTCGAAACGTGGTGCTGGTAAAGCACAGTAGGTCAAGCAGCATCTGAAGAGCAGGAGAAACATCGACTCTCCAGTTCCTCGGATGCTGCCTCGCTGGCTGTGCTTTTCTAGCACCACACCTTTCAACCCTGATCTCCAGCATTTACAGTCCTCCCTTTCTCCTAAATTCTAAATGCACCATGCCATTTTCACAACAGTGCATTCCATGATGGCCGAATTCAGGCACAAAAATACTTGCCTGAAGATTCTACATTTTGTCAAATGCTCTGACCTGCTTTACCCTGATTCTTCACAGTCTATTCATATGTACAAACATATAATTACCATACAAGCAATAATGCTATTCAAATCTTTCATTCATCAGCCTCTATTACAGAGAATAGCCTCAAAGATGTTGTTAAGCGTTTAATTGATCCGTCAAAACTGAGGACTGTAATTAATTGGAGCATTCTGTAAATAAAAGGAAAACAAAATAATGCATTTTTAATGAACAGCTATCAGCAATTTGTCAAAAGAGCAGTTTCTCAAATCCATCCATGTAGTGTAATTACATTGGTTATCGCAGGGGGAGGTTCTTTCCCATGGTCATGAGCTCAGGAGGGAATTGACAAGGGTTTTCAACAATATATGAGCTGTGTTATAGAAAGTTACTCTCTGATGATTACTGGTGGGCTAAGCTGGCATATCTCGCAGACATTTACAATGATCTGAATGAGCTGAATACTAAAATACAAGGGAAGAACAAGATGATCTTGACCGTTAAAGATGAGCTTCAAGGTTTCAGGTCAAAACTGGCCCTTTGGTAGTAGGCAGTAGCAGAGAGTTCACCTGAGATGTTTCCTCAAGTAATGTCAGTGTCAGGATCACAGCCTCATAGTCAAACAACTCAAAGCACTGCAAGAGAAGTTTAAGTTCTACTTCCCCTCAAAAAATGTGACTATGACTGGAGACATCGTCCATTTATCTTGATGACTTCAGTTTCACTACAAAGAGCGATATGCAGAGTTACAGATGGGCAGCACAATAAAACTGAAGTTTGGAGAGGTGATCTAGCAAGTATTCTGATTGACTAACGTACATGAGCATTCAATGATCTCTGACCATGCTAATGCTGTTCTCTTCTGTGTGCTGAAACATACCTTTGCAAGCTAGAATTTTCAACATGGCCGCGCACAAAATACAAGAGGGAAGAGTGATTATCAGTGGAGCACAATTTGTGGATGACCCTCTTATCAATTCCTCCCCAGTCCGAAGGATCTGTGCACACCAAGAGCCATCAGTTTCCCATGAATGCAGTAATTTGCCATTTACACAATACCACATTTGGCTCTGATCCATTGTTCATGAATGGTTGGAAATTGTTGAGTTGATCAGATTTGGAAAATGTGTTTGCTTGCAGTTTGAAGACAGTGTTATTTTGTTGCTTGATTTAAAGCATTCATACTTTTGCTCCTTCTTTCCCTTACTGTGTGCACTATGTTGCAACACTCTCTGGTAAGGCTGTAACCAGAGTGAATGCAAGTAATTGTGACATTTATGAGCAATCAGTTCATCTGAAACAGCGGTGTGCTGTGGAATTGTATGTCTCATTGAATTGTGTCTTGCTACTGAAAAGGTTGGGAAGCACTGGTGTAGATTTAAGTACAGAAGCATAAAATTTGTCTTTTACAAGCTTGCATCAATTTTAGTTCAATGGATGTATATTATAGTACAATTATTTAGAAGTCGATTTTCTGAGCTTGTGGGGTGACTGTGAGGTTTCTAGAGTTTAATAAAAAGTGATGTTCTGCAGCATAACTCAGACTCATAACAAGAATGTTTTCGTACAAGACCCTGCTTAGACCTCAATCAGAATATTGTGGGTGGAAGTTTTAACTTTTCAGTTCAGTATATTGACAAGTGATGTTCACGGTATTTGGCCCACTAGATGCTCACATGACTTACTCAATCTTTCTCAGGGAATTATGTGGCAGGAGAGATGGAAGTCCTCACCACTCCCCAGACCTTCTGGTATACACATTGCCAGAACTCTATTGAAAGCCGCACTGCACACCATTACAAAGTCAGCAAGCCAGGAGCTGCCTATCACGCTGTGGTGTTTAACCATTATCATCGAGGGCAGAGTCTAGTGGGAAGGAACACTTGCTCCTTGCTCCATGGACAGGGGTATGGAGGTGCTGGTCGGAGAGAAGGGCAGTCAATTTTCCTGCAGGCCGCTACAGGAGGCCGTGCCTTGAGTCCCAGCCAGCCTGGACGCTGATTGCAGCCCAGGTCAGTGCTGTACCCTGGATGAAGCAGGCTGTCCAGCAGTGCAGGAAGAACTTTCATGATATTCTGCACCCGACAAAGATAAATAGCACCATCTTCCCACTGTTACCTGACTCCTACAGGGCCACTATTTGATGACTCAGTTACTGTACATGCCTCTTAACAATACTCCTGGTCTGCAACTTACAGTATTGCGTGCATCATTTCCACTCAGTGCCTCTGATCCACCATCTGGTTATTGTTATTCTGATAAAAGTAATTAATCAAAAATTGTAAGGAAAACATCTGCTATTTCTCTCTTCTAACCTCCAAGCCATTGAGGCCCCCCTCTCCATCATCCAAGCTCAGAAATTGTCCTTCTAAACATGTAAAAACTATAAAACTACTTGGCTAATTTGTTGCCGCAGCTTAAATTCTAATTAAGACCAGAATACTTTCTTTAAACTGATATAAATTCATATGAATCATTAACATGCAAAAACTGATGAAAAAACTGGTGTTCACTATATTTATTATTTGTACTTCAACCACATCAAAAAGTGACAGCCCAATGGGACTGCCTGCCAACTGATAGAAAAGACTCCCAATTTGTGAGACATTGGAGATAGAAATGTGCTGCCAGTTCTCATTAACTCAAAACTGGTTCAAAACCATACAATTGATAGGACACAGGACATGTGCAGCTGAGAGGGAGAGAGAAAGGAGTCTTTTATTATAAGACCATAAGATACAGGTGCAGAATTAGGCCATTTGGCCCATTGAGTCTGTTCTGTCATTCGATCATGGCTGACAACTCGTGTATAAGAGAGGGTCTGTGTGAGTGGTTCACTACCCATGGGGATGGCCTCAACTGGGACCTTGGGTTCATGTCACACTAAGGTGACCCGACTGCACTACGCACTCACACAGACACATACACATACACTCACGCAGATCCTCTCTCATACACAAGCTCTCCCTCATACGCTCACACATCACACCCACACATGCACCTTCTCTCAGACATATACCCCTTTACATTCACACTGATTCATATATTCTCTCTCAGACACTCATACCACGCACCCCCCGCCCCCACCCCCACTACACACACACACACACACCCATATGTACACACACACATAAGTTTGTGGGCTGAATTTGTACTTGCAGAATTCATTTTCTTTTGCTCGGAAAACTGTATGAATCCATGTAAGATTCTGTAAATCCCTTTTTTGGAAATAGAACAGTTTGAACATTGGCACACAGACAGCCTCACACAGGGTACTGTACACTTTCAGTGCATTATCTGACATGATACCTATTGTTAAAGTTTACTTGAGAATGTAACTTTAAAAAATGTTCTAGGATTTACAGATGAAAGAACTGAAATGAAAATGGCCATTCTAAAAGATGAGAGACTCAACAAACAATCCAGGTCTTTTTCAATATATAATTTCAGTTACACCACACTGTAACCATTTGCTATAAATTCTGTGTCTTAGAATCTTATACTCCACAACTACCTGATGAAGGAGCAGTGTTCCGAAAGCTAGTGCTTCCAAATAAATCTGTTGGACTATAACCTGGTGTTGTGTGGTTTTTAACTTTATTCCTGAAAATGGACTGTTAACATTCGGGACCTCTGGGACCCTCCCTGACTCCAGTGATTCCTGAGAAACCACCATAAATGCCTCCAAAATCTCCTCAGCTAGCTCCTTCTGAGCTCCAGGGTACTCCATCTGGTCTGGATGATTTATCCACTTTCAGAACTTACAGCTTCCCAGGCACCTTCTCTTTAGTCGGAGAAAATGAGGATTGCAGATATTGGGGATCAGAGTCAAAAAGTGTGATACTGGAAAAGCACAGCAGATCAGGCAGCATCCGAGGAGCAGGAGAGTCGATGTTTTGGGCACAAGTCCTTCACCTTCTTCTTAATGATGACAGCTACATTCACCACTACCAACTCTCTTAAAGTTCTGGTATGTTCCTGGTGTCCCACATCATAAAGCCTGACATAAAGTATCAACTGAGTTCCTCCGCTATTTCTTTCTTCTTCCCCATTACTATTTCCCCAGCCTCATTTTCCAATGTCCGTTGTTGCCTCTCTCTTACCTAAAACAGCTCTTGCAATCTTCTTTTATGTCACTAGCTAATTTACTCTCATATTTACCTTCTCCCCACACTGCTTTTTAGGTGTCCTTTGCTGGTTTATAAAGGCTTCCCAATCCTCTGGCTTCCCACTAATCTTCACCACAGTGTATGCTTTTTCTTTTGTTTTGCTGATGTCCCTGTCTTCCCTTGTCAGCAATGGTTGCTTTATCCTCCCCTTAGTATGTTTGTTCTTTCTTGGGATGAATGTCTGCTGTGTCTCCTAAATTACACCAGAAACTCCTGCCATTGCTGTTCTACCATCTTCCCTGCTAGGCTCCCCTTACAATCAACTCTGGCCAGCTCTTCCTTCATGTCTTTGTAGTTACCTTTACTCAATTATAATACTGTTACATTTGGTCCAGCATCTCCTCCTCAAACTGCAGGAAGAATTCTATCATATTCTTCAGCTAGGGAGTAGTGGCCTGTGGAATTCATTGCCACGGAGCGCAGTGGAGGCCGGGTCGTTGGGTTTCTTCAAGACAGAGATTGATAAATTCTTAATCTCGCAAGGAATTTAAGGACTCCGGGGGGGGGGGTAACCTTGCATCCACTCTTATGTCTTATGGTCTTATATTATGTCACCTGAAGCTCCCTAATCAAGTCTGCCTCATTACACATCACCAAATCCAGAACTTGTCGGTTCCCTAGTGGGCTGTATCACAAGCTAATCCAAAAGAAATCTCGTAGACAATCCACAAATTCTGTTCTTGACATCTGCTACTAACCTGATTTTCCCATATTGAAGTCCCCCAATAATTATTCTAATAGTGCCTTTTTTACACGCCTTGTCTATCTCCTGAGATTTTGTCCCCCCCACATCCTGGCGAATGCTCGGAGGTCTATATACAACTCCCATCAGGGTCATTTCCCATTGCCGTTCCTCAATTCTACCTGCACAGATTCTATGCCAATTGACTCTACACCATTTCTTGATCATAATATCACACTAGTTTAGCTTTTATTCAACCTCCCCAAATTTTAATGATTAATTTCTGTCATACTTTTGCCAACCCATTTTACTGTGGATATCCAAAAAATATAATTCCATTAGAACTGAGTGTAACTGGATGTAACATGTTCATTTGTAGGTCTGACAGAAGGAGGCCATTTGACCCATCGTGTCTGAACTTGCTCCTGAAAGAGCTACCCAGCTGGTCTCATTTTCCAGCCTTATCTCTGTAACCCTCTAAGTTCAACTCTTTCAAATATATTTCCAGCTGTATTCTGAAACCTCATATAGAATTTGGCTCCACAACTCTCCCAGGCAGCACATTCCACATCCTAACAACTCTCTGAGTAAAGAACTTTCTCCCACATATCACACCTAGTTCTCTTGCTGGCAGTTTTGGTATTGTGATTCCTAATTACTAACATACCAGTCAGTAGAAATAGGATATCCTTCTTTATCCTGTCAAAATTCTTCATAATTTTGAACACCTCAAAAAGGTCACTTTTTAATCTTCTCTACTCCAAAGAAATAAGCCCAATTTCTCTATCTTTCCTTGTATCTAAATTCCCTCATTCATGGTATTATTCCAGTGAGTCTCCTTTGATCTGTTTCCAGAGTTTTAACATCCTTCCTTAAATAAGGTGCTTAGGACTGATCACAATAATCCAAATACGGTATGATCAATGATTTATAGAGGTGCAGCATCACTTCCTTGTTTTTATACTCTATGCGTGTATTTATAAACCCAAGGATCTGATAGACCTCCTTAACAACTATTTCAACTTACCTGGCCACCTTCAGAGAATCATGCACATGAACCCGAGGTCCCTCTGCTCATGTATTCCTTCAAAGTTGTGTTATTGAGTCTGTATTGTCTCTCTGTGTTTCTTCTGAAACTCATCTGCCAGATGTCTACTTATTTAACAACTTATCACTGTCTCTGAAGTTGCTCAGTGTCATCCTCACAGTTCATTAGTCTCCTTAACTTTGTATCATGTGCAACTTTAGAGATTTTGCCCTCAAAGCCCATCTCCAAATTATTAATAAAGATCAGAACCAGCAAGGGTCCCAACCCCAATACATGGGGAACACCACTTTCAACTCTCCTCCAATCTGAAAAATGACATCTATACCTACCCTCTGTTTCCTATCTTTTAGTCAGCTTCTAATCCATGCTGCCAAGAACCCATCAATTCCAAACATTTCTAATTTGCCAATCAGGGGAAAGTGAGGACTGCAGACGCTGGAGGTCAGAGTTGAGAGTGTGGTGCTAGAAAAGCACAGCAGGCCAGGCAGCTTCCGAGGAGCAGGAGAATCGAGGTTTTGTCCATAAGCCCTTCCTGTTCCTCGGATGCTGCCTGACCTGCTGTGTTTTTCCAGCACTACACTAATGTGCCAACCAACTTAGTATGTGGCACAGTATCACATGATTGGTGAAATATTACATCCTCAATGCTACCCTCATCCACTGCCTGCATCACCTCATCAAATAACTCAATTACATTTGTCAGACAACTGACTGCCCAGTATTAATTTATTTTTCTCTAAGTGTATATTTATCTTATCCTCCATCAATCCTTTCACTAATGAGGTCATACCGATAGATCTACAGATTCCGAGGTTAACCTTTACCACTTTCTTAAACAACAGTGTCACATTTATAAACCTCCAGTCTCCTCTGACTAATCCTATGTCAGAGAGGCCTGGAGAATTTCTGTCAACGGCTCCACGATTTGCTCCATTACCTCTCTGCAATGATGTCAGCCTTTTGTATTGCTCAGTTGCTCAACACCCACCCTTTCAAATAGGTCATTGTCACCATCTTCCAAGTTGGTAAAGACAGAAGCAAAATATTCACTTCATACTCCTGCAACATCCTTTGCTTGAGTGAACAGCTTACTCTATTTCTTCCTAATCGGCCCCACTCTATCCATCACTAATGTTTGCCTATAAATATGTTTGAAGAACATTTTAACACATGTTTTAGCCCACACCACCATCCTTTCCTCATGCTACCTTATTCCAGCCTTAGCCTCTCTCCTGCAGTTGAGATATTCCTCCTGATTCTATTGCTGTGATGTCATGTAAATGTGTTGATGTAATCATCAAAATTGTCAATTGTACTAGTTTGGTACAAGTAGACAATCCTTTATCCAAAATCCCCACATCCAAAAAGCTCCAAAGTCTGAAGGTTTTTTTTGTGAAGTGTTTTTTCTCATTAATAAGGTTGTTTGGCATTCAAACAGTTAACCCAGGTCAATACCCATTCGATGCGTGTCACTCAGTTGCGACGTGTGGGGGATCGTGGCTCAGCACTGGCAGGCCTCAACTCTCTCTCAAGGCCCATTTTACTCAATGTCTGCTCCTCTGGTAAGGTTTTTAAAAAATTCACCATCAAACTGTCACTTATTCTGAAATTCGAAAAATTCTGAATTCCAAACACTAACTTGTCCCGAGCATTTCAGATACAGGATTGTGCATCTGTACTATTAACCAGCAAGTTTCTTCAATCATCTCAAACATAACTCATTAAATAGAAGCAAATTTATTCTTCCAATTTGTGGTAAAACTGGTTAACAACTGAGCTACTTCATTGAATTGAACAATGTCCCGTTAATCCTAAATACACACATTGACACGACAGACAATATAACATAGCTCTGTAGAGATGATATTTGCTTAAACAAAGGAAAACACCACAATGAGCCAATATTTCAAACTCAAAGAATAAAATGGGAAGAATTCTCATAGTTCAGTGGCTGCCATGTCATAGAATCCCTGCAGTGCAGAGAGAGACCAATCAGCTCATCAAGTCTGCACCAACGTTTTGAAGTGCATCCCACCCAGACCCCCACCCTTTCCCCATAACTTAACATTTCCCATGGCTAACCTACCTAGCCTGCACATCCCTGGACACTCTGGAGCAGTTTAGCATGACAAATCCACCTAACCTGCACATCTTTGGACTGTGGGAGGAAACCAGAATCCCTGTTGCAAACCCCGCAGAGGTGGGGAGAACATGCAAACTCTACACAATCATCCGAGACTGGACTCAAACCCAGTCCTGGGCACCGTGAGTAAGCAGTATTAACTACTGAGTCACTGTGGGCCCCATGTTGGTGTGTTCAAAATGCTGATTGCCATGGAATCAACAGGATCTTTGAATCAGGCTTGAGATTAGTTAAGAACCCATTACAAATCCTGATATTCAACTTTATCGAGACTTCACATTAATTCAGTTGAGAGAAAGAGGCCTTTTTTAACTGGTTCCATTTTAGGGTTTTCTGCTTACCTCTCCAGACAGGCAGACTCTTTCCAGTTCTTCAACTGACCCAAACAGGTGAACTGGAAAACTGACAACTCCAGTCCACAGGCACCTTCAGCAGTAGAGCTGTTCTAATCCAGTTTGACCAAGAAATAAAACCCTTGAACTCTGCTCTCATCTGTCTCCAGCCTCCTCTCCACAAAGCAATTTGGCTTTTTTGTAAACAGCAGGTGAATCACAACACACTTTAACTTTTGACTTTTCAGTTTCAAGAAGTCACACAGTAACCTTTGCTCAACACAGAAATTATCCAAATACTTCAATTTCTTCCAGCTTCCTTCACAATATTATTTTCATCCCAGGACAGCATAATGCACCTCATGGTACAGACTGTAACTATGCAAACTGACAAAGTGACTGGAACAGGCACACTGTGTGACTGACTGTAATTGACACATTGGGGGACTAACTGTTGAGGCCTGAATAACATGGGCTAGGATGAGATTTGTAGCAGACTCACATGAGAACTCTGCTGAGACCTGACTCGCCGTTGGGAACAGCTTGCTGGATCTTATATGCAACTGCCGGACAGCGTGGTCAGATTACGGCAGGACAACAACGAATTGCTTGCTATCAACTTTATTGATTTCACATCTCACCTCATTAATATGCAGCTTCCAATCTCACCTCCTGCAAACTGGACGCTCAGAACTCACACCATCGGAATCAGAGGAGATATCTAGTGACTGTAGCTTGTCACTGACTGTGAAGCGCTTGCATATTGTTCAACACATAACAGCATCTCAGAGTACTATCCACGGATGCTGCTCATCTGTGGAAGTTGACATCTGAGAATTGCCTGTTTCTCAGGATCCTCCTGGTACGTCCCCCATCCATATGTAGGATGCTCCAAAATGCAGGTGTTGATGCATTGTGGAGCACATCAACAACCGTCATTGACAAGGATAGGTTCTCAGCTCACGAGTTGGTCCAAACTGCATCTCAGAACTGCTCCCGTGTTCTCTTAGTGTCTACTTGCAAGCTCACAGCACCCATGTCTCATTGTGCTAGGCTTGTTAGTATGTTATCACTTCAGTCTGAGTCTAAAGACTATCAGGACTGATGCACATTTTTTATGCAGCACTCAGACAAGCTGCACTGTCTGCAGGGATCTGTCCAAGGAGGAGAAGAGCATCTTGCTGTGCTACACACCAAGTTATAAATCTAAAACTTACAACAGGTACCAGCTGCCTACACACTGTACATTTATTCAACCAAATCACCTTGTTAGAAAGTAGGTGAGGGTTGGTTTTCAGTCCATTTGAGGGAATCCACTGTCCATCAGGGTGTTACTGTACCATCAGATATAGGTGCAATCTGCCTACAGGCCCAGGGCATGGCTGCAGTCAGTCGAACTGCTCATGCTGGTCACGATCTGGGGATATGTTCAACTACAATCCGGAGAGTGATAATGATCAGTCCTTTAGGAGCATCACAAGCAGTCAGCGGAGTCATGTACTGTCAGTCAGGGAGTAGCAAGCACAGCGATCTGGGGTCTGGTCAGTCTGGTCAAGGGATTGCTTATTGAACCCAATGAAAGCTTCAGGCAAATACATTCATGGGAGTCTGTGGGTTGATTTTTGTATTTTTTAAATTCCATGATCTGCTATGGCGGGATTTGAACCCAGAGTATTAGTTGGGGTTCTGGAATAATAATCTAGCAATAATATCACTAGGCCATCACCTTCCCTGAGGAGAATAGAAGCATGGATCCTGCTATCTCTAATGTACAAATTGAGCACACTGCCATTTGAGCTAATTACCCTCTCCAAACGGAGAAGCAAGTCTTAACTTGGGGCAGCACATTGGCTCAATGGTTAGCACTGCTGCCTCACAGCGCCAGGGTCCCAGATTCCAGCCTCAGGCAACTGCCTGTGTGGAGTTTCTCCCCGTGTCTGCGTGGGTTTCCTCTGGGTACTCTGGTTTCCTCCCAGAGTCCACAGATGTGCAGGTCAGGTGAATTGGCCATGCTAAATTGCCCGTAGTGATAGGTGCATTAATCAGAAATGGGTCTGGGTGGGTTATTCTTCGGAGGGTCAGTATGGGCTGGTTGGACTGAAGGGCCTGTTTCCACACTGTAGGGAATCTAATCTAAATTTTAGATTGAGTTAGATTAGATTCCCTACAGTGTGGAAACAGCCATTTGGCCCAACAAGTCCACACTGACCCTCCGAAGAGTAACCCACCCAGACCTATTTTCCTCTGACTAATGCACCTAACTCTATGGGCAATTTTTTTGGACTGTGGGAGGAAACCAGAGCACCTAGAGGAAACCCGTGCAGACACGGGGGAGAGTGCGCAAACGCCACACAGACAGTCACCTGAGGCTGGAATTAAACCTGGGTCCCTGACGCTGTGAGACAGCAGTGCTAACCACTGAGCCATTGTGCCACCCCTAGTTCTGTCCAAGGAAACCTCCAGAAATCCATGTTGACTTGGTATCAATCCTCTCTCCAGATGTATACATGAGTTCATGAGTCACAGAAAACTAGTATGCAGGTACGGTAGATAACAAAGAAAGTGAATGGAATGTTGGTTTGTGTATCTCAAGGAATAGAATATAAAGGTAAGGCATTGATGAGACTGCACCTGGAGTATTGTGCACAGTTTTGGTCCTCTTATTTGAAGAAAGATGGAGTGTCGTTGGAGGCAGTTCAGAGAAGGTTCACTAGATTGATCCCAGAGGTGAGGGATTTGTCATATGAAGAGAGACTGAACAGTTTAGGCCTATGCTCTCTGGAATTTAGAAGAATGAGGGGAGATCAAATTGAGGTCTTCAAGTTAATAAGAGGTGTGGATAAAATAGACGTGGAATGGATGTTTTCTCTTGTGGGGCATTCTTGAATGAGAGGTCATAGTCTTAGGATAAGGGGAAGCAAATTTAAAACAAACTTGAGGAGAAACTATTTCTCGCAAAGGGTTATGAATCTGTGGAATTTGCTACCCTAAAGTGACATGGGTGGATGCTGGGACAGTGAGTAAATTTAAAGAGGAGTTAGACAGATTTTTAATTGGTATTGGGTTGAAGGGATATGGAGAGAGGGCAGAAAAATGGAGGTGAGGAACATATCAGCCATGATTGAATGGCAGAGTGGACTCGATGGGCCGAATGGCCTAATTCTGCTCCTATATCTTATGAATTTATGAGCATTGAACTTGATATTCGAAGTGTTAGGAAAACTAATCTACGTAAATTCTACATTCCCACCTTCCAGTTGATGCTTTTAGATCATTCATTCAAATGCACATGAACGCTCCTTAAAAGAAAATGATTTTGGCAAAACAATAATCTCCAAAGTATCAGAATGCTACACATTGCAAGCTACTCATTGACTTGCTGCACCTTGGTGCTATATATAACAGTTTCTTTATTAGTACAGTCCAAACGTCATCAATCCCATTCTGCAGGTAGTGGTTCTTTTTCTGGTTCTTGGTGTATCACAGCTGGGAATTTTTTTATCATATCAGAAATCATAAGTATAACACGCTAGCAACTATTTTAAAGCAACAACACAATTAAAACTAACAAGTATACCTTTGCATCCTTGTCAGAACAAAGTAACCAAAATCATAACAATATTTCTACAATTGAAATATTGCCGCCAATAGTAGTTGCAATAAAAAACATTTTGTTGAATGTAATTTCTACTACGTAGACCAGCAATCTATGAAAGTGGTAACATTCAGGGAACAGACAGGTCCAAGGATCTGTTCCATTTGACTGTTCCAAAATACCAGTTACATTCAGTGCAGCCAAAGATCAGGGGTGGTGCTTGTTGTGAGATTTTCAGTCAAGTACTCAGATCAGTTCAAGGGTTACAAAACAGTCAGTTTATTCAGTCAGAGGGAGCCAGTCAGAGTGTTACCTTCAGGCAGCTGATCAGTTAGGTACTTTGGAACAGGAAAAAGGGACTCCATCCAGATAAGGGGCTTTAATACTCGGCTCTGAGCCATTAGGGCTCAGAGGAAATCCAAGGAGTAAGGGGGTATACAAAAAGAGTTCTGAAGTTAAAACTTGCAGAGAGAAGAAATTAGAATCCCTTGTAAAGTTCAGTGAAATGAGGTGACCCACAGCAGTACTAACACTTGCAAAGGTTGTTGAGTAATCTCTGGAATCTATCATGACTGCAATTTTTATTTGAAATGCTTTGTGGGATGTTCAATCAAAATTTGTCTGTTACCCATATTTACCACAAGTTAATTCTTAGATGTTCGAAACAAATTGTATGCACGTTTTCTATTGTATTACTGTTCAAACTTTGTTATTTAAAGTTAATTGTTCTTTGTTCAAAACCTTGTAATTTTGTGTTACTTATGCTCTGAGTAAGTACCTGGGATCTCATATTTCATCAACTTTAAAAAAATTATTGGTCCCAAGCCAAATTGTAACTTAAAATTGGCAGTCTAGTCCATAATCAAAACATAATTTCAACTTAAAATGCAAACAAAAGCCTTGAGATGAACAGAATTATAATTTTAAATATGTTTCACTTAAGAATTAGCTAAGTGTAAGATCTCAATTATTCATTTCACTTCTGTAGTTGAGACCAGCACAGTTTGAATGGAACCTTTCATGAAGTCCACAGGGAAAACGTCTTCCTTCAAGAACACTGCAGGCTGATAGCTAACTAAGCACTACCATTAACAGAGACCTTAAAGAGCAAGCCCATGTACTCTTTTAAAATGCCTTAGTCCCTATAGAATACAGTTCACAACCTACAAAGTAATAACTGCCCCAACTCTTAATGTTGCACATCCTGATTGGCTTCAAACATTGGCTAACTGCAACTTTAAATAACAAATTTCGGACAGTAATACAATAGCCAATGTGCGTACAACTTGTTTTGAATATCTAAGAATTAACCTGGTAACTTAAGCAGTGGCATCTCAGATTCAACTTGCTGCACAAAAGCAGGACAATCTTCAATTGCTTGAGGACAGGCGGGAAGCTGTGACCATTTGCTCCATAAGTGGAACATGAAGATAACTCAAACTGTGGCTGTGGCCATCCAAGTCAATCCATTATGCACGTACAAAGCTGCTGTCCTGACAGAGCCATTCTGGTGACACCACATCCATTCACCGCTGAAACTATTTGATGAGATTGTTAATATTGACATTGACCTATAATTGCATCCTCAGCCATGTGAATAAAAAAATTCATATATAAACATTCTGCCCTCATTGTAACTATTGAGGCATTTTTTGTGTGGAGTTTCTTGGGCATTTGGTGGAGGAACTGCAATCCAGTAGAATTGGTGCTCCTTCTACCTTCAACACTGAGTTTAAATTATCTTTATTCAGCTGCTAGTTGTTATGATGATGTGAAATGTGGACTATCAGTCTTTAAATCTCCTTGGCATAGTGTCTTGTACCTGAGATAAAACAGTTAAAATGATCTGAGAAACTTTAAACTGACTGCCGAAGTAACTTGACCTGAAGGTAGTCGCGTTTAATAGGAACTCTACATAACAAGGCAAAAGACCCGTTATTGTTTTCAAATAGCCACTGTGTTTCATCTGTCTGTCACACCCTGATAAAGATATCCAGGGTAATTACTTGTGTATTAAAATTCATTATCTGTATAGCTTGCACTGTTTGTATTCTTCACATTGAGAGCTTCAGATATATCTGGAGATGACTGCATATTTAGTTGGAATAGAGATTGACCACCAAAATACATTTTGCACAGAGAGAATTCAAACACCTTTCTATTTAAGGACATCTGGGAAACTCTGACAATGAATGAGCCAAACTGTTTGTTGAACTCAACAGTCTCCAGTGTGGACCAATAGCCAATATCACACATCAAATCATCGTCCTGTGAGAAGCCATGATTCTAAGCTTAGAAGTTTGCTACAGAGAGCTGTAGGAACCGGGAGAGAATGCAGACTGCCACAGGACAGGAGTAAAGTCAAAAAGTCCTCCAAAAATATTATAATACCATTTCTCTCAACAGTTCTTACGTTCAGATGCTGACTTTGTTACAAATTGACATGTACCACCACCTTTGGCTCTTCACCTTCGTCCTTGAGGATTTCCTGCACTCTGTGATGTCTTTAACCCTGGCACCAGGAAGGCAACACACCATCCTTAAGTCCCGTATGCTACCACAAAACCCCTTTCAGTTCCTCTCACGATGGAGTCCCCTATCACCACGGCTCTGTGCGATGTCTAACTCTTCCACTCTGCCTCCACGCCAACTTCTGATTGACAGACCTGGCCGCCTCGCGGACTGGCAGTGTCATCTGTCCCTACAGTTTCCAAAAGATTCAACTTGTTCCTGACAGGTACTTCTCCCGGGGTCTCTTGCACCTGTCTCCTCTCTGCCTTCCTCATCATCTGCTCGCTTCTGCTCTTTTCTGGTATGGTCGGTGTAATAATCTCGCTGAAGGTCTTGTCCAGAAAGATCTCATTCTCTCGGATGACCCTAATGTCCTTGAGTTCTTTCATCAGCGCTGCAATATGTTCGTTCGATAGCTGAATGTGCACACACTTTCCACACATATACGAGCTAGACACACCAGAGTCGTTGACCTCCCACATCAAGCACGTAGCGCACTGAACCAGCTGGGCAGTCATGTCTTCAACCTCTTCAACTGTGGTGTAATCACTTCACTCAACCTCCTTGTCAAAGACTCCTGAGCTGAAGCCTCACTCTTCAATCCACAGGAACTTCCTTGGACTCTCTTTCTGGGGCAAGTCTGTGGACTTTTAATTTAGGTTAGAGGAGGAGGATGGTAGGGAGGCCCCACTTTGTAGGACCTGGGGTCTAGAACACACTCACTCAAATACCAATTACTTACTTTCCCAATCGGCTTTGCGCTCCGACTTCACTTCCGCCCAGCTCCCGCCGCTCTCTGCTGCAAAAAGACCATTGGTGTCGAGGTAACTGCTTAAATAACAATCACTTACCTTCCCAACCGGCTCTGCGCTCCGACATCTGATATCTTCATAGATATTTGCTTCTTAATTTCTCTGTGACTACAGGAGGCTCTATAATACAATCCCCACAAGGTGATCATCTCTTTTTTATTTCTCAGTTCCACCCATATAACTTCACTGATGATCTCCCAGGAATATCACCCTGAGAACAGCCGTAATGTTCTCCCTCACCAAAAAATGCCACTACCTCTCCTCTCTTACTTCCTTTCTATTTTTCCTATAGTATCTATACCCCAGAACTGCCAGTCCTGTTCAACCCTGACCCACATTTCTTGAATAGCTATGATATCTCTGTCCCATGTTCACAACCGTGTCCCAAGTTCATCTGCCTTACCTGTCAGGCCTCTTGCCTTGAAGTAAATGCAGTTTAGCTCATCAGCCTTATCTTGTTCTCTGCCAAGTTCTTGTCTGCCTTCACTATTAGACTTGCTTCCTTATCTACTGTACTAGCCTCAGCCTTTCTCACTATCACTTTAGTTTGCAACCGCCCCTTAACTAGTTTAAGGACTCTCAAATAACACTAACAAATGTCCCCATAAGGATATTGAAGCCATTCCAATTCAGGTGGAACCCTTCCCTTTTATACAGTTCATTTCTACTCCAAAGAGATCCCAATGGTCCAAAAATGTGACTTCTTGCCCCTTGCACCAGCTCCTCTCCCATGCATTAATCTGCTCAATCCTCCTACTCCGATTTGAGATGGGATAGCCACAAGAAATTCCTGCACTACCTGGCTACCTCTCCTACCATTCTTAGTTGTCAATTATCTACCTGACTGTGTCTGATGTCTCCACCTTCCTGAAAATGCCTTTGATCAGACCCATTTACTCTTGTAAGCTCTTCATTGCTTCTAACTGCCCCTCCAACTGATCTATATGGTCTGATAGGATTCACAACCAAACACACTTGCTGCAGACATAGTCTCTAGGATCATTTAAACTCTCCCTGATCTCCCACATCTGACAGGAAGAGGAAGAAGTGAGCTGAGGGCACAGATAAGCACATATAAGAATGATATCACAGCTACGACTAAGACTTGGCTAAAAGATGGACAGAATTTGCATTTCAACATTCTTGGTTTATAGAGTTTTCAAACAGGATAGAGAGGCAGTTAGAAGAGAAGGGGATTTGCAATATTGATCAATCAAACAATTATTGCAGTAAGGGTGGATGATATCTTAGAAAGATCACCAAATTAGGTCATATGTGTAGAAGTAAAAAACACAAAAGAAGCAAACACACAATTGGATGTGAGTTATTGGCCACCAAATAGAAAAGGGATAGAAAGGAGATCAAATATGTAATCAGGTTTCAGAGAAATGGAAAAATACTAAACTGAATAGATTAGATTACTTACAGTGTAGAAACAGGCCCTTCGGCCCAACAAGTCCACACCAACCCGCTGAAGCGCAACCCACCCATACCCCTAATCTAACACTACGGGCAATTTAGCATGGCCCGCACATCTTTGGACTGTGGGAGGAAATCGGACCACCTGGAGGAAACCCACGCAGACACGGGGAGAACGTGCAAACTCCACACAGTCAGTTGCCTGAGGCGGGAATTGAACCCAGGTCTCTAGCGCTGAGAGGCAGCAGTGCTAACCACTGTGCTAACGTGCTGCCCATAAACTGGTAATAAAAAGGAATGCTAATGACTCAACTATTAACTGGAATGGTTTTAGTATCCAAGTCAGGTAGGGAGCAACATTCTTAAACTGCATCCAATACGTTTCAAGGTCAATAAGGGAGGAAACTGATCTGTACTATCTTTGGAAATGCACTTGGGCAGGTGAGTGACCATAACTCAGTTAGATTTAGGATAGTTATGGAAAAAATATGGGAGGGCTGGGAATAGAAGTTCTAAACTGGGGAAAAGCAAATTTTACAAAGATAGAGTAGAATTTGGCCCAAATGGGCTGGGAGCAGCTAAAATTATGTCAGAACAGTGGGAGACATTCACAGAGGATGTAGTAAGAGTACAGGCAACAATGTTCCATGTGGATAAAAGGTGAGCCCAAGAGTGGAGAACCCTGGGTGTCAGGGCCATAAAGGTTCGGATTAGGAGAGAACGAGAAGCTTATTGTAGATGCCATGTTCCTAGATGAATGTGAAAAATGCAAGGAGGCTTAAACAGCTCAAAATTAGGAAAACTAAGATATTGGTGGGTAGAATAAAGGACAATCCAATAGAGCTTTTTCTTCATATATATAATAACTAGGGAAAGAGTAAGGTCCATTAGAAAAAAAGAGGTGGACCTGGAGGAAGTGGGCACAGTCCTCGATGGATACTTTGCATTTGTCTTCGCAATGGAAAAGGATGACGCAGGAGTAAACATAAGGGTGTAGGACTGTGAACATTAGAGTGAGGAGGTACAATTGTGTGCAAAGTGAATAAATCAGTAGGCTGTCTAGGGAGGCAAGGGACATGTCAAGGGCCTTAGCGATAATTTTGTGTCATCCATGAACCTCTTGATCATATCACCTACATTTTAGTCTAAAGCATTTATATATGCCACAGGTGAAGCGTTAGAGGACTGGAGCACTGCTAATGTTGTCATTCTGTTAAAAAAGAGAGAAAATAATACATTAGGAAATTACAGGCCAGTCAGTCTAACCTCAATATTGGGTAAGTTATTAGAAATAATTTCAAGTGACAGGTTGGAGGGATATGGGCCGGGTGCTGACAGGTGGGACGAGATTGGGTTGGGATATCTGGTCGGCATGGGCAGGTTGGACCGAAGGGTCTGTTTCCATGCTGTACATCTCTATGACTCTATGACAGAATATATCTGTACTAGGAGAGACATGGATTAGTCAAGGATAGTCAGCATTAATTTGTTAAGGGAATGTCATGTTTGACAAATTTGATTGAATCTTTTGAGAAGGAACTAGGACTATTGATGAGGATGATGCATTTGATATGCTCTATATGTAGTTTAGCAAGACATTTGATAAGGTTCCTCATGGAAGACTGGTCAAGAAAGTAAAAGCCCTTGCAATCCAAGACAAAATTGGCTGAGAGGCAGGAGGGAGAGGGTGATGTTGATGTATGTTCCTGTAAGTGCAAGTGTGTTTGCAGTCGGGTTCCACAGGGCTTGGTGCTGCCCCGCCCCTGCTGTATTTAGCATATATAAATGCTTTGGACTAAAATGTAGGTGATATGATCAAGAAGTTCATGGATGACACAAAAGTTGGTTGGGGTGCTAAATAGTGAGGAGAATAACGTGAACTGCAAGAGGATATCAATGAACTGCTCAGGTGGGCAGAGCAGTGGCAAATGGGATACTTGCTTATACTAGTGGGGCATGGTATACGAGAGCAGAGGTGTTATGTCAGGACTGACTAGAATGTTGGTTGGCTACAACAGGAGTACTGCATGCACTTCCTGGTCACCACATTATAGGAAGATTGTAACTAATTAGAGATGGGTGCAAAGTACCAGAATGCGGCCTGGACTGGAGGGTCTGGGCTAGAGGGTCAGGGCTGGAGGGTCTGCAATAGAGGGTCTGGGCTGGAGGATCTGGGCTGGAAAGGGTCGACTGGAGGGTCTGGGCTGGAGGTTCTGAGTTGGAGGGTGTGAGCTAGTGGGGGTGGACTGGAGGGACTGGGCTGGAGGGTCTATGCTGGAGGGTCTGGGCTAGAAGGTGTGAGCCAGAGGGTATGGGCTGGAGGATGTAGGCTGGTGCGTCTAGGCTGGAGGGTCCGAGTGGGAGGGTCTGCGCTGTAGGGTCTCGGCTGTAGGGTCTCATCTGGAGGGTCTGTGCTGGAGGGTCGGGGCTGGAGGGTCTACGCTGGAAAGGCTGGGTTGGTGGGTCTGAGCTGGAGGGTCTGAGCGGGAGGGTCTGGGCTGGGGGTCTGGGCTGAAGGGTCTGGGCGGGAGGGTCTGGGCTGGGGGTCTGGGCTGAAGGGTCTGGGCTGGAGGGTCTGGGCTGGAGGGTCTGGGCTAAAGAGTCTGGGCTGTAGGGTCTGGGGGAGGGTGTGGGCTGGAGGGCCAGAGCTGCATGGTCTGGCCTGAAGGGTCTGCGCTGGAGGATCTGAGCAGGAGGGTCTGGGCTGGAGGGTCTGAGTGGGTGGGTCGGTGCTGGAGAGTCTGAGATGGAGGGTCTGGGCTGCAGGGTCTGGGATGGATGGTCTAGGCTGGAGGGTCTGGGCTGCAGGGTCTGAGATGGATGGTCTGGGCTGGAGGGTCTGGGCTGGAGGGTCTAGGCTGGAGGGTCTGGGCTGAAGGGTCTGGGCTGGAGGGTCTAGGCTGGAGGGTCAGGGCTGGAAGGTCTGGGCTGGAGGGTGTGGGCTGGAGGGTGTGGGCTGTAGAGTCTGGGCTGGATGGTCTAGGCTGCAGGGTGGAGGTTGGAGGGTCTAGGCTGGAAGGTCTAGGCTGGAGGGTCTGAGCTGGAGGGTCTGGGCTAGATTCTCTGGGCTGGAGGGTGTAGGCTGGAGGGGCTAGGCTGGAGGGTCTGGGCTGTAGCGTCTGGGCTTTAAGGTCTGGTCGGGATTGTCTAGGCTGGAGGGGGTGGGCTGGAGGGTCTGGGATGGGAGGGTCTGGGCTGGAGGGTCTGAGGTGGATGGTCTGAGCTAGAGGGTCTGGAATGGAGGGTGTAGGCTGGAGATTCTGGGCTGCAGGGTCTGGTCTGGATGGTCTAGGCTGGAGGGTGTGGGCTGGAGGGTCTGGGATGGGGATCTGGGCTGGAGAGTCTGAGGTGGATGGTCTGAGCTGGAGGGTCTGGGCTGGAGGGTCTAGCCTGGAGGGTGTGGGCTGGAGGGTCTGGGCTGGAGGGTCTGAGGTAGATGGTCTGAGCTGGAGGGTCTGGGCTGAAGAGTGTGGGCTGGAGGGTCTAGGCTGGAGGGTCTGGGCTGGAGGGTCTAGGCTGGAAAGTCTGGGCAGGAATGTCTAGGCTGGAGGGTCTGGGCTAGAGGGTCTGAGCTGGAGGGTCTGGGCTGGAGGGTCGGGGGAGGGTCTGGGGGAGGGTGTAGGCTGGAGGGTCTGAGCTGAATGGTCTGGGTTGGAGGGTGTAGGCTGGAGGTTCTAGGCTGGAAAGTCTGGGCAGGAATGTCTAGGCTGGAGGATCTGGGCTGTAGGGTCTGAGCTGGAGGGACTGTACTGGAGGGTCCGGGCTGGAATGTCTGGGCTGGAGGGTCTGGGTTGGAGAGTCTGGGCTGGATGGTCTGGGGGAGGATGTGGGCTGGAGGGTCTGGGCAGGAGGGTCTGGTCGGGATGGTCTAGGCTGGAGGGTCTGGGCTGGAGAGTCTGAGGTAGATGGTCTGAGCTGGAGGGTCTGGGCTGGAGGGTCTAGCCTGGAGGGTGTGGGCTGGAGGGTCTGGGCTGGAGGGTCTGGGCTGGAGGGTCTGGGCTGGAAGATCTGGTCGGGATGGTCTAGGCTGGAGGATGTGAGCTGGAGGGTCTGGGCTGGAGGGTCGGGGCTGGAGAGTCTGGGCTGTAGGGTCTAGGCTGGAGCGTGTGGCTGGAGGGTCTAGGCTGTAAGTCAAGGCTGGAGGATCTGGGCTGGAGGTTCTGGGCTGGAAAGTCTGGGCAGGAATGTCTAGGCTGGAGGGTCTGGGCTAGAGGGTCTGAGCTGGAGGGTCTGTGCTGGAGAGTCTGGGCTGAGGTGTCTAGGCTGGAGGGTCTGGGCTGGAGAATCTCGGCTGGAGGTTCTGGGATGGAAGGTGTGGGCTGGAGGGTGTGGGCTGGAGGGTCTGAGCTGGAGGGTCTGGGCTGCAGGGTCTGGGCTGGAGGGTCTGAGCTTGAGGGTGTGAGCGGGAAGGTCTGGGCTGGAGTGTCTGAGCGTGAGGGTCTGGGCTGGTGGGTCTAGGCTGGAGAGTCTGGGCTGCAGGGTCTGAGCTGGAGTGTCTGGGATGGAGGTCTGGGCTGGAGTGTCTGAGCGGGAGGGTGTGGGGGAGGGTGTGGGCTGGAGGGTCTGAGCTGGAGGGTCAGAACTGAAGGTCCAGGGGAGGGTGTCCGGCTGGAGGGTCTGAGCTGGAGGGTCTGGGCTGGAGGGTCAGAGCTGTAGGGTCTGGGCTGGAAGGCCTGGCCTGGAGGGTCTGAGCTGTAGGGTCTGTGTTGGAGGGTCTGGGCTGGATGGTCTGGGCAGGAGGGTCTGGTCGGGATGGTCTGGTCGGGATGGTCTAGGCTGGAGGGTCTGGGCTGGAGGGTCTGAGGTAGATGGTCTGAGCTGGAGGGTCTGGGCTGGAGGGTCTAGGCTGGAGGGTGTGGGCTGGAGGGTCTGTGCTGGAGGGTCTGGGCTGGAGGGTCTGAGGTAGATGGTCTGAGCTGGAGGGTCTGGGCTGAAGAGTGTGGGCTGGAGGGTCTAGGCTGGAGGGTGTGGGCTGGAGGATGTGGGCTGGAGGGTCTGGGCTGGAAGATCTGGTCGGGATGGTCTAGGCTGGAGGATGTGAGCTGGAGGGTCTGGGCTGGAGGGTCTGGGCTGGAGGGTCTAGGCTGGAAAGTCTGGGCAGGAATGTCTAGGCTGGAGGGTCTGGGCTAGAGGGTCTGAGCTGGAGGGTCTGGGCTGGAGGGTCGGGGGAGGGTCTGGGGGAGGGTGTAGGCTGGAGGGTCTGAGCTGAATGGTCTGGGTTGGAGGGTGTGGGCTGGAGGTTCTAGGCTGGAAAGTCTGGGCAGGAATGTCTAGGCTGGAGGATCTGGACTGTAGGGTCTGAGCTGGAGGGACTGTACTGGAGGGTCCGGGCTGGAATGTCTGGGCTGGAGGGTCTGGGTTGGAGAGTCTGGGCTGGATGGTCTGGGGGAGGATGTGGGCTGGAGAGTCTGGGCAGGAGGGTCTGGTCGGGATGGTCTAGGCTGGAGGGTCTGGGCTGGAGAGTCTGAGGTAGATGGTCTGAGCTGGAGGGTCTGGGCTGGAGGGTCCAGCCTGGAGGGTGTGGGCTGGAGGGTCTGGGCTGGAGGGTCTGGGCTGAAGGGTCTGGGCTGGAAGATCTGGTCGGGATGGTCTAGGCTGGAGGGTGTGGGCTGGAGGGTGTGGGCTGGAGGGTCTGAGCTGGAGGGTCTGGGCTGAAGAGTATGGGCTGGAGGGTCTAGGCTGGAGGGTGTGGGCTGGAAGATCTGGTCGGGATGGTCTAGGCTGGAGGATGTGAGCTGGAGGGTCTGGGCTGGAGGGTCTGGGCTGGAGGGTCTGGGCTGGAGGGTCTAGGCTGGAGCGTGTGGCTGGAGGGTCTAGGCTGTAAGTCAAGGCTGGAGGGTCTGGGCTGGAGGTTCTAGGCTGGAAAGTCTGGGCAGGAATGTCTAGGCTGGAGGGTCTGGGCTAGAGGGTCTGAGCTGGAGGGTCTGTGCTGGAGAGTCTGGGCTGAGGTGTCTAGGCTGGAGGGTCTGGGCTGGAGAAACTCGGCTGGAGGTTCTGGGATGGAAGGTGTGGGCTGGAGGGTGTGGGCTGGAGGGTCTGAGCTGGAGGGTCTGGGCTGGAGGGTCTGGGCTGGAGGGTCTGAGCGTGAGGGTGTGAGCGTGAGGGTGTGAGCGGGAGGGTCTGGGCTGGAGGGTCTGAGCTGGAGTGTCTGGGATGGAGGGTCTGAGCGTGAGGGTGTGAGCGGGAGGGTCTGGGCTGGAGGGTCTGAGCGTGAGGGTGTGAGCGGGAGGGTCTGGGCTGGAGGGTCTGAGCTGGAGTGTCTGAGATGGAGGTCTGGGCTGGAGTGTCTGAGCGGGAGGGTGTGAGCGGGAGGGTCTGGGCTGGAGAGTCTGAGCTGGAGGGTCTGGGGGAGGGTGTGGGGTAGGGTGTGGGCTGGAGGGTCTGAGCTGGAGGGTCAGAACTGAAGGTCCAGGGGAGGGTGTCCAGCTGGAGGGTCTGAGCTGGAGGGTCTGGACTGGAGGGTATGGGCTGGAGGGTCTGAGCTGTAAGGTCTGGGCTTGAAGGTCTGGGCTGGAGGGTCTGAGCTGAATGGTCTGAACTGGATGGTCTGGGCTGTAGGGTTTAGGCTGGAGGGTCTGAGCTGTAAGGTCTGGGCTGGTGGGCCTGAGCTGAAGGGTCTGGGCTGGAGGGTCTGAGCTGGAGGGCGTGGGCTGTAGTGACTGGGCTGGAGGGTCTAGGGGAGGATGTGGGTTGGAGGGTGTAGGCTGGAGGGTGTGGGCTGGAGGATCTGGGCTGGAGGGTCTGAGCTGAAGGGTCTGGGCTGTAGGGTCTGGGCTGGAGAGTCCTGGCTGAAGGGTCTGGGCTGGAGGGTTTGGGCTAGAGAGTACGGGTTGGAGCATCTGAACTGGATGTTCTGGGCTAGATGGTCTGGGCTGGAGGGTCTGGGGGAGGATGTGGGCTGGAGGGTCTGGGCAGGAGGTCTGAGCTGGAGGATCTGCGCTGGAGGGTCTGGACTGGAGGGTCTGTGCTGGAGGGTCTGGGCAGGAGGGTCTGAGCTGGAGGGTCTGGGCTGGAGGGTCTGGGCTGGAGGGTCTGCGCTGGAGGGTCTGGGCAGGAGGGTCTGAGCTGGAGGGTCTGGGCTGGAGGGTCTGGGTCGGAGGGTCTGAACTGCATGGTTTGAGCTTGAGTGTCTGGGCTGGAGGGTCTGGTGCTGCAGGGTCTGGGCTGCAGGGTCTGGGCTGTAGGGTGTGGGCTAGAGGGTCTGGGCTGGAGGGTCAGGGCTGGAGGGTGTGGGCTAGAGGGTCTGAGCTGGAGAGACTGAGCTGGAGGGTCTGAACTGCATAGTCTGGGCTGCAATGTCTGATCTGGACGGTCTTGGCTGTAGGGTCTGTGCTGGAGGGTCTGAGCTGAATGGTCTGGGCTGGAGGTTCTAGGCTGGAAAGTCTGGGCAGGAATGTCTAGGCTGGAGGATCTGGGCTGTAGGGTCTGAGCTGGAGGGTCAGTACTGGAGGGTCTGGGCTGGAATGTCTGGGCTGAAGGGTCAGGGGAGGGTCAGGGGGAGGGTGTAGGCTGGAGGGTCTGAGCTGTATGGTCTGTGTTGGAGGGTCTGGGCTGGATGGTCTGGGAGAGTATGTGGGCTGGAGGGTGTGGGCTGGAGGGTCTGGGCAGGAGGATCTGGTTGGGATGGTCTAGGCTGGAGGGTGTGGACTGGAGGGTGTGGGCTGGAGGGTGTGGGCTGGGGGTCTGGGCTGGAGGGTCTAGGCTGGAGGGTGTGGGCTGGAGGGTGTGGGTTGGAGGGTCGGGGCTGGAAGATCTGGTCGGGATGGTCTAGGCTGGAGGGTGTGGGCTGGAGGGTCTGAGGTAGATGGTCTGAGCTGGAGGGTCTGGTCTGAAGAGTCTGGGCTGGAGGGTCTAGGCTGGAGGGTGTGGCTGGAGGGTCTAGGCTGGAAAGTCTGGGCAGGAATGTCTAGGCTGGAGGGTCTGGGCTAGAGGGTCTGAGCTGGAGGGTCTGTGCTGGAGAGTCTGGCTGGAGGGTCTGAGCTGGAGGGTGTGGGCTGGAGGGTCTGAGGTAGATGGTCTGAGCTGGAGGGTCTGGGCTGAAGAGGGTCTGAGCTGGAGGGTCTGTGCTGGAGAGTCTGGCTGGAGGGTCTGGGCTGGAGGGTGTGGGCTGGAGGGTCTGAGGTAGATGGTCTGAGCTGGAGAGTCTGGGCTGAAGAGTCTGGTCGGGATGGTCTAGGCTGTAGGGTGTGAGCTGGAGGGTCTGGGTTGGAGGGTCTGGGCTGGAGGGTCTGAAGTAGATAGTCTGAGCTGGAGGGTCTGGGCTGAAGAGTCTGGGCTGGAGGTTCTAGGCTGGAGGGTGTGGGCAGGAATGTCTAGGTTGGAGGGTCTGGGCTAGAGGGTCTGAGCTGGAGGGGCTGTGCTGGAGAGTCTGGGCTGAGGTGTCTAGGCTGGAGGGTCTGGGCTGGAGAATCTGAGCTGGAGGGTCTGGGATGGAAGGTGTGGGCTGGAGGGTGTGGGCTGGACGGTCTGAGCTGCATGGTCTGGACTGGAGGGTCTGGGCTGGAGTGTCTGAGCGTGACGGTCTGGGCTGGTGGGTCTAGGCTGGAGAGTCTGGGCTGGAGGGTCTGAGCTGGAGTGTCTGGGATGGAGGTCTGGGCTGGAGTGTCTGAGCGGGAGGGTGTGAGCGGGAGGGTCTGGGCTGGAGAGTCTGAGCTGGAGGGTGTGGGGGAGGGTGTGGGCTGGAGGGTCTGAGCTGGAGGGTCAGAACTGAAGGTCCAGGGGAGGGTGTCCGGCTGGAGGGTCTGAGCTGGAGGGTCTGGGCTGGAGGGTCAGAGCTGTAGGGTCTGGGCTGGAAGGCCTGGCCTGGAGGGTCTGAGCTGTCGGGTCTGTGTTGGAGGGTCTGGGCTGGATGGTCTGGGCAGGAGGGTCTGGTCGGGATGGTCTGGTCGGGATGGTCTAGGCTGGAGGGTCTGGGCTGGAGGGTCTAGGCTGGAGGGTGTGGGCTGGAGGGTCTGTGCTGGAGGGTCTGGGCTGGAGGGTCTGAGGTAGATGGTCTGAGCTGGAGGGTCTGGGCTGAAGAGTGTGGGCTGGAGGGTCTAGGCTGGAGGGTGTGGGCTGGAGGGTGTGGGCTGGAGGGTCTGGGCTGGAAGATCTGGTCGGGATGGTCTAGGCTGGAGGATGTGAGCTGGAGGGTCTGGGCTGGAGGGTCTGGGCTGGAGGGTCTAGGCTGGAGGGTCTAGGCTGGAAAGTCTGGGCAGGAATGTCTAGGCTGGAGGGTCTGGGCTAGAGGGTCTGAGCTGGAGGGTCTGGGCTGGAGGGTCGGGGGAGGGTCTGGGGGAGGGTGTAGGCTGGAGGGTCTGAGCTGAATGGTCTGGGTTGGAGGGTGTGGGCTGGAGGTTCTAGGCTGGAAAGTCTGGGCAGGAATGTCTAGGCTGGAGGATCTGGGCTGTAGGGTCTGAGCTGGAGGGACTGTACTGGAGGGTCCGGGCTGGAATGTCTGGGCTGGAGGGTCTGGGTTGGAGAGTCTGGGCTGGATGGTCTGGGGGAGGATGTGGGCTGGAGGGTCTGGGCAAGAGGGTCTGGTCGGGATTGTCTAGGCTGGAGGGTCTGTGCTGGAGAGTCTGAGGTAGATGGTCTGAGCTGGAGGGTCTGGGCTGGAGGGTCTAGCCTGGAGGGTGTGGGCTGGAGGGTCTGGGCTGGAGGGTCTGGGCTGAAGGGTCTGGGCTGGAAGATCTGGTCGGGATGGTCTAGGCTGGAGGGTGTGGGCTGGAGGGTGTGGGCTGGAGGGTCTGAGCTGGAGGGTCTGGGCTGAAGAGTATGGGCTGGAGGGTCTAGGCTGGAGGGTGTGGGCTGGAAGATCTGGTCGGGATGGTCTAGGCTGGAGGATGTGAGCTGGAGGGTCTGGGCTGGAGGGTCTGGGCTGGAGGGTCTGGGTTGGAGGGTCTAGGCTGGAGGGTGTGGCTGGAGGGTCTAGGCTGTAAGTCAAGGCTGGAGGTTCTAGGCTGGAAAGTCTGGGCAGGAATGTCTAGGCTGGAGGGTCTGGGCTAGAGGGTCTGAGCTGGAGGGTCTGTGCTGGAGAGTCTGGGCTGAGGTGTCTAGGCTGGAGGGTCTGGGCTGGAGAATCTCGGCTGGAGGTTCTGGGATGGAAGGTGTGGGCTGGAGGGTGTGGGCTGGAGGGTCTGAGCTGGAGGGTCTGGGCTGGAGGGTCTGAGCGTGAGGGTGTGAGCGGGAGAGTCTGGGCTGGAGGGTCTGAGCGGGAGGGTGTGAGCGGGAGGGTCTGGGCTGGAGAGTCTGAGCTGGAGGGTCTGGGGGAGGGTGTGGGGTAGGGTGTGGGTGGAGGGTCTGAGCTGGAGGGTCAGAACTGAAGGTCCAGGGGAGGGTGTCCAGCTGGAGGGTCTGAGCTGGAGGGTCTGGACTGGAGGGTCTGGGCTGGAGGGTCTGAGCTGTAAGGTCTGGGCTTGAAGGTCTGGGCTGGAGGGTCTGAGCTGAATGGTCTGAGCTGGATGGTCTGGGCTGTAGGGTTTAGGCTGGAGGGTCTGAGCTGTAAGGTCTGGGCTGGTGGGCCTGAGCTGAAGGGTCTGGGCTGGAGGGTCTGAGCTGGAGGGCGTGGGCTGTAGTGACTGGGCTGGAGGGTCTAGGGGAGGATGTGGGTTGGAGGGTGTAGGCTGGAGGGTGTGGGTTGGAGGATCTGGGCTGGAGGGTCTGAGCTGAAGGGTCTGGGCTGTAGGGTCTGGGCTGGAGAGTCCTGGCTGAAGGGTCTGGGCTGGAGGGTTTGGGCTAGAGAGTACGGGTTGGAGCATCTGAACTGGATGTTCTGGGCTAGATGGTCTGGGCTGGAGGGTCTGGGGGAGGATGTGGGCTGGAGGGTCTGGGCAGGAGGTCTGAGCTGGAGGATCTGCGCTGGAGGGTCTGGACTGGAGGGTCTGTGCTGGAGGGTCTGGGCAGGAGGGTCTGAGCTGGAGGGTCTGGGCTGGAGGGTCTGGGCTGGAGGGTCTGCGCTGGAGGGTCTGGGCAGGAGGGTCTGAGCAGGAGGGTCTGGGCTGGAGGGTCTGGGTCGGAGGGTCTGAACTGCATGGTTTGAGCTTGAGTGTCTGGGCTGGAGGGTCTGGTGCTGCAGGGTCTGGGCTGCAGGGTCAGGGCTGTAGGGTGTGGGCTAGAGGGTCTGGGCTGGAGGGTCAGGGCTGGAGGGTGTGGGCTAGAGGGTCTGAGCTGGAGAGACTGAGCTGGAGGGTCTGAACTGCATAGTCTGGGCTGCAATGTCTGATCTGGACGGTCTTGGCTATAGGGTCTGTGCTGGAGGGTCTGAGCTGAATGGTCTGGGCTGGAGGTTCTAGGCTGGAAAGTCTGGGCAGGAATGTCTAGGCTGGAGGATCTGGGCTGTAGGGTCTGAGCTGGAGGGTCAGTACTGGAGGGTCTGGGCTGGAATGTCTGGGCTGAAGGGTCAGGGGAGGGTCAGGGGGAGGGTGTAGGCTGGAGGGTCTGAGCTGTATGGTCTGTGTTGGAGGGTCTGGGCTGGATGGTCTGGGAGAGTATGTGGGCTGGAGGGTCTGGGCTGGAGGATCTGGTTGGGATGGTCTAGGCTGGAGGGTGTGGGCTGGAGGGTGTGGGCTGGAGGGTGTGGGCTGGGGGTCTGGGCTGGAGGGTCTAGGCTGGAGGGTGTGGGCTGGAGGGTGTGGGTTGGAGGGTCGGGGCTGGAAGATCTGGTCGGGATGGTCTAGGCTGGAGGGTGTGGGCTGGAGGGTCTGAGGTAGATGGTCTGAGCTGGAGGGTCTGGTCTGAAGAGTCTGGGCTGGAGGGTCTAGGCTGGAGGGTGTGGCTGGAGGGTCTAGGCTGGAAAGTCTGGGCAGGAATGTCTAGGCTGGAGGGTCTGGGCTAGAGGGTCTGAGCTGGAGGGTCTGTGCTGGAGAGTCTGGCTGGAGGGTCTGAGCTGGAGGGTGTGGGCTGGAGGGTCTGAGGTAGATGGTCTGAGCTGGAGGGTCTGGGCTGAAGAGGGTCTGAGCTGGAGGGTCTGGACTAGAAGTTCTGAGCTGGAGGGTCTGTGCTGGAGAGTCTGGCTGGAGGGTCTGGGCTGGAGGGTGTGGGCTGGAGGGTCTGAGGTAGATGGTCTGAGCTGGAGGGTCTGGGCTGAAGAGTCTGGTCGGGATGGTCTAGGCTGGAGGGTGTGAGCTGGAGGGTCTGGGCTGGAGGGTCTGGGCTGGAGGGTCTGAGGTAGATAGTCTGAGCTGAAGAGTCTGGGCTGGAGGGTCTAGGCTGGAGGGTGTGGGCTGGAGGGTCTGGGCTGGAGGGTCTGGGCTGGAAGATCTGTTCGGGATGGTCTAGGCTAGAGGGTGTGAGCTGGAGTGTCTGGGCTGGAGGGTGTGGACTGGAGGGTGTGGGCTGGAGGGTGTGGGCTGGGGGTCTGGGCTGGAGGGTCTAGGCTGGAGGGTGTGGGCTGGAGGGTGTGGGTTGGAGGGTCGGGGCTGGAAGATCTGGTCGGGATGGTCTAGGCTGGAGGGTGTGGGCTGTAGGGTCTGAGGTAGATGGTCTGAGCTGGAGGGTCTGGTCTGAAGAGTCTGGGCTGGAGGGTCTAGGCTGGAGGGTGTGGCTGGAGGGTCTAGGCTGGAAAGTCTGGGCAGGAATGTCTAGGCTGGAGGGTCTGGGCTAGAGGGTCTGAGCTGGAGGGTCTGTGCTGGAGAGTCTGGCTGGAGGGTCTGAGCTGGAGGGTGTGGGCTGGAGGGTCTGAGGTAGATGGTCTGAGTTGGAGGGTCTGGGCTGAAGAGGGTCTGAGCTGGAGGGTCTGGACTAGAAGTTCTGAGCTGGAGGGTCTGTGCTGGAGAGTCTGGCTGGAGGGTCTGGGCTGGAGGGTGTGGGCTGGAGGGTCTGAGGTAGATGGTCTGAGCTGGAGGGCCTGGGCTGAAGAGTCTGGTCGGGATGGTCTATGCTGGAGGGTGTGAGCTGGAGGGTCTGGGCTGGAGGGTCTGGGCTGGAGGGTGTGAGCTGGAGGGTCTGACCTGGAGGGTCTGGGCTGGAGGGTCTACGCTGTAAGTCAAGGCTGAGGGTCTGGGCTGGAGGTTCTAGGCTGGAAAGTCTGGGCAGGAATGTCTAGGCTGGAGGGTCTGGGCTAGAGGGTCTGAGCTGGAGGGTCTGTGCTGGAGAGTCTGGGCTGAGGTGTCTAGGCTGGAGGGTCTGGGCTGGAGAATCTGAGCTGGAGGGTCTGGGATGGAAGGTGTGGGCTGGAGGGTGTGGGCTGGAGGGTCTGAGCTGCATGATCTGGGCTGGAGGGTCTGGGCTGGAGTGTCTGAGTGTGAGGGTCTGAGTTGGAGTGTCTGGGATGGAAGGTGTGGGCTGGAGGGTGTGGGCTGGAGGGTCTGAGCTGCATGGTCTGGACTGGAGGGTCTGGGCTGGAGTGTCTGAGCGTGAGGGTCTGGGCTGGTGGGTCTAGGCTGGAGAGTCTGGGCTGCAGGGTCTGAGCTGGAGTGTCTGGGATGGAGGTCTGGGCTGGATTGTCTGAGCTGGAGGGTTTGGGCTGGAGAGTCTGAGTTGGAGGGTCTGGGAGTGGGTCTGGGCTGGAGAGTCTGGGCTGGAGAGTCTGAGCTGGAGGGTCTGGGGGAGGGTGTGGGGGAGGGTGTGGGCTGGAGGGTCTGAGCTGAATGGTCTGAGCTGGATGGTCTGGGCTGTCGGGTTTAGGCTGGAGGGTCTGAGCTGTAAGGTCTGGGCTGGAGGGCCTGAGCTGAAGGGTCTGGGCTGGAGGGTCTGAGCTGGAGGGTGTGGGCTGTAGTGACTGGGCTGGAGGGTCTGGGGGATGATGTGGGTTGGAGGGTGTAGGCTGGAGGTTGTGGGCTGGAGGATCTGGACTGGAGGGTCTGTGCTGAAGGGTCTGGGCTGGAGGGTCAGGGCTGGAGAGTCTGGACTGGAGGGTCTGGGCTGGAGGGTCTGGGCTGGAGTGTCTGAGCGTGAGGGTCTGGGCTGGTGGGTCTAGGCTGGAGAGTCTGGGCTGCAGGGTCTGAGCTGGAGTGTCTGGGATGGAGGTCTGGGCTGGAGTGTCTGAGCTGGAGGGTGTGAGCGGGAGGGTCTGGTCTGTAGGGTCTGGGCTGGGGCGTCTGGGCTGGAGAGTCTGAGCTGGAGGGTCTGGGAGTGGGTCTGGGCTGAAGAGTCTGGGCTGGAGAGTCTGAGCTGGATGGTCTTGGGGTGGGTGTGGGGGAGGGTGTGGGCTGGAGGGTCTGAGCTGAATGGTCTGAGCTGGATGGTCTGGGCTGTCGGGTTTCGGCTGGAGGGTCTGAGCTGTAAGGTCTGGGCTGGAGGGCCTGAGCTGAAGGGTCTGGGCTGGAGGGTCTGAGCTGGAGGGTGTGGGCTGTAGTGACTGGGCCGGAGGGTCTGGGGGATGATGTGGGTTGGAGGGTGTAGGCTGGAGGGTGTGGGCTGGAGGATCTGGGCTGGAGGGTCTGAGCTGAAGGGTCTGGGCTGGAGGGTCAGGGCTGGAGAGTCTGGGCTTGGGGATGTGGGCTGGAGGGTTTGGGCTAGAGGGTACGGGATGGAGAATCTGAACTGGATGTTCTGGGCTTGAGGGTCTCAGCTGGAGGGTCTGGGCTGGAGGGTCAGGGCTGGAGGTTCTGAACTGGAGTGTCTGAGCTGGAGTGTTTGAGCTGGAGGGTCTGGGCTGGAGGGTCTGGGCTGAAGGGTCTGGGCTGGAGGGTCTGAGCTGGAGGGTCTGGGCTGGAAGGTCTGGACTGAAGGGTCGGAGGATGGTCTGGGGAAGGTGTAGGCTGGAGGGTCTGAGCTGAGAGTCTGGACTGAAGGGTCTGAGCTGAATGGTCTTTGCTGGAGGTTCTAGGCTAGAAAGTCTGGGCAGGAATGTCTAGGCTGGAGGATCTGGGCTGTAGGGTCTGAGCTGGAGGGTCAGTACTGGAGGGTCTGGGCTGGAATGTCTGGGCTGAAGGGTCAGGGGAGGGTCAGGGGGAGGGTGTAGGCTGGAGGGTCTGAGCTGTAGGGTCTGTGTTGGAGGGTTTGGGCTGGAGGGTCTGGGTTGGAGAGTCTGGGCTGGATGGTCTGGGGGAGTATGTGGGCTGGAGGGTCTGGGCAGGAGGATCTGGTTGGGATGGTCTAGGCTGGAGGGTGTGGGCTGGAGGATCTGGGCTGGAGGGTCAGGGCTGGAGGTTCTGAACTGCAGTGTCTGAGCTGGAGTGTCTGAGCTGGAGGGTGTGGGCTGGAGGGTGTGGGCTGGAGGGTGTGGGCTGGAGGGTGTGGGCTGGGGGTCTGGGCTGGAGGGTCTCGGCTGGAGGGTGTGGGCTGGAGGGTGTGGGTTGGAGGGTCTGGGCTGGAGGTTCTAGGCTGGAAAGTCTGGGCAGGAATGTCTAGGCTGGAGGGTCTGGGCTAGAGGGTCTGAGCTGGAGGGTCTGTGCTGGAGAGTCTGGGCTGAGGTGTCTAGGCTGGAGGGTCTGGGCTGGAGAATCTGAGCTGGAGGGTCTGGGATGGAAGGTGTGGGCTGGAGGGTGTGGGCTGGAGGGTCTGAGCTGCATGATCTGGGCTGGAGGGTCTGGGCTGGAGTGTCTGAGCGTGAGGGTCTGAGTTGGAGTGTCTGGGATGGAAGGTGTGGGCTGGAGGGTGTGGGCTGGAGGGTCTGAGCTGCATGGTCTGGACTGGAGGGTCTGGGCTGGAGTGTCTGAGCGTGAGGGTCTGGGCTGGTGGGTCTAGGCTGGAGAGTCTGGGCTGCAGGGTCTGAGCTGGAGTGTCTGGGATGGAGGTCTGGGCTGGATTGTCTGAGCTGGAGGGTTTGGGCTGGAGAGTCTGAGTTGGAGGGTCTGGGAGTGGGTCTGGGCTGGAGAGTCTGGGCTGGAGAGTCTGAGCTGGAGGGTCTGGGGGAGGGTGTGGGGGAGGGTGTGGGCTGGAGGGTCTGAGCTGAATGGTCTGAGCTGGATGGTCTGGGCTGTCGGGTTTAGGCTGGAGGGTCTGAGCTGTAAGGTCTGGGCTGGAGGGCCTGAGCTGAAGGGTCTGGGCTGGAGGGTCTGAGCTGGAGGGTGTGGGCTGTAGTGACTGGGCTGGAGGGTCTGGGGGATGATGTGGGTTGGAGGGTGTAGGCTGGAGGTTGTGGGCTGGAGGATCTGGACTGGAGGGTCTGTGCTGAAGGGTCTGGGCTGGAGGGTCAGGGCTGGAGAGTCTGGGCTGGAGGGTCTGGGCTGGAGGGTCTGGGCTGGAGTGTCTGAGCGTGAGGGTCTGGGCTGGTGGGTCTAGGCTGGAGAGTCTGGGCTGCAGGGTCTGAGCTGGAGTGTCTGGGATGGAGGTCTGGGCTGGAGTGTCTGAGCTGGAGGGTGTGAGCGGGAGGGTCTGGTCTGTAGGGTCTGGGCTGGGGCGTCTGGGCTGGAGAGTCTGAGCTGGAGGGTCTGGGAGTGGGTCTGGGCTGGAGAGTCTGGGCTGGAGAGTCTGAGCTGGATGGTCTTGGGGAGGGTGTGGGGGAGGGTGTGGGCTGGAGGGTCTGAGCTGAATGGTCTGAGCTGGATGGTCTGGGCTGTCGGGTTTCGGCTGGAGGGTCTGAGCTGTAAGGTCTGGGCTGGAGGGCCTGAGCTGAAGGGTCTGGGCTGGAGGGTCTGAGCTGGAGGGTGTGGGCTGTAGTGACTGGGCCGGAGGGTCTGGGGGATGATGTGGGTTGGAGGGTGTAGGCTGGAGGGTGTGGGCTGGAGGATCTGGGCTGGAGGGTCTGAGCTGAAGGGTCTGGGCTGGAGGGTCAGGGCTGGAGAGTCTGGGCTTGGGGATGTGGGCTGGAGGGTTTGGGCTAGAGGGTACGGGATGGAGAATCTGAACTGGATGTTCTGGGCTTGAGGGTCTCAGCTGGAGGGTCTGGGCTGGAGGGTCAGGGCTGGAGGTTCTGAACTGGAGTGTCTGAGCTGGAGTGTTTGAGCTGGAGGGTCTGGGCTGGAGGGTCTGGGCTGAAGGGTCTGGGCTGGAGGGTCTGAGCTGGAGGGTCTGGGCTGGAAGGTCTGGACTGAAGGGTCGGAGGATGGTCTGGGGAAGGTGTAGGCTGGAGGGTCTGAGCTGAGAGTCTGGACTGAAGGGTCTGAGCTGAATGGTCTTTGCTGGAGGTTCTAGGCTAGAAAGTCTGGGCAGGAATGTCTAGGCTGGAGGATCTGGGCTGTAGGGTCTGAGCTGGAGGGTCAGTACTGGAGGGTCTGGGCTGGAATGTCTGGGCTGAAGGGTCAGGGGAGGGTCAGGGGGAGGGTGTAGGCTGGAGGGTCTGAGCTGTAGGGTCTGTGTTGGAGGGTTTGGGCTGGAGGGTCTGGGTTGGAGAGTCTGGGCTGGATGGTCTGGGGGAGTATGTGGGCTGGAGGGTCTGGGCAGGAGGATCTGGTTGGGATGGTCTAGGCTGGAGGGTGTGGGCTGGAGGATCTGGGCTGGAGGGTCAGGGCTGGAGGTTCTGAACTGCAGTGTCTGAGCTGGAGTGTCTGAGCTGGAGGGTGTGGGCTGGAGGGTGTGGGCTGGAGGGTGTGGGCTGGAGGGTGTGGGCTGGGGGTCTGGGCTGGAGGGTCTCGGCTGGAGGGTGTGGGCTGGAGGGTGTGGGTTGGAGGGTCTGGGCTGGAAGATCTGGTCGGGATGGTCTAGGCTAGAGGGTGTGGGCTGGAGGATCTGGGCTGGAGGGTCTGGGCTGGAGGGTGTGGCTGGAGGGTCTAGGCTGTAAGTCAAGGCTGGAGGGTCTGGGCTGGAGGTTCTAGGCTGGAAAGTCTGGGCAGGAATGTCTAGGCTGGAGGGTCTGGGCTAGAGGGTCTGAGCTGGAGGGTCTATGCTGGAGAGTCTGGCTGGGGTGTCTAGACTGGAGGGTGTGGGCTGGAGAATCTGAGCTGGAGGGTCTGGGATGGAAGGTGTGGTCTGGAGGGTGTGGGCAGGAGGGTCTGTACTGGAGGGTCTGGGCTGGAGGGTCTGAGGTAGATGGTCTGAGGTCAAGGGTCTGGGCTGAAGAGTCTGGGCTGGAGAGTCTAGGCTGGAGGGTCTGGGCTGGAGGGTCTGGGCTGGAGGGTCTGGGCTGGAGGGTCTGGTCGGGATGGTCTAGGCTGGAGGGTGTGAGCTGGAGGGTCTGGGCTGAAGAGTCTGGGCTGGAGGGTCTAGGCTAGAGGGTGTGAGCTGGAGGGTCTGGGCTGGAGGGTCTGGGCTGGAGGGTCTAGGCTGGAGGGTGTGGGCTGGAGGGTCTGGGCTGGAGGGTCTGGGCTGGAGGGTCTGACCTGGAGGGTGTGGCTGGAGGGTCTAGGCTGTGTCAAGGCTGAGGGTCTGGGCTGGAGGTTCTAGGCTGGAAAGTCTGGGCAGGAATGTCTAGGCTGGAGGGTCTGGGCTAGAGGGTCTGAGCTGGAGGGTCTGTGCTGGAGAGTCTGGGCTGAGGTGTCTAGGCTGGAGGGTCTGGGCTGGAGAATCTGAGCTGGAGGGTCTGGGATGGAAGGTGTGGGCTGGAGGGTGTGGGCTGGAGGGTCTGAGCTGCATGATCTGGGCTGGAGGGTCTGGGCTGGAGTGTCTGAGCGTGAGGGTCTGAGTTGGAGGGTCCGGGATGGAAGGTGTGGGTTGGAGGGTGTGGGCTAGAGGGTCTGAGCTGCATGGTCTGGGCTGCAGGGTCTGAGCTGGAGTGTCTGGGATGGAGGTCTGGGCTGGAGTGTCTGAGCTGGAGGGTCTGGGAGCGGGTCTGGGCTGGAGAGTCTGGGCTGGAGAGTCTGAGCTGGAGGGTCTGGGGGAGGGTGTGGGGGAGGGTGTGGGCTGGAGGGTCTGAGCTGAATGGTCTGAGCTGGATGCTGTGGGCTGTCGGGTTTAGGCTGGAGGGTCTGAGCTGTAAGGTCTGGGCTGGAGGGTCTGAGCTGGAGGGTGTGGGCTGTAGTGACTGGGCTGGAGGGTCTGGGGGATGATGTGGGTTGGAGGGTGTAGGCTGGAGGTTGTGGGCTGGAGGATCTGGGCTGGAGGGTCTGAGCTGAAGGGTCTGGGCTGGAGGGTCAGGGCTGGAGAGTCTGGGCTGAAGGGTCTGGGCTGGAAGGTCTGGGCTGGAGTGTCTGAGCGTGAGGGTCTGGGCTGGTGGGTCTAGGCTGGAGAGTCTGGGCTGCAGGGTCTGAGCTGGAGTGTCTGGGATGGAGGTCTGGGCTGGAGTGTCTGAGCTGAATGGTCTGAGCTGGATGGTCTGGGCTGTCGGGTTTAGGCTGGAGGGTCTGAGCTGTAAGGTCTGGGCTGGAGGGCCTGAGCTGAAGGGTCTGGGCTGGAGGGTCTGAGCTGGAGGGTGTGGGCTGTAGTGACTGGGCTGGAGGTTCTGGGGGATGATGTGGGTTGGAGGGTATAGGCTGGAGGGTGTGGGCTGGAGGATCTGGGCTGGAGGGTCAGGGCTGGAGGTTCTGAACTGGAGGGTCTGAGCTGGAGGGTCTGGGCTGGAGGGTCTGGGCTGGAGGGTCTGGGCTGAAGGGTCTGGGCTGGAAGGTCTGGACTGAAGGGTCAGGGGAGGGTCAGGGGGAGGGTGTAGGCTGGACGGTCTGAGCTGTAGGGTCTGTGTTGGAGGGTCTGTGTTGGAGGGTCTGGGTTGGAGAGTCTGGGCTGGATTGTCTGGGGGAGTATGTGGGCTGGAGGGTCTGGGCAGGAGGATCTGGTTGGGATGGTCTAGGCTGGAGGGTGTGGGCTGGAGGGTGTGGGCTGGATGGTCTGGGGGAGGATGTGGGCTGGAGGGTGTGGGCTGGAGGGTGTGGGCTGGAGGGTGTGGGTTGGAGGGTCTGGGCTGGAAGATCTGGTCGGGATGGTCTAGGCTGGAGGGTGTGGGCTGGAGGGTGTGGGTTGGGGGTCTGGGCTGGAGGGTCTAGGCTGGAGGGTGTGAGCTGGAGGGTGTGGGTTGGAGGGTCTGGGCTGGAAGATCTGGTCGGGATGGTCTAGGCTGGAGGGTGTGGGCTGGAGGGTCTGAGCTGGAGGGTCTGCGCTGGCGGTCTGGGCTGGAGGCTCTGAGGTAGATGGTCTGAGCTGGAGGGTCTGGTCTGAAGGGTCTTGGCTGGAAGTCAAGGTTGGAGGGTCTGAGCTGGAGGTTCTAGGCTGGAAAGTCTGGGCAGGAATGTCTAGGCTGGAGGGTCTGGGCTAGAGGGTCTGAGCTGGAGGGTCTGTGCTGGAGAGTCTGGGCTGGGGTGTCTAGGCTGGAGGGTCTGGGCTGGAGAATCTGAGCTGGAGGGTCTGGGATGGAAGGTGTGGGCTGGAGGGTGTGGGCTGGAGGGTCTGAGCGTGAGGGTCTGGAGGGTCTGGGGGAGGGTGTGGGCTGGAGGATCTGGGCTGGAGGGTCTGAGCTGAAGGGTCTGGGCTGGAGGGTCAGGGCTGGAGAGTCTGTACTGGAGGGTCTGCGCTGGACGGTCTGGGCAGGAGAGAGTCTGAGCTGGAGGGTCTGGGCTGGATGGTCTGGGCTGGAGGATCTGCGCTGGAGGGTCTGGACTGGAGGGTCTGCGCTGGACGGTCTGGGCAGGAGAGAGTCTGAGCTGGAGGGTCTGGGCTGGAGAGTCTGGGCTGGAGGGTCTGCGCTGGAGGGTCTGGGCAGGAGGGTCTGAGCTGGAGGGTCTGGGCTGGAGGGTCTGCGCTGGAGGGTCTGGGCAGGAGGGTCTGAGCTGGAGGGTCTGCGCTGGAGGGTCTGGGCTGGAGGGTCTGGGCTGGAGGGTCTGGGTCGGAGGGTCTGAACTGCATGGTCTGAGCTTGAGTGTCTGAGCTGGAGGGTCTGAGCTGGAGGGTCGGGGCTGCAGGGTCTGGGCTGTAGGGTGTGGGCTAGAGGGTCTGGGCTGGAGGGTCGGGGCTGGAGGGTGTGGGCTAGAGGGTCTGAGCTGGAGAGACTGAGCTGGAGGGTCTGAACTGCATAGTCTGGGCTGCAAGGTCTGACCTGGAGGGTCTTGGCTGGAGGGTCTGTGCTGGAGGGTCTGAGCTGTAGCGTCTGAACTGAATGGTCTGGGCTGGAGGGTCTAGGCTGGAAAGTCTGGGCAGGAATATCTAGGCTGGAGGATCTGGGCTGTAGGGTCAGTACTGGAGGGTCTGTGCTGGAGGGTCTGGGCTGGAATGTCTGGGCTGAAGGGTCAGGGGAGGGTCAGGGGGAGGGTGTAGGCTGGAGGGTCTGAGCAGTAGGGTCTGTGTTGGAGGGTCTGGGCTGGAGAGTCTGGGCTGGATGGTCTGGGGGAGGATGTGGGCTGGAGGGTCTGGGCAGGAGGACCTGGTTGGGATGGTCTAGGCTGGAGGGTGTGGGCTGGAGGGTGTGGGCTGGAGGGTGTGGGTTGGAGGGTCTGGGCTGGAAGATCTGGTCGGGATGGTCTAGACTGGAGGGTGTGGGCTGGAGGGTCTGGGCTGGCGGTCTGGGCTGGAGGCTCTGAGGTAGATGGTCTGAGCTGGAGGGTCTGGTCTGAAGGGTCTTGGCTGGAAGTCAAGGCTGGAGGGTCTGGGCTGGAGGTTCTAGGCTGGAAAGTCTGGGTAGGAATGTCTAGGCTGGAGGGTCTGGGCTAGAGGGTCTGAGCTGGAGAATCTGAGTTGGAGGGTCTGGGATGGAAGGTGTGGGCTGGAGGGTGTGGGCTGGAGGGTCTGAGCGTGAGGGTCTGGAGGGTCTGGGGGAGGGTGTGGGCTGGAGGATCTGGGCTGGAGGGTCTGAGCTGAAGGGTCTGGGCTGTAGGGTCTGGGCTGTAGGGTCTGGGCTGGAGGGTGTGGGCTGGAGGGTTTGGGCTAGAGAGTACGGGTTGGAGCATCTGAACTGGATGTTCTGGGCTAGATGGTCTGGGCTGGAGGGTCTGGGGGAGGATGTGGGCTGGAGGGTCTGGGCAGGAGGTCTGGGCTGGAGGGTCTGGGCTGGAGGGTCTGGGCTGGAGGGTCTGCGCTGGAGGGTCTGGGCAGGAGTGTCTGAGCTGGAGGGTCTGGGCTGGAGGGTCTGGGTCGGAGGGTCTGAACTGCATGGTCTGAGCTTGAGTGTCTGAGCTGGAGGGTCTGTGCTGGTGTGTCTGGGCTGGAGGGTCTGAGCTGGAGGGTCAGGGCTGCAGGGTCTGGGCTGTAGGGTGTGGGCTAGAGGGTCTGGGCTGGAGGGTCGGGGCTGGAGGGTCTGGGCTAGAGGGTCTGAGCTGGTGGGTCTGAGCTGGAGGGTCTGAACTGCATAGTCTGAGCTGCAATGTCTGACCTGGAGGGTCTTGGCTGTAGGGTCTGTGCTGGAGGGTCTGAGCTGTAGGGTCTGAGCTGGTGGGTCTGAGCTGGAGGTTTTGGGCTGGAGGGTCTGTGCTGGAGTGTCCGGGCTGGAGTGTCCGGGCTGGAGTGTCCGGGCTGGAGGGTCCGGGCTAGAGAGTCCGGCCTATGAGGAATGATTGGTTTCTGCTGGGGTTCTTTTCGTTAGAGCTGCAATGATTGAAAAAGGACCTGGCAGTGGTATAGAACATTTGAGAGGATAGGATAGATAGGAAAGCAATTTTTCCATTCGGGTAGGGGAGCATTAATTTAAGAAAATAAAGATTAAGAGGAGATTTGAGGAGAATCTTTTTATCGAGGGAAATCAGAACTTCTAGTAACAGTTAAATAGCAGTGGGTGGCATGGTGTCTCAGTGGTTAGCACTGCTGCCTCACTGCACTAGGGACCTGGATTCGATTCTCACCTCATGCGACTGACGGTGTAGAGTTTGCACATTCTCCCAGTGTCTGCATGGGTTTCCTCTGGGTGCTCCAGTTTTATCCTACAATCCAAAGATGCGCAGGTCAGGTGAATTGGTCATGCTAAACTGCCCATAGTAGTAGGTGCATTAGTCAGGGGTAAATGTGAGGGAATGGGTCTGGGTGGTTTACTCTTCAGAGGGTCGGTGTGGATTTGTTCGGCCAAATGGCCTGTTTCCATACTGCTGGGAATCTAATTTCAATATTCATCTTAACTGACTCCAGAATGGCTGAGAGAGGCTTTAGGAGTGGGCAATAAATGCTGACCCAGCAGCGATACCCACCTCCCATTGAATGAATAATAAATCAAACCTTAGTCTCTGGAATGATGGCCTAAGAGCAGGAGAATTGGATTAACATTATCAGATCATGTTGACCAGCTTGGACACCATGGACTGTATTCTGTCATGTAAATGTCTATGAGTCATTTGACCCACAGGAGGAACTCAAAATGCACAGAAAGAGTTTCTGCTATTGTTCAGACACTGTCACAAATGGAAGAAATGACCAATGATATTATTGGTGGAGAGTCTGAAAGGAGTATTGGAAATGATATTGCTGATGACCAGGTCGAGCAAAATGATTGAACATCTTTTAAGACCATAAGACCATAAGACATCGAGTCCACTTCGCCATTCAATCATGGCTGATGGGCATTTCAACTCCACTTACCCGCATTCTCCCCGTAGCCCTTAATTCCTCGTGACATCAAGAATCTATCAATCTCTGCCTTGAAGACATTTAGCATCCCGGCCTCCACTGCGCTCTGAGGCAATTAATTCCACAGACCCACCACTCTCTGGCTGAAGAAATGTCTCCGCATTTCTGTTCTGAATTGACCCCTTCTAATTCTAAGGTTGTGTCCACAGGTCCTAGTCTCCTCGCCTAACGGAAACAATTTCTTAGCGTCCACCCTTTCCAAGTCATGTATTATCGTGTAAGTTTCTATTAAGTGTCCCCTTAATCTTCTAAACTCCAATGAATACAATCCCAGGATCCTTAGCCGTTCCTCGTATGTTAGACCAACCATTCCAGGGATCATCCGTGTGAATCTCCGCTGGACACGTTCCAGTGCCAGTATGTCCTTCCTGAGGTGTGGGGACCAAACCTGGACACAGTATCCAAATGGGGCTTAACCAGAGCTTTATAAAGTCTCAGTAGCACAACGGTGCTTTATATTCCAACCCTCTTGAGATAAGTGACAACATTGCATTCGCTTTCTTAATCACGGACTCAACCTGCATGTTTACCTTTACAGAATCCTTGACCAGCACTCCCAGATCCTTTTGTACTTTGACTTTACGAATTTTCTCACCATTTAGAAAGTAGTCTATGCTTTTATTCTTTTTTCCAAAGTGCAGGACCTCGCATTTGTTCACGTTGAATTCCATCAGCCATTTCCTGGACCACTCTCCCAAACTGCCTAGATCCTTCTGCAGCCTCCCCACTTCCTCAGTGCTACCTGCCTGTCCACCTAACTTCGTATCATCAGCAAACTTCGCTAGAATGCCCCCAGTCCCTTCATCTAGATCATTAATATATAATGTGAACAGCTGTGGCCCCGACATGAACCCTGCGGGACACCGCTTGTCACCAACTGCCATTCCGAAAAAGAACCTTTTATCCCAACTCTCTGCCTTCTGTCAGACAGCCAATCCTCAATCCTTACCTGTAGCTCACCTCGAACGCCATGGGCCCTCACCTTGCTCAGCAGCCTCCCATGTAGCACCTTATCAAAGGTCTTTTGGAAGTCTAGATAGACCACATCCACTGGGTTTCCCTGGTCTAACCTACTTGTCACCTCTTCAAAGAATTCCAACAGGTTTGTCAGGCACAACCTCCCCTTACTAAATCCATGTTGACTTGTTCTAATCAGACTCTGCTCTTCCAAGAATTTAGAAACCTCATCCTTAATGATGGATTCTAGAGTTAAGATTTTCTGCTTAACTCTCTCTCTCTCACACAGTCACACAGCCAATGTGAGAACCTGTGATACCATTCCTTTGCTTGACACTCCATTATATACTCAGATTTATCACCCTGCCCTTTTTCTCAGTCTATCAAATTACTTAAGCACCTTAACAAGAACTGTCCTTGCTACTGGCACACTGTAACAGCAGTGCTTACCATCCACAAAGCATATTTAAGACTTCTTCAAAGGCAACTCCCAAACTTGTGACATCTGCCATCTGAAACAATAAGGCCAGCAGATGTTTGGGAACAGCACTGTTTGTATGCTCTACCTCAAGTGACGCACAGGAAAATTTATCCTTATATTTCTATCATGGTGGGGTCAAAATCGCAATGCTCCTCACCTGAACATGGTGGTAGTAATTTTATCATACGGACTGCAGCACCACCAAAACATAGAATCCCAACAGTGCAGAGAGAAGCATTTCACCCATTAAGTCTGCACTAACCCTTCAAAGAGCATCCTACCCAGACCTCGGCCCTACCTCCATTCCCATAACCCCACATTAACCATGGCTAATCCACCTCGCCTGCACATCCCTAAACATTACAGGGCAATTTATCCAGTTTACCTTTAGACTGTGGGAGGAAACCGGAGCACCTGATGGAAACCTGCATAGATACAAGGAAAACGTGCAAACTCCATTCACCCCAGGCTGGAATCAAACCTAGGTCCCTGGCGTAAATGAGGCAGCAGTGCTAACCACTGAGCCATCCGCCTGCCCAATGGGGACATATAATGTGACCTTTTTCTCAAGAATTTATGCAGTGTTCACCGACAACACCCACATAACAAGCATTCAACAGCGTTTTAAATGATGTAAATCACTCAGTCTCACTCATGCAATCATGAGTACAGTTACCAGCAAACCGCATTGTACACATCCTGAGTTAGAGAATTAGTACTGGGCAATTTACTCAGCACTACTGAGCAGGGCAAGGGGAGTTGACAGCCTAGGAAAAAAACCTACCAAAGGACAATCTTAGCTAGGGCAGTGTTGCTCTGGAGAATTGAACTAAGGTGATTGATCTTGATATCAAAATAGTATTCCATCAAACATGACATTAAGGAGTCAGAGAGGATCAAGTGAAGACTTCTTTCCATTAAATGCATGAGACATACTTTTAAAAATATGACTTCCAGTCAGCAATTGGTGACATGTAAACAAGCACAGTCTTTCTATCCCTGGTGTGTCTCAGTATAAAATCTCCACTGTTAATTTTTAATAAAACCAAGGTTCTGCCTTAATTAGAAGTGAAGGCACCATCTGCAAGCCAGCCAGCATAGCATGAGAAAAGAGGGTTTATTTTCAAACTTTAGTGCAAATAGGATCAAGAGAATATTAATAGGTCCCCTGGATATGATAAACCCAGGGAGGACATGTGACCAAATAGGATAGAATCTAAAGATGTGGGTTCAGGACTAAAGGAAGTGTTTGACTGGGGAAAGGCAAAAAAAGTAAGAGTAACAGAATAGATTATCTTTACTTTAGTGTCAAAGAAAGCTTATTATGTCTGTGTTTGAAGGTAAGTGTGGAGAGATTAGATTAGATTACTTACAGTGTGGAAACAGGCCCTTCGGCCCAACAAGTCCACATCAACCCGCCGAAGCGCAACCCACCCATTCCCCTACATTTACCCCTTTACCTAACACTACGGGCAATTTAGCATGGCCAATTCACCTGACCTGCACATCTTTGGACTGTGGGATGAAACCTGAGCACCCGGAGGAAACCCACGCAGACATGGGGAGAATGTCCAAACTCCACACAGTCAGTCGCCTGAGTTGGGAAATGAACCCGGGTCTCTGACGCTGTGAGGCAGCAGTGCTAACCACTGTGCCACCGTGCCGCCCCCAAATTTAATTGAAGGACTGATTGTTGAAAAAATAAAGGCGGAATTCTCCAGGAAATTTCAGGAATTGAGGGTGATATTGACGGAGTTTTGTTTGTTATTCATTTAGGCTGGCTTTTATTGACCATCCTTAGTTTCCCTGAAGAATGTGATGGCGATCTGCCTTTTAACCACTGTGGGCCATGTGTTGTAAATATGCTCACAGTGTTTGTAGGGAGGGAGTTCCAGGATATTGACTCAGTAACACTGAAGAAACGCTAATATAGTTCCAAGTCAGGATGGTGATTGGCTTGGAGGGGATCTTGTAGGCTGTGGTGCTGCCATGCATCTGTTGGCCTTGTCCTTTGAGATGCTGAAGTGTTGGAGAAAGTCAGCACGTATGCAGCTTTTGGGGAAGAGCCAACAAAATTGACATTTTGAGTCCATTTGGCTCCTCTGTTACAAATTTTCTGTTTCTGGAAGCAATTATTTAGGCACCGAATTAGTCATCACCTGGAAAGAGGTCCCTTCATTAGGAAGAGCCAACATTGATTTCTAAAGAGGAAATCATGTTTTATTAAACTACAGGAGCTTTCTGAAAAGGGAACAGAAAAGGTCAATTCGGGTAAAGCTATTCATATGTGTAAATGGACTTCCAGAAATACAGTGCCATGCAACAGACTTGTGGGAAATGTTATAGTTAGCTCATGGAATATAATAGATAGTAGAAATTTAAATACAAAACTGGTTGAGTGATAGGAAACAGAGTAATAGTGAATGGATATTTTTTGGGTTTGTGGATGGTTTGTCATGGGTTCTCCAGGGGATCTGTATTGGGACCCTTGCTTTTCCTGATACATGTTAATGATGAATTAAATTGAATAATTTATTGCCATGTGTATTCAATATAAAATACCGTGAAAAGTTGAGACTGTTGCCATGAATAAGTGCGGTACTCATTAACTTAAAATAAAAAATAAAGAGGGGTAACTTAAAGAGATTCCAATCTATCCTTCTCAACCACTCCAGACCCGCTCCAGGCTTCACCAGCCTACACCATGTCACTGCAGGAGTCCCACTCAGGACTTCACATGCTGGATAACACTGTAGCCATACCATTCTGGACGCTATCAGAGCTGCCTTCCTATTGAAACAGCTCTGTTTCACAGATAAGTGCAAGTGAAAGTTAAAAAGAAGCTGAGAAAGAAGAAGAGAAAGAAAAAGCAAATGAAGAGGACAAGCCTGGGCACAGGGCATACATGAGACAATTTTAAAATTTGCAGCTGGAACAAAATTTGGAAGTATTATAAACTGTGACGAGGACAGTGTGTAATTTAAAAAAGACGGGCAAATTGGTGGAGTGTGTAGCGAGGTGTCAGATAAAGTTAAATGTAGAGAAGTGTGAGACATGCATGTTGTTAGGAAGAAACAATGGAATATAAAGCAAACAATTCTAAAGGGGTTTCAGGGACAGAAGGGCCTGGGTGTGTTTGTAATAGGTCATTAAAGGTGGAAGGACAGACAGAGAGAGCACTTAATAAATAATACAGCATCTTGCGCTTTTTTTAAATAAGGGCGTAGTGTACTAGGCCAGGGAGGTGATGCTGAACTTGTGTAAAACATTTATTACACTTAGCTGGTGTATTGTATGTAATGTCTTTTGGAAGGCATTTGAACATATTGAAGTTAAAAATCACACAACACCAGGTTATAGTCCAACAGGTTTAATTGGAAGCACACTAGTTGTACATCCCAGTCCAACACCGGCATCTCCAAATCATGAACATACTGAAAACAGTGTAGAGGAGGTTTCTGAGAATGGTTCCAGGGATGAGATTGTTCAGGTTTAAGGATACATTGAGAGTTTAGGATTGTTTTCAATGGGCCAGGTGTAGAGATCCTATGACGTATGGAAGTGGGATATATTTAACAAGAGAAGGCTAAGAGGAGATCTCATAGAAGTTTTCAAAATCATAAGGCAGCTTTTTGGAGGGGATAGTGAGAAACTGTTCCTACTTGTAAAAGAATTAAGAACCAGAGGATAGAAATTTAGAGATTTAGAGAAGCAAATGTGATGTGAGAAAAAGCTTTTATATACAAATGGTTTGGGTCTGAATGCACTGCCTGGAAGTAGGGATGTAAGTTCAATTGAGGCATTCAAGAGAACATCAAATGCTTATTTAAGTAGAAACAACATGGAAGGGTAGGGGAAAAAGGCAGGAAAATTACATTAAGTCACAATGCTCATTTGGAGAGTAGGTATACAGAGGACAGACCGAATCACTTCCTCCTGCACTGTAACATTTCTGTGATTCTCTGCACAATACCATTTGTAATAAACTGTAACATTTTTAACAGGTCTAACTTATAAATGTTTGGATCTATCAAAATCTTTTTAAAATGTCAGTCTAAGGATAAACAGTTCCTTGCTTGTGTTTTATAGAATATTCCTGTTTTGGTAATAGTGAGGGGAGTTGTATTTACCCCGTGTTTGTTTTAGATCAACAAATTTTATCAGCAAATATCCAAAATTTATTGCAAGTTATGACTGTATAGTAATGTTTTTTTAATTGCTTCACTCACAGGTATATTTTAAATGACTTTTAAATGTCTGTTAATAATTCCTGAAATAGAAAATAATTCCTGTACATGTATGTTTACTTGCCTGGTGATAGAAGATGTAAAGTGTTAAGGAATAGAGTAACATGCCAGGACTCCCAACCACATTGTCTTTCTTTGAGATGGTCATCTATTTGATCCAAATATCTGTTGTATGCGCGCAGACCATGTCTGTTTCCAGGCTCTGTGGGTTTTGGCAATTTCCATTACTGATTTAGCACAAAATGTTCCACTTTTGAATGTTGTTGTAAATTAAGCACGTACACTGTAATGTAACTAATTAGGGTTAATGATTGATTTTCTCACTGGGGAACTGAGTGACCTTCCAGTATGTTAGACTTTGTAGATTATGACATTATTGTGATCTCATCTGAGGTTTAATGTAGGACAGTTGCCACATACAGATAAAGAACATCTTTTGAATATCATTTTTGCCTTGTTTAAGAAAATTCTTTACATGGATATTAACAAACACAATTGCAGTTATAATGTTTTATCAGTTCTAAAATCAGGACTATCAGAAGATTTCAAATAGAGATAAGTATTTATAATCATTTGTGCAAACTTGAAATATCTTGGTTCATTGTATTCTTTAATTATTGAGTCATAGAGTCATAGAGCTGTACAGCATGGAAACAGACCCTTCGTTCCAACCTGTCCATGCCGACCAGATATCCCAACCCAATCTAGTGCCACCTGCCAGCACCTGGCCCATATCCCTCTAAACCCTTCCTATTCATAGACCCATCCAAATAGCTCCAATTTTTAAAAATCGTGTTTTTGTTCCTTGAACTGATTGATGTTAATCCTGAGAAATTGCGCCTTTCCTCTTCTAGGCACCCTTGAATGTTTCTCATAAACCAGGTTTCATGAGTGAAGTGCAATCCCAAGTAAAATCTTTCTTCTTCATCGAAAGAAATACATCACAATCTTAACCTAACATGGCCATCCAACAGCAGGTTGTCATTCTTCCATGTTCACCCCAGCTATTCTATGATATTTCTGGAAAAGATAACAAACCACTGGCAAATTACAGGCAGTTTTGTTTCCTAAGTAATACATTGTAAGAGATGTACCTTTCAACACACAGGGTGGTGCATGTGTATGGAACGAGCTGCCAGAGGAAGTGGTGAAGGCAGGTACAATTACAACATTACAAGGCATCTGGATGGGTATATGAATAAGAAGAATCAGAGGGGCCAAATGCTGGCAAATGGAACTAGATTAGTTTAGGATATCTGGTTGACATGGACGAGTTGGACTGAAGGGTCTGTTTTTGTACAGTGTAACTCTATGACTCTGTACTACTAGACAATGTGGAAAATTGCCCAAGTATCTCCTGTAAAAAGCAGCAAAAATCAACTCAAGTCAATTACTGCCCAATCAGTCTACTCTCAACCATCAGTGAAGTGATGGAAGGGGTCATCAGCAGAGCTATCAAGCAGCATCAGCTCAGCAATAACTTGCTCATTGATACTCAGTTTGAGACCAACAGAGGCCACTCAGCTTCTGATTTCACAGTAGCCTTGGTTCAAACAAATCATAAAGAGCTGAATTACAGAGGTGAAGTGAGAAAGACTGGCCTTGGCATCAAGTTAGCATTTGACAGACTGTGGCATCAAGAAGCAATGGCAATACCAGGTGTAAAACTCTCTATTAGTTGGAGCCATACATTTAAGAAAGGAAGATTGTTGAGGTTATTGGAGATCAGTCATCTCAGCTCCAGCACTTCTATGCAGAATTCCTCAGGGTAACATACTAGGCTCAACTGTCCTCTCCTGCTTCATTAATGACCTTCCTTCCTTCATAAGATCCAATGTGGGATGTTTGCTGGTGATTGCATAATGTTCTGCATCATTCACAGCTCTTCATAGACTGAAGCAGTCCATTTCCAAATGAAACAAGATCTGGACAATATTCAAGTCTGGACTGACAAATGACAAGTAACATTTGTGCCGTACAAGTGCCAAGTAATGATCATCTCCAACAAGAGAAAATCTAACCATTGCCCCTTGACATTCAGCAGTGTTACCATTGCTGAATCACACTCATCATCAACATCCTCAATAGTTTACATTGACCTGGACTAGCCTGTAAATACCGTGTCAACAACGGCTGGATAGAGGCTGGGATTTCCATAGTCACTAACTCACTTATTGAGTTGCCAAAGCCTATTCAATGTCTACAAGGCATAAGTCTGAACTGTGATTGAATGTTCCCCACTTGCCTGGGTGAGTACAGCTCCAACAATACTCAAAACATTTGATACCGTGCAGGCGAGGTCACTTAATTGGCATTGCATCCATCACTGATACTCAACAGCACCATTGTATATCATCGACAGAATGCACTGCAGGAACTCACCTTTCAAACCCATGACCACAACCATCTAGAAGGCAGCAGATACATGGGGCATCACCCGCCTGTAAACTCTTCGCCAAGCCATTCATTCCCTTCCTTCTTGTTCCTTGTTTTTTCAGTTTCACTAGGTCAAAATCCAGTAACTCCCTCCCTAACAAGACTGTGGTGTCTGAGCACAAGTCACAGTGGTTCAAGAGGGCAGCTCAGCATCACCTTCTACATGGCTATTGGGATAGGCAATAAGTGTTGACCCAGCCAGCAACACCCATGTTCCTGGCAGTTCAGTCTTCATTATCCCCAGTTCAACGGTCCATCTGCATGAAACAGAGGACTAGGGTTCACAAATGTGGTGTTGATGAAAGTGCACACACTCTTTTCAGTGGCCAGCTACCCTGGAGTACAGTTAAGAAAAAGTTAAGGAAGAAGTTTTAAGGTCGCCAATCCATTCACACCACAGCAATGCTCCTGCCAAGGTAGGTAATTCACTTAGTGTCATAGAGTCATACAGCACAGAAACAGACCCTTTAATTCAGCTCATCATGCTGACCAGCCATCCCAATCTAATCTGGGTCCCATTTGGCAGCATATAGCCCATATCTCTCTCACCTGTTCCTATTTATATATCCATTCTTTTAAATGTTGTAATTGTACTCACCTCCACCGCTTCCTTTGACAGCTCTTCCATGCATGCACCAGCCTCTACGTGAAAAAGTTGCCCCTCAGATCCTTCTTAAATCTCTCCCTTCTCACTTTAAACCTGTGTCTTCTGGTTTTGGCCTCCCCTATCTTAGGAGAAAGACTATTCACCCTATGCCTGTCCCTTATGATTTTATAAACCTTAATAAAGTCACCCCTCAGCCTCCACCCTTCAGGCAAACAAGCCCCAGACTATTCAGTCTTTCCCTATATTTCAAACCTTCTAGTCCTGCTAACATTTTTGTAAATCTTTTCAGCACCTTCTCAGGTTTAACAACATCCTTCCTAAAGAAAGGTGACCAGAATTGTGTGCGGTATTCGATGTGTGGCATCATCAATGCCCTCTACAGCCATGACATGATGTCCCATCTCACATACTCAATGCACTGATCAATGAAGGCTTCTTCACCACCCTGTCTACCTGTGACTCCACCTTCAAGAAATTATAATCTCCACCCCTAGGTCTGTTTGTTCAGCAATACTCCCAGGACCTTACTATAAAGTGTATAAGACCTACCCTGGTTTGCCTTTCCTAAATGCAGCACCTCACATTTATCCAAATTAAAGGCCCATTTTGCACGGCTCAACCCATTGGCCCATCTGATCAAAATTCCATAGAACTCTAAGGTAATCTTCATTGTCCACTACAAACCCAATTTTGATGCTGGTTCAGTGAAACCCCATCTCATTAAACCAAAATGCATAAAATAAGTGCCTTATTTCTCACTTAGAACAGTGTGTAAAATTCAAAACATAACTTCACTGGAGGTATAAAGTTGCCCCAAAAATGACCAAGATGTCCAGCCAGAAAATACCACTGTCCCTGAATTGGAGCAGGATCCACGCTTGGGGTCAGATTATATTGTTCCCACCAGGTAGAAAGCAGGAGAACTGAAAATCGACTTGCATGAGATAATTGAAGTGTTCGTGTAGCTCAGTTGCAGTCTGAAAAAGCAGTCTGGAGATATTCATTCCCATCAGCTTAAACTAGATTTGAGAAATGTTTTTGAGGAAAAGACCATGTCAAACACACTGCACCACTGCCTGTCTTTTCCTTGGTTTGGGTTTTCCTGTGTGGTGTATCACTCATGCCCAGAATACAGGGGCAGATACTCAGCTCCCCAGCTGCCTCAACTCTGTATTAAGAGTATCAGGTGATTTAACCTGCAGTTAATTTTTCAAACCTACAGGGAGACAATGGCAAAAAAAAACTAAAGCTGAGTATGTGAAGCATAACTGTGTGAGCTTGACTCTCCAGCACTGCACATTCAAACACACTGATACTGCCTGATAGTTGATGATTGCAGAAAGGATTGATTGTCAGCTCACAGCAGACCTGGATAGTATGTAATCTTATCACCCATCACATTTATTAATTTCATATCTCCTATAATGTGACAAAACCCATCTTGTACACATTGAACGTCAACATTTCATGCAGTCCATCATCACTTAAGTAATAGTGCTTTCTGATTTTCAGGACTCAGACCTAATATCCAGCTGTCTCATCCCACCCTCAAATACCTTCCAATGGGTTCATCATCACTTATCAGTGTTCCCATATACATAGCTCCAGCTGTGGCAGGCACATCTCATACACACAGTACTGTACTACACAATCACTGGCATTCTGCCCTGCCACCTGCATGGCCAGATGGAATACAATAGCAAGGAGCAGAGTAGAAATGATTGGGGTCAGGGACTCCTGCATTTCTTGAGCTTGACAAAGGAGAATGTTCTGCACATAGAATCCCTACAGTGTAGAAACATGCCGTTCAGCCCAACAAGTCCACACCGACCCTCCAAAGAGTAACCCATTCAGACCCACATCCCTACTCTATTATCCTATATTTATCCCTGACTAATGCACCTAACCCACACATCCCTGAACACTGTGGGCAATTTAGCATGGCCAATTCACTTAACCTGCACATCTTTGAATTATGGAGGAAACTGGATTACCTGGAGGAAACCCACGCACACATGAGAAAAATGTCCACACAGGCTGTCGCCCAAGGTTAGGATTGAAGCTGGGTCGCTGGCTCTGTGAGGAAGCAGTGCTAACCACTGAGCCACTGTCACACCCCATCACAGCACCAGCTACAACAGAGCCTATGCATAGAGCATCACTGAATATATTGACGATGATGGTATGCTCCTGCCTTCTCAAAACCTGTTAAGTGACATGATGACTGTGGACCTCTGACAATACACCCACCAACCCCCACCCCACTGTTCTCCACCCCAGCAGCAAGAGAAGGAGCAATGCCACAGGACCTGATGAAAATGCCCTTCACACAATCTGACATGAGCAACACATGCATGCTGAAGGCTTGCATACTGTTGAGATCTGCTCCAGGCAAGTCACTGGGCATGACTGGGCTTGAAGATATAGTTAATTTTGAGAAAGGTGATGACAAAACACTTGGTGATATGAATGAACTTGCCAAGAACATGCAAAGCAGCTGTTCCCTGGAAAGCTGACAGGGTCACATTCGTGGATCATTGGCCTTTTGGAAGTTTCACTCTGTTATAACCGGGACAGGATTGAAGGTTTTCAGGTCAGTTGGCTCATTGTTTAAGATAAATTACACTTTTATTTTCAGTTTTTAAACCAGCAGCCAAATCCACCAAGATGTCCATATTATCCTCAGGTCCTTCATAATTACAGCTGAGTTACTGTAGTCGTAGTTGCCTAGGTGATGCAATCTCAAGCCTGTGCCTTGAAGCTGGGGATAGTTTATTTTGATCTGGTGTGAAATATGAAGAAATTATGAAGTAAAAATTATAACAAGATGTATCAACTTTCTGTAACTATATTTATTGAAAATCATCATGGAATTAAAAGTCCATATTGTGAAAATTGTTCAGATTCAAAATAGCTGAGCGGTCTTTAACTTGAAACACATATATCAGTACGTAATGTCAATCAACATAAGCAATCTTCACTTATAACATGTACTGCATGAACATCTGAGAGACAAGCTGATGTAAAATAAATTGGATTGACTGTGAACAACACAGCTCCAAAAGAACCGAAAATAGGAAAAGTAATATGAGACAGAGTGAGGAGGCAATCCATCACTTCGGTGTCCCCAACATAGAGAAGGTTGCATGATGAGGAATAAAAATGATACAATTAATTGGAAGAGATACTTTAAAATTTCTAATTGACATCAAGCAGTCCTGAACAATAGTGGGAAAAACAGAAACCCCCATGGTTGTCATGTGGGTGCCATTGATGGCGTGTTGATGGTTGAACAATGGTGTCATGGGGCACATTGAGAAATATTTAACTTCTAACCAAAGTGGCAAGGTGGCTCAGTGGTTAGCAGTGCTGCCTCACGGCACCAGGGTCTCAAGTTCGTTTCCAGCCTTGGGCAACTGCCTGTGTGCAGTTTGTACATTGTTCCCCGAGTCTGCGTGGGTTTCCTCCGGGTGATCTGGTTTCCCCTCACAGTCCAAAGATGTGCAGGTCAGGTGAATTGGCCATGCTAAATTGCCCACAGTGCTAGGTGCATTAGTCTGTGAGTCTGGGTGGGTTATTCTTCAGAGGGTCAGTATGGACTGGTTGAGCCGAAGGGCCTGTTTCCACATTCTAGGGAATCTAATCAAAAGCACGTATGAAGTAGTCTGAGCATCTGCCCAAGGTGTTCAGTAAGCTGTCACCTCTGATTTTCCATTTAGAGTCATAGAGATATACTGTGTGGAAATAGACCCTTTGGTCCAACCCGTCCACACCGACCAGATATCCCAACCCAATCTGCCAGCACCCGGCCCATATCCCTCCAAACCCTTCCTATTCATATACCCATCGAAATGCCTTTTAAATGTTGCAATTGTACCAGCCTCCACCACTTCCTTTGGCAGCTCATTCCATACACGTACCATCCTCTGTGTGAAAAAGTTGCCCCTTAGGTCACATTTATATCTTTCCCCTCTCACCCTAAACCTATGCCCTCTAGTTCTGGATTCCCCATCCCCAGGGAAAAGACTTTGTCTATTTATCATATCTATGGTCCTCATAATTTTGTAAACCTCCAAAAGGTCACCCCTCAGCCTCCGATGCTCCAGAGAAAACATCCTCGGCCTGTTCAGCTTCTCCTTATAGTTCAAGTTCTCCAACCCTGGCAACATCCTTGTAAATTTTTTCTGAACCCTTTCAAGTTTCACAACATCTTTCCAAAGGAAGGAGACCAGAATTGCACGCAATATTTCAACAGTGGCCTAACCAATTACCTGTACAGCTGCAACATGACCTCCCAGCTCCTGTACTCAATACTCTGATCGATAAAGGAAAGCATACCAAACGCCTTCTTCACTATCCTATCTACCCGCGACTCCAATTTCAAGGAGCTATGAGCCTGCACTTCAAGGTCTCTTTGTTCAGCAACACTCCCTAGGACCTTACCATTAAGCGTATAAGTCCTACTAAGATTTGCTTTCCCAAAATGTAGCACCTCGCATTTATCTGAATTAAACTCCATCTGCCACTTCTCAGTCCATTGGCCCATCTGATCAAGATCCTGTTGTAATCTGAGGTAACCTTCTTTGCTGTCCACTACACCTCCAATTTTGGTGTCATCTGCAAACTTACTAACCATACCTTTTATGCTCACATCCAAATCATTTGTATAAATGACTAAAAGTAGAGGACCCAGCACTGATCCTTGTGGAACTCCACTGGTCACAGGTCTCAAGTCTGAAAAACAACCCTTTACTACCACCCTCTGTCATCTGGTTTTGAGCCAGTTCTGTACCAAATGGCTAGTTCTCCTTGTATTCCATGAGATCTAACCTTGCGCCCATGTCTCCCATGGGGAACCTTGTTGAATGCCTGACTGAAGTTCATATAGATCACATTATCGCTCTGCCCTCATTAATCCTCTTTGTTACTTCTTCAAAAAACTCATTGAAGTTTGTGAGACATGATACCCCATGCACAAAGCCACTTTGACTATCCCTAATCCGTCTTTGCCTTTCCAAATACATGTACATCCTGCCCCTCAGAATTCCTTCCAACAACTTGCCCACCACCGAGGTCAGGCTCACTGGTCTACAGTTCCCTGGTTTGTCTTTACCGCCCTTCTTAAACAGTGGCACCATGTTAGCCAATCTCCAGTCTTCTGGCACCTCACCTGTGACTATCGATGATACAAATATCTCAGTATGAGGCCCAGCAATCACTTCTCTAGCTTCCCACAGAGTTCCAGGGTACACCTGATCAGGTCCTGGGGATTTATTTATCTCTATGCGTTTCAAGACATCCAGCACTTACTCCTATGTAATATAGACATTTTTCAAAGTGTCACCATCTATTTCCCTACAGTCTATATCTTCCATATCCTTTTCCACAGTAAACACTGATGCAAAATACTCATTTAGTACCTCCCCTATTTTCTGCGGCTCCAAATAAAGGCCTCTTTGCTGATCTTTGAGGGGCCCTACTTTCTCCCTACTTACCCTTTTTTATTTGAAAAACCCTTTGATTCTCCTTAATTCTATTTGCCAAAGCTATCTCCTGTCCCCTTTTTGGCCTCCTGATTTCCCTCTTAAGTATACTCCTACTGCCTTTATATTCTTCTAAGAATTCACTCAATCTATCCTGTCTATACCTGAAATATGCCTCCTTCTTTTTCTTAACCAAAACCTCAACTTCTTTAGTCATCCAGCATTCCCTATACCTTCTCACATAACTTCTGATTTGATCCGCTCCAATCAGGTTTCAATACAGTGATAATGCCAACCTGGGAGATTTCCTATCCTTCTCAACTTGTTTTTAACCTTTAACATGATTGACTGCTGCATCCTCTTGCAACATTTCTCCACTGTCTAGCTGAGTGAAACTGGCATCACAGGGTACAATTTTTAGTATTCAGCTATAGCCAAGATCAGCAATTATGGCTTGTGTTTCTGTTCTGCGTTGTTAACTTTGACACCTCCAAGGATCTAATCTCTGCACATCCTTTTCCTTGTTTTCACAATGCCCCTTGACAGCATCATTTGAATGAACAGCTCCTCTTCATCATCCAGTTATGTTGCTTGTCTGACATTCAGCATTTGAGAAGCAGCCATTTTGTTCAACTAAGTGCTGGGAAGAATTGAGCCATTGTCTTTGTCCTCTGTTGAAAACACTTCTTCCCTCAGTGACCATGATCTGTGACGAAACCAAAAGGTTTCAGACTGTTTGGAGAAATACAATTGTATGAAGTGTATTGGCTGGTTTGCTGCAATCATGTGACCATTAATTCTGCTGCAAAACCTTTTGTGTGCAATCTATGGTAGCCATTTAAACACCACTTGCAACAGAAATTTTTCTACATTATCAGAGTGATTATACATCAAAAGTAATCATTTATGAAAAGTGCTATATAAATGTTAGTCTTATTTAGGATTTTGTTGGACTCTTAGATGAGTTTTTGATTTGGTACTTATCCATCATCAAGGTTGCCTACTTCCATGTTACCATCCATTTCTGTCCCCAACTCAACTGCTGAAATACTGCTTTTTTTCCCCCTCCAATGCCAATGGCCAGCCTCCATGAACTCATCCTAAACTCTGCTGCCCCCTTCCCAACTTGCACTAAATCCCACTCAGTCGCTGCATATATGTTTGCTGACATGCACTGGCTCCCTAAACAGCAGCAGTACTATGTTAAATTCTCATTTTTGTGTCCAAATCACTCCATGTCTTTGTTTCTTTCTCTCTGTAACCTCCACAAGCCCTACACGCACCTGATAATCTGTTTTCATCCAATTCTCATCACACATGTATCCTGAACTTCCTTAATCCCTCCATTGGAGGCTTTGCCTTCAACAATCTAAATCCTAAACTCTAGAACTCACCTCACTGCTCCTTAAGCTTTACCACCTCTTTAAATTTCTTGTGTCCTTTAAGTTGCTCCTTTAACCTTATCTCTTTGAGTAGGCTTTTGGTTAGTCATGATTAGAGTAGTGCTGGAAAAGCACAGCAGGTCAGGCAGCTTCCAAGGAGCAGGGAAATTGACATTTCAGGCAAAAGCCCTTCATCCTGATAAAGGGCTTTTGCCTGAAACATCAATTTTCCTGTTCCTTGGAAGCTGCCTGACCTGCTGTACTTTTCCAACACCACTCTAATCTTTACTCTGATTTCCAGCATCTGCAGCACTCACTTTTGCCTTTTGGTTAGTCATATCAATCTCTCTTTGTTTTATTTTCAAATTTAGTCTGATAATCTGAAATGCCTTGTGATATTTTGCTATACTGATAGGGCTATATAAATGCAAGAAGCTATTGTATGTACATTTTAAAATCTTGCCTTATTGGTCATAGCTTTGAAGCATATGTGGAAAACTACACTGGAGAAGATTTTGCTTGGAGGAACTGCTTCTGAGCAACTGATAATGCAGAAGGAATATCAAATAGGCATTGGGCATCTGAATTTGAGAAGTTAAGATCCTAAGTGTTTTTTTTTAACACAGGGAGTCCGAAGACCTTTTTTGATCTATATCAGTGTTGGAACTGCAATTATTCACATTTATATAGATGATTTGGAGTTGGAGACCATGTATAATGCATCAAAGTTTCTGGATAGCACTAAGATGAGTGGTAGAGCAATGTTTGCAGAGAACTGTGAAACTTTGCAAAGGGACATAGATAGTTTAAGTGAGTGGGTAAAGGTCTGGCAGATAGAGTACAATGTTAACGTGAAGTTATCCATTTCAGTAGGAATAACAGTAAGAAGGATCATTACTTGAATGGTAGAAGTTGCAGCATGCTGCTATGCAGAGGGACCTGGGTGTCCTTGTGCATGAACCCACAGAAGGTTGGTCTGCAGGTGCAACATGTTATTAAGAAGGCAAATGGAAGTTTGTCCTTCATTGCTAAAGGGATTAAGTTTAAAACCAGAGAGGTTATGTTGCAGCTGTACAGAGTATGCCCACACCTAGAGTACTGTGTGTAGTTTTGGTCTCCATACTTGAGAAATGATGTACTGGCACTGGAGGAGGTGAAGTTCACTAGGTTGATTCTGGAGTTGAGGGGATTGGCTTATGAGGAGAGACAGAGTAGACCAAGGTTACATTCATTGGAATTTAGAAGAATCGGTGGTGGGGAGGTGATATAGAAACACAAAATGATAAAGGGAATGAGTAAGATAGCTACAGAGGATGTTTCCACTGGCAGGTGATACTAGGACAAGAGGGCATAGCCTCAAAATTAAGGGGAACAGATTTAGGACTGAATTGAGAAGGTACTTCTTCACCCAGAGGGTCATAAATCTATGGAATTCTCTGCCCAGTGAAATAGTTGAGGCTTCCTCAGTAAATGTTTTAAAGTGAAGATAGACCATTACATAACAAACAAATCAATGACAATATATAATTCCAACTATAAAGAAGAATATCTGTACATTTCACTGACACACTGTAAGGTTACTTTCCTTTTCTACCTTTTGTTGGTACTCCTTTTGTCCTTGCAGTCATGTCATACATACTAATGACAGTCACATAAATCTTTTAGTCAGTGCATTGATCCATTATTCCCTTTTTTAGTACTTTAATTACACCATCTTTCCTATTAGTTGTTGAAACACTCGAACTGTAATTGAATTAGTGGCTCTTGAACTATAAGTACATTTTCAATAGACTGGAACATTATTGTTGGCTCATATTCACATTTTCTTTCAATGGTAAGAATGAGAGTGTGAATCTGTCAGCTGTTAAATGCACATTACTTCATTCAAATTCTGAGAAAAATGGCACAATGTCTGGGTTTTGTTAATGGTGGAGATTGGTTGAGTATAGTGTCCCCTAATTCAATTATATGATATTAAAATTCAATGTTAAAATCAATATTAAAATTCATGTCATTGTCCTAGGGTGTCTGTCATGTTTGGATTGCTGGTGTTTAACTTATATCTTGTTGATTTGTTCATATGCAACAGATTTTGGGGTAAAAAACAGTATACTTTTCAGTCCAACATAATCAGAGCTGAAAATGTGTTGCTGGAAAAGCGAAGCAGGTCAGGCAGCATCCAAAGAGCAGGAGAATCGACTTTTCGGGCATGAGCCCTTCTTCAGGAAAGCCCTGAGCTGATGCCTGACCTGCTGCACTTTTCTAGCAACACATTTTCAATCCAAAATAATACCTGATTTGTCATAATCCCTGCACCTTGTTTCAACTTGGCCTTTTATGTTTGTATTAGGATAATTTTGTGTTTGTGTGCAATTAATGCTGATCTGTCATTAACTATTTCAAATCAAAAGACAAGCAACTCCTAAATCTGTGAAATCTACCACCAAGAAGGGCAAGGGCAGCAAATATGTAGGAGAACCACCACCTGCAAGTTCCCCTCCCAGCCACTCAATGTCCTGACTTAGAAATATATTGTCTCTTCACTGTTCACGGTCAAAAATCTGAACTGTCTTCCTATTGGCTCTGTTGGTGTTCCCACGCCACAAGGACTGAAATGGCTCGAGAAGGCAGCTCACTGCCACCTCTCCAGGGCAATTAGGGATGGGTAATAAGCACTGACCTAGCCAGCAATACCCACGTCCCATGATCAAATGAATAGAAATGCAGTTCAAGAAGTAGGATTCTCCACCAGTACTGGTTCCCCCAGGTATAGGAATTAATAACTGCATTGCCATCACTTTGAGAGGACCTATCACCAACCTGCAGAGTGCGTTAACAGAAAAAGTATCTATTTCATCAATATTCCAAACTACAGGCGACCATCAATGCCAGGTTTTGGAAGTCGATGACACATATCTCGAGAGCTTTCATAAGGCTTACATATTCAAGAACTCAAAGATTTCTCCTCCAAGGCCATGCAGCGATGTGAGACAGGGGTAGTCATTTCGAACATTCCTTGTTGACACTTTTACAAAACCCTCAGATTGAGGCAGATCAAAGGTACTAACCCTGCTCACACTTCCACCAAGGCCAATGAGGAACAGACATAAGGCCCTTAAGATGAGTGTTAAAGCCTGCACCTCTTCCGTGAGGCCTTACACTATGTCCTCAAAAGGGTGTGTTATATTATTGTGGCAAGTTGAGCCCTTCACGACTGGAACCCACAAAAAGGGAGGGTCCTGGGCGATGAGGACCAGAATGAGGGAATTGACTGCGATCTTCTGAGCAGTAGGAATGGAACATTGACTATTGGCCTGTCCAAGACAACATAACAACAATGTATGGTTGGGCTTGAGAGGGCTAGGTCGACTGAGAGATTCCTGGCCAGATGCAGTTTCACCCTATTTGACTTGAACAGCTGCTAACTTTGGGATCAGAGGTAAGGGAGAAATGGAGGGGCTAGGGACTTCTCTGGAGGAGTTTTCCCAGGGTTCTGAGTATGGCTCTGCCTTCTTGTACGCTACTGCTGGCAGAATCTTGTTTCCTGAGGGGACAAAGTGCCTGAAGTGAGGCTAAGGTCACATTCACCTCTTGTCTTGCCATTGATTCTGAGCACCAATAGCTATGGCAATGCAATGCAGATCCATGTATATATCGAGCAGACGCTGAGTATTGCTGGGCCAAGGAAGCTGCCAACTTCTTCAGGAAGACAAACAAATGAAAGCAGAAGCATGCACAGAACTAGTAATGTTGGTGGACTCCTCCAATCTTCAACAACCGCTTCCTAAAAAAAGCTGCTTGCTGTTCCTGCACCTGTTTGTTCATTTTGCAAAGTAGTGTAGACCATGGTGAAACTCTTCTTCCTAGGGCTGAGCAGGTGCATGGTCTCTGGCAATGCCCTGAATGTCAGAGACCTGAGATGTTTCTTCCTCAACCAGTAGCGGAGACATGTCAGTGATGCGCTTGTCAGGTTGTGCTCGTGAGTCTAATCTAGATAGACAACTGTGGTGAAAGTCCCTCAGCTTGTAGAGAGTGCAGCTGAAAGCCTTCCTGGTGCATCCCCATTGGTACAATGGCTTCTTCCTCAATGCAGGAGCTGGAGTGGATGGCATCTTCTTGATGGAGGGGGTTGGCTGGGTACCAGTTGGCTTGAATGTTGCAAGGTGTCGGCATTACCGCTCCTTCTGCCACATGATTCTGTGAGAAGGGTGACCAGGAGCCTAGTTAATAAGGTAAGAGAGTGAAAGATTGCATGAAAGAAAGATGCTTCAAGCCACAGTGAACTATGGCACCATGAACCTCACCTGACAAACACTTTAACCACAAATGGGAAAATTCTGCTCGGTATCTCAACAGTAAAGGTCATCAATGATTTAAAAAAAGCTGAGTGATTTATGACTTTAATAATATCAGTAGATTAATTTTCCATTTTCATAAATCTCTGTTGCATTTGGTCTTGGTCTCATGGGACATTGTTGCTGTATTTCAAGAACCTGTCCATTTGTCGTGTATGTAAGAAGCACGACAAGGGAAATAAGATTTTTGATGTAATTACATAGATTTCAACTAGGTCCCTTAAATATTAATAATGGAAAAACATTTGGAAACAAAGGAACTTTGGCCAGGTGTTTATTTAAATAAACGGCAACTGTTTAAAACTCTTTTTTCAATCTTTTTCTATTTTATTTCTTCTATATTTCTCCCCCCTTGGTGATTGTCTCAAATTCTGATGTTGCAATCAGGTTCGGCTTCATGCTGTAGAAGGTGGAGGCCAGATCTTGATTAACCTTCTGGTTTCACAGTATGATTAGCTGATGTTTAAGAGATCAGAAAGTAGCATAATTTTGCTCAGAATGTTGCAAACTCTTTCCAAAATGACTAAGAAGAATGACAATTTATATTTTGGCAAGTGTTACTTGTTTTTATATTTAAGAAGTTGTATCTGCATAGAAAGATGGTTGAGGCGAGGAAAGTGGTAGAGCCAGCTATCATTTCCTTTTGAATGGAGCCACTGAGGTATATTCTGAAGGGTTACTGAATAAAGCACAAAGAGAATATTTGGTTCTGATTGGGCCAAGGTGGGTCAGGCTGATCTACAGCCACTTTCCGGCCCTTGCTTCACTGGATACATTACAATACTATCTCTTGATCTTTTTCATGAGATTTCCATCTTTGGTCAATTATCATTGATACGGACAACAGCAAATCATCTTAGAATATATTAAAAAGATAACAGAGACCTTAACCTTTTCTTATTTTCAAGGCAAGTGCCAGGCTTTGCATTCCAGAGTTGAAAAATGTGGTGCTGGAGAAACACAGCAGACCAGGCAGCATCCGAGGAGCAGGAGAATCGATGTTTCGGGCATTCCACATACAATTCAATTGGTCGAACTACCAGATTTGAAACAAAACACACTTTATTCATACACTGTAGTTAAAATACAACAATATAAAGAAGAAATTGAAGTAACAACTCTATTGAAACCCTTAACAGAATACCGAGGAACCTCGATTATCCAGCATTGGATTATCCAAATATCGGATTATTCAGCAAGATCACAAGATCCCGATGCTCAGCCAATCTATATTGTCCGGCATTCGATTATCTGGAATTCGATTAACCAAATGAAATACTCCTCACCTGTGTCCTTTGGATAATCAAGGTTCTTTTGTAATAGATTACTACTTTTCCTCCCACAGTCCAAAGATGTGCGGGTCAGGTGAGTTGGCCATGCTAAGTTGCCCATAGTGTTAGGTAAAGCGGTAAATGTAAGGGAATGGGTGGGTTGCGCTTCGGCGGGTCGGTGTGGACTTGTTGGGCCGAAGGGCCTGTTTCCACACTGTAAGTAATCTAATCTAATCTAATCTAAACATAACTGTTCCAATATAGTAATATCCCATAAACACACCCTTAGAAAATGGCAAATTCAGTAAAACAGATTGCCTTACTTGCAACTCCAGCAGCAGAAAGAGAACTCCTAGCTTTTAGCTGTAATTTTTCAGCTTCCACATCCAATTTCAGCACACCAACAGCAACTACTTCTAAATAAAAACAAAACTAAACTTCCTGGTTCTGTGGGCGTTTGCCTTGCCCATTCAGGCTGCTTCTATTGTTCCGACTTTAAAAAAACCCAAGGCCTCACAAGCTGTTTACTCTGTGGGCTTTCAGTAGACAGCTATGTACCTGTGTCTTAAACAAAACAGAGCTTCATTGAAAAGCTCAGCAGGTCTTGCAGCATCTGTGCAGAGAAATCAGAGTTAACGTTTTGGATCAAGTGATCTGTCTTCACCGGATCGGAAACATTATCTCTGATTTCTCTCCACAGATGCTGCCAGACCTGCTGAGCATTTCTAGCAATTTCTGTTTTTGTTTCTGATTCACCACATCCTTACTTCTGTTTTTGCCTCTGTCTTAAAACCTCTTTTTCAAAATAAGACAGGATAAAATATGCCTCTTAAAGCCATGGCATCATCACATTGTTGGTTGCTGAGACCTGATAGCAGTTGGATGGACTCTCTAACATCAGGCCTCTTCTGGATTTTGCATTGACTGGGATTTCCTGAAGGAGGGAGAATATTTCTTGTCTTCATTATTGATGACACCAAGAGAAATCTATTCGGATAACATTACCCTGTGGAATTTCTGATAGTATGAACTTTGTTATCGCCGCTCTATTATACACTAGCAGGAATCAGATAGAAAGTAAAAGGAAAATATTAGGAGAATATAAGTTAGGAGAAAATCTATTTTGAATATGTTGGCTAGGACACTGGTAGAACTCTCCTATTCTCCTTTCAATAATGGCATGGGAAGGGTCTGAAGAAGGGTCATTGGACCTGCAAAATTAACACTGCTTTTGCTCCAGACCTGCTACGTTTCTCCAACAATTTCTGTTTTTGATTTAGATTTCCAGTATCCATAGTTCTTTCTCTTATTTTAATGTTGATGGATGCTTAGCGTATGGAAAGCAGTTTCCAGCAGAGTCCCTCATATATGAATGTTGCTTCCCTTGCTGCTTGTGGTATACATCCATGAGTTAGGCTTAGATATGGGAGGTCTCATTGGGAAATATGCGGAGAACTCAACACAGTGACCAAGTAGTTGAAATGTGAAGAGGATGGTTTCAACTGCAGGATGGCAACAATGGTTTGGTTGAGTGGTTGGAAGAGTGGCAAATGGAATTAAATCCAGAAAGTGGAGAGTAGAATATGTAGAATAGAATAGAATATCCTTTATTGTCACATGTACTCCCTTGTAGAGAAAGCTTTTACAATGTCTGCCTCTTATAGTGACATCTTAGGTACAAGTACCTAAGTACAAATCTTGGATACAAAAGAGGAATAATTCCATTACTTTACAGACTTTAAAAAATAAGTTAGAAATAAGACATCCTTAAAGGATTGACTTTACAGCCAGGTAAAAAAAAATCAAACAAGTGTTACACTGTAACAGCTCAGCACAGGGCCTCTGTATGTGGTCTGATCGCCTGTGGCCAGAACACCGACACCGAGCCTGCAGTCTGCTCCCTATCAGCATTCAGCTGCTCCAAGATAAGTTCCAGGACTGTTCCTCCTGTGCCGGTCTCTGCCTGGGACTCACTGACTGTGCTGTTCTGAGGCTGCTTCCTCATCTGCTACTTTGAACACAAAGAAACAGGAAGGTCATGCTGGGACAATATATTATTTAGAGTGCAGCTAGAGTTTTGTGAACAATCTCGCCCCCGTATTACAGGAGTTTTGCAATTGTTCTGGAGAGAGTACAAAAGAGATTTGCAAGAATGTTGCTGAACCCTGAAAATTATAGCTATGAAGAAAGATTGGATGGGCTAAATTTATTTGTCTTAGAAAAGAAGAGGTTGAGGGATGTCTTAATTTAGGTATACAAAATAATGAGACACTTGGATAGCATGGACAGTGCAAATCTGTGTCTGCTTATGGAGACATTAATTATCAAGGGGCTGAGAGTTAATGTGATTGATAGAAGGATTAGGGAGGACATGAGGAGAAACTTTTCATCCAGGGGATGGTGAGTGTTTAAGACAAATAAGGTATAAAAGTTACAAACAACTACATCCCTATCATCATAATGAAACAAAGAACTGCAGCTGCTGTGAATCTGAAACAAAAAACAGAAATTGCTGGAGAAGATCAGGAGATCTCGCAGCATCTGTGATGGGGAATCAGAGTTAATATTTTGAGTCCCATTTTGAAGAAGGGTCACTAGATTTGAAATGTTAATTCTGCTTTCTCACCGTATATGCCGGCAGACTTGTTGAGTTTCCACAGCGATTTCTGTTTTCACCTCCCACCACATCCATTCAATTGTGAACCTTGCACAAGAAAGGCAACTAAGCTTCACCAATAATGCTAATAAGGCTTTTTGAATGTGGTGCGCTACTGTACAATCAGCCATGTGGACCCAGCATCTGCAGTCCTCACTTTCTCCCGGACCCAATCAGATGTCTACACATATGAAAGTTAAGACAGCGCAATGAAGATATTATGCAGCCTGATCCTTCCGATGTGTCAGAGCTGTTTCACAAGAGGTAATGAAGGGCAAAGAGATTCATGTTGTCCTATTTGACACATGCATGCAAAGCAATGTTAGGATAATGACCACAAATATCTAGCACATGGCAGCAGCAGGGAAGAGGAAAATCAATCCAGGGTTGTGGAGGTTGTCCAGGTGATACCAAGGTAGGCCTTCACCCCAGACAGAAGCAGGCTATAAAGCCATTGATCATGTCAAGATGCCAAATGCAAAGCATACATCTCATTTCTGATTTTTTGTTCAGATCAATAACTCCATGCGAGATGTTGGCAACACTGAATACAGCAACTGTCCTGGCATTGATAAGGCCAAGAAGATGAAGGCGGAAAAGGAGGAGAAGAAAGAACAACGAGAACAGAATCAGAGACACAAGGCTTCCGCTGTTGATGAGCAACCAGTGAACAAAGAAGGGAACCAGTGTCTTCACTGACTGAATGCCCCAATGTTCTATTTTTGCTCCTTTTCCTCCATATAGTCAAATGGTCTTGACTGTGGCATTTACCCTGGTGCACACAATATTCAATCTTTTGTGCATTGCAGCTGGTCATACCTCTAAGCCACCAAGGGCACTGACCACTTTAATCAACTCCATCCAGGCTACTTTGATAACTCATGATGTCTCCAATTGCTATCTCTTGTAAAGAGCTTCTCCTTTTCGTCATGAACTCCTTCCAGTAGGATTTCTAGAACAGCATCATTGAATTGTCACACTGCTCTTTATTGGGTCTGTGAAAAGTCAAGGAGTGGGTGAGAGCAGCAGAGCAAGGCTTGGTCAATTGTCCCGAGGTTGCAGAGACTGAAACACTGTCTGTGTGCCTTTTTAACATGTGCTCATAATGTAGAGCCCAGGAGGTCTTGATGGACTTCAAAATTTCCTGACCATCCACCGCAGAGAGGTGGCATTTTGCCCAAGTATGCATACATTATGAGCTAAAAAGAATCACATGAAAAAACCCACCTCACATCTGAAGGAAATTCTCTCTCACTTTTCAAGCCAACCTTCTCACAACCTCAGAAATGAACATTTTGACCTGATAGCTTTTGAAAAATGCATTAATTGTTGACCTAATTACAGTATTTAGAAGCTTTCAAGTACATATTGAAATTTGCAGCATACTCCCTGTGTAGGGTCTAGAGAGAGAGACTGAAGAGTAGTGGGGAGGGACCAATAGATACATCCATTATGGAGAAGGAATGAATTCAATTAGTGCCAAACTCAGAACTAGCGGAGGATTAAAAATATGCATACCTTGATAAAAATAAAAGCATTTTAAAATAAGAATAACAAAGCTGGAATGCAATAGATATGAAATAAAAACTGAAAGTCCAAGTGACACAGAGTGGATAAGGCAGCCAGCAGAAAAGGAAACAGCAGATCGACACAATGTGCCAAACGGCGCAGATTTAAAATGTTTGAGTTCCTGTTGCCAAGAAGAGATTTTCAGCTTTATGCGGTGTTTGTATGAGTCACATTTTCTGCAGGATCAGAATAACATCATTTTCTCTCCATTAAATTCAGAACAAGTACTGGGAAAAGATAAACAATTGGTTGCTATAGATACAATTGAATAAGGATGTCTAAATGCAATGTATTTGTTCATAAAGTGGCTGAATACTTTTTTCAGCAATTTCCTTGATTTATATATTTGTACCTGCATCCAACATCAAAAATTGTCATAATTGAAAGTGAATTCAAGTAGCCATTTGGTATAGATTGGTCTTGAGTATTACTGAGAAAAGTCACATTTTGCTGAAGCATTTTGTCTCACACTAATCAGGACAATATCATTGTAAGTGGAAAAGAACATTTATACTGTGTGAGAGGAATGTGCTGACTGGTTGGCAATGGACTTTTATTTGTGGAAATATTGTCATGGATAATTCATCAGGAAGATGATGATTGATAGCTACCCTCCAAGCTTTGTTTAAATTTTAAAGCAAACAGCTTGGCTATGCTGGCCCTGAGAAATGAACCAGGTACATTTTGTATATGTGTTCTTTCTGTCTACAAAGAACAGGTTACTCTGTATTAACATGTGTAGCTTCCAGCATATGCAAGGGCCCAGTCAATCTAATTGATAAATTTAAATTAGTTGACAGGGTAATTACTGCACACTCAGAATTGTTTAACAAATGTCATCTAATCATGTCTAATGTTGGATACTATCTTTAGGGTTTAGCGAGCGCAGTTTGGTTGGGTACAGTAGTCTCTTGCCTATTGAGAGCAGCCAACTGTTTGATACAATCCACCTGTCTTTAGGACAGTCTAAATGCCTAGCATCACATTGAACTTCATATATTGTTCATCTGTGTGTTAGGCAGAACATCTTTTTGGCTCGACGGCATTTGGTGAACATCATTTATCAAGTGACTGCACACAGTCAGAATGAAACAGCCAGTATTACCTAATTATTGAGATACCTTACCCTCTCAGGGTAATCGGGATACTCTGTGCACCTTGAGGGACCAAACGAGACATCCTCAGACCTGATCATGAGATCGTGTGATACATAGTGATAAATGGATTTGATCAAGATAGCTATTAAGTAAACTAAAGTAAATTTAATTAAGCCCTGTGAAAGGTATGTTTTGGTAGATCACATTTTTAAAGCAGATTCAGTCTAAATCTTAAAAAAATCAGTTAAATTTTTTTTAGATTAGATTAGACTTACAGTGTGGAAACAGGCCCTTCGGCCCAACAAGTCCACACCGACCCGCCGAAGCGAAACCCACACATACCCCTACATTTACCCCTTACCTAACACTACGGGCAATTTAGCATGGCCAATTCACCTGACCCGCACATCTTTGGACTGTGGGAGGAAACCGGAGCACCCGGAGGAAACCCACGCAGACACGGGGAGAACGTGCAAACTCCACACAGTCAGTCACCTGAGGCGGGAATTGAACCCAGGTCCCTGGCGCTGTGAGGCAGCAGTGCTAACCACTGTGCCACCGTGCCGCAATAGTTTATCGCAATAAAGTTATTTCTATGAAATAAACAGTTAACGACATTGGAAAAATCTAATGATTTCTGACATTTTTAAATGTTGTCTTCAAATGCTGTGAATTAAAGATACTTTGTCATTTTGTATATCACTCATGTCTCAGAGGTTAAAAGCATTGAGACATTATAGAGTGTTCAGTACAAATTCTTTAGAATATTGTCTAATATCTGTATAAATGTGAAAAAACTGGACTGCTTTAATTAGGTAAATGAAGATTAGAAGGAATTTGAGAAATTGTCTAAAATTATGAAAGCATGGGACATGATAAAAAGATTGTAATTGGGTGATTCCAGCTTTGGGTGACAGTCTGTGTGGAGTTTGCATATTCTCCCCGTGTCTGCGGATTTCCTCCAGGTGCTCTGGTTTCCTCCCATAGTCCAATGATGTGCAGGTCAGGTAGTGTTAGGTGCATTAGTCAGAGGGAAATGGGTCTGGGTGGGTTACTCTTCGGAGGGTCGATGTGGACTTGGGCCAAAGGGCCTATTTCCACATTGTAAGTAATCTAACCGTAAGGGTTTGTGAGTCCATTCAGTATTCTAACAACCGTAGAGTAGAAACTATTACAAAACCAGCTGGTGCGTGAATTCAGGCTTTTGTACCATCTCCCTGATGGTAGAGATTATAGGAAAACATTGCCAGGGTGGGATGGATCTTTGAGAATGCTGGCGGCCTTTCCTTACCAAAATAATTGCTGAAAAATGCAATAGTCCTGCTCCTTTCAGTTAACACCAATGTTCAGCAGTTCTGACCATCCCAAAAAAAATGTGTGCTCAGGAAGCCCTCTGATTTGCATGAGACGGTTGAAGCAGAGATTAACTTGTTTCCTGGAATTGAACTTGAGTTATGTGTAATAGCACTGCCATCGAATGGAAACGAAGAAGAAATGTTTAGACCAAGATAAGATAGATACTGAGAATTTGGGTTCACAGTTACCGTTTATCAACAGTTAGAATATTGAAACCGCTTACAACAGCTACAGACATAGCTTAGCTATTTGCCACTTTGTGATGGCAGAAGTAATGCTAGATTAGATTAGATTAGATTACTTACAGTGTGGAAACAGGCCCTTCGGCCCAACAAGTCCACACCGACCCACAACCCACCCATACCCCTACATTTACCCCTTTCCTAACACTACGGGCAATTTAGCATGGCCAATTCACCTGACCCACACATCTTTGTGACTGTGGGAGGAAACCGGAGCACCCGGAGGAAACCCACGCAGACACGGGGAGAACGTGCAAACTCCACACAGTCAGTCGCCTGAGTCGGGAATTGAACCCGGGTCTCTGGTGTTGTGAGGCAGCAGTGCTAACTGCTGTGCCACTGTGCCGCCCTAATGCTGCACAGTTTTTGAGTTTAGTTACTGTTCTAGTCCTGAATTGGTTAAAGGTGATTATTTTTTGCAATATGCTCCTAACAAACTGCACAATTTTACCCAGCACGAAAGGAAGGCAATTACGCAGACTGATGACATGCTCACGGAACTGGATAATTGTGCCATCACTGTCTCTGTACCCATGGGTGGATGTTCTGTTGAGGATGGCCACAGAGTTACTTGTGGCTCAGGTATTGGGACAATGTGAACCACCACTCCTCTCTCCAACCATCAAGCATCCCCCTCCCTTACAGGCCTCAGCAATTATTCTTGCCTCATATCTACTTTGTTCATGATAACCACATAGCTCCATATCATTATAATTCTGCTCTCTTCCTAAGAAATTTCTCTGGGAAAGCAAAACAAATTTCTTTTTACTGCATTTCCAAATATTTTAGGAAGAGTTTCTTGAAAACCTTGGCCTTGTAGTTACATGGGCTCTCGTGAGGGAGTCCAAGACTAGAGGGCATAGGTTTAAGGTGAGAAGGGAAAGATTTAAAAGGGATCTAAGGGGCAACTTTTTCTCACAGAGGGTCGTGCATGTATGGAATGAGCTGCCTGAGGAAATGGTGGAGGTTGGTACAATTGCAACATTTAAGAGACATCTGGATGGGTATATAAGTAGGAAAGGTTTAGAGGGCTATGGTCCAAGTGCTGGCATATGGGACTAGATTAATTTAGATTAGATTGCTTACAGTGTGGAAACAGGCCCTTCTGCCCAACAAGTCCACACCGACCCGCCGAAGCGCAACCGACCCATTCCCCTACATTTACCCCTTTACCTAACACTACTGGCAATTTAGCATGGTCAATTCACCTGACCTGCACATCTTTGGACTGTGGGAGGAAACTGGAGCACCCGGAGGAAACCCACACAGACACGGGAAGAATCTGCAAACTCCACACAGTCAGTTGCCTGAGTCGGGAATTGAACCCAGGTCTCTAGCACTGTGAGGCAGCAGTGCTAACCACTGTGCCACCGTGCCACCCCAAGTTTAAGTGAATTGGCCATGCTAAATTGCCTGTAGTGTTAGGTGAAGGGGTAAATGTAGGAGAATGGGTCTGGGTGCGTTACGCTTCGGAGGGTCAGTGTGGACTTGTTGGGCCGAAGGGCCTGTTTCCACTCTGTAAGTAATCTCAGATTAATATAGGATATCTGGCTGGCTGGACAAGTTGGACCAAGGGGTCTATTTCCATGCTGTACAGCTCTATGACTCCATGATGGATGTGTGACATAATCTACTGGGCAGACAGTTCATGAGGCCTTTGATTCATTACTGACCTCTCCATGCTGTTACAGGTTCAATTCACCATCAATTATCAGCACAAATATAGTGTGAGATTAAAGTTCAAAGCTAAATAGTGCAATTAATAACATTTTGCATTAAAATCACTCATGCAGCAATTTCAAAGCCATTATGTTAATTTAAGAATACACAACTTAGCATTTAACAGTCAGCACTTATCAAAACGCAGCCTCGATTTGAAATCCAATAAACCTCCAGTCACTGCTTATAGGGTGTATTACAAATTGCAATGTGGAGGGGAGTACTGTGTCCTGTACTTCAGACTCATTTAATCCTTACAGCCAAAGCAAGGGGATTGTCATTTCAAGGAAGTAGGACAACGACAGAAGAAAGCACAAGTTCAGTTTTAAAAGACAGTTTTAAACAGATTTCAGAAAGCTTGTCTCCACAGATTAGTAAGGAATTGAAACATGCTAACATGAATCCAAATTAATGCTAGAGCATGGGATCCTAATTATTTTTTGGTGGAACAGCACTGAGTGTAAAATGGATGTTTAATCCTGGGTAGAATGTGTTCACATTCTTACTCTTGATATATGCCAACTATTATTGAAATATGCACATCTGAAATGGGTATTTGCCCTTGCATGTAAACAGGAAGTTTATCAGGACCCTTTCTGAAGTTAGGCTGTTCTGAACACAGAGATATATTATAATTGATGAGAAGCCTGGGTACCAATCACTTTTGTTTAGGATAGAGTATTATTATCAATCCTCCTTTCCATACTAATCTTAGGGTACTCCAGCAGACTGGAGTCACATTAATTCTTAGGGACCTTGGGCCATATTTTCCGGGGAGTTAGATCCCATTGTTGGACTATTAAACCAGAAACTCGGCTAATGTTCTGGGGATTCGGTTTCAAATCCTGCTAAAGCAGATGATGGAATTTGAATTCAATAAAACATATCTGGAATTAAGAATCTATTGATGATCATGAAATTATTGTCAATTGTCAGAAAAACCAACTGGCTTACTAACATCTTTCTGGAAAGGAATCTGCCACCCTCACCTGGTCTAGCCTACATGTGACTCCAAACCCATAGTAATGTGTTTGATTCTCAATCGCCCTCAGAAGTGGTCTCACAAGCCACTGAATTGTATCACTCGCTATGAAGTCTCAAAAAGAATTGAAACCAGATGGACCACATGGCATCAACCTAGGCACCAGAACCACAACGGCAGAACCAGCCCTGTTGACCCTGCAAAACCCTTCCGACAAACACCTGGGGGATTAGTACCAAAACTGGGAAAGCTGTCTCTGCAACAGCCTGACATAGTCATATTCAAGGATTCATATCTTACAGACAATATCCCAGACATCACAATCACCATTCCTGGATACGTATTGTCCCACTGGTATTACAAACCCAGCACAGGTGGCAGCACCATGGTATAGAGTCAGGAGAGAGTTGTTCTGGGAGTCCTCAACATTGAGTCTGGACCCCTTGAAGTCTCATGGTTTTGGGTTAAACATGAGCAAGGAAACCTTCTGCTGGTTACCACATGCCTCGGCTGATAATCAGTACTCCTCCATGTTGAATAACACTTGAAGGAGGCACTGAGGGTGACAAGGGCACAAAATATACTCTAAGTGGGAATTTCAATGTCCAACACCAAGAGTAGCTTGGCAACAGGACAACTGATCAGGCTGGTGGGTCTTAAAGCAAACGGCATCAGGTGGCGAGGGAAAACATACTTGATCTCATCCTCACCAATCTGTCTGCTGCAGATGCATCTGTCCATGATAGTATCAGTAAGAGTGATTTCCGTAGTGTCCTTGTGGAGAATATCCACTATCCTGTTGTATGGTACTATCGCTGTGTTAAATGGGACAGACTTCCAACAGATCGAATAACTCCAGACTGAGCATCCATGAGGCTCTATGGGCCATCAACAGCAGCAGAATTGTGCTCCAGCACAATCTATAACCATATGGCCTAGCATATGCCCTACTCAACCATTACCATTGAACCTAGGATCAATCCTGGTTCAATGGACAATGCCGAAGGCTATGCAATGAGTAGCACCAGACATACCTAAAAATGAGGCATGAACCTGGTGAAGTTATGAATCAGGACTACTTGCATGCCAAATAGCATAAGTAGCAAGTTATGGACAGAGTTAAGCGGTCTCAGAACAAATGGATCAGATCTAAGCTTCGCAGTCCTGCCACATCCAGTCATGAATGGTGGTTAATCATTAAACAATTCACTGGAGGAAGAAGCTCCACAATATCCCCATCCTCCAATGGAAGAGCCCAACACATTAGTGCAACAGATAAGGCTAAAGATTTTGCAAAACTTTTCAAACAGACGTGCTAAATGGATGATCTAGCTTAAAACATAGAACAGTACAGCACAGTACAGGCCCTGCTGCCCTCGATGTTGTGCCGACCTCTTATCCTACACAAAGATCAAACTCACCTACATGCCCTTCATTGTACTATCTTCCATGTGCCTATCCAAGAGTCGCTTAAATGTCCCTAGTGTATTTGACTCTACTACCACCACTGGCAGTGCATTCCATGCAGCCACCATGCTCTGTGTAAAGAACCGACCTCTGACATCTCCCCTAAACCTTCCTCCAATAACGTCAAAATTATGCCCCCTCGTGATAGCCATCTTGTCCACCTCTATCAAGTCACTTCTCACCCTTTTTCGCTCCAATGAGAAAAGCCTTAGCTCCCTCAATCTTTCTTCATGGTGTCCAGTCCAGGCAATATCCTGGGAAATCTCCTCTGCACCCTCTCTAAAGCTGCCACATCCTTGCTATAATGAGGCAACCAGAACTGAACACAATATTCCAAGTGTGGTCTAACCAGGGCTCTATAGAGAAAGAGCATAACCTCGTGGCTCTTAAACTTAATCCCCTGCTAATGAAAACCAACACACCATATGCTTTCTTAACAACCCCATCAACTTGGGTGGCAACTTTGAGGGATCTGGATATGGACCCCAAGATCCCTTTGTTCCTCCACACTACCAAGAATCCTGCCTTTAACACTATAATCTGCATTCAAATTCAACCTGCCAAAATGAATCACTTTACACTTTTCCAGGTTGAACTCCATCTGCCACTAATCAGCCCAGTTCTGCATCTTGTCAGTATCCTGTTACAATCTACAACAGCCCTCCACACTATCCACAATTCCAACAGCCTTCTTGTCATCGGGCAAACATACTAACCCACCCTTCCACTTCCTCATCCAAGTCATTTATAAAAATCACAAAGAACAGAGATCCCAGAACCGATCCTTATGGAACATCACTGGCACCAAGTTTCAGGTTGAATACTTTCCATCTACTACCACCCTCTGTCTTCTATGGGCCAGCCAATTCTGTATCTAGACAGCCTGATTTTCCTCCTCCTTACTTTCTGAATGAGCCTATCATGGGGAACCTTATCATATACCTTGCTAAAATCCATGTACACCACATCCACTGCTCTACCTTCACCAATGTGTTTGGATGTGTTAGAACCTTGGGTATGTCCTATCTGGCCAAGGGGACTTGTCTATGCTTACTGTTTTTCAAACTTTTCAGCACATCCTCCTTCCTAACATCAACCTGTTTGAGCACATCAGCCTGTTTCACACTGTCTTCACAAACAACAGGTCCCCCTCACTAGTGAATATTGAAGCAAAGTATTCATTAAAGACCTCCTCTATTTCCTCTGACTCCAGGTACAAGTTCCCTCCATTATCCCTGATCAGTCCTACCCTCACTTAGGCCATCCTCTTGTTCCTCACATAAGTGTAGAATGCCTTAGGGGTTTCTTTAATCCACCCACTAAAGCTTTTTCATGCCCTCTTCTTGCTCTGCTAAGTCCATTTTTCAGTTTCTTCCTGGCTACCTTGTAACCCTCTAGAGCCCTATCTGATCCTTACCTCCTCAACCTTAAGTAAGCTTCCTTCTTTCTCTTGACTAGATGTTCCATATCCCTTGTCACACAAGGTTCCTTCACCTACCATCCCTTCCTTGCCTAAGTGGGACAAACCCCATCCAGCACCATCACCAAATGCTTCCTAAATAATCTCCACATTTCTGTCCACTTTCAGTATTCCCTGGCATCCCAGACACCAACCTTCAGACAATTTAATTCACTCTACACGATGAAATAGTTTGAGGCATAGAATACTTCAAATGCTCTGTGCCATGTCAAATTCCAACATTAGTACTACAGACTTGTGTTCCAAAACTCACTGTACTCTTAGCCAAGCTGTTCTAGTAAAGTTGCAACACTGACATCTACTTGATAATTTAGAAAATTTCACAGGTTTGTCAATACACAAAAAGCAGGCCAATTCCCACTTTATCAGAATTACTCTCAATCATCAATAAAGTGCTCAGTGACACACAGTTTGGGTTCTGTCAGGGCCACTCAGCTCATGACCTTTTTACAGCCTTGGTTAAGCACAGACAAAAGAGCTGAATTCCAGATATGACATCTGAGTGATGGCTGGAATCAATGGATATTGGAGTGGGGTGGGGGGTAAATTCTCTGCTAATTAATGTCATACTTGACACATGGAAGATGAATGTGGTTATTGGGAAGTCAGTCAGCTCAGGTCCAGGACACCTGAGCAGGAATTCTTCAGGATAGTGTCCTAAATCCAACCACCTTCAGTTGCTTCATCAATGACCTTCCTTCCATCATAAGGTCAGAAGTGGGGATGTTCACCAATGATTGTACAATGTTCAGCACCATTCATGACTCCTCAAATAGTGAGGCAGCATCTGAGGAGCAGGAAGACCAACGTTTCGGGCCAAAGCCCTTCATGAGGAATAGAGGCAGGAAGCATCCACAACCTCTCCCCCACTGCATCTCACACTCTGGGGGCTACCGGCCTCTACTCCTGATGAAGGGCTTTTGCCTGAAACGTCGATTTCCGTGCAACTCGGATGCTGCCTGACCTGCTGTGCTTTTCAGCACCATTCTGATCTAAACTCTGGTTTCCAGCATCTACAGTCCTCACTTTTGCCTCCTTAAATATTGAAGCAGTCCATGCAATTTGACAATTTCCAAACTTAGGTTGACAAGAGATAAGACACATTCACATCAAACAAATGCCAGGCCATGACCATCAGTAATAAAGGACAATCTAACTGCTAACCTTTGACAATGGTGTTACAATAATTGAATACCCACCATAAATGGGGTTACCATTGTCAAGAAGCTCAATTGGACTTGCCATCTGAATTGAGTGGCTACATGAACGTAAGAGATCTAGTTAGTAAGTTGCAGATGACATCAAAATTAGAGGTGTAGTGGACAGCCAAGAAGGTTACCTCAGATTACAATGGGATCTTGATCAGATGGGCCAATAGGCTAAGGAGTGCAGATGGAGTTTAATGCAGATAAATGTGAGGTGCTGCATTTTTGGAAAGCAAATCTTACTAGGACTTATACACTGAATGGTAAGATTCTACGGGGTGTTGCTGAACAGAGACCTTAGAGTGCAGGTTCATAGCTCCTTGAAAGTAGAGTCCCAGGTAGATAGGATAATGATGAAGGCATTTGGTATGCTTTCATTTATTAGTCAGAGTTATGAGTATAGGAGTTGGGAGGTCATGTTGTGGCTGTATAGGATGTTGGTTAGGCCACTTTTGGAATATTGTGTGTAATTCTGCTTTCCTTCCCATGGGAAGGATATTGCGAAACTTGAAAGGGTTCAGAAAAGAGCTACAAGGATGTTGCCACGGTTGGAGGATTTGAACCATTGGGAGAGGCTGAATAGGCTGGGGCTGTTTTCCATGGAGTGTCAAAGGCTGAGGGATGACCTCATAGAGGTTTATAAAATCATGGGCATAGATAGGATAAACAGACAAGATCTTTTCCATGGGGTGAGGGAGTCCAGAACTAAAGGGCATAGGTTTAGGATGAGAAGGGAAAGATATTAAAGGGACCTAAAGGGGAAACTTTTTCATGCAGTGGGTGGTGCTTGTGTGGAATGAGCTGCCAGAGGAAGTGGTGGAGACTTGTACAATTGCAACATTTAATAGGCATCTGGATGGCTATATGAGTAGGAAGGGTTTAGAGGGATATGAGCCAAGTGCTGGCAAATGGGACTAGATTAAGTTGGAATATCTGGTCAGCATGGATGAGTTGGACCAAAGGGTCTGTTTCCATGCTGTACATCTCTATAACTCTATGACTCTGTAAGAGCATGTCAGTGAATAACTCACCTCCTGAATCCCCAAAGCTGCACAAAATCTACAAGGTACAAGTCATGAATATGATGGAATACTCTCCATGTATCTGATTGGATATCATTCCAACAAAACTCAAGACGTTTGACACTATTCAGGACAAAGCAGCCCACTTGATTGGCATTACATCCTCAAGCATCCACTCCCTCCAGCACTGATGCTCAGTAGCAGCAATGTGTGCTTTCTACAATACATACAGCAGACATTCATCAAAGACCCTCAAAAACACCTTCCAAAACCATGACAGCTTCCAACAAGAAGGATAAGGCCAGCACATACATGGGAACACCATCATCTGCAAATTCCCCTATAAGTCACTCACCATCCTGATTTGGAAATATTATGCTTTTCCTTCAGTGTCATTGGATCAAAATCATGGAATTCCTCCATAAGGGCATTGTGGGTTAACCTAGAGTATGTGGACTGCAATGATTCAAGAAGGCAGCTCACCACCACCTTCTCAAGGGCAACTAAATGCTGACATAACCAGTGATGCTCTCTCCCATGTTCCACAAATGAATAAATAAAAAACATTCAATCATTGTTAGATTGCAATGAGGGAACCTGCAGAAATATGGAGTCTATCTTAAATGCAAGTATGCCCTCATAGTGCAGGAGCATTGAGAGAAGGCAAACCATGCTCCCATTTTCCTGACAGTAATTGCTGTGAATTAAATGGCCAGCAGCACAGCCAGCCACTTTGACAGCTCCATTAAAATGGAAGTAAAGCGTCAGCTATGGGGTCTAGGCTGCAAGGGTGCCTGGTATGCAGCATGCCAGGAGGGTAGTGTGACAGGTAAATAGGATACCTGTAAGTAATGTAGCAAGTGGATATAGTGCCAGGGTGTCAGGTGAGTAGGTTGGCCAGTGGATAAGCTACCAGGTTGTCAGATGGATGGGATGCCAGGATTCTAGGTGGGAAGGGTAACAGTTAAATGATCGATAAATGTAGATTGGAGTGGGCAGAAGAGGTTTGGTCTGGTGGGGTGTGAAGATTTAGAGGGGAAGGATGGTGTCAGGTCCAGCAGCAGGAATGGGGAGGGGTGTCCGGTCTTGAAGGCTGAGTGGGGTATTGGGTCCTGAGGGTGAGAGGGCTCTCAGGTCTGGTAGTTGTGGTGGGAGTGCTAGTCAGGTCAGTCCCAATGGGTATTAAACAGCCTCTTTAGTGGAGGCCATCCCCCAAGAAATGTACATTTTAAAAAAATAATTTCCTGGCTGTGAACCAGGAGGAGCAGGAGTTTGTAATGTGACAATACCTGGTTCAAAAAATAGTTATGCTTGAGAAACAAGTAAAAGTAATTAAGTTGGACACAGATATTAAAAATATTTAAAGACAAATATACATGTAGGAATCATGCTTGAAAGAAACTGTTGAAGGTATCTGGAGAGAGGTCCACTTTGAAATTAGTACATATTCTTGGAAGACATGGAGATGATACTGATATACTCTTAATTAAACACAGGCATTAAAAATATTTAAACAATAGTTTAATCTCTGAAAAGAAGGCCCAGAAAGAGACTTAGAAACAACATACCCAGGAATGAAGGTAAGATCACAGGAGACATACCAGAACCATTCAACTGAAAAGAAATGGCTAAGGTTCCTTTAAGATTGAAAGAGTAAGGGAGAATTGAAAGGATAATCAGACCATATTAAGGGTAAAAAATAGTAGCTCAGTGGTTAACATTGCTGCCTCACCAGGGACCAAGTTCTATTCCAGCTTTGGGTCACTGACTGTGTGGGGTTTGCACATTCTCCCTGTGTCTGTGTGGGCTTCCTCTAGGTACTCTGGTTTCCTTTCACAGTCCATTAGGTGGATTGGCCATGCTAATTACCCATAGTGGTCATGGATATGTAGTTTAGTGGATTAATTATGATAAATGTTGCTATTGGAAGTTACGGGGACAGGGAACTGGCTCTGGGTGAAATGCTGTTTGGAGGGTCATTGGTAGACTTCAATGGTCCCTTTCCACACTGCATGAATTCTATGATTAAATATCTTGACTATGTAGAAACTTTCAACTTCATAAAGGAAGCTTCACTGAATAAGTAAAGGATAATGTTCAATGTTACACTCTCACATGAAGATGGGAGGGACATATATAGAGGGTGAACAGTCACATTTATAAAGCAGGAGGAATCAGAATGAGACCCTTTCACTGAAATTAGTAACACTCAGATTAAACGTCTCAAAAGGTAAAGATACCTTACTCAGGCTTTAAGATAAACCTTTAAATGTTGGTGAATATGTTATTAATACATATTGTCAGATATTCTATTCATAGTTATTCTCAGATATTCCTAGATTTTCTTAGGTAATCTTAAGTAATAATAAATAATATTAAGTTGGACTATATTATACTTGCTATTACATCCTTTGATAAGCTTTAGTACATCCATGTAGTGTTAACTTACTGTTAATTTGTGTTAAAAGTAAAATGTTAATAAATTATCTTGTTTAAGTTTTTTTCTGACACAACTGGAAAGAACCCTATTCCCTATATATCTTAAAGGGGGAAATTTGTACTGTGGAAACAGACATCCCAGATCTTGAAAATACCTGGGGCTTTCATAGAGTAGCTAAGGCTTCATAAAATAAATCGGACTATTTGGAGGAAGATAACATTTTTAGGTAGATTCTTCTCCTGTGAGGTGGTTATGTTGATCCTATTGACTCAAGTCTGAGTGTTTGTGGGACTGACTAACTTGCACTTAGTGAACAGAAGTTATCATGGAAATACTCCTAATCTACATAGCTTTAAATAAGAGTTGAAATTATAAATTGTTCAGTCAGAAGTTATGCTGACCAAAAACACATTGAATAGAATCCTGTGCACTTAGTCTTTTCCAGAATGACAGGGCCATTTTGGGGTTGACAACCTATCTTATAATAGGTGGTCCCTGGATAATGGGACTAACATCTCACTACCAGGATCTCAATTACCAATGAGGAGGGAATGTATAATATGAGGTGACCTTTCTGTCAAAGTAAAGATTTCTAATTAAAGGTACCAAGGCATCTTTCAGAACTGTTTGTTAACATTTGGACATATGATTCAGTAACCATGGCAATGGAAGGGAGACTTAGGAAGCCTACTTCTCTCATCTGGAGGTACTGTATGGGATCTGAAGTGTTGTAATGAAGTGAGTCCTCTCAAGGTAAGGAGGAAGAGGACAATCTCCCCTTCAAAGCAAGATGAAGTGGCTGAACTCCTGAGACAAGCAGCTTATTGGCAGAAGACAATATGTGCCCACGTGCTCCACAAGGAATGAGATCTTGTCCCAGGAAACTGCAGAAATCTGTCGCGAGAGTCCAAGCCTCCTATGGTGCTTAGACATATTATGGAAGCTGATCCTTTGCCTGTAAACTATGCTGCTGTCCTTTCCTTTATTCCAGCTGGATCTCAGTGTCTATCACGTGTGTCTTGTGGCATAACTGCATGTGGAGATGGTGTTTGAGCTGCTATTTTTAAAATAAATTATTCATGGGATAAGAGTGTCTCTGACTAGGCCACCATTTATTGCCTATCCCTAAGTGTCAGGGGGCAATGAAGAGTCAGCCACATTGCTGTGCACCTGGGATCATACATAGGCCAGACCAAGTAAGGATGGCAGTTTCCTTCCTTGAAGGACATTAGTGAACCAGATGGATTTTTTCTGACAACCATGGTCATCATTAGGTTCTTAATTCCAGACTTTTATTGAATTCAAACATCACCATCTGCTATGGTTGGATTTGAACCAAGGTCTCCAGATTAATAGTCAAGTGACAATACAACTAGACCAACACCTTCCCTGACGTGCTTGCTGCTGATGGAGCTATTGCCTGTGGCCTTTGTTTTTATACCTCAGCCGAGATGGAAGATCGAGCTACATGAGCTGTTCCAATGTCATGGTGACAGCTGGCAGCAGGGACATAACGTTGAAGGTCAATGATGTGGTGAAAAAATGGAATGTCTTCCATGAAATTGGCACTCACCTGCCAAGCAGTAAAAACACTCTCCGAGGGAAAGTACTTTGAATAGCAGGTGCTTGATGGAGATAAATGGCCGTGGAGCATCGACCAGTGTAATCAAACCTTCCACAGGTTGACAATTTCACATGGGAGCCCCTCTCTCGGGCCCTTACCTCAGTGATGCTGGTGAGGTGCCAACACAATATGAAACCTACGCATTGCCGAGAAAGAAGGATTCAGGGTTAAAAATGTTTTTAATCACCTTCATTGCTTTCCCTTCAGATCCTTCAAGGTTCTTATCACACAACATAGGATATAAGGATATTTCAAATTCGCAAAATAAGTATACTCCTACCATTAAAAAAGAAATTCTTAAAGGAATACCCATCACATGTAGTTAACTAAAGATGGTAGAGGAAGCATGGATCTTAAGAAATGAGCAAATAACTATATAAAAGTGAGTGACAGATTATTTGACTGGTCAGAATATAAGGAATGACAGAGAATGATGAAAACTTTAATAAGGAACGAGAAGTTAGAGTTTGAGAGGAAGCTAGCTGCAAGTATAAAGATCAATAAATAGAGTTTCTACAGCTCCTTAAAAGGGTAATGAATAAGCAAAGTGAGTGTCGGTCCTTTAGAATGAGAATAGAGAGTTGATGGTAACTATTAAGGAACTGACAAATGAAATGAACAAATATTCTGCTTCTATTTAAAAAAGCATTCCAGCAATGCAAGTACATTAGTATGTAAAAGGGGAAATGGATCTTAATGAAACTACAATAATGAGAATACACTATTTGATCTGCAGACTTGTATGTCTCCATGCCTAGAAGAACTTAATCCTGCTGTCTTAATAGAAATGGCTAATGATGTAGCAAATGCATTGGTGTTAACTTGCCAAACTTCATTAGATTATGGAAAGATTCCATCAGAATAGAAAGCAATAAATATAACACCTCTATTCATAAAGGGGAGGGAGGCAGAAAACCTATAACTATTGGCCAATTAGCTTTCTGACTGTTAAGGAGACAGTGTTAGAACTGATTATTAAAAATCTTATAGCTATGTGCTTAAAAAAAAACTCAAGAGAAGGACTTAAGGGAAGTTTCAGCAAGTTTCTGTGAAGGGGAAGAAATGTTTAACCAATTTATTAGACTTCTTTGAAAGAGTAACACATGCTGTTGATAAAGGGAGCAAGTAGATGTACCTAACTTGAATTTATAGAAGATATTTGATAAGATACCATATTAAAGGTTGCTGTGGAAAATAAAGCTAATGGGGTGAGTGGAGCATATTTATGTAGATAGAAGATTGGCTGGCTGACAGAAAACAGAGTGTATATGTAAATGGGTCTTTGTTTGATTCACAGAATGTGGTATGTATTTTCTTTCAGGGGTCTGTAAATGGAGAATGACTACAGAAATCCAAGGAGTAGAGAGAGATTCAGGTGTTCCATGACATCAGTCCTAAAAGCTAGTAGCAGCTGCAATGTATAATCATGAAGTGTTATGAGAGGAATTAAATATAAAATTAAGGATAAGAAAAAAATTCAAAAACCTCAGGTGCTGGAATTCAAAAGCAAAAAGCAGAAATTGCTGGGAAAACTCAGCAGGTCCAGCTACCCCTTTTTAGAAATGAAGAACCTTCTGAAGAATGGTCACTGGACCCAAAATGTTAACTCTGCTTTCTCTCCACAGATGCTGGCAGACCTGTTGAGTTTCCCTATAAAATTAAGGATGTTATGCTTCAGTTATACAAGGCATTTGTGAGATCACATCTTGAATACTATGTGCAGTTTTGGTCTCTTATTTAAGGAAATATTTAAACATTTTGCAGGCATTCCAGTGAAGGTTTATGAGATTGGCCACCTGGATTTGTTTCCACTGGAGTTTGGAAGAATGGCTTGATTAAAATGTATAAAATTCTGAATGATCTTAACAAGCTTGAGGTGGAAATGATGTTTTTTCTTTTGGATAAGTCCAGAACTAGGGGTGGATTTGGGTGGGGCGGATCATTGTCTTAAAGTTAGGACTCACCTTTTAGAAAAGAGTTGAGGAGGTGTTGTTCCACTCAGACAACTGTGTGACTTTAGAACTCTATCACAGAGGCAGATTCTTGTTAAACAAGCGAATCAAAGGTTACCAGGAATGCAGTTGGGAATATGGAATTTGAAATGCAAACAGATGATCTTATTGACTCAAACAGGTTTGAGGGGCTGAAAATTCCAATTCTGCTCTGATTTCTTATGGTCATACTTCAAGTCAATTTCCAGAACTTGAGCATGCATCATGATTTGGAAGTCTGACTACATCTGGTTTGCAAAATTCTATCCATTGAATCAGACTTTAATACCACTGATAAAGCTAATGAAGGTTTTATCAGTGATTGATTCTGTTTTTGTTCAGTTACATGAAAAGGATAGAAGGATTTCCTATCAACAGCAGAAATAGGCAACCTTGTACCTACTTTATAATTTCTGACTATACAAAGAAATCATATTTTACTTATAATAGTAAATCAACCACTTTTCATTATCTAACCTGTTTAAGTAAATTGATAAATTATGTTTGACTAATTGCCAATGCTTTTAAGGAACTGTCAATCCTTTCAGTAATTCATCTCGAAGCTTACAAACCCTGTCAGAAGCAATTTCTTGATGACAGGAGCAAGCATTTTGTGTTCAAACTTTAAGGGTATTAATAATGCAAAAGCAGAATTGACGCATTCATAAAGTAAATTAAAACCTAAAACAACATCTGCAAACGTTGTTAATGTAAAGAGAGTGACTGAGTTTTGTTTTCATTCATTTATAGTGCTAATAACTGTCTTTTAACCCCCTATTAAAAGTGCCTAATTTGATATAAATCAGTGGGGCCAAAGCCTTTTATGGTTCATGTTCAGGAGAGCATATTTTTATTAGTCTGATCTGGCAAATTTAACTTTTACTTGGCTTTACTGTTACCTTTGTTTCCAACAATGACATTCTATTTATTTTTTCTACTGAGATAAATTCAAAAATTGAAAATATGTTTTCAATTTCAGTTCCAATAAGCAGAATGTTTTGAACATTGATATTCCCAGTTGGATTAAACTATTTCAAACATAATTTTACCCTTTTAAATTATGTGCTAGACTGTTGAATGCATTTTAAAATTTTCTGTAAGGTTGTGAAAGACAGACAAAGTCATACTTACTGTTCATTTCTAGTTGTCTGGAGAAGGTGAACCCACGTATCATGAAGGAACAACATGCTGTATGCTTCACTGAGCATGCTTGGAAGATAAACCTTGAATGTGAAAATGTTGACATTATATGAGTATTCTTCTTTTGGTTTGTGAAAATCATAATTGAGTGATTAGCGTGTTGGTTTTTTTGTTGTGGTACATTTTGTTATCTGTGGCAAAAATACTCTATATAGAGCACAGTGACACACCAGTGTCCATCTGAGTGATGTGGAGCTTTAAATGTTATTGCTATTACACCATCCAGGAAAGCCTAGTCCTTAGTGATCTCCACACTCAGCATTCTATTGAATAGCATGTCATCTGCATAGTTGATATTCAGAAAAATCTCTCTCCAATAATGTCAATAAGATATTAAAACAGTATTTTACGAGATGGGTAACTCAGAGACTTAGACTAATATTTCATGTGGCATGAAATCAAATTTCAAGAAGACAATTGGAGAGTTTGAATCCAGTTAACTAAATCTGTTAACATCCTCAACCATGAAATTACCAAATTTTCATAAAAGTCCATCAGATTAATCAAGGTTCTTTGGAGAGGTAACTCTGCTTTTTGTGGTCTGATCTACACAAGACTCTGGATCTATACGAGACTGAATGTACAATATGGTTAACTCTGAAAGCTACCCAGAAACCATACATAGGATTAATTTGGATTTATAGCACAGAAACAGGTTAATTATCGCAATAAGTACCCAGCAGTGTTGATATGCCATTCCAGCCCTCTTGTGTCTAAATTTGTCATTATTACCCTCTATTCCTGTATCCTGCATATGCTTGCCTAGCTTCCCCTTCAATGTATCTACACTGTCCACTTTAAGTGCTCCTGTGATGGTGAGTTCACATTCTACCACTCTTTAGGTAAAGGCATTTGTTCTGAATTTTCTATTGGATTTTTTGATTACTATCTTACATTGATGGCATTGCTTTACTTTCTCTCTATTTCAAAAGCTCTGCTTTACTTTCTCTTCTAGAGAAAGCTTTTCCATACCTTTGCACCCCTGAGGCCTCTCATTTTTGTTTTTCAAGAATAAAGGGAATGAAAAGTATATTCACATTTTCCTGATTTGCACTGGCTGGTATCATCCTTGAAACTGTTCAGAGAATCCCCACAGTGTGGAAACAGGCCATTTGGCCTAACAGGTCCATACCAATCCTCTGTACAGTGACCAATCCAGACCTGTTACCCTACCTTATTACTCTACATTTCCCCTGACTAATGCACTTAACCTACATATCCCTGAACAGTACGGACAAATGAGCTTGGCCAATTCACCTAACCTGCACATCTTTGGACTGTGAGAGGAAACACACACAGACACAGAGAAAATATGCAAATTCCACACAGACAGTTGCCCAAGGCTAGAATCAAACCTGGGTCCCTGGCACTATGAGGCAGCAGTGCAAACCACTGAGCCACTATGCCATTTTCAACACTCTGTCCAGTGCTTCTATATTCTTAGTGTAACATAGTAAATAGAACTGTACACAATACTCTCAGTGTAGTTTAAACAATGTTTGACATAAATTCCCTTCTTTTTATTTCTGGGATTGAGTCATTTTTTTGGCACGTTGTACATTGTATCAAGGTTTTGGGTGGGTTTTCTGCCATAAAAACTCAACTTTTCTCATCATTTCTTACTGAACTTGCTTTATTACCCTAACTCAATAGTGTCCCTCTCTGATTCCAGCCAAATCTTCTGCCATTCCAGAACAACTCGTGCCAGCCTGGACCGAAGTTACTACCCAGGGAAGTGTAGTCCTAGCCATTTGGAGGAATGCCCAACATTGTAGGAGAAGGTCAATGACCTTCCCCAGTCTGCCAGCGTAGGTACTACCATCGTCTCTCTGATATCTCAGATTTGCGCTACTTCTGGGACTGTGCTCACTTCTCATCAAGGGTCATGTTCTACCATTCTCACCGACATTTTTGTAATTTCTCCTGGCACCGCAGGTACCCCATTCTGACTTCTATGTCAAGTTTTCTCAACGTTTACCTTGCTTGGCTCATTTGGTAAGATTGGATGTTGAACATTAATGAAGCACATTAAGTCATTAATAAGGTATTTAACAAGCAACATTCCCCCTTAATTGGCAATTTGTCAGTGTCTAGTTAGAAACCCACATTACTACTTGCCAAAAACATAAACGATGGCATGTGATGCCCTTGAATCAAGGTAGGCCTCATTAAACTTCTCACAAAACTTTGTCAGAAATATCACCATAGTCCCCATTGTTTAGACACCCATAAGGTTCCACTGTGTGACTCTAGAAATAAAATCTGGTACTTTTATGAGCTTTTTAATCTGTGATTCATCATTTAGTGCCTAGTATTTTTGTAGCCTAAGATCCCTTCATTCCTCCACCCCAGCAGATATTTCAATTCATACATATTCTGTCTATTCTTTGTACCAAATTATACTACCGCATATTTATGTGTAGAACCACATTTGGCAATATTTGCCCATTCTGTCAGTTCATTCCATCCTGTCATTGGTTGTTATTTTCTTCTAAATACCAACTGTTCTGTCCACAGTGCAGTGTCTCACACTAATTTATAAACTGTGCTTCTAATTCCAAAATCCAAATCATTAATGGCCCCAGCCTTTGTAGAACACCACTCCCTATCTTCCACCACACTGAATGATAAGTAATATCTCGAGATTATATTAAAATATATGACTGCAATCACGGTTTTATCCTCTTTGAGTATGATTAGTTTATTCAATAATTCTTTTTTAAAAATATCTTAAAAGTACTTATTGTCTATCACAAGACGCTGGACAAACTAATGGAGCTAAAGGCTGATTAGGCCCCTGAAAACATGAGAGCCGTACTTTAAAGAAGTGGCTGCAGGGAAAGTGTAGTGTGTCAAAATTTGCAGATGACACTAAGCGGAATGTGCAGAGGACTGTGAAACTTTGCAAAGGGACATAGATAATTTAAGTGAGTGGGCAAAGGTCTGGCAGATGGAGTACAGTGTTAATAAATGTGAAGTAATCTATTTTAGTAGGAATAACAGTAAAAAGGACTATTACTTGAATGGTAAAAACATGCAGCATATTGCTATGCAGTGGGACCTGGGTGTCCTTGTGCATGAATCACATAAGGTTGGTCTGCAAGTGCAACAGGTAATTAAGAAGGCAAATGGAATTTTGTCCTTCATTGCTAAAGAGATTGAGTTTAGAAGCAGGGAGATTATGTTGCAGGTGTATAGGGTGCCATACCTGGAGTACTGTGTGCAGTTTTGATCTCCTTACTTGAGAAAAGTTTTACTGGCACTACAGGGATGGCAGAGAAGGTTCACTTAGGTTGATTCTGGAGTTGAGGGGGTTAGCTTATGAGGAGAAACTGAGCAGACTGGGATTATATTAATTGGAATTCAGATGAATATGGGGGGGGGGGGGGAGGGTGGTAGTCTTACAGGAACACAAAATTATGAAGGGGATATACAAGATAGAAGTATAGGGGATGTTTCCACTGGCAGGTGAAACTAGGACAAGGGACCATAGCCTCAAACTTAGGGGAAACAGATTTAGGATTGAATTAAGGAGGAACTTTTTCACCCAGAGTTGTGAAGCAATGGAATTTCCTGCCCAGTAAAGTAGTTGAGGCTTCCTCAGTAAATGCTTTCAAAGTGGAGATGGATTATTTTTTTGAACAAAAGGGAATTAAGGGTTATGATGAGGGGGTGGGTAAGCGGAGCTGAGGCCACAAAAATATCAGCCACAATCTTATTGAATGGCAGAGCGGGCTCAAAGTATCAAGCGGCCCCCTAGTTCTTATGCAGGTCTGGAGTTCATTTCAGAGTATCCACAAAGGTTATGTTTTTGAAGGAACTGGCTCTCCTCTCTTTGTTGGTTGCAACAAAGTTATTTTACAAAAGAGCCCTTCTCTTGTGGATACCATTTCCAAATCTAAATATATTTATGCCTTAAAAGAGGCCAAACTAATAATGTTTTCTTGAGTGAAAGAAAGAGTATGTTTACTAGCTAATAAATGCAAGTATAAAAATAGTGACACACATACAAAGATTAGAAATGTGAATCGAATAAAATGTTAAAAAGAGTGAATGATGGAACATTATTGCTTTAAGTTAGAGGTTACCAGTAATGATGATATTCACAGTGAGGTGATTAATTTAAAAATCCTTTACTTTACAGTTCGCTGACTGACTTTGTTTCTTTCTCAACAATGACTGCACTGATTTGCCGAGCTTTTAGTACTCAAAGTGAAAGTGTCTTTATCTGGAGTGCAAGTTTTCAAACTATGATCATCACAACTCACCAGCACATGGCCCACTAACACAGTCCAGCATTTGCTGTTGGTTTTAATCCTTTTTTTGTATATTTTTGGAGGTTAAACCATGAACATGTCTGCAGAGAAGATAATCAATTTACATTTTTCATTTCTTTTTTAACTTGTTAGACATTCTACAGTGTGACACTCCACAGGCTTATGTGGGATTTTTCCAGATAGCCTCTGAATTGACATCAGATGTCATCTTTTGGTTGTATGTCCACTTTCAAAAAGCACATTGTAATTAAAGTTTCAGGCTGTGGTCACGGCGCCACCCAGGCAGAGAAAGTGGCCATATTGGTTGTAAGCTTGCAAAATTCCCTACGTTTTAAAAAAAATCCCAGTGAACTGGAAAACCACAATTGTTCCACTCCATTCAAGGCAAAAATATCCTCCTTCTGGTAAGGGAGAATAAAACTGCATACTATGTTCCAGTGTGGTCTCATCAAAACCCTGCACATGGCAACAAGACATCCCTACTGCAGTCTTCTAATCCGCCTATTTATGAAGATCTGAATACCCAGGTGTCATTGCACATTCCTCTCTCTCATTTTACAGTAGTTCAGAAAATAATCTGACTTCCTGTTTTTGCTACCCAAAGTATCACCTTACATTTATCCACATCATACTGCATCTGCCATACATTTACCCACTTAGTCAGCTTGTTCAAATCTCACTGAAGCATCTCTGCACCCTCCTACCTAGCTTTGTGCCATCTGAAACTTATTATGTTTACCTCCTTTATCTAAATCATTAAAGGGTCTGTGTTAAGACTGTCACGGAAAATGTCCTCTGGCTGTTTGTGTGCATTTTTTTCTCTCAATGTCTTAATTAACAATCACTGATGTAAGTGGGAGGTTACTGTGAGCAAATTTCCTCCATCACAGCAGAGTCAGCCCTTCAAGCATAATTAAATGTGAAGTACTTGAAGGTATCAAGACAACTAAAATTGCAATACAAATGTAAATTTAAGCCTTTAATAAATCAGTCTGATGCATTTTATCACAATATGGTACATATTTTTATTGATAAAAAGTACAAAAGGCAAAGTTTTTTCATCTTCAGTGTGTTTCATGTTTCAAAAAAAATTCTGTAGAATTTAAGTTCATCACACAATACACATAAAAATTGATCAATTAATGCAAATTAGTGAAGATTTAACCAGATAAGAGAAATCTGCAAAATCTCAATTTAATTTTATTTTAAAATACTTGTTGAATATCAAAACTTGAATAGTCTGCTGGTAACAAGTTATCAAGTTACTTCAACTGTACTTCATTTTTGCATTGGGTTTACCAGTTTAAAAATAATCGGATGAAACTGTATGGTGTAATGGTTTGTAGAACTGTAAATTTGAATATAAATGCAAATTTAAGCATTGCTAAATCATAATGGTCAATGCTCATGTAACATTTCTTTTGCTCAGAACAGATTGAAACAAGTACATTCTGTGTTATAAACATTTGGAAGCTAAGACAAATATTTCAGGTCATTCCATGATTACAGCAGACAGAAACAAAAATAAAAAAAAAGATAAATATAAGAAATCCAAGTGGTCAATACATTCACATTGCTGTTCCAATCAAAATTGTGTTTAAAACTAGCAGGTATGCTAGCAGTTTGAAGACCAATTTAGATCATTTGGATCATAATTTATCTAGAAATTCTGGAAATTCATTTTTAGAAACCAATATTTAAAAAAATAGAGAACAGGATTGTCCTCCAGGAATTAGAATATCAAGATTCAAGATGAAAATCAGCTTACACAATTAAGATTGAAAATAAATACATCAGAGAATGTTTCACTGAAAAGTTAATTAGCAAATTGAAGCTTTTAGATGAGATTATTTTCCCTACAGTGTGGAAACAAGCCCTTCGGCCCAACAAGTCCACACCAACCTTCTGAAGAGGAACCCACTTCCCTCTGACTAATGCACCTACCGCTCTGAGCAATTTAGCATGGCCAATCCACCTGACCTGCATATCTCTGGACTGTGGGAGGAAACCAGAGCACCCGGAGGAAACCCACACAGGCACAGGGAGAATGTGTAAACTCCACACAGACAGTCCCCCAAGGCTGGAATCAAACCTGGGCGCCTGGCACTGTGAGGCTGCAATGCTAACCACTAAGGGGCATTTCAAAAAATGTACACATCACTTTAATTGTGTTCTTTTGACAAGCAGATTATTCCATATGATTTTAGTCAAAAAACTAGACATTACAGTTTGAACAAAATTATACAGACTAATTGCAATAGAACTTGCAGAATAAACCAGTAAAAATTGTCTTCAGTTTAAATAAATATATCTGTATGGTATGAAGAAAAACAGAGAAAGGTATCACCAACAGATTTCTATAATTTTGAATTTAGTACTATTTAGATTATTGTGTGAAATACATTGTTCAAAATCAATTGAACTAAGAGGATGACTTATTACACATTACAGGAGCAGTTCATTTTTCATTAAAGTGGTACACAACGACTCTAACCATCACTGAAGCAACAACTACGGCATATTGTTTACAGTTAATTTTCTCTTTACTAGCATTACTTTATTATTCTAAAGATAGTATGTACAATATTTTAAAAATATCTTCAGGTTTCTGTCTTAAATGCACAACCATTCTTTTTACTTTACAGTATTAGAACTCCTGACAAAATGCTACCAAATTCTCATTTTATTGTGTTACTGACAGGGCGACACCAGTGGACACCTGGCTAGAAGGGTTGGCTGGAGAGGCGTTGCTTGCTGGTTGTACTGCTCCTGCTGGCTCCACCTTACTTATGTGAGTCACAAATCGCAGTCGAAGTTTTAAAGCTGGCCTTAGCATACAGATGATCTTTTCCACCTAGAAAGAGAACAGCAAGATCACAGAATAAGATGGTTATGGGCAATATTTAGATATTTAATTTCCAAATTTAAATGTTTAATCAGTTGGCCAGTTTCTCATTGATCCAATAACTAGCGTTACATTCTGAAAATGGAGTGGTGCCTCACAAGATGTTATTGTGTCCCTCAAAAGCCACTACTGCCCTCTGCACTATTACCATTCACTGGTATGTACTGTCAGGCAAATTGTTGGAAGTGTGAAGCATTCAGCTTATTGTTCCAGTGAATGTAGATAATGTGGAGTCGATTCACATTGTTTAGAGAGTCAACATTTGTTTGAATGAAAAGGTATGCAGATTGACTGAATTCTTGGCTTGTTTGATATCTGTACACGCAACTGCTAGCATAGTAGGAGAAAGATAAATGAACACAATCTGCACCAACCTTCTCTCTGCCAAATTTCATGATTTTACACTTGTTTGTGGTGAAGTGGCATTTTCTTATTTAAAACCTGACATGGCCAAAAACTACTAAATTTCCATCCACTGGGAGCTGTTGATACAATACCAATCTGCAAACCTGAACACAATTTCATTTTGTGAATCATTTATAATGACTATAAACAGCGGTTCTTATGTTGAAACTTGTTCCAGCCCACTGGTAATATACTGCCAACCCATTTGCTGACATTCAGTTTGTTTCTATCACCATTTACTGATCCATTTAGCATATTCTCATTAATCACATGGGGTTAGACCACGAAAAGTAGCATCAACCAAGGTTTAGATGGCAGAAGGAGAAAGTGAGGTCTGCAAATGCTGGAGATCAGAGCTGAAAATGTGTTGCTGGAGCAGCGCAGCAGGTCAGGCAGCATCCAAGGAACAGGAAAATCGACGTTTCGGACACAAGCCCTTCATCAGGAATGAGGAAAGTGTGTCCAGCAGGCTAAGATAAAAGGTAGGGAGGAGGGACTTGGGGGAGGGGCGATGGAGATGTGATAGGTGGAAGGAGGTCAAGGTGAGGGTGATAGGCCAGAGTGGAGTGGGGAGGGAGAGGATTGCAGGTTAGGAAGGCGATGCTGAATTCGAGGGATTCGACTGAGACAAGGTGGGGAGAGGGGAAATGAGGAAACTGGAGAAATCTGAGTTCATCCCTTGTGGTTGGAGGGTTCCCAGGCGGAAGATGAAGCGCTCTTCCTCTAACCGTCGTGTTGTTATGGTCTGGCGATGGAGGAGTCCAAGGACCTGCACGTCCTTGGTGGAGTGGGAGGGGGAGTTAAAGTGTTGAGCCACGGGGTGGTTGGGTTGGTTGGTCCGGGTGTCCCAGAGGTGTTCTCTGAAACGTTCTGCAAGTAGGCGGCCTGTCTCCCCAATATAGAGGAGGCCACATCGGGTACAGCGGATGCAATAGATGACGTGTGTGGAGGTGCAGGTGAATTTGTGGTGGATATGGAAGGATCCCATGGGGCTTTGGAGAGAAGTAATGGAGGAGGTGTGGGCGCAAGTTTTGCATTTCTTGCGGTTGCAGGGGAAGGTGCCGGGAGTGGAGGTTGGGTTGGACCTGACGAGGGAGTCATGGAGTGAGTGGTCTTTTCGGAACGCTGATAGGGGAGGGGAGGAAAATATATCCCTGGTGGTGGGGTCCGTTTGGAGGTGGCGGAAATGACGGCGGATGATACGTTGTATACGGAGGTTGGTGGGGTGGTAGATGAGAACCAGTGGGGTCCTGTCCCAGTGGCGGTTGGGGGGGCGGGGCTCAAGGGCGGAGGAGCGGGAAGTGGAGGAGATGTGGTGGAGGGCATCGTCGATCACGTCTGGGGGGGAATCTGCGGTCCTTGAAGAAGGAGGCCATCTGGGCTGTACGATATTGGAACTGGTCGTCCTGGGAGCAGATGCGGCGGAGACGAAGCAATTGGGAATATGGGATGGCGTGTTTACAGGGGGCAGGGTGGGAGGAGGTGTAGTCTAGGTAGCTGTGGGAGTCAGTCGGTTTATAGTAGATGTCCGTGTTGATTCAGTCGCCCGAGATAGAAATGGAAAGGTCTAGGAAGGGGAGGGAGGAGTCTGAGACGGTCCAGGTGAATTTGAGGTCGGGGTGGAAGGTGTTGGTAAAGTGGATGAACTGTTCAAACTCCTCGTGGGAGCACGAGGCAGCGCCGATACAGTCATCGATGTAGCGGAGGAAAAGGTGGGGGGTGCTGCCAGTGTAGTTGCGGTAGATGGACTGTTCCACATATCCTACGAAGAGGCAGGCATATCTGGGGCCCATGCAGGTGCCCATGGCAACTCCTTTGGTTTGGAGGAAGTGGGAGGATTGGAAAGAGAAGTTGTTCAGGGTGAGGACCTGTTCAGTCAGTCGAAGGAGGGTGCCAGTGGGAGGGTGCTGGTTGGTGCGGCGGGAAAGGAAGAAGCGGAGGGCTTTGAGTCCTTCGTGATGGGGGATGGAGGTGTACAGGGACTGGATGTCCATGGTGAATAAGGCGTTGGGGACCGGGGAAGCGAAAATCATGGAGGTGGAGGAGGGCGTAGGTGGTGTCCCGAATGTAGGTGGGGAGTTCTTGGACTAAGGGGGACAGGACCGTGTCGAGGTATGCAGAGATGAGTTCGGTGGGGCAGGAGCAGGTTGAGACAATGGGTCGGCTGGGGCAAAACTTGCGCCCACACCTCCTCCCTTAATTCTCTCCAAGGCCCCAAGGGGAGGGATATTTCCCTCCCCTCCCCTATCAGCGTTCCGCAAAGACCACTCCCTTCATGACTCCCTCGTCAGGTCCACACCCCCCACTAACCCAACCTCCACTCCCGGCACCTTCCCCTGCAACCGCAGGAACTGTAAAACTTGCGCCCACACCTCCTCCATTACTTCTCTCCAAGGCCCCAAGGGATCCTTCCATATCCGCCACAAATTCACCTGCACCTCCACACACATCATCTATTGCATCCGCTGCACCCGATGTGGCCTCCTTTATATTGGGGAGACAAGCCGCCTACTTGCGGAACGCTTCAGGAAACACCTCTGGGATACCCGGACCAACCAACCCAACCACCCCGTGGCTCAACACTTTAACTCTCCCTCCCACTCCACCGAGGACATGCAGGTCCTTGGACTCCTCCATCGGCAGAACGTAACAACACGACGGTTGGAGGAAGAACGCCTCATCTTCTGCCTGGGAACCCTCCAACCACAAGGAATGAACTCAGATTTCTCCAGTTTCCTCATTTCCCCTCCCCCCACCTTGTCTCAGTCGGTTCCCTCAACTCAGCACCGCCCTCCTAACCTGCAATATTCTTCCTGACCTCTCCGCCCCCACCCCACTCCGGCCTATCACCCTCACCTTGACCTCCTTCCACCTATCACATCTCCATCGCCCCTCCCCCAAGTCCCTCCTCCCTACCTTTTATCTTAGCCTGCTGGACACACTTTCCTCATTCCTGATGAAGGGCTCGTGTCCGAAACGTCGATTTTCCTGTTCCTTAGTTGCTGCCTGACCTGCTGCGCTGTTCCAGCAGCACATTTTCAGCTTTAGATGGCAGAATTCATGTCCTGAAATCTGAAGGTCATGGTTCAAATCCTACTCCAGCAGCTTCAGCATGAAACTCTAGGCTGAGGCCCCAGTGTAAAACTGACAGTGTGCTTCTGATGAGATATTAAGCAGACACCCTGTTTGCTAAACAGTTTGCTGTAAAAGATCCATGGTCCTACTTCAAAGAAAAGAAGCACTGTCCCATGTTCCTAGACAACCTTTATTTCTCAGTTAATGGTATGATACACATTGTTGTCATCTGTGGGGGACATCTTGAGGTCTTTAAAATGGGGACATTAATATATTAATGAAATCCAGACCAATAACATTTCTCTATATCCCTTTAGGATGGTCAAACAATCTCCAAACAACTAGACTGTTTCTTCAGAATGGATTTGATAGGGATTAACCAGCCAGCATTTCCAAGGTCTGGTCTAATGATCTTGAGAAATATGTTCAAATTCTTAATGATAGCAGCAAAACTTAAATTTAACCAATTAAATTTTGCAAAAAAAAGTATTAGTAATAGTGACCAGGAAACGGCTGAAATTTTGTTAAAACGCATCTGGATTAGAGTGGTGCTGGAAAAGCACAGCAGTTCAGGCAGCACCTGAGGAACAGGGAAATCAATGATTCGGGCAAAAGGCCTTCATCAGAGTGCCTGCAGGGTGGAAAGATAAATGAGAGGAGGGTTCTGAAACAGATTTGCTACCACAACTACATTTGCTTCCTTACTGCCTGCCTCCGTAACCAACTCATCTCACATGGACTTCGGACCACCTTTAAACCAGCAGAGTTCGGATCCGAACAGGACAAACAGTACAGACTACTGATTCAAAAACACCAGCAACGATTCTCCTTCGAGATCCTCCGCTCCATGCTCGCAGCAATGCGCCGGCACCTAACCTCTCTACAGTCAGCCCTACCTCAGCTGAGGGCCACACTCTCTCAGAATTGTAAAGGACCCCTCCTTTACTACATTCTCAGGAGAATTCATACTCTCAACAAACAGTATTTCAACACCGTCTCAAACATCAAAAACTGTAAGTACAACAAACTTTTATCTACCCACCTCCATAACCAGCAATCCTCAAACATTCCAGAATATTCCTCGGGCCTCTGGAACTGCTCGGACATCATTAGCCATGTGGCTGGTGCAGCTACCATCCCCACGGTGATTGATGACATGACTTCAGCCCCCATCAGGGCCACTTCCGCCCCTCAATTCCTCATGCACCACATGTGACATCACTTCCGCCCCTCACATCATCGCTGATGTCACATGCTCAGTGACGTCCGCCCCCCCTTCCCCCCCACTGACGTGTTCGCCACCACTTCTGCCCCCACCAACGTCACTCACCTGCATTCTGCTGACACGCCCTTTCCAGATCCCACTGTCACCACCCCTGCCCCCCAGAACCCTGACGGGAACACCACCCCTGCTCATGACCCCACCCCCATGCCCCCCATCACCACACCCACGCCAGTTACAGGCTCCACCACCACTCCCAGCTCCACACCCACGGTCCCAGCTCCCAGCCCTGCCGAGTTTTCACCATCCCTCCAGAATGATCAGCCCTCTGCAAAGGCCTCACCTTTATCCCCCTCCGCACACACATCAATGAATTTAATACAAGCCGTGCCGTTGAACACTTCTTCCACTGCCTCTGCCTCCGAGCTTACTTTTACAATCAGGACTCCCGCTCACCTTCCGAGAACCCCTTTGCCCGCCTCCAACACACTCCATCCACCTGGACACCTTGCTGGCCTATTACCCGCCCTCGACCTCTTCATTTCAACTGCGCCGGGATATTAACTGCCTCAACCTGTCCACCCCCACTCCAACCTCTCACCCTGACAACGCGCAGCCCTCCACTCCCTCTGCTCCAATCCTGATCTCATCATCAAGCCAGCGGATAAAGGGGGTGCAGTGGTAGTCTGGCGCACTGACCTCTACACCGCTGAAGTTAGACGCTAACTCGAAGACACCTCCTCCTACCGCCCCCTCAACCATGACCCCACCCCCCATCAAGTAAAAAGTGAAGTCTGCAGATGCTGGAGATCAGAGCTGAAAATGTGTTGCTGGTTAAAGCACAGCAGGTCAGGCAGCATCCAAGGAACAGGAAATTCGATGTTTCGGGCCAGAGCCCTTCATCATTCCTGAAGAAGGGCTCTGGCCCAAAATGTCGAATTTCCTGTTCCTTGGATGCTGCCTGACCTGCTGTGCTTTAACCAGCAACACATTTTCAGCCCACCCCCCATCACTAAACCATCATCTCGCAGACCATACAGAACCTCATCACCTCAGGAGACCTCCCACCCATAGCTTCCAACTTCATAGTCCGGGAATCCCGCACTGCCTGGCTCTAACTCCTTCCCAAGATCCACAAGCCTGACCACCCTGGCCGACCCGTTGTCTCAGCATGCTCCTGCCCCACTGAACTCCTCTCTACCTACCTCGACACTGTCCTATCCCCCCTAGTCCAGGAACTCCCCACACCCTCCTTTCATTCATCTCTCCACCCTGCAGGTACTCTGCCTCTATTCCTGAAGGGCTTTTGCCTGAAACGTCGATTTCCCTGCTTCTCGGATGCTGCCTGAACTGCTGCGCTTTTCCAGCACCACTAATCTAGAATCTGGTTTCCAGCATCTGCAGTCCTTGTTTTTACCTTAAAATGCACCTGATCCATTAAAATCCAACAGAAAAGGTAGGTTTCCATCCTTACTCCCTTTGGCTGATAATTAACTCCAGACCCACAGAAATATAGTCAAGTCTTTACCACCCTCTGAAATAGCCCATCACTTAATTGAATCACAAAAGCTGCAAAGAATTACAAATAATAAAGCCAGTTAGACTATCTCGCACTGACTACAGGCATCAGATTCAGACATAACAAACAGATACCAAGTTAATCTAACAATATCCTCATTAAAATACAAAGATCTGAGCCAAAGTTTTGACAACTGTCCCACATATCTGTCAAACAATGTCATTAGACACGTTGGCTATTCATAATTCCAGCAACAGGACAGACCTACAGGAGATTGGAGACACTATGGTACAAATTACAGTTTTCAGCCTGTATCCTATGTTGTTTCATGGACTGGGTCAAAAACAAAGAATCTATTTACTCCCTCTCTCTATTGGTAAATCAGTTTATCTTCACATTGAAAACCAATTGGAAGGAGCACAGTAGCACAAGCACAAAATATACTCGGTGTAGAACTTCAATGTCCATCACCAACATTGACTCATTCTTGTTAATCCCTCAAGGATGTATCTGCTGTATTGGGTCAGCAGCTACTCAAAGGTTCTGTACAGACTAATTGGCATGCCAGCACTTCACACAGAATTGACTTTTGGTTTTGGACCAACAAGCCTTCTGGAAATAACGGTCTTTCTTTACATTTAAGATACTCTCCACTGCGTTGAGTGGCAATACTTTCCCTCTCAGCTGTGTGTGTGTGTCTGCGGGTCTGTGCATGGTGATCGATCTGCTGGTACTGATCATGGCACTGGCTTCCAATTCTGGAAGTTGCTGCTAGGGTTGGACCTTAAAGATCTATGCAGCCGAATAAAAAATTAGAGCAAAAGCTGGTGTTGTGCTGAATGGCATAGATTTAGAACAGATTTACCTGCTCAAAATTGGATTCCTAAGAGTTGTTTAACTTATGGAAATAATGTTTTCCTGATTTCACTCCTAAGTTGTAGACTGTCCCTTTCTTCTGGATTACCCCAGAAATACCCAATTTGCTTCATTCACATTGTTTCTGCTACTCCTTCAAAATTTGCTTTACAAATAATTCTAGCATCATTGTGCATTCTGCCTCTATCTTCTTTTCCGGTGGTGCATTTCATATTCTGACAACATTACCAAAACTCCAACTGCAGCATAACAGTGTTCAACCACACTTTGTAACCTTTTGACCTAGCACATTCCTCACTGTACCATTGCCAGCAAGTCAGAGGATTAACCTTGGTTCAAAGAAGAGTGCAGAAGGACATGCCAGGAGCAGCACCAAGCATCTTAAAAACATAAGATGGCAATTTCATGAAACTGGAATTAACTTGAGTCTAAAGATCATAATTGAACTCAAATGGTAACTCTGCTTCAGTTGGCTCAGTTATCTGGATCCTTGGTTTCAATGCTGTGTAACACTAACAGCTTCAATTCTCATACTGGCTGACATTATTATGAAGGTCTCTTCTTCTCAGCCTCTCCCCTCACAGAAGACTCTCAGGTTCAATCACCATTAGTCAGGTCTTTCTAATGATAAATCAGCTCTATGGCCTGCTAGGACTACGGCCATGTTACATGACATGTCAAGATGACAGTGTAGTGAGATGTGAATTAACTCAGCCAGAGAGCTGAACAAGCTTTTGAATTGTCTGCCCTCTGTGACACATATGCCCAAATTGTGGAGTTGTGTCATTTCATGTTCCATTTACCTTTTAGCTGATATTTGAATTTTATCAATTTTAGTTTGCTTGTCGCAGTAAAAGTCTTGTTTGTTATTTTTGTTGTATCTTTTGGGAAATTAATCTCCTCCAAAAAAATTATTTGTCTCTACGGGAGCCTAAAGCAACTTTTGGACACGATGCTGTGGTGCCATTTTGTAGAGGGAATATGGCAAGACCTTTCTTTCTTCTAAAATACCTGAACAACACTGTAAATTTCTGCTGAAGTTAGAAGCAATGTTTTCTCCTGGTTTCTTTTTGCAACCTTCCTCAGTTCCTTGGCATTTTTTGGAATATATTAATGGATCTCTAGATCCATTTCTTTTCCTGAAATGTAAAAATCGTGCATGCCTTTTGTTACTCAATTTTTTTGTTAGTTAATAGTGGTATTTCTCTTTTACTTTTATTTAATATTTTATTCCATGGCTGACCTTGCACAGGGATAATTTTTAAAATTTCATTTCATCTTTCTTCTATACCTTTCTCCCCAGAGTCTATTTCTACTTTTTTGATTCATTCGCAGGAATGTGGGTGTTGCTGGTTGGGTTAACATTTATTGTCCATTACTAATTGCTTCTGAACTAGATGGTTTGTCACAGCCTTTTTAGAAGAAAGTGAGGACTGCAGATGCTGGAGATCAGAGCTGAAAATGTGTTGCTGGAAAAGCGCAGCAGGTCAGGCAGCATCCAAGGAGCAGGTGAATCGACGTTTCGGGCATGAGCTGTTCTTCAGGAATGAGGAGAGTCTCCTCATTCCTGAAGAAGGGCTCACGCCCGAAACGTCGATTCTCCTGCTCCTTGGATGCTGCCTGACCTGCTGCGCTTTTCCAGCAACACATTTTCAGCTCACAGCCTTTTTAGAGGCCAGTTAAGAGTTAACTACATTGCTGTTGGTGTGGAGTTGCATGCAGAATGGCAGATTATCTTCAAGGGACATTTGTGAACAAGATGGATTTTCATTACAAACAACAAAGGACAGAAACGCTTTGTTAACATTAAACTAGCTTTTCCAGAATTCCAAATTTTTCAGTACATTAAAATTTTACTGCATCTACCATGGTGTGATTTGAACTCTCATTCCCAGAACATTACAGTGAGACTCTGGATTACTAGTCCAGTGACATTATCACTGGCCCATCAACTCCTAGATGCTATCGTTCAAATGTTGCCTCATATCTTTAAAAATTGGGCTCTTAACCTTTTACTTTTTACCCTTATGTCTATCTCATGAAAAGGAGAATTAATTAGTGTTTTTTTAATGCAGTATTATCAGGCTATGAAATGATGCACCACAAGAAAAGAAATGCTGGAGGTAGAATACCCAATGAAACCAGAATTATTGTAAAACAAAACTTAAGGAAATAGCAGAAACAACATGCGAGTGAGGCAATCCATAATAAAGGAGTCAAAGTCTTAAATTTAGGAGCAAAATCAGGAAGAATTTATTCAAAGTAGTCAAACGTTTTAATTCTATATAACCAATTGAAAGTTGGAGTAAGAATAATTGGTTTTTATTAAGCTTTATGCACATGAAGAAGCAGGAATTTAAGTACCATCAGTTTGCATAATTGAATTGTGGATTGTAAGCTTCCACTGATGCATCCCACTAGGTGGCTCGATAGTTAGCATTGAAGGTCATGGGCTTGATTCTAGTCTCGGGTAATTGTCTATGTGGAGTTTTCACATTCTCCTCATGTCTGCATGGATTTCTGCAGATGGTCTGGTTTCCTCCCATAGTTCAAATATGTGAAGGCTAAGAGAGTTGACCATGATAAATCGCTCATATCCTCCAAGCAAGTTAGGTGAATTAGCCATCGTAAATGTGGGGTTATGGGGATAGGGTGGGGGAAAGAGAGGGGGAGTGGAGGTGACTCTGGGTGGTTCTTCAAAGGATCAGTGCAGAATCTATGGACCAAATGACCTCTTACTTTACTGTAGGGATTCCATGATTCTATTGCCAAAGCCATGCTGAACTGAATAGCCTCTGTCTGTACTACAAAATCCATTGATGAAGTTATAGTTAATTATCAGTTTTGTATTTCTATTCCAGCTAGTAATTTCATTTGGCTTATTCAAAATGTTAAGTTTTCTTCTGTAACGTTTTTCAATTAACTTTGGGCATTTTACCAAAATCTGTACAGAAGACATTTATTCAGATAACTGCAACAAAATATACAACTTTGGGCTCCATATCTCAGGAAGGATGTACTGGCCCGAGAGTATATTCAGAGGAGGTTCACAAGAATGGTCCCAGGAATGAAAAGCTTAACGTATGAGGAATGTTCGAGGACTCTGAGTCTACACTCGGAGTTTAGAAGGACGAGTGGGGGATCTAATCGAAACTTACAGAATACTGAATGGCCTGGACAGAGTGGATATTGAAAAGATGTTTCAATTGCCAGGAGGGACTAAGGCAAAACCTTAGAATAAAGGGAAGGCTTTTTAGAATGGAGATAAGGAGAAACTTCAATCAATCTGTAGAATTCACTGCCACAGAAGGCTGTGGAAGCCTGGTTATTGAGTTGATTTAAAACGGAGATAGATAGGTTATTGAGTATCAAGGGTTAAGGGGAGAAAGCTGGAGAATGGGGTTGAGAAACGTATCAGCCATGATTGAATGGTGGAGCAGATTTGATGGGCTGAATGGCCCAATTTATGCTCCTATGTCTTATGGTCTAAAAGAATGAGATGACCTTCTTTCTTCTGTAACTTAATACTTCAACAAAAAAAAAGACAAAAGAATGAGACAAGGCTTTCTTTTGTCTGTAATTTGTAAACCAAATACTCTAGAAAGTGTTTTGGGAATTATAGATCAGATAGCCAATCAATTTTAGCTTATGGGAACAATCTTGAAACTGAACAAATGACTCACCAAACATGGTTACCATTTTTAGACACAAACTACTCACCTGATCTTTAACACTGTCTCCTGTAAACATGTACTTTACATGGTATAGAAAATCACAAATAGGGTCCATATAGCTCAGGTGCTGTGTGTTTTGGTCTACATTCTGTAACATCTCATAAAACGCAATGCCAATCTGCAAGAGATAAGTATTAAATTTAACTGTTTTTATCAGGTATAAATAAATTCATTCACTACATTCAATGTAACATTCTGCTTCAGCTAAAAAAAACCGTACACACAAGGGACATTTAAAAATTTTGATCATATTTTGATGAGTATCTTTACCAAAGTCTGGGGTAGTCAAGGAAGCTGGAAAAACACAGCAAGCCAGGCAGCATCAGGAGGTGGAGAAGTCAATGTTTCGGGTGTAATCCTTCTTCAGAACTCTTTACCAAAGTCTTGTCTTTTATCAAGTATACAACCTCTGTATTCCAACCTAATCTATCCCTTTTTAGAGCTTCAATGATAAAGATAACGAGGAGATAATTACAATAGTTTGTAGCAAAATGCCATATAGAACTATATTTAAAAAGCGATGCAGCAGAATACATTGTCAAGAGTTTGAATTTGATCAAACTGCCATTCGAAAGTGATTTGAAAAAAATGGAGGGTAAGACCATTATTTATCAGAGTGGAGCTTTCTCCCAGTTGAGCAGCTTGCCAATTCTTCATGAAGAATGTAACAAAGTCTGAAATATCTTTTTAATGCTAGAAATATATTTAAACAAAGAAGTCACTGAAAGCTATGAAATATACAAGAAACACAGAGAATTGTCTCAACATTCCAATGACATTGCAATCTGTAGCACCAAGCATAGTAGTGTGACATTGATACCCAAAATGAAAAAAGGTATTGCATATTTTTGTTAACACACAGGAGAAAAAAAAAAGAGAAAAAACATACTTGAGAGCTTAATTATTAGAATCGTAATAGACTCAGATGGATGTATCATCCATAGCTAAATTTGGTAATGATGGATTCTATTAAATTGAAATACGTGGACTGGTCGACCAAAGGGTCTGTTTCCATGCTGTCTGACTATGATTCTATAACACTTTGCAAGCTGCGAGGATTCATGGTAGGTCAGAGGATTGGTAAACTTCAAGAAAACAAAATGGCTTAAACGATAATAAAGTGGCAGAAAAAATAAGAAAGATGGTTCGCAATATAAAAAGAAAGTTTAAGAGTTTCTGCAAGTACTTGAATAGGAAAAGTGTAACTAATGCTGTTGCATATCCTCTAGAATGTGACTGGAAAATTTGATAACGATAATAAAGAAATAGCACAAACTTTGAACAGGTGTTTTGCATCCATTTTCCGTTAAACATGAAGAGTTGTTAGAGATGAACTGAAAACAATCACCAGGAAAAAGGTTCAGGAAAAATAGAAAAGCAGCAAACTCCATGATGCCAAGGGATGTGATTGTGCTGATACATGAATCACAAGCAGCTAGTATGTGAGTACAGCAAGTGATTAAGAAGACAAATGGATATCTGGAATTTAGTGTAAGAGAAATGGAATATAAAAGGAAGGGAAGTTTAACTACAGCCGAACAGGGTTTTGACAAGACCAGATTTGAAGTATTCAATACAAATTTCATCTTCCAATTTTGAAAAACTTATTTAATTGCTTCAGAAGCAGTTCAGGGAAAGTTCAGTCATTCCTACGATGAAGGGCTTACCTTGTGATCAAAAAGGTTGAACATTATATATAAATATTGGAGGGAAATGAGAGACAATCTTATTGAAACTTAAGATCTTGAAGGGACAAGGTTAGGGTTGCTATCCACTTGAAGTTTACCCTTCGCTTTTTGATGCGGGGGACATGGGGCGGAAAAGAAGAGGGACTAAAACAAAAGGATGTAGATCGGAATGAGAGATTTACCTTTTAAGACAGTTTTCTTTTCTAACCTGGCAGTGGGTAATTAGAATGTAAAATTCTCTTCCCAGAAAGTAACCAGATCAACTATCACCCTATTAAATGGTGGAGCAGGCCCAGGGGATAAAAGGTCTATTTTGTTTCCAAATCCTATGTCCAGGTTCCTGAGAAAGGATCGGACTGGCAACCATGGCAGCATGCAACATGAATTGTCCTCTGGTTTTGAGAAGATTTGTGGCTCATGTTGAGGTTCTGGATGCAAGTTTGCTCGCTGAGCTGTAAGGTTCGTTTCCAGCTCAGCGAGCAAACCTACCATCCATGAAGTGTCCTTTAAGAAGTTAGCATTGAGATTCAAAAGAAAGAGTTGGTGGTTACAGACTCAACATTGTGGACTGTGATGACAATTCCTTGCTGACCACTGTACACTATTGTATATTTGCCTCTGCTGAGCTCATCCTGCAGGTGAGGCAGGACAAACCCAGGGTTGGTGGTTGAGGTATCTAGGATGTTAGGTTAAAACAATTGACTGCAGATGCTGGAAACCAGATTCTGGATCAGTGGTGCTGGAAGAGCACAGCAGTTCAGGCAGCATCCAACGAGCTGCCTGAACTGCTGTGTTCTTCCAGCACCACTGATCCAGTATCTAGGATGTTGAATGCTAGGCACAATTCAATCAACTCATTGCTCGACAAGTCATTTTGCAACTTTACGAAGATGTTAGTAATGAAAACTTTGCAGGACTGAGTGTGTCATTTCATTTTAGATGTTGAAGTCCAATTGGTTTCAATCCACTACGATTTTTCTGCAGCTGTTTAGTACAATTCAGTGGCTTGTTCATCAATTGAGGCTGGTTAAGGATAAAGTACATCGTTGTGGATCAGTCATCACATAAAGACCAAAACAGAGTAGGCCAGATTTCCTTCCCCAAAGATCATTTGCGAATCTGACGCATTTATATGATCAGTAGGAGAAATCAAGGGTTACGAGAAAAGGGTAGGAAAGGGGACGTGAGTAACATTGGATCAGCCATTATCCTGTTGAGTAGCTAAGCAGAGTTCAGGGGCCAAATGCCCTACTCCAGTTCCTTATTTCTTACCACTTTATGACTGATGATCATTTCAAGGCCCTCTTACTGAGACTAGCTTTCAATTCCAGGTTTTTATTAGTTGAATTTAAATTCCACCGGTCATTATGGGATTTAAACCAGTGTCGCCGGGGCATTAGCCTGGTCCTCTGAATTGCTAATTAAATGACCACAGTGCCACTATCTCCCAATGGCATGTTTCATTTTCAATTCTAATTCTTGGTAAGACTTTAGTCTGCACAAATTCAAACTGAGAAATGCCAAACTAATTTTCTATAATTATGCTCTGCAGTTGGTTGTCACAAAGTACAAGTTAACATTTGAAATTCAGACTAAAATTACTCTCACACACAAAGCACTGACCTCAAGCATACATCGGGTCCTTTCTTGCTGGAATCGTTGTAGAAAAGGACCAACAAGATGATAAATGTACAACAACTGGAATTCAGTCTTCACCAATGGCTTTAGTACTTCCGTGAGAAATCTAAGGAAGACCATCAATTTATTATTTTTCATAATATATTCTAATTTCTAACCTTATTACTCTGCTTTGGTTTCAATTATAAGTTTGTTTTGTGAATAGATGATAAACATAAAAATAATGCCTTTGTTCAGCAGTCAGATCCAGATTTATGCACTTCAGTTAATCACTTGGGGGCTCTAACAAATGTGTCTGTCCTTGGTGACTAACTGTTCAATTTTCCTAGAATGAATGACTGAAAAGTTCCAGTGAAACTGCAAAGCAAAGTCCATCATTCCCCGACAGGCAGCATGTAATTATTTAAATAGATGATGATATTCTAATTTTCTCTTTGAAAAAAAATCATCTATAATATTGATTTATTTACTTGATCATGCATTTCAAAACTATTAAAACTGTTTATGAAATTCTCACATGAAAAGTTTGTTATTTAATATCTATTAAAATAAAAAAAACTATAAAGTAATATGCAATCATAAACACTGACCTATTTAGTTCCAATTCAGCTGAATTCTCAGAAATTAGATTTAATAAGGAAAACCACTGGCTCAGCTTTAGGTTTAAAAAAAAGGACTCACGAGGATAAAAGACAATAACTTGAATTTATTTCCAAAGAGCTCTAAACAATAATACTTCAGGTCAGTGCTACACAGGTTTTATGGTTCCTCTATTTCTGAATAACTGTGTGTTCTAGCATTGTTTATATCTGCAACATATCCCTGTCACAACATCCATAAGAACATTATGGCACACCTAATTGTCATCAATGCCAGTACTTTTAACTCTCACTTCCAAAGTTCAAGTAATCAAATTATGCAGCAGATTTATTATGAAACAAAATATAGTATTTTATCCACAATTTGTTATTCAAACAATGGTTCTCAAATTTTAGTGACAACTGCTTCAGATTTCACAAAATTCTCCTTTTTAGTTGGTGAATCAACAGTAGTTAAATCAATGGGATCCATATTCAATTAGGAGAAAGTGAGGACTACAGATGCTGGAGATCAGAGATGAAAAATGTGTTGCTGGAAAAGCACAGCAGGTCAGGCAGCATCTTATGCCCGAAACATTGATTCTCCTGCTCCTTGGATGCTGTCTGACCTGCTGCGCTTTTCCAGCAACACATTTTTCAGCTCCATATTCAATTAGTTAAGTTTAAAAAGATTAAATTAACAAAACTAATGCTTTAACCTTCACAACCCAACAGATTTCAATAGATACATAATAACAACTTTTTCCTGAACTCCATGTGACAAATTAGCAGGCATTTAGACTAATACACAATGATTTTCAAGGTTTGTGCAAAGATTTGTAGCTCGGGTGCTCGTTGTTGTGGTTCTGTTCGCCGAGCTGGAAGTTTTTGTTGCAAATGTTTCATCCCCTGGCTAGGCGACATCATCAGTGCTTTGGAGCCTCCTGCGAAGCGCTTCTTTGATGTTTCTTCCGGTATTTATAGTGGTCTGTCCTTGCCGCTTCCGGGTGTCAGTTTCAGCTGTCCGCTGTACTGGTTGGTATATTGGGTCCAGGTCGATGTGTTTGTTGATGGAGTTTGTGGATGAATGCCATGCCTCTAGGAATTCCCTGGCTGTTCTCTGTCTGGCTTGCCCTATGATAGTAGTGTTTTCCCAGTCAAATTCACGTTGCTTGTTGTCTGCGTGTGGGGCTACTAGGGATAGCTGGTCGTGTCGTTTCATGGCTAGTTGATGTTCATGTATGCGGATTGTTAGCTGTCTTCCTGTTTGTCCTATATAGTGTTTTGTGCAGTCCTTGCATGGTATTTTGTAAACTACATTAGTTTTGCTCATGTTGGGTATCGGGTCCTTTGTTCTAGTGAGTTGTTGTCTGAGCGTGGCTGTTGGTTTGTGTGCCGTTAGGAGTCCTAAGGGTCGCAGTAGTCTGGCTGTCAGTTCTGAAACGCTCCTGATGTGTGGTAGTGTGGCTAGTCCTTTTGGTTGTGGCACGTCCTCGTTCCGTGGTCTGTCTCTTAGGCATCTGTTGATAAAGTTGCGCGGGTATCCGTTTTTGGCGAATACCTTGTATAGGTGTTCCTCTTCCTCTTTTTGCAGTTCTGGTGTACTGCAGTGTGTTGTGGCCCTTTTGAATAGTGTCCTGATGCAGCTTCGTTTGTGTGTGTTGGGTGGTTACTTTCATAGTTTAGGACTTGGTCTGTGTGTGTTGTTTTCCTGTGTACCCTTGTGGTGAATTCCCCGTTCGGCGTTCTCTGTACTATCACGTCTAGGAATGGGAGTTGGCTATCCTTTTCTTCTTCTCTCGTGAATCGGATTCCTGAGAGTGTGGCGTTGATGATCCGGTGTGTATTTTCTATTTCCGTGTTTTTGATGATTACAAACGTGTCATCGACATATCTGACCCAGAGTTTGGGTTGAATTTGTGGTAGGGCTGTTTGTTCTAACCTTTGCATAACTGCCTCTGCATGAGTCCCGAGATTGGTGATGCCATGGGTGTTCCGTATATACGAACAAATCAACGGAACACCAATGGGATCACCAATCTTGGGACTCATAGTAGAGGCAGTTATGCAAAGGTTAGAACAAACAGCCCTACCACAAATTCAACCCAAACTCTGGGTCAGATATGTCGATGACACGTTTGTAATCATCAAAAACACGGAAATAGAAAATACACACCGGATCATCAACGCCACACTCACAGGAATCCGATTCACGAGAGAAGAAGAAAAGGATAGCCAACTCCCATTCCTAGACGTGATAGTACAGAGAACGCCGAATGGGGAATTCACCACAAGGGTACACAGGAAAACAACACACACAGACCAAGTCCTAAACTATGAAAGTAACCACCCAACACACACAAACGAAGCTGCATCAGGACACTATTCAAAAGGGCCACAACACACTGCAGTACACCAGAACTGCAAAAAGAGGAAGAGGAACACCTATACAAGGTATTCGCCAAAAACGGATACCCGCGCAACTTTATCAACAGATGCCTAAGAGACAGACCACGGAACGAGGACATGCCACAACCAAAAGGACTAGCCACACTACCACACATCAGGAGCGTTTCAGAACTGACAGCCAGACTACTGCGACCCTTAGGACTCATAACGGCACACAAACCAACAGCCACGCTCAGACAACAACTCACTAGAACAAAGGACCCGATACCCAACATGAGCAAAACTAATGTAGTTTACAAAATACCATGCAAGGACTGCACAAAACACTATATAGGACAAACAGGAAGACAGCTAACAATCCGCATACATGAACATCAACTAGCCATGAAACGACACGACCAGCTATCCCTAGTAGCCCCACACGCAGACAACAAGCAACGTGAATTCGACTGGGAAAACACTACTATCATAGGGCAAGCCAGACAGAGAACAGCCAGGGAATTCCTAGAGGCATGGCATTCATCTACAAACTCCATCAACAAACACATCGACCTGGACCCAATTTACCAACCAGTACAGCGGACAGCTGAAACTGACACCCGGAAGCGGCAAGGACAGACCACTATAAATACTGGAAGACACATCAAAGAAGCGAAGGCAGGAGGCTCCAAAGCACTGATGATGTCGTCTAGCCAGGGGACGAAACGTTTGCAACAAAAACTTCCAGCTCGGCGAACAGAACCACAACACAATGATTTATTACAAGAATAAAGCATTATTGTTTATGCTGATGTCAAGATTATTTTGCTGGATACAAACATCAAACGAAGTACCCCCTTGTACCCAATCTATTCATATTTTAGATAACCATTGTATCACAACAATATATATACTGGATGTTGTTTAAGATTCAGATTACTTTTCCCCAAGACTTGTCAAGCTCTTTTCTTACTGGTATCCACCTTTCATAATTCTATAATATACTGCAACAAGTCTGCATTGAATTCTCATCCAAATGCACCTAATTCCCTATTCCACTAATCTGGCACCATCCCAAGCTATAGCTTGTCAAGCAGCATCAAGTATTCATTGGCCTTAACCTGGGCATCAATCTACCTTATCTTTGTTTATTGAAATTCCTTTTTCTAAATTCCATCAACTCCTTGAACGTCAAGGTCTCTAACTTTGGCACATCCCCAATTTTCTCTTTGGATCCTACGATTAAGTGCTCCAAAGCCAACAAGATTACCTCAGTCTGCAATTGTCCAAACTAAAGACATAATTCCATTAAATGTTCTTGTTCATTGGGAAAAGCTTCCCATCCTCAACCTCATCCAGGATGAGCACATCGATGTCCCGAGATTCACTGTCATCATTATTGAGAACTTTCTCTGTTTAACAAGTAATCTCTCTCTACCACATTACATGTTATACCATTTGTTTTTCCAAACTGTAGAAATTCTGTCATTTATCGGAGACTGTTCTCAAACATAGATCATAGAACATTACAGCCCAGTACAGGCCCAGCCTGTGGAACCAATGTGAAGCCTATCTATCCTTCATTATTCCGTTTTCATCTGCATGTTTATCCAATGATCATTTAAATGCCCTTTTAAGTTGGTGAGTCTACTACTGTTGCAGGCAAGTCGTTCCACACCCCTACTACTCTCCCCGTAAAGAAACTACTTCTGACATCTGTCCTATACCTAACCCCCCTTAATTTAAAGCTATGCCCCCACATGCTAACCAACACCATTTTGTGGAAAAAGGCTCTCACTGTCCACCCAAGCGAATCCTCTGACTATCTTATATGTCTCAATTAAGTCACCTCTCAACCTTCTTCTCTAATGAAAACAGCCTTACGTCCTTCAGCCTTTCCTATTAAAACCATCCCTCCATACTAGACAACATCCAGGTAAATCATGTCTAAACCCCTTCCAAAGCTTTCATATCTTTCCTATAGTGCAGTGACCAGAACTGTATGCAATACTCCAAGTGCAGCTGCACCAGAGTTTTGTACAGCTGTAACATGATCTCATGGATCTGAAAATCAGTCCCTCTACCAATAAAAACTAACACACCGTATGCCTTCTTAACAACCCTATCAACCTGGGTGGCAACTTTCAGGGACCTATGTATATGGACACCGAAATCTCACTGCTAATCTACACTGCCAAGGATCTTACCATTAGCCCAGTACGAAGTCAGGAAGTCGAAGGTGTGTACTGTCCCTTTAAGAGCGTATGCTGTTCTGAACTGAGATTACAAGCACCTGTGTGTTTGATTAGACGACAGTCCCAGAGTGTATCAGAAAATTGAAAATATGTAACATTCAGCTGTGAAATGAACCTGCTATGGTTACAGTTTTGACAACAATTTGAATTTAACCACTTTAAAATTATGTCCCAGGATGTTAAAACCCAATCGAGTTTGAATTTATTGTTTTGCCAACATCAAACCAATAAGACGATCTGATGTGGAGGATATAAAAATACAGACACTTTGAAAATTGCAGAGTGCCTAACTGCCATTGAGAGAGACCCAAGAAATAGGAAACACTTTCTATCAAAAGGTACCTTATCATATGAAACATATTTGCAGTAAAAAGACTAGACGACGACCCAGGGAGATCTTCAACTGGAAGACACTGAGGATGACAACTGCTGTGCGGTTTTGAAATTAAGTCAATGTAATTTTATTAAGTGTCTTATTGTCGTAGAGCTGGAGGCAGGTAATAAGCAGTTAAGAGTGGGGGGGGACGCTTCAAGTTGTGAATTATTGTTGTTTAATGTTCACTTTTAGAGTTAAAGAATAAATTCATGTTATTTTCTTTAAATAGTAAAATTTGGGAGTTCTGTGTCACTCATATTTTAATTGATCATGAGGTGAGGTGAGCTTTTCTGGGTGTTTGGTTTAATTAACAGAAGAGTTCACCGCTGCGTCGTAACAGTACCTGTCGGAGATAGATAGCAGGAATGAACTGGAGTTGTATGAATAAGATTAGATTACTTACAGTGTGGAAACAGGTCCAACAAGTCCACATAGACCCTCCGAAGAGCAACCCACCCAGACCCACTCCCCTACATTACCCCTTCACCTAACTCTACGGGCAACTTAGCATGGCCAATTCACCTAACCTGCACATTTTTGGACTGTGGGAGGAAACCGGAGCACCCAGAGGAAACCCTCACAGACAGGGGAAATGTGCGAACTCCACACAGACAGTTGCCTGAGGCAGGAACTGAACTCAGGTCTCTGGCACTGAGAGGCAGCAGTGCTAACCACTGTGCCACCGTGCTGCCTCAATAAGGGAAAAATGAAGAATTACAGTCTGGGTTAGAACGTCATTTAAAATGTACAAAACCAGAAATCACTGGAGAAACTCAGCAGCTCTAGCAACATCCGGGGAGAGAAAGCAGGGTTAACATTTCTGGCCCAGTGACACTTCTTCAGAACACAATAGGTGGAGATAGAGCTCAGAGAGAGAGAGAGACAGACAGAGTTGGGTAGGCAAAGGAATGGGTAATGGTCAGACTGGGAGAATGAATAGCTAATGGGGATCATCAGTAGCTGAGAATGGGTTGGTTGTGGGGAAGGTGCTTAGCCACTAGAATTATTAAACTCTATGCAGAGTTCTGAAGGCTGCATTGTCCCTAAGCAGGAATGTACTAACATGCTCATGTGGTTCTTCATTTTCTCAACATAGTGGAGCATTGTTGATCAAACTTGTGCCTGAAAAATGCATGAAAGGGAAAGAAACTGGCGTGCCCTTGGACTGAAAGCTTGGGAGCACCGCTGAACATAATTATGGAAAGGGGCATAATGGTCTTGTCTTTCATTTTGTGCGTCAGTTTGAGCAAACTACACATTCCGCATGGGGATTAATTGATTAGCTGATCTTTCTTTATTGGTGAAATGGTATCTGTTGTTTTTTGTGGCCTGTTTAGAAGGCAAACATCAGACCCCATAGAAAATAATTATTGTAATTAAGTTTTTGGAGACAAAGAGACTTCAAATTTGCAAGGTATTTAAAGGAAATTTTTGAAGTGACACAATTCTTGTTTTCATCATGCAAACTGGTCTGCTCAATTTCACACTTGAACGCAGGAGATTAAATCATATTTTCATCAGAGAACAGGATTAAGTGGAGCTCAGGAATCACGATGAATCCATTAATCAGATTTATTCAATATTTTCCTATCAACTCATTTATCCAATGTGATGAGCCAGGGTGTAGAATTATAGGCATATGAACTGGCAACAAGATACTGCAGGCCCACTAGGGGGTTTTATAAAAGCCTGCAAAACATGAGACTTGGTGGCATATAAGTAACAATGCTTTTCTCTTGGGAAGGATAAAACAATGGGTTAACATTTGATCCAAAAGCAAGTGTTTTAAGACTTGCTTTGTGGCTATAAATACAAAATATTTTAGTATGACTTGACTAGATGCAAAACTTCCTCACAGACCTGTGCATTTTTGGTCTTGCGATCTAAAGTCAGTATTTCACACATCAGGGGACTTGATGATGGAGCTGAAAAAAGTAGCTTAAAAATAGCTCTTACACAAAAATATCAGCATTGAAACAATTGCAAAGAGACACAAAGAAAGATTTGCACACCATCACTGCTTACGCTTCATTTCAGCGTCAGAGAAGAATTTAAAAAAATTACAACACTGAAGACAGCAACATAACTCATTTCTGAATATTACTTCCTTTTTATTTGTGGCAAGTAGTTGGTTAGGATACATGTCTTTGAAGTTTTAAAAAGACTGTTTCCAGTTTGACAAGAAACAGGTTTGTGAAAATTACTATTTAAAAAAAACATGAGAAAGCTCATTACTATTTCAGTAAGAGTAAATAAACATCCACCAGTCCACCAGTCTTACAAAGCTATATGCACTTTGAGGGACAGCACTGTAATACACAAGATGTTTCTTCTATAGAATCACTAGGTCCCCACATACAATTATTGCATGTGGAGCATGCACAGAATACTTTCAAGAAATTTATTTTGTTTTGACTATTACTATATTTCTGATCAATTCTTGTTTTAAGAGGCATGAGCCTGATACAGTACATAGACCACCCCTGGTTTCAGATGGTTCAATTCCTGCATACTTTTATGGAACACAATACAGCATAAAATGTATGTTTGTAAGTACAATCAAACGTTTGCATGTTGGATCTTTAAAATTAATCTTAATAAGGAATCTCATTCTTGTACACGAGTTGGTAGTGGATTGCAAGAAAAGTAATTTGTAGAATGTCTTCAAGATGGCTTTTTGGAGCACTTGCAGTAGAGCCCACTATGGAATAAGCAATACAGGATTTAGTGTTGTGCAATGAGGCAGACTTGATAAGGGAGCTTAAGGTGAAGGAACTCTTAGGAGGCAGTGATCATAATATGATCGAATTTACCCTGCATTTTGAGAGGGAGAAGACAGAATCAGAGGTAACAGTATTACAGCTGAATAAAGGCAACTACAGAGGCATGAGGCAGGAACTAAGTAGAATCGACTGGGAGAACAGCAGAGTAGGAAAGACACTGCAAGAGCATTGGCAGGAGCTGCTGAGTGTAATTCTGGAGACACAGCAGAGATTCATCCCGAGGAAAAAGTACAAGGAGGATTAGGCAACCATGGCTGACTAGGAAAGTCAGGAATAGCATAGAAACAAAAGAAAAAGCACGTAATGTGGCGTCGGGCAGTGGGAAACCAGAGGATTGGATAGCTTACAAAGTTGAACAGTGGGCAATGAAAAAGAAATAAGGAGTGAGAAGATTAAATATGGGGGTAATCTAGCCAGTAACATAAAAGAAAACTAAGAGTTTCCTTAGATGTATATAGGCAAAAGAGAGGCAAAAGTGCACATTTTGGCCACTGGAAAATTATGCTGGAGATATATTAGTTTGGAACAAGGAAATGGCTGAGGAACTGAATAGTTACTCTGCATCAGTCTTCACTATGGAAGACACGAGCAATATCCCAAAAATTCATGAGTGTGAGGCAAAGCTGAGAATGGTGGCCATCACCAAGGAGAAGGTGCAAGAAAAACTGTATGGCTTGAGGATGGATTTATTCACCTGGATCAGATGGACTACAGCTCAGAGTTCTCAGGGAGATAGCTGAAGAGATAATGGAAGCATTAGTGGTGATCTTTTAGGAATTGCAAGAAACAGAGAGGGTCCCAGAGGACTGGAAAATCACTAACGTGTCACCCCTATTTAAAAATGGAGCAAGGCAAAAGACAGAAAATTCCAGACCGATCAGCCTAACCTCGGTCATGGGTAAGATCCTGGAATCTGCTATGAAGGATGAGATTTTTGAATACTTGGAAGTGTAGTGTATGGTAAAATAGGGCAAAGTCAGCTTGGTTTCATCAAAGGGAGATCATGCCTGACAAATTTATAGAATTCTTTGGGGACGTAATGAGCAGGTTAGACCAAAGACAGCCAATGGATGTTATCTATCTGGACTTCAAGAAGGCCTTTGACAAGGTGCCACACAGGAGGCTACTGAGTAAGATAAGGGCCTATGGTGTCAAAGGCAAAGTGCTAACATGGATAGAAATTTGGCTGCCTTGCAGAAAGCAGAGAGTGGGGAGAAAAGGATCCTTCTCAGGGCGACAGCCGGTGACAAGTGGTGTTCTGTAAGGTTTAGTGTTGGGGCCACAACATTTCACTTTATACACTGAAAATCTAGAAGAAGGAACTGACGGCATTTTGGCTAAGTTTGCAGACAATACAAAGATCGGTAAAGGGACAGGTAGCATTGAGGTGGTGGGAAGGCTGAAGGAGGATTTGGACAGGTTAGGACTGTGGGCAAAGAAATGGCAGATGGAGTACAAGGAGAGAAAAAGTGTGAGGTCATGCATTTTGGTAGGAAGAATAGAGGGATGGACTATTTTCTAAATAGGGAGAAAATTCAAAAGTCTGAAATGCTAAGAGAGTTGGGAGACCAGGATTATCCTTGAAAGTTGCCACCCAGGTTGACAGGGTTGTTAAGAAGGCATACAGTGTTTTAGCTTTTGTGAATAGAGGGATCGAGTTCCGGAACCATGAGGTTATGCTACAGCTGTATAAAACTCTTGTGCGGCTGCACTTGGAGTATTGTGTACAGTTCTGTTCACTGCATTTTAAGAAGGATGTGGAAGCTTTGGGTGCAGAGGAGATTTACTAGGATGTTGCCTGGTATGGAGAGAAGGTCTTACGAGGAAAGGCTGAGTGACTTGAGGCTGTTTTCATTAGAGAGAAGATGGTTGAGAGGTGACTTAATAAAGATATATAAGATAAGACCATAAGACATAGCAGTGGAAGTAAGGCCATTCGGCCCATCGAGTCCAGTCCACCATTCAATCATGGCTGATGGGCATTTCAACGCTATTTACCAGCATTCTCCCCGTAGCCCTTAATTCCTTGTGACATCAAGAATTTACCAATCTCTGCCTTGAAGAAATTTAGTGTCCCGGCCTCCACTGCGCTTTGAGGCAATGAATTCCACAGGCCCACCACTCTCTGGCTGAAGAAATGTCTCCGCACTTTTGTTCTGAATTGACCCCCTCTAATTCTAAGGCTGTGTCCACAGGTCCTGAGTCTCCTCGCCTAACGGAAACAATTTCCTAGCGTCCACCCTTTCCAAGCCATGTATTATCTTGTAAGTTTCTATTAAGTCTCCCCTTAATCTTCTAAACTCCAATGAATGCAATCCCAGGATCCTCAGCCATTCCTCGTATGTTAGAGCAACCATTCCAGGGATCATCTGTGAGAATCTCCGCTGGACACGCTCCAGTGCCAGTATGTCCTTCCTGAGGTGTGGGGACCAAAACTGGACACACGCCTCCAAATGGGGCCTAACCAGAGCTTTATAAAGTCTCAGTAGCACAACGGTGCTTTTACATTCTAACCCTCTTGAGATAAATGACAATCTCCCATACTGAGCATAAACCTGTCTAAATTCAATGTTAAAACGCGAATTCGTCAAAGAAACAAAGAAATAAGAAGAAAACTGCACTAAACAACCGGCGACTGCCGTCTGCCCATAATCAGAGGGTTAGATAGGGTGGATAGGGAGAGCCTTTTTCCAAGTATGATGACGGTGAGCACGAGGGGGCATAGCTTTAAATTGAGGGGTGATAGATATAGGACAGATGTCAGAGGTAGTTTCTTTACTCAGAGAGTAGGAAGGGTATGAAATGCTTTGCCTGCAACGGTAGTAGATTCGCCAATTTTAAGTACATTTAAGTCGTCATTGGACAAGCATATGTACATACATGGAATAGTGTAGGTTAGATGGGCTTCAGATTGATATGACAGGTCGGCGCAACATCGAGGGCCAAGGGCCTGTACTGTGCTGTAATGTTCTATGATTCTCTCAAGGTAAACTTGCAGTTTGAGTCAGCAGTCAGAAAGCCAAATGCAATGATGGCACTTATTTTGAGAGGAATTGAATATAAAAGCAGGGATGTATTTCGGAGGCTCTATAAGGCTCTGGACAGAACACATTTGGAGTATTGTGCAGTTTTGGGCCCCATATCTCAGGGAGGATTTAATGGCCCTGGAGGCAGCTCATGAAAATGGTCTCAGGAATGAAAACTTTAACATATGAGGAACAGTTGAGGACTCTGGGTTTATACTCGAAGGAGTTTAGAAGGACAAGGGGGACCTAATTGAAACATACAGAATACTGAATGACCTGGACAGAATGGATGTCGAGGAGAGCCCAGGACCCGAGGGCACAGGCTTACAGTAAAGGGAAGATCTTTTAGTACAGAGATAAGGAGAAACTTCTTCAGCCAGACAGTGTGGTATCTATGGAATTCATTGGCAGAAAAGGCTTTGGAGGCCAGGTCATTGAGTACATTTAAGACAGAGATAGATAGGTTCTTGAGTATCAAGGGAATCAAGGGTTACAGAAAGTGTGGGAGAATAGGGTTGAGAAACTTATCAGCCATGATTGAATGGCATAGTAGACTCAAAGGGCTGAATGGCCTAATTTCTGCTCCTATGTCTTATGATCTATTTGTAAGTTAGACATTTGTAATTGTAAAGATACCAACTGTAGAAGAGAAGAAGAAGAACTCAACTGCCTACAATGAGTTCTGGACCTACAAGATATTTTCAACGCTGTAGTTCAATCATATTTAGAAGATTATATGAAAAGAAATAAAACAAAGCAGACTGGATATCAAAGCAATGCACCAGTGAAATTAGTATACAAAGTTAAGACTTGACTCCACCAAAATTATTCACATTAATTGCATAGAAAGCTGCCCAAACATTGTTTGTCAAGGTTACTGAATCAATAAATTGATAAATTGTGGTTAGCACTGCTGCCTCACAGCGCCTGAGACCTGGGTTCAATTCCCGACTCAGGCGACTGACTGTGTGGAGTTTGCACGTTCTCCCCGTGTCTGCGTGGGTTTCCTCCGGGTGCTCCGGTTTCCTCCCACAGTCCAAAGATGTGCGGGTTAGGTGAGTTGGCCATGCTAAATTGCCCGCAGTGTTAGGTAAGGGGTAAATGTAGGGGTATTGGTGGGTTGCGCTTCGGCAGGTTGGTGTGGACTTGTTGGGCCGAAGGGCCTGTTTCCACACTATAAGTAATCTAATCTAATCTAATCTGGTATGCCTTTGCTAATGAACTAATGAGACATGTTTTATGTTCCATTACCTCTGTGAGTCAAGTCACAAGACAATAATGTTCAGAAATGATTGAGGGAACCATTCTATTTCATGATACCTTATTTCACCTTGTATCCATTATTTTTGATGCACCATTAGTTAGCATCCTTGTCAAACAACTACAGGTATAATTGGCAAGTATAATGTGGCAAGTATAATTATGAATTTACAAAACTGACATCAGTTTCTATAGTTGCATTTGAAAAGTTCACTTCAATCAATGAAGTGAATTCTAAGACACAGCCTACTTCAGCTGAATTCAAAAATATTCTTGCCCAACATCAATTTGAATTAAACAAACTGCTAAATCAAACAATGCTGTCAGCTACTCTATATACAAGATCTACACATTTCTCACTTTGTCTTTAATTTTTTAAAAATCCCAACTTTTAGAGGGGTGTGGTTGAGTATTACATCGTGAAAGCTCAGTATCAGACTGTTACAGCAACACAGGCATACTTTGCATGGGTCTGAACACTTTGAGAGGAAGGAAGGTTTAGTGCTAGCAACTGGTCAAGAGAGCAGAAAATAAATGTCATAAATCAAGATGGACAGAACATTGGTTTAGAGCTTTTTTAAAAAAACTGACTTATTTTTTAAAATTGCCATATAGATACATTCAGCCTCACTAATTCTTCTGAACTCCTACATCATCATATTTAGAAAAGCTGCCCAAGGTAATTTTGTGTGACAGAAAAGGACCAGAGGGCATCATTTCAAAATAAGGGGTTACACATTTAAGACAAAGACGAGGAGGAATTTCTTCTGAGTGCAGCGTATCTGTAGAATGTTTTACCACACAGGACTGATCGAAAGTGAATTGAAAGTCAATTGAAAACATTGCTGAGGTGGCCAGTTTTTAAATCAGTAAGGGAATTAAGGGTTCTAGTGAAAAGGCAGGAAAGTGGAATGAAGGATTATCTGATCAAGCATTATCACATTAAATGCCATAGCAGACTCAAATGGGCTAAATGCCCTACATCTGTTTCCATTTTGAATGTTGTAATCATTCTTACTACTATATTACACAATAATTACCTTGCACCTATACTGTGATGCATTGAAGATCGTATGAAATGCCCATCATACTCTTCTGGGCTGTTTGAAAAGTTCAAAATTCATACTGTTTATATCAAAAAATTAATCTTACCTTGATGATTGTTATATAGTCGAGCAGAGGTACTCTTAAAACAGCAATTAATTAGAAAGTACAGTTAATCAAAGGAAGAAGAGTCAAAACTCTTTTCAATTACTCATTAATGAGTATTTCCTGAATATTATACAAAGATTAATTGTGTACAGGGATGACGTGTCTTAACATGGAAGTAGGACTCTGACTTACATAGAGCAAAGCTCTTTTCACAGTTCAGACATATGTCCACAGATTTGCATATGACATTCCTTGAGACATTTCAAATTTTTTCTCAAGTCTTAATATGATACGCTATCTTATTTGAATATTGCAAATAACCAGATCAATTAACTAAATAATTTAGAAAGCTGGGTTCCTATTCTCATTGTATAGTAGAATAGAAAGACATAGTTCTGCACCTCCTGATGCTGCCTGGCTTGCTGTGTTCTCCTAGCCTCCTTCCTGTCTGCTTTGAATTCCAGTATCTGCAGTTTTTTTTGTCTCTTACCAAGTTTATTCCTTACACAAACAAACTTCCTGATGAAGGGCTCTGGCCCGAAACATCGAATTTCCTGTTCCTAGGATGCTGCATAACCTGCTGTGCTTTAACCAGCAACACATTTTCAGCTCCTTACACAAACAGGCCCAACCATCAGGATCTCTTTTCCCCTCAATTAACCAATCCTTCCACAATTTTCAGATCTTTAAATGTATGCGACAACTCTCCTTTCTCTAAATTTCTGCTCTTTTCCCTCTTTTGATTTTGCTGATGCCCTCACCTTGCACTTAATAAGTGTGAGGGTCCGAGCCTTCCTTTCCAATTTCAGAATTTGATAAATTCAATTAAACCTTCAAATAAAAAACTTTGGATGCCCTGTCAATTCATCTAAATTCCTGATAAACATGCTTTACATTGATTTATTTGAACTGGTACTTGCAGGTCACCCATGGGAGATGGAACTTGTAGTTCAAATGTGTTTTTTCAAAATAAAAAAAGTTGCCTGCAACACTTCTCTATTCTCCACGCTTTGATTTTATGGACTTAATTTTATATTGTGTTTGGCATCAAATTGCTACTCGCAGATCCTAATTCCGAGGACTGTTTTCCTTGTGATTACCTTTTTAAAAGCACTTAATGTGTTTTGATCAGAATACTAAAATAATCTGATCCAATTTATGCTACTCTCCTGAAAATTCTACACCTTAACATTAATTTTGAACTAGCTTGCAGAGACTTTGTATAAAACATGTTGAATTGCTTTCCATCAGACGTTTTCATTCGTGATGCCTTATTCAGATGTTGAATGTTGCATTATGATGTCATCCCGTACCTGTCAGGCAAGGAGGAAGTGTTTGAGCCAGGGAGTCATGGTTTACTAAAGAAGTTGAATCTGTTGTCAAAGGAAGAAGGTGGCTTATGTTAGGATGAGAAGTGAAGGCTCAGTTAGGGCACTTAAAAGTTCCAAATTAGCCAGGAAAGACCTAAAGTCAGAGCTAAGAGGAGCCAGGAGGGGACATGAAAAGTCATTGGAAGTTTTCTATAAGTATGTCAGGAATAAAAGGACTAGAGAAAGGATAGTAGTGAGAAGTTGTGCGTGGAGTCCAGGGAAGCACTAAATGAAAATTTTCTGTCGGTATTCACACTGGAAAAGACAATGTTGACGAGCAGAATACCAAGATATGGGCTACTGGACTAGATGGGATTGAGGTTCACAAAGAGGTGGTATTAGCAATTCTGGAGTGTGAAAATAGTTAAGACCCCTGGGCTAGACGGGATTTATCCTAGGATTCTCTGGGAAGCCAGAGAGAAGACTGCAGAGCCTTTGGCTCTCACTTTTTAAAAAAGTTGGGAAAGGTTCCAAAATGTCAAAATGACATTCCCTGAACTGATATGGATCAGTCAGCATTAGAGTCAGCCTGCAGAACCAAATTCAAATATCATTCATTCAATCTTCTGTTCTCCCAAGAGTAGACAGAAGTTTCTTTACATTAGATATTGAGATGACCAAAACTGCATTCTGTCCCTGCTGTAAAACATGTACCCCAGCTTTCAACAAAATTCCTTTCTCTTGCAACAAGTTGGAGTTGAATCAAACTATTTTCAATGTTGGTGTTATTTCTGACTCAAAACTGAGTTTACAACCACACATCCATAATTCATACTTTCATATCTACCTCCCTACCACCATACAACCTGGTTTCAACTCATTTGTTGAGAATGATTGCCTATTCCCATGTTACCTCTGGACTTGACTTCTGGCTAACCTCCCACGTCTGTAAACCTGGGGTCATCTCGTGCTCTTGTTCCATGTCCTAAGTTCAATCCATCCACTGCCCTTGTTTGATGACCAACATTGCTCACGGCTAAGCATTTGGAAGAATTTTTCCCATCTTCTCTGACTAGACTCATGATTTTGAATACCTCTGTCAAATCTCCTCTCAGATTCTTGGGGAGTAGTCTGAACTTTTCCAATATATCTATGTGACTGAAGCATCTCGTTCGCTTGTGTCTTTTTTGGGCTCATTGTAATGCGTCATGCCTCTAAAGTGTAATGTGCAGATCTGGATACAGAACTCTAGCTGACACCTAATTCATGTTTCATGGAATTTTAACATTACTAATATGGGCATGAGAGAAGTTAAGAATAGGAAACTGCATACTTCATGAACTGTGCTCTCAGCCTGTCAAGCCACCTTCAAAGAATTACTCACATGTACATCCAGGTCCTTGTATTTCAGCACCCTATTCAGAACTGAGCCCTTTATTTTAAACTGTTTCTCCATGTTCTTTCTATCAAAATGTATCACTTCACAATTTTCTGCATTAGATTTAATGTTTCATATTCATAAACAGAGAAACAGGCCTTTTGGTTCATCATGTTGACAATGACCAAATACCATTCTAATTCCATTTAATCCCACTTGGTCCAAAACCAACTATGATCTGGCACTTTAAGTGCTCATACAGATGCTTCTGAAATGTTACGAGAGTACTGCTTCCACAACCTCTCAGTCTGTGCATTCGATATTTTTAACAGCTGAGTGAAAAAAACCTTTCCTCAGATCTCCTCTGAACTACTGAACCAGTTAATCCTCACCTTAAATTTACACGTCTGATCTTAGACATCTGTCCTGCAGAAAAGAGAGTTTTGAGAAGATTGTGGCTCAGGTTGAGGTTCTGTATTTACGTTTTATCCTGGTGGCTAGTTTTCTACCTGTTTGTCCAATGTAGTGTTTGTTATGACATTGTGACAAACACTACACTGGACAAACAGGCTGAAAACTAGCCATCAGGATACATGTACATCAACTAGCCACAAAAAGACATGACTCACTCTCACTAGCATTCTTAAATACAGATGAGGAAGGACACCACTTCAACCGAGACAACATATCCATCCTAGGGCAAGCCAAACAGAGACATGAACAAGAATTCCTAGAGGGATGGCATTCCAATTGGAAGTCTATCAACAAACACATTGACTTGGACCCCATTTACCACCCTCAGTAAAACAAGAAATGGCATCTCCACAGGAAATGACATCAACAACCCAAGGAAACCTAAAGACAGAAATAGAGAGCAGGTCATTAATACCAGTGCTTCATCGGAGGCTCACTGATGTTGTCACCTAGTATGGCAACGAAACGTCTGAAAATTAATTTTCCAGCTCAGCGAGTAAACTTACATACATGGAGCAAAGATTCTCATGATCTATCCTGTGTGGTCTGCCCATTCCACTAATTTGTTCAAGGCTTTGTGTAGGTCAACACTATCCCCCTCACAGTTCACAATATTTCCAGGAGCTCTAATTATGCTCAGTACTACGAAGCAAATACTACTTATGGGCTTTTCAACCTTGACGTTCTTTGCTGCACTAACGCATTAAAAGCTCAGAGTTTTTCCAAGTCCCTCTTGGCTTCCCCAAAAACAGTACCAATGCTCTGCTTACTTTTACATTGCCCTAGTCTTCTTCAAATCTGACTTTAACACATATACTTAATAAGTCCTAGAACCGCTTCCTGAGTTTACTCTAACAACAATCATCTAAAGAAAAGATCTTTGTTCTAAAGCAAACTGCTTTAAAATTCCTTACTACAGCTGTCAGGTACTTATAGTGTTAGAATGTGTTTCAACCTTAGGGTCATGTGGTTAGCATAATACCAACAGAAATGCTACAAGCAAATTTCATTAAATAAAATTACACCCATAACCATAGAGATAAATAGAAAGACTTCTGTTACTTACTTGGGGATAAGAGAAAGCTGTCCAATACTTGAATGATGCCACACTGCATGCGCCAAGGCCAGAACATAGCTACAGTACATCTCACAATAAGACTGGTGGCAAGCTGTGAAATCAAATAGCTGAAATGGGTATCCTACCCATTCTGTATCCGAGGTCAATGTTGCACTGTTGATGACATTCACAATGCGATCATTCAGTACTATCCAGTAGGGTTCCTTCAAACAAAAGAACAAAAATACTTTGCAAATAAAATCTTACTTAGAAGGCATTTTCAAATTTGATATCCTAAATGTTGCAGCAAACACATTTTCAACTTATTTAAATGACAAATCAGAGTGTCCATAATCGTTGTAACATTTAACCCAAAAATGGACTTCTGACCATATACTTTTGCTATCACTAAGCCCACCTCTATCACATCACTTGACTTCATTCTAACGCCATCCACCAGATCAAGATGCCCTCATAGGCATTTGTTATCTCTAGACTTGACAAACTAATACATGGAGGCCAGTCTCCTATCCATCTTCTAAGGCAATTTGTAACACTGTTATACATTTGCTTGCTTGCACCAAACATTGTCCAGTCACCCTCATGTCTGCTGAAATAAACTGGCTAAGCAGTGCCTTGATTTTAAAATTTTATCATCTTAAATCTCTGTGGAACTTGCCTCTGCCTCCAACACCCACCCTCAATTTCCTTCAATCACAACTCAAATATCTGAACTCAACCAGTTTTAACTTCTTCAGCGATTTTAATTGCTCCTATATTCGCAGCCGCATCTACAGGTGCCTGAGATACAAGCAGTGGAATATCCTCCTTACAGCTCACTCTTTCCTCTTTATGAAACATCGAAGGCACTACGTAAATACAATTTGATATTTACTGAACCTCAAGGCATTTGCCGGCATGTTCACAACTAATTTAAAATGTTAATTGATACACAGCCAAACATTAATAATTTCACTAATCTGAGAGACTGCAACTGAATTTGTCCTACAAATCTTAATGCAATTCCATAATGAGTTTCTCAGTTGACTGGTGGCAGCAGTCAACTTCCACATCATCCTCATTTTTGCAGACTGAAAGCATGATTGTTCTTACATCTTGTCCTCGGATATCAGAATTGCAGTAACTGGTGTGCTGCTATATCAATACAGCAGCCTACCCTTTTCAGTATATTCCTGTTTAACCATGTAAAATGGACTCTCGAAAGAGAAATAGCTTGATTTTTCCAGATATCTTCCAACCTATTTTTCCAGGTATAATCTGGCTTCAGGAAGTGAAGTACTTATCCATCTTTGGATGAATATTGCAAACATGCTGGGATACATAACACCACTAAACCATCTTTTGACAATTCTACTCTTTCCAATTCATTTTCTTGCCTGTGTTAATTAGGCATCAGGTATTTTACAGTAAAGAGTGAGTGAATTGAAAACAGCCCAGCAGTTGTAGGATAAACATGACACCCATAAGCTCCCTAACTCAATATCACTACTTCAGCAGCAGAAATGTACTCCACCAATATGTAGCATTTTTCCACTATATTATGAAGACAAGATTTATAGGGATATGATAAAAGCATCTACAACACTGTTCCAGTAACACTGCTTGTACTTGCAACTTCTTTCTTATATACAATCAAAGGTTGCATAACCCACCCAGTGTGCTCCTGTCTAACTCATTATTTGTATGTCAAGCTGAAGTTTATTAATGGAAGAATTATTTACAATGAAACTCCACAGCATTTTATTATACTATACTTTTACTCAGATGAAGCATGTTAATATGACAATCAAGTTTGCTGGTTGTACCTGACTAGTAGTTTATTAACTATCCAGTAGTGCACAGAATTCAATTTATCCTGAAGTGACCTGGTTTCAGGTGCTGAAAAGTTAGTTGGCTACTTCAATTGCCACGTTTTCTGCCAAAATCAGCTCAGAATGTTAATTAAGCTGCATTTTTAAAAATGGCAGCATTAAGCATTGGGAGATGTGCCGGCATGTAATTTGATGCTGTGCCCCCCATAGCTGATGTCAACATTGGAGGGCTTCAGTTGGATCTCCAACATTAGCAGCCCCTCACATTTCACTTCGTTGCTCGGTAAGTTTGCTCCTTGCTATTGATTAGTTTGGTCATTCAAAAATCCCAGTGTGGTGTCTGGAACACAACATGTCAACTCAAGGTGCTACTAAAGGGAATTCAAGATGGTCCACCAGGAATTGAAAATCCCAATAATTTTCATAGCAAACAAAAAAATGCCCCAATGGTAATTTTTACTTTTCAGATATATTTTGCGGTAAAAAGGAGAGAAAAAAAACCCAATAGAAATGCCTGAAAAGATTCAATAATTTTGAGGTGAGCAATTCAACCAAAGATGACCTTTGATACTTTCAAAACATGGAGGAAATTGAGCAATCATCTAGTTTTGAAAGTGTCAGACAAGAGCCTGCACTATTAGGTGAGCACATTGGTTACTTATTGACATGACTGGATAGCCTGGCCCCCACCAGATGCGAAAATATTTTACATTGTTTACACCACCAGGCTTCATCTTCCATGGGGGCCGAAAATACTCTCAGGGTTTATGTAAAATCCATATTCCAAGTTTTTAAAATAATATTTCTGCTATCACACAGCATCCAGATTAGTATTCTTCCATCAAGCCAACAGTGAGGATACACTTGATGTGGACTTAACTCTTTCCCAGCCAAACTTTCTTAACACTGAAGTGCTGGTTTGCTATAAACAGAGGCTAGGCCGCAAAACAGGTTAGAGAAACTATGAATGAAAGGGAGGTTAAAAAAAGAAATGAACAGAATTTTTAAACTTAAGTTCTAAACTCTGATTTAATATTTATATCTAAATAAAGGAATCCATAACATTGTTGTGCATTAATACAAATATTGATGTTCAACGTAGTACAATTGACACTGCTTTAAAAGTTTGTTAAGTCTAGAGGTCTGCCATTTCCTGGACTTGCTGTCAAGTAAAGCTTAATATATTTCAGATATTAAATGTAATGGAATGAAATATAGCTTTCTCATGCATAACTGTTCTTGATCTTCTATGCAAACTTGTTGCCAGAACAACAACTACTACAGCAGCTGCAATTTTGTTTTCAGTTAACATTGGAAAGTAAAACAGGCTGAAATGGCTGCTTTCTGGAATTTCCAAGTTTAGAACTATTGAATGTCTTTGATTTACTATGTCGGAAAAATCTGCTAATGTGAGTATGTCCCACAATTCTTTATAGTTAACACTATTTTTTTTTAATCGCTGCAAATGTGTTGCTGGTCAAAGCACAGCAGGCCAGGCAGCATCTCAGGAATAGAGAATTCGACGTTTCGAGCATAAGCATCAGGAATCACTCTACTATTTTTTTTATGTTAGCTTTTCACTACCCCTAATTTATAACGATGTTGCTTCCATATTGAGCACATTTTCATCATCTTACTTGATGCTAAGGCCTGTAAGCCTTTGCTGTGCCGAACAAACCCTATCGTTTAATATTACATGGAGCAAACCACACTGACTTAAAACTGATATCTGTCGGGGAAACCACAGGAGGCAACTAAGAACAGTCATCCACTCAACATTTCTGGCAATAGCAATCATCAGCATTATCATGTCAATGGAAAGCTAATGGTTTCTCAGAAAAAAATTTAACTGCAGACAGACTTTGAAAGCTTCACACAAGATTATTTTCAATTAACACATTTACTTGGAATTATTATTTAACCCTGAATTCAGTTGCCACGAGAGTCTTATTTGCATCAACTATTAGTACTTACTAAATTTCTTACTACATTTAAAAACTTACAGGCAATGCAGTTATGACAAGTCCAATTGCATTCATCCAGGCAGTAATGTTTTCTCTCGGTACCAACGGCTGACTGGAAGAAAAATAGTACAGAAACAAATGACAAAGTACAAGCATGAAAGCAAAACACTGTGGATGAAAAAAATAGTAGTAAAAATAGAAAATGCATAAAATCTTCAGCAGATCAGGCAGAAAATGTACAATCTTGAAATAGAGATAATATTTCAGGCAGATGACTTGGCATCAGAACAGCAGATCATGGAAAGACATCAACCTGAAACATTAATAAGATTTCTCTCTTCACAGATGCTAGCAGATGTGCTGTGTTACAATCCCATCCAATGTAATCTCTGGACAAGTCAAATCCCAGGGTGAAAGCTGGTTTGTCAGTTCATATTTTGCTTTTTTCTAAATTTAACAAGGCAGTCTTTCATTGAAACACAAAGATGTGCTGCAAATCCGATTTCATCAATAAAAGTTTATTATGCAAAGGAAAAGATAAACTAAATTTTGACACATATCAAAAAATTTCAAAACACATTTAAAAATACAATCCCATCTCTGCCAACACTTGCATGTAACAGTATACAAACACCAGAGAGTTTGTATCTTTATCATTACTAGGGTTCCCTTAACTGCTTTTTTTTTACCCATTTCCCAGTCTTGAGTGTCTGGTAGCCTCTTCATTGATTATTCACACACGTGAGCTTAGACTTCCACAGCTTCACATAACATTTCAAACACTTCTGGTCTGCAACTTTCAAACTAAAACTCTTACAATGAGGTAACCTATTTCCTAACAGTTCTCAACTCTACGTTTTCCACATAAAGGACCGTTTCATACATCCAATTTTCTACACAACCTTGAACTGAAACTAGAAGGCTTCCAAACAATGGGTTTTCCTCCCTGAGTAAAAATAAACAATCTTGATCCCTTTAAACTGAAAGCAAACTATGCCACTGAGTATTTACTGTGCTTGCTAATAAAATTCTTATTCAAATAAATCCCCTTCATCTCCACTACTTCCAGACTCCCTTTCCCATACTGACATTTCTTTCAAATAACAGCTCCAAAATTACTGACAAGTTAATCAATAAATCCCCTCATACACAGAGGCCAAAATGCACATGTGCCACTAATACAAAATCCAAACTTGAATAACCAATGGTCATTTTTATCTTTTGAAAGGAACATGCTCAACAGCATTCTTCAAAAAAGGTGAAAGCCTGAAACTTGTAACCATCATGGAAATCAAGCAAATCAAATTTTAGCCAAGTATTTTGCTCTTACATTATGTAAATACAATTCATTCACATTTTAAACGCAACATGCTTTTTAAAAGCCATCACTGTCCAAAGTGAAGAAAGATAGTTTCCAAACAAAGTTACCTCTTAAGTACAACGTTAAGAAGTGCATTTCCAACTTCTTTTCCCGGAACAGATAATGCCATAAGTTCCACACAGGTTACATGAAGGGCATGTGCTGCTGGATTTGGAAATTCATTGAATCTCCAGTCACAGTTTGGAAATGGACCAGGCGATTTACCTGCCATGGGTGGTGTACTGATTAAGGGAAATATGACTGAATGTGTAACAGTAATTAAAGACTTTCACAAGTAGAAGAAATACATATCAAACTTAACCAAACTTCATTCATGAAGTACACTGAAAAAAGTAACGGACAAACCAATTATACAACATTTAAAAATAATTCATCTAATGAAGCTAATATTTACAAATCAAAACAACATAAAGTATGGGGAGGTAATGGCCTACCGGTATTATTGTTGGACTGTTAACCCAGAGATCCAGATAACATTCTGGGGGCCCGGGTTTGAATCCCATCATGGCAGGTGGTGAAATTTGAATTAACTGAACACCTGGAATTAAGAATCTAATAATGACTGAGGATTCATTGTCGATTATCAAAAAAAAACACCATCTGGCTCACTAATGTCCTTTAGGAGAGGAAACTGCCATCCTACCTGTTCTCATCAACAGGTATCTCCAGACCCACAGCAATGTGGTTGACTCTTAACTGTCCTCTGAGCAATTAGGGACAGGCAATAAAAGCTGCCCATGAATGAATTTAAAAAGTGTTTCCTTGGTTCATGCTCCATTTGAATTATTGGCACCAGAATACCTAAACCTCAGCAAAACAAATATATTTCCACTTCTATTGATGAATTTTATCGTTATGTGGATTGAATAGAAATTAGACAAATGTAGTTATAATGGCATAAACTATAAATAAATTACTATAGTGACTGGAACTGTCAATGCCCAGTTGCTTTTGCCACATAAGATCATAAGAAATAGGAACAGGAGTAGGACATTCAACTTCTGGAGCATACTCTGCATTCAACAGGATCATGGATCATCCAACGCTCCTCATGCCCATTTTCCTGCCCTTTTCCCCATATCCCGTTATTATCAAGACTCCATCTCAGCCTTAAATATACACAAGAACTTGGTACTACAGCTTTTTGTGGTGAGGAGTTCCAAAGACTCTCAATCCTCAGAATAAATTCCTCCGACTCTTAGTGAACCTTCTCTGAACTGCCTCCAATGAAATAATATCATTTCTTAGATAAGGGGGACCAAAACTTCTTACAATACTCCAGATATGGTCTCAACAGCATTTTGTACTACTGCAGGAGTTCTCTATTCCTATACAGGAATCCCCCACAATGTGAAAGTAGAGCGTTCCCATGACACCTTTCATAAGCTGAAATGGCATAAAGCAACGAAGCCTTAATTTATGTGGGAAACATTTCACCTTTCTTCGTAAAAGTGAAAATCCTCTTGGATTTCTTTTGGTTACCAAAAAAAAATGGTCCTAATGTAGGTCTTTTGTAAAAGTGAAGTGGCATAAAGCGAAATTTTGAAAAGGAGAGGATAGCTGTACTCCAACTCCCTTGAAATAGGAGCCAACATTCCATGAGCCTTCCTGATTACCTGCTGCACCTGCAAGCTAGCTTTCAGAGTTTTTTTCTCATAAATAGCCCCAAAGTCCCTTTCTGTTGAAGATTTCTCTATTTAAATAATATTTTTTGCTCTCCCTTCCAAAATGAACACTTCATATTATTCTCCATTTCTTATCTTTTTGCCCATTTACTTAACCTATCAATATCTCCCTGTAAACTGTTTGTAACCCTCTGGCAAGCTGTCCTTACACCTACACTTGGACACCATTTCCAAAACTTCTGCATGCAGCAATGAACAACTTCATACTGACAGTAATGATTAAAGTTTCTTATGAGAATGATAAAAAAGTCTTTCAAACTCTGGAGAAAATTCAAGATTACATTAACAAACTTTCAGTCAATTTATTTCCTTCAAAAGGTATTTTCTGGCTCTTATATACAGATACTCTTAATAAATTACATTAAGTATGGCAGGACTTCTTTCTATAAATATAGATTTGCTGCACAAGACAAACTAATTAGCACAGAGGAAGGATATTCTCCACCAATCGACCAATTAACTTGCAGTAGTACGTGTCATCAGGAACCCACGGATTGTCTTCTCGTGCATTCATGGCAGATTTCAGGTAAGTTTCACTTAAACACCAGCCTTGTAGTCGGTTATCTTTTAGAGAGCCAATGACTGCATGAACAAGCTTGCGTTTAAGATTTGTGCGATCTCGCAGATGTCTCTCATAGTAATGAAGTGTGTTGTATAGGTAGGTGACAGGTCGGTCTATAGTGGAAGCAAAAATGCAATTGAACATTGATCCTTCACTTCAATTAATTTTAAGCAAAAACATTTAAAATAAGAATACAAACTCTCCAAAATCAGGAATGTAAGTAAATGTATTCAAAGACTTGTTTTAAAGACACACTAGGAAAATTAACAATAGGCTTCATATAGAAAAAAAGGTTAACGGTAGATTTGATACAGGTGCTCAAAGTCACAAAGGGTACATACAGAATAAATAAAGAGACAATGCAGTGGCAGAAGGGTAAGTAGGCAGATTTAAGGTGATTGGCAAAAGAAGCAGGGGTAGCATAAATGAAAAGATTTCTTATATAGCTGTGATTCGAATGTTCTCTACAGAAAAAAAGAGTGAAAGAAGCAGATTTTAACAACAGATTTCAAAAGGGAATTAGATAAGTAATGGTAAAGAAATAAAATTACACAGCTGCAAAGAAACAACAAGGAAGTGTTATGGATCAGGCCAGACCTTAAAACATTTCAAGAAATTAGCCCAGACCCTAAATTTGCTCGTTGTTTTAAGCAAGTGTAAAGTGGACATTCCAGGAGAGATGGCACTGGTGAAACCACTTAATTTTAACCAAAACAGCATTTATTTACAAGATTACTGAATAAAATACAAACAAAAGAGAACAAAATCCAGAATAACTTAACCTATCTGAAAATCCAGTGGATCATCCCAATTTAATGATGTTGTTCCAAATACTTGGAATAATCCCCACAAACACTCCTTGGCACAAAAAGGTAAAATCAAACGCAGGGGCTTACAGGAGAGGTGAGAGACACACAGACAAAGAGAGAGAGAGAGAGCGAGAGAGAGAGAGAGAGAGAGCGAGAGAGAGAGATTGGTGTGTGTGTGTGGAGGGGAGGGGGGCTACCACCATGGGCCTGCTTCTTTGACAATGGCCTGATGGCTATCAGTGAATAATCAGACCAGAGCAAAACTGTGAGCTGGGAGAACTTGCCACTCCCCTTTTCTTGTATAAGTGTTTTTTTTCAAAAACTTTAAAGCCTTTTGTCTAAGGCAGTATCTGTTCATTATTATTAAATTGGCCTAAAACTCTTCAAGCTAAAGTTTTTAAAGTCTGTGTCTTTTATGACCTCTTTGAAAAAAATCCAAGGACACCATGAACTTGTTAAAGGAGCAACATCATCACAGAAGAGTGATTAATCTCTTTCTAAAACATGAAAGATTAACAGGTCTCCTTTGACACATTGTTCCTATGTTCTGTAAAGCCTATTTCACTCCCAAGAGAAAATCTCAACTTCAGCCTCCAGAACACAAATACAACACTTAAACAAATGTAACCTTGTCTCTCTACTAAAGGCAGTTTCACGCATTCATTTTGCGAATTGTCCTAAGCTGAAAACTTCTGGATTGTCGTAGAGTATGCAAACTTAATTTTATTACTTCAGACAAATTTCTCAAATGACCTTTTTGCACCTTTCAAGTCATTATTTGATGCAGGAATCTAAGGTTGCAGCCTCTTTTTTCATAAAACCTCATAATTGGAGCTTTCCTGAGCTTGGTGATATTCGACTGATGCAGTGTTAAGATGTTTGTTGTTCAGCAATTTTCTGACTGCAGGTCCCAGCATGCATCCTTCACTCTTCTCATTTGTTCAATTCCCTTTCGAAAGTTGTGCCGAATCGGTTTCCACCATTTTTCCAGACATTTGATTCTAAATCATAATGTGCAAAAATATTTTTTGCACAGTGGGTTATCTCTGGGGAACCTTTTAACCCCTAAAACATATAGGTTTGGATCAAGTGGGAAGGTAAAACATGCAAAACTTTAAAAATGAACTTGTGGTTTTAACTGCTATGGGCAAGTGACCAAACAGCCCTTGGAATGTGACTTGACCAGTAAATCTTTTATGCCTTCATTTTAACGGGTTTTCTATTTTTCACCAAGAGCGTCAGGTTTTCCTGGCTTGGGAAAACCTGGCAGATAAAAGATGCAAGAGTGTTAAGCATTTCTGCAGCATAGTTTGTGGGTAAAGCAGAACAAGAGCACTTTTCCTAGGCCTAACAATCTACACAGTAAAAAGCCTCTTATTGTTGATCTGATTTCTACTTTCACAATCCCTGATCCTACCCAAACACACAGAATTCTTCCTTTTTTGTACTTCAGTTCTTGCACTTGATAATTCTTTTTCTCCCTCCATGTCACACACATTCACCCATGTAAAAAACTCAAGGCAAGGATGCTATAAAAATGTTGCTTCAGTTGTGATATTGGATACGCATCTTTCTAATAGGGGGAAAATATTTCAACATTTCACCTTACTGATCATATCTCCTACATATCAGTGGCGTAGCAGAACATCATCGGCACTGTACTTCCAATCTTTCATGAGACTGTCTTGCTGGTGGCGCAAAGGCATAAAAAATTTCATCCTGCAATCACTGAAGATAGGCTTAGCACAGCCACGAAGTGAGCCTAGTGTTTCTGTATTGATGAGATAGTTCTAGAGCAGACTCATGACTGCTGCAGTGGAGTTTGAGCTCAGTGGGAGTTACTGTGACATTGGCAGTTGCTGCTATCAGCAAAGTGACCCAAAACTGACTCATTATTGGTCACCAGGCCCATAGTGGAGCACTATATTGTTATTTTTCTGCCTCTGTATTCTAAGTTTTGTTCTTTTTTCCTGTGTTTTAAGATAGAATTAGAAAGTGGTGCCACTGTACAGCACTTCTCACTGTATTTTGTAACAAAATAAATATAATAAATAAATAAATAAATAATTTGTGAGCAAATTTGATGTTTAGTAAATCGTATCAGATCACTGGCCTTGCAAAGAAACAAGATTGAAATTTTAAAAAAAACTTAATTATACAAATAGTAGAAAACATACCCGCCTAGTTAATACACAAGGAAGAGAGACAAGCACTATTAGATATCTTGAAGTACATGAAACCTACCATGAAATTTATACAGGCCTCCGAGGTGATCAAGAAGTGTTTCCAAAGATTTTGAAACTGGGAGTAATTCTAAAAATCTGTGGATTACAATATCAAACACTGGCAAAAACCGAAGGCAGACATTTCCAAAATAAATAGGGAGATATTGAGGCTGAATTTGCACGGGGGGATTAACCTGTTCAGCCAGGCCCTCAAAATACAGCTTTTCAGGATATTTCTGAAAGAGATGAACAGCAAGTAGAAAGCCTTAAGACGATTGACACGAAAATGAATTCTATTCCTGAGCACCATTCTTTCAAATGTTTTGCAATTTCAATCTCATCTTTTTCAATGCTAATTAGCAGCAGAATTTCATTTTCAAGAGCAGCAATTTATACAAAATGCTTACAGTCTTTAATAATGATTGTTAATATCAGGGCAAAGCTTTCAACTTAAAAATGTTTGCGTTTCATTCAACAGTCACTACACAAAACATAAAATTAGCTTGAATGCTATTATAGCTCATTCTTCATGATATGGATGCTGAAAATATTAGATAATTTAAAAGAAAAACACAACCAGAAGGCAACAGAGGTTCTATCCAGAACGCTACAATGACATTTCCTCTTCCTGCTGGACCTCTGCCATACCAAATTTGTGTCTCACATTTCTCATGTCTTTCTACACTTGACTCGAGTCATATTCTCATGTGTGCTTAAAAACAGAGGACTGCATCGGTAAAGTGGACATACGATGTTTGCCCGATTATCATCAGGACACAAAACTTCAACAGAATCAGTGTCAGTGAATATTGTAAACTTAGCAGTTATGGAAAAACATTTCACTATCACAATCAACAACCACTTCATATTTTCTGCAACACTTTCAATTAAGTAATTATATTTGTCTCGGTTAAACAAACCAAAATTTGCAAAGGATCTGTAATGAATTGATGGGTCTAAATGCTGATGATTTCAACGAATGGAATTACCAAACTGCAGACCACTTGAAGTGTGTTAGTTCAACTCCAGATTAATACCATGCTCCATCTTGATATTTTGTAAATTCTGGCCACAAACTGTAGCTTCCTGTGGTATGATATTTTTGAATTCTAAAAAATATAGTGGATCCCTTCTACATTAGAAATGGTCCTCTGATAAACTTTGAAGGCAAATAAAGTTTGTTCATAACATTCAATTAAAAAATGGATTTCCTACACTTGCAAACGTGCTAAAGAATATGCTTTTCTTACTTCTAATGGAGTTGGGCCAGGAGGGAGAGAGAGAAAAAGTACGTGTTAAGTCAACAAAAAAAGATGAAATAAAGGTCAGTTATTAAGCCTCTAAAGATTACTTAATAATGGTTGCAAGTAAGAAAATGAGTTAAACACCATATCTCACATCTAGAATTTTGATTGAGTCACAATGGATGATTAGTGTACAACTTGTAAAATCTGATTTTGGTCATATCAAAATGATATTAATTTTCCTCTTTTTGAAGTGGCTTGTTATAAAGATTTTAGACCAAACAATGTAAAGTTCCAGATATGTCAGACCATTCCTCAGAATTGGAGCCACTATTTGCTGAGTAATGTGATCTGCAATAAAGTTTGCTATGAAATTTGCAAGTCAGATTGTGTAGATGATTTTCAGTAAATATCAAGGTCCTTGGGATCACAGCAGGAAAATGGGAAAGCTGACTTCGAACATATTTTAAATTACATTTAAATGGAGCAAAACTGCTGATACAGGATAGCCTGTATTTCATTCCAATATTTAACTAAATTAGAATGACGGAAGAAAACTATGTCAATTGCACTCACCTTATACAACCGGACCAGTATACAGTTAAAATGTTAGATACATTATGATAAGAGCTCAAACTGACAACATAAAGTGTCATCAACAATGCTATCAAGCAACACTTACTCATCAATAACCTGTTCACCAATGCTCAATCTGTAATTACTTGGTTCACGGCTTCAGTGAAAAGGTGAGGGGTGGGGCTCTGCCCCTAATGTGAATGAATTACGCCTTGTGCAAAGAAGATGGCTGAAGTTGTTGGAGGCCAATCACCTCACAGCAAGGGAATTGTCAAAGGAGTTCCTTGGAGTAGTGTTCCGAGTTGAAATACTTTTAGTTGTTTCAGTCAAAAATTAAAGATATTTTTGCATCCTGCTTGCCGAAACAACTTCTTTAGACACACAATTGCAGCAGCATAGTGCAGTGCATGTTGCAATGCTATAATCAAAATCATAATCTGAGAAAATCATCTTTATAAGGAAAGCCATTACTTAAGATTCATTTTGGAGGGGCAATTTAACAGTGAGTAGGTTCCAGACAGACTGTACATAGCAAGATGTCATCATCTTTTTCAACATAAATTGAGATTCACACCATTCAGCTGTCAGGGTTGCTTACTTTTGTTCATGGGATGTGGGATGCCCAAAGTCTGGTTGAAGATTTGTAGCTCGGGTGTCCATTGTTGTGGTTCTGTTCGCCGAGCTGGAAGTTTTTGCTGCAAACGTTTCGTTCCCTGGCTAGGGAACATCATCAGTGCTATTGGAGCCTCCTGTGAAGCACTGCTTTGATGTTTCTTTCTTTCAACCTGGACCCCACATACAAACTACTACAGCTGAAACTGACACCCGGAAGCGGCAAGAACAAACCACTATAAATACCGGAAGAAACATCAAAGCAGCGCTTCACAGGAGGCTCCAATAGCACTGATGATGTTCCCTAGCCAGGGAATGAAACGTTTGCAGCAAAAACTTCCAGCTCGGCGAACAGAACCACAACATGTGGGATGCCCATCGACTATTGCCCTGAAGGTAAGTAAGCAACAACAGAACTTCATGTGTGATTAGTGACTGGTTCTGGCCATGTGATCATCGGAGCAATAAACTCTGGAACACAGTATGCCTTATCTTTTTGCTTTTAAAAATAACTCATTGGCAAAATGTTTTGTTTGCTGTAAGCCAATCTCTGCAGAAAACGATTCATTACTTTTTTCCTGAAGAGGGAAAGTGCTTCTACATTACTGATTGGGTATGTTAGCCAATTATTGCTCCTTTATTGAATAAATTTTGTTTAGCTAACAAATCTTTAACTGTATTTATTCATAAACGTGGTTGCTAAATCTTTTTGTGTAAAACCAAATTTAATGAAGGTATTAAATTGGTCATATCTGTAGCGGGAAAAATCTTTTTGTTTTCACCCATGGAGTAGTGGGGCTACAGCAACAGTACATTTCTCCAGTTTGCCGTAACACAAGCTTTCACAAAGTAAAATGCTTAACTTCTGACAAGTTTAAAATTTAAAACTGCTGCACTGAGTACATCATGACTGAGATTTTGTCTATACAAGTGCTCAATGTGATTGACAAAATGCATAGAAAACTACTCTCAAAAAGAAACTGAAAATGAATATAGAACATCTGTTATTGATATAAACTTAAACCATAACAGTGTATGAATGCAAGACTTTAATGCTTGACATAAAAGATGACCAATAGCAGACACCCACCTTGTGATAGTTCATGTGTTTTGTATGCCAGTCATGTTGGAGCCAATGCTCTGGAGAATTTTCCTTCACAAAGTCACTCACTCGGTTCCTAAAATCATTTGGCTTTAACAGCAACAGCTGAATAATGAAGTAACAGACTTGGGCCTCATTTCCTTCATGACTTCGCAAAGCCTATAATTAAGAATAAAATCCAAACCTCCATAACGATAGGAGTTTTTGTTGAAGATCATTGCTAACAAAGCAGAAATTTATTTTCTGTACAGTGCACTTAAGGTAGTGGCAATAATGGAAGAATCCTACCTTCCATTATGTTTTGTACAAATATAGAGGCTGGTCTTTTTCCTTCTTTGTCATGCCCCAGATAACTATAGATCAGCTTCTGCTGTAATACTGTCGAAAGTTTGCTATCGTTACTCAATACTGATACCAGTCCATACATATATGAGACAACCCAGAAATTTAGAGATTGCTGTCCGCGATTCCAACTTAGAAATTACACTATTAAGGAACTGCAAACCATACCTATAATTCAGACTATGATTTCCAAGCATGAATCAATTAAAAACCTGTAATATTGTGCCAATATTGTTACTGTAAAAGCCTGTGAAATAGTCGCATGCTATTGAATAAGGTACAAGTAAGTTTCTTTTTTAAACAGCATACTAACTCCACAATTGTTGCTTAACACTCTTACCAATCTTAAAAGGCAAATTCAATACTGTCAAAGGTTCCACATTTCTATCTCATAACTATTTATGGCATTATCTGAAAATCAGAAATTTGAGAGGATATTTCAATTTAATTGACTACATACCCTGCTTCCAACACTGCTGCTATACACCTGCAGATCATCTTGGTTTAGTAGATTTAAACTTAAAAAACATTTTAAAAAGCATAAATCCACACTGGAGACCTTTGAGGCAGATTTCTTCAGTCAACAGTAAATGTCACGGTTTCTCTGTTGACCGCAAAGTCTGGCTAATCATAAGTTACTTTGAAATGGAAAGGAGAATCAAGTAAATCAATTAGAGATACAGAAGAACAGAGACCATGCTATTTTAAAACTAGGTTGCTGTACTGATACTCTTAAATAATCTTGAGAATAATAGTGTACTTCATTTACCAGGCATAATATCAATCTGTCCAAGGTGACGATGTTATATTTCCAAACCATGTCATTAAGGATCTCTATGCATTTATTCAATTGTTGTCCTCCAGCAGAAGTTGAGAACTCATAGACGAGGAAGTCAGCAAATGTTCGAACATGAGCTACCAAAGCTCGAGCTCCTATTCTCTCTAACACTCTGCAGTCAAGAGAATAATTTAGATTTCTTTTCAAAATACAATTTACACAAAAACAGTGTAATTCTAAATATATAAAGAACATGTGAAATACCAGCATTGAAAGAGAATGGCATTTTATATAATGAGCATTTACTTTGCTTGAATATTTTGCACCAAATAAACAAACTTCCATTCGCATAATCATAAAACTACATTACAATTCAAGGTTAATTTCTTCACAAGAATAGAGTAGAAAAAGTAAATTTTAATCAGTTGAAAATTGATAATTGTTAGAAATTGAATCTCATTACCATATATACAATGAGTAGAAGTTGAACTTCTTTGTTATTGAACAATGACATTAATTGTAGTCTTTAAGTGAACCATAATTAGAACCTGGAGGACAATAGGAGATAATTTATGCCTATTTAATGTGAGGCATTCTGTCCTTATTTTTTATTCTACTTCATAAACTTGTAAATGAGCTGCAGCTTAGGTAAACTTCTTAGACTGTAATTACAGCTTTCCTTTGGATGAGCTGCAGCTTTTTTAATTGGAGGAATCTGTAAGTGTGACATGGCATGAGGAGTACACAAGAGTGGTATTTTCACTTGCAATGTTGAATAGACACCCCCCGTCTAAGAACTACTTTGCACCTTATAAAAATGAAGGTGTCTTCTTTTATTTCAAGCTACATTTTGCCCCTCTCTCACTTTTGATTGCCCTGTTTCACAACAGAAAGTAGGGGGTCTTCCAAAAAAATATTTAAGTCAACCAGCTTGGGAACTATTTGTGTTTAGCTTCTGAATGATCCCAAAGTTGATCTCAACAACAGGGGAACTGTCCATCCAATAATTTCACAATTTTTATGTCGATAGAATACCAAACCACTAACAGCTGAAGTCAGTGATTACATCAAATCACAAAACACAAAAAAGAAGCCACAAAACCATTATTTTCCACTCTCATTCACGCATGGAATAGTTCCATTGAATTCAGTTCTCATCTGTTCAACTTTTTATCCTCTTCCTTAAATCATTTTTTTTAAATATAAAGAACAAACTTGAAACTGGTCGTCAATTTCCTGCCTCTTCAAATCTATAATGTTTATGGCATTTTGTGAAGCCTGATTGTCATTATCAATTCTATGCTTCTTAATTGCATAATCCAGATTAGAAAAGGCACTCAACAGAAAACTATAGATGTGATCTTAGGTATTATTCCACTAGAAGCTCCAGTCCTCTTTTATACTGTTGCATAATATGTATCACAACTACGTTTGTTTACCACAGAGCAGGTTTTACCATCAATTCTTTCAGATATGTTAACTATTGCTTCAAAGTTGCAATTAAGCTTTGTGCAGTAAAAATTGCAATGAGCTTATTTAGGGAAGACAATTTTATAGTGCATAAACAAACTGGTCAAACAGTAGCGATTGTGGGTTTGTATATAACTACTTCTCAAAATGCCTTTCCTGTCGGAAAGAAATCAAAAAAAAAGAATTAAAATGACAATTAAGATAGCCCAAAGCTTTTCACTTATGAAGTCTTCGGAATTAAGATAATCTTTTAATTAAGAAAATGTTATGTAGCATGGTGGTGTGGTGGCAGGAAAATAATTTACTTTTTTTTACTCCATTAAATCACATAAATGCTGTTATTTATTACCAAGATAGTGTCCAGGGATGTGCAGGCTAGGTGGATTAGCCATGGGAAATGCAGGGTTACAGGGATAGAGCAGGAAGTTTGGTTGGACTCGCTGGGTCGAATGGCCTGCTTTCCACATTGTAGGGATTGCATGGGTTCTGTGGCATTTTTAAATACGCAGATAGTTCTGTTAAATTTTAGTAACATGCTACTAAATTCACAAAATATATTTATCTTATAATGATCTTGACCTGTAGCCAATCTGATTAATGTGATCAGTCTCTAACAACATTTTCCAGAGCAGACAGAGGAAGAGTGGTGGAGACCCCTGCATGGAGAAGTGAGTGATAATATCGTTCTCATTGGTCATTGATTTCCATTTTCTATATTCTTCTTCCACATTCTTCTTTAAATTAAAACGACTTTCCTGAGGCACATTGTTCTGTTTAAAAAAGGCCTAAAGCAGACAAAACATTACAGGTTAATATAAGTGAATGAAGAAATGTTACTTACATGTGCATAAATTAACAGAGGATAAAATATTTGTGGTCGCCCAATTTATTTCAAAACTTGGTCAAAGTGTTCAATTCAAACCAGGATAGAGAGTTGAACTATTTTAGATTTCAACTTGAGAACTGAAATCTACTAATCTTTCTAGTCCAATAAATAAATTAACACTTGATTTTTCCAGTCTTGCTTTTATTACTTTATAAAAACCTAGACATTACTCCCAGGTTATGATCTTACAAGTATGGAAATAATACTTAAACTGATTTGTTCTGTTGTTGTACTCTTCTCTTCTGACACTGATAATCCATGCCTAAGCATTCTATTTTTGCAATTATGTTGAAGCAATTTAATAACTATTCCACAATAGGACAAGAAAAGTATGCCTGGGACTAGAACCCCACGTTATTATTTCTGGGGACATGGATTTGAATCCCATAGTGAGAGCAGGTGGAATTTGAACATCTTTAATATCAACCTGCTTTTACCTTCTCCCCAAAACAAGACTACCCTGGCAGACCCATTGTTTCCACATGCAAACCACTGTGTGTAAAACATTTGCTCCTTGTGTCATTTAAGTTCTGTCTCCTCTCACCTTAAAAAATGTACCCCCTGGTCTTGAAGTTCCTCATCTTAGGGGAAGACAACTACCATTAAGTCTATCTACACCCTTCATTATTTTATAAACTTCTATAAGCTTGTCTCTCAACCTCCTATGCTCTAACGATAAAAGTCCCAACAAACTAAACTTATTTCCTTTTATCGTAACTATTTTAGCTCCCCTTGTTTGGTCTCTTCTCATTTACAATTGCGATTCTTTGGATGTTTTATGTTGGCTCCAAGTTTCAGCTTCTTTTCACCAGCCAGCTCTTCTTTATCAGGAATGTGCAATCCATTGACACACTCTCAACACATCAGTACGGTCTGAACGTTCTCCATTTCTCTCTTGAAAAGTGGTCTGAATAGTCCCTACCCACCACCACTCTCCTTTGTCTGGCTGATCTCATTCTCACTTTGAAAAACTTTTCCTCTAACCTGTCACACTTTCCCCAGATTAAATTGGTACCCGAATTGATATGTGGAACATTTCTTGACTCCTACTTGGGATCCCCCCTCACAACACTTTCTCCAATACATCAATAACATCCTTGACAGTCCTTCCTCCTCCCTCGCAAAATTGGAAATATTAATTCATTTTGCGTCCAATTTCTAAACTTTTCTCAAATTCATGTGGCCCATCTCTAACATTCCTATTCTCTTCCTGAACTTCATGGCTTTCATTTCTGCTATAGGCAGTCTACCAATATTCACTACAAACCCAACATCACCCAGTCACCTTGACTACAGTTCCTTGTACCCAGTTTCCTACAAGGACCTCATTCCATTTTCCCAGTTCCTCAGACTCCGTCATATTAGTTCTAACTGTGCCACATTCCTCAAGGATACCTCCAACGTGCTTTCCCATTTCCTCAAAAAAAGAATCCCCTGCTGTGGTTGATCAAGCTGAAGTACTATTTCCACTGCAGCACAGCTTGAAACAATGCAGGTTCATCTAGATATTCTAGCAAATTCTAGGCAGTGCTCAAGTTACTCCTCTCAAGTTTTTTTTCCACTACCAATTCAGATTTTCAAGAGCTTTTGCTTTTGTTCACTCAATACAAACTGGAATGATTTCAAGGAATGGAGGCAGTTCGATTGCCAGTCAAATGGTCTACAGTCTTGGTAAATCAGGGAGGATAAAAGACCAAACCTTTAGATTCTTGTCTAGCTACGGGAAAAACAAACTTCAGAACCTGGAATGGAAATCAGAATTAGAACTTCCTTCTGAGATTAGTTTAATATGGATAGCTTAGATATCAATGCTCTATTAAAATTGTAAAGCAGATTCACTCTGAGATACATTTCCATGCCAGTATCACAGATGCAGTTTTTTCCTCAGTTTATCCCTTTTCCAGACCGGTCCCAATCAGATTATTTTCCTGTAACTTTAAACATGATTTACCTAAAAGGTAGAATACTTCCTTGACTACTTGTATGCAATATTGAGTGAAATCAACCAGTAAATAAAACAATCCTTTTCACTATTTCACAACTGTTTACGTCTCACTAACACTGAGAGGCTGCTTTTCTGGAAATCTCAACTGTCCATGTACGTTTCACTTTAGGTAGCCAGTTTGTAAAATGGAAGATTTAATTGCTACAACCAGAGAATGGTAATAAATTATTGAGAAGGCTGACTATCTAAAACCAAAACTGAAAATATTGGTTATACACAGTAGGCCAGGTGACCTCTGCAAAATGTAAAAGCACTGTAAACTTGTGCTCCAGAACAAGGTGAGCCTCTAACCAATCTGTTCCAAGACAGTAAATCATTGGTACTTACCCAAAAAGTGGGAAATTACCCAGGTATTACTGGTGCACAGTCAAACAAATCCAACCTAATTAATGTCTTATCAGACAGAGTATAGAAACAGACCCTTTAGTTCAACCAATCCATGCCAAACATAATCCCAAACTAAACTTGCCCCAGCCCATTCCTCTACAACCCCTTCCTAATCATGTACTGATCCAAACACCTTTTAAAGATTGTAATTGTACCCATATCCACCACTTCCTTAGAACATTCATTCACTTGTGAATCACCTCTTCTGTCCCTTGGGTTGTTTTAAATTCTGTCTTCTCTCACCTTAAAAATGTACCTCCTTGTCTTGAAGTCCCCCATCTTAGGGGGAAGACAACTTCCATTAAGTCTACTTACACCCTTCATTATTTTATAAACTTCTATAAGGTTGCCTCTCAACCTCCTATGCTCTAATGAAAAAAGTCCCAGCCTTTCTTTATAACTCAAACCTTCCATTCCTAGCAATATCCTGGTAAATCTCTTCTGAACCCTCTCAAGCTTAACTGAGCGACCAGAACTGGACGCAGAATTCCAGAAGTAGTCCTACCAATGTCCTGTACAACCTCAACATGATTTCCCAACCCCTACACTCAAAGGACTGACCATGAAGGCAAGATTGGCAGCAAAATGATGGAGGGAGTAATTGGCATTGCTTATAAGCGACACTTAAAAGGAATAAGCTAGTCACTGATGCTTTTTTTTTGGATGCCACCAGAGCTACTGTGCTCCTAATCTCATTACTGCCTTCATCTAAACATGAACAAAAGAACTCCAGAGATGAGGTTAGAGTGGCTACCCTTGACATGAAAATATAACTCAATACAGCATATCATTAAGCAGACTGAGCAAAACCAAAAAGGAAGATGGCTGATGTCATTAGAAGTCAATTGTTTTGGCCTGCACAACAGTACAGAAGATATTTGGGATAGCATTCTCAGAACACCATCTTCAGCTACGTTCTCAATTACCTTCCCTCCATCATAAGATCATAAATGGTAATGTTCACTCAGGTTTATCATGTTCAGCACCAATTGTGAATGCTCAGATACTGAAGGTTTGCTAAGAGATAAGTAACATGTATGCCACACAAGTGGCAAGCAATAAATATCCCCAATAAGGGAGAATCTAAACCTAAGGAACTCCTCGATGTTCATTGTTATTAGCATCACTAAATCCCTCACTATCAGCTCTAGTTTAATCAGAAACTAAACTGGAGCATCCATCTCACTATTGTGGCTACAAAAATAGATCAGAAACTGGAAATTCTGCATTAACGAACTAATCTCCCGTCTTCCCAATGCAATAGTACTACTTCCAAGTCATAAATCATGAGGATGATGGAATATTCTCGACATGTTTGCATAGCGCAGCTTCAACAGCACATAGGAAGCTTGACATCATCTAGGACAAAGCAGGCTGCTTGATTGACACCACAACCGTGACCTTCAACATTCAATCCCTTACTAACAATACATGGTGGCAGCAGTTTATACCTTTTAAAAGGTGCACTGCAGTCACTCATGAAGATCCCTTTGTCAATAAAAATTGCCCATCTTTTTAGGTTACTCAATTTTTGATTCTGGACTGAAATATGAAAAAAGTTAGCTTTGACAATTGAAGATTGCGGAAGGATCTCTGCACTTTTTAAAAGTAAGTTACCCGAAACCCATTGCAAGTGCTGTTTACACAGATGTCATTTCAAGCAGTGAGGAACACCTATCTGCAGAAGAGCTGAGGCCAGGGGTGTACGTACACAGAGATTTAATTGACAACAAGCTGATTGATTACTGGTTGACAATGCACAGACCAACGATAAAGATCTGAAAATGTGTTACTGGAAAAGCGCAGCAAGTCAGGCAGCATCCAAAGAGCAGGGGAATCGATGTTTCGGACATAAGCCCTTCTTCAGGAAGGCTCATACCCGAAATGTCGATTCTCCTGCTCTTTGGATGCTGCCTGACTTGCTGCGCTTTTCCACAACACATTTTCAGCTCTCATCTCCACCATCTGCAGTCCTCACTTTCTCCTCAATGATAATGGTCCCCTGCCTGCCAATAACTATAGGAATAGCTCTCTGGTAGCTGAACAGTTAGGGGGTATCAATGTTTGGCAGAAGGAAATGGATTTCCAGCAGGGGAGGCGATGTGTTTCAGTTCTGCAATAAAAAACACCACAAACCTGCAGAGCTAATTTATTTCCATTCATTAGTTGCTATAAGCTGTGAATTTTATTTAAGAAGTCAGAGACTTTCATAAGTGTGAGCCAGTCACCCCCTGCCTCCTACAAATTAAAAACAAATAGCAAAAAACAATTGAGAAACAGCATTCTGATTAGTAAAAGGATCAACTCAGACAAACCTGTCGACAGGAACCACTGAACTACTTCTTGGCTTTTCCCTCTACTCATAACACCCATGTTTCTCTTATGACGGTACATGTATGTAGATGGAAAATTTTTTTAAAGTGGGTTAGAGCTTTAACTAGTACAGTTATATCCTGATTATTCATAATTGCTTACCTGTTGTTAGAACCTATTTATTTCTAATAAATGGTCATTATTTTTAAAGTACAGAAATCTGACCTGTGCTGTGCTTCAAACTGGCACAGATAAATCAGAGAATTTTGCATAGTTTTTAAAATCTTTAATTTTGTGATAGCTCCATGATTAGTAGAACTTGATTGCTAGCAGGCTACCACAGTGAGGTTTAACAGATAGCATCTTCCAAATCCAAGGTCTCTTCAACCTAGAAAGCCAAGGACAACAGGAACACTACCACCTGCAAGTTCCCCTCAAGTCTCACAGACTTGGAACTATATTGGCATTCCTTCAGTTATGGGTCAAAATCCTTAAGTTGTCCTCCCAATATGTGGTTGCCCTGATATTCCAATGACTGCAACGATTCAAGAAGGTTCTTCATTATCACCAGAGGTAAACCAAAATTTGATTGTGCCATATAAGGTTGTAATCTTCACATTCTGCTCAACTCCATCACAATCACTTCCAAATGAGAAATGGTGCCCATCGCCACACTTCCTTTAAGCCATTTGCTGCTGAAACCATAACTTTAAATGTTTTCTTAGCGAACCTGTCATTCTCCATCATCCTCAACTGATCCAAACCTCTGCTGTCCTAATCCCATTCTTGATGAAGTGAATTCATTCAACCCTTTTAATTCCAAATCCCACAGCACCTCAATTTTTTTTTTCTCCTGAATTCCTTCACAGTTCACCACCACTACCATGTCCCCTACCCAATTCTGTCCCATATCCAGAACAGATTCTGCTCCTGACTTTGGTCCTTGACAGACTTCTCTCTCACTTTTTCCCAACACTAACCTTCAACCAGCTATGCCCTATGCATTGCAATTTTCTAAGTCATTATGATATAGTGGGAGGCCATTCAGCCCTTAGTGTCCATGAGCCTCTGTAGAACAAACCATTGGGTCCTAGTTTCCCCTCTATCCTTGCAATCTCCTAAGGGGAAGTTAAATTTCCTTTTTAAATTACTGATGGTCTCTAAAACCTTCCAAATTTTTGCTACTGAAAGGCTCATCATTAAATCTATCTCTCAGGCTAACTTTTCACTCACTGTCATAGTGTGGTATTTTTCTGTAGATGTTGTCCAGACAAGCGCAGTGATTGGTTGCCTTGGGCAGTTCCAATGTGAATCACTCCAATGATAATTAAAAGACTTTCTAATATGAAATGGCTGTTCGCTAAATCAAGTTATTAAACAATGGTCATTCAAACACCAGCGAAACCTGGTCATTTAGAGAAAATTCAACACCATTGGCACATTTCTTTGATTCTGACAGTTTTTAAAAAGGAGACATTAAACCATCGATTTTCTAACTTCTCCAAGACAACCTCTACAAATTAGAGTCCACTGATAAACAAACAGCAATCCCTTTTTCTACAGTATAAAATGTTGCACCTCTTTACATTAGTATCCATGCTAATGGTCTGAGAAGCAGAAGACAAACAACTTTTGTGAAAGTCTCTTTCCAGCAATACTCAAACTCTTTCATATTTAATCATTTAACCAACTTTCGGAGAAATTAAGATTTTTACAATTCCATGGTATAGAAACAAGCAAGCATAAAACTACCGTTCCAGTCTATTAATCAGGAAACAGGTACCAGTGAAAACATGGACATAGAAATAAAAGAGCCCCATATTAGAAACTGTCATAAAGAATGTCATGTGATAGAGCTTAGGCCCCGACGAGTTTAAATTCATAAAGTTCTATTCTTACAGAAATTTATAGCTAGACTTAGTAATGTGACAACTGAAAATGTCATCGGTGACTTCCGTTGAAACAGTTTATTCTCTTTGCAAATTGTGGATTCACGTTTTCTGATTGGAGACTACATTTTAGAACAAACCTTTCTTTAATGATTTCAATTAGAGAGGAATACACAAATTCCAGCTTAGAGGCAGAATTTATTCAAAGCAAATGGTATTGTATTTAAGAGTTGGAGTTGGCTGAATTTGTTGACCATTCTGGAAATCTCTTTCAATTAATTCCTGCAGTGACAAAGCAGGGACAAAATGGGTCACCAATGATTAATTGGGAAAATTATTAATTTAAATCTCTTTAGGATAAGCTAAGATAGGAAGTAGGCGAAAGTGAGGACTGCAGATGCTGGAAATCAGAGTCTAGATTAGAGGGGTGCTGGAAAAGCACAGCCAGTTAGGCATCATCCAAGGAGCAGGAAAATCAACGTTTCGGGCAAAAGATGAAGGGCTTTTGTCCGAAATGTCGATTTTCCTGCTCCTCGGATGCTGCCTGACCTGCTGTGCCTTTTCAGCACCACTCTAACCTAGGATAGAAAGTAGACATACCTTGGCATTAATTAAACAAAGCATTAACCAAGTTGATATTCATGTATCTTCATTTATATCATGGGGAGGGTGCAAACAGAAATTTGTCAAAGTTCATTAATGTGTCTATTGAGAGGCTGTTGGAAATTTTAATGAAAGTTCACATTTTAGACTTTTTGTAATACATGTTATTAACTTCCTGAATATCAAGAATTTTATTGTAATTTACTGGTTTATTCTTGTCACTATATTAACTTTATCATGAATGCGAATTACCCTTTAACTTAAGCCATAAAGTCGGATGATATGATGCTATCAGTCTGGAGTTATATGAACTAAACAATGGCTAGTTCTATTATTTCTGGTACCCATGCAAAGGCTAAATTAAAGCATTATTCATCCTGCAGCACAATTATGGATATCGTGTACAAATACTTTAGGCTTACATTTAGCAGCTGCTTTTGACAGAGACAATAATGTGGAGATGCCAGTGTTGGACTGGGCTGGGCAAAGGAGTAGCACTCTGAAAGCTTGTGATTTCAAATAAATCTGTTGGACTATAACCTGGTATCATGTGACTTCTGACTTTGATAGATAGAGTGAAGAAAATTACAAAATTTGCAATAAATTGGCACCTACCCTGAAAGAATGCCACTGGGTCTCATTGGACTACAACTGGCACACAGTAGAAGATTGGCTAAATGGTGGACAACAATACATTAAGGTTTACATAAAGATTTGTAGTTCAGGTGCCAGTTGTCACAGTTGCCGGTATGACCACCAATCAACAACTCAGGTCAGGGAAACAGTCAGACAAAAAAAGAGTCTCAGGATGATCCAGGTTATGATTATGGACTCATACAGACTACACAGGTACAAACAAAAAACAATTGTGTGCAAAAAGTCATTAACTTCAAAAAACAGCCAGTCAGAAGTAGACCACGACAGTGAAACAGGCTATCACCATAGGATTGAACAAAACTACATACAGAAAGAGAGAGGCACTACAAGACAATGAATAAGCTAGGTAAAAACAATGACTGCAGATGCTGGAAACCAGAGTTTAGATTAGAGTGGTGCTGGAAAAGCACAGCAGTTCAGACAGCATCCGAGGAGCAGTAAAAATCGACGTTTCGGGCAAAAGCTCTACATCAGGAATACAGGCAGAGTGCCTGAAGAATGGAAAGATAAATGAGAGGAGGGTGGGGGTGGGGAGAAAGTAGCATAGAGTACAATAGGTGAGTGTGGGAGGGGATGAAGGTGATAGGTCAGGGAGGAAGGTGGAGTGGATACGTGGAAAGGAAGATAGGCAGGTAAGACAAGTCATGGGGACAGTGCTGAACTGGAAGTTTACAGCTGGGGGGAGGTGGGGGAAAGGGGAAATGAGGAAACTGGTGAAGTCCACATTGATGCCCAGGGGTTGAAGTGTTCCGAGGTGGAAGATGAGGCGTTCTTCCTCCAGGCGTCTGGTGGTGAGGGAGCGGCGGTGGAGGAGGTTCAGGACCTCCATATCCTCGGCTGAGTGGGAGGGGGAGTTGAAATGTTGGGCCACAGGGTGGTGTGGTTGATTGGTGCGGGTGTCCCAGAGATGCTCCCTAAAGCGCTCTGCTAGGAGGCATCCAGTCTCCTCAATGTAGGGGAGACTGCATCGGGAGCAACGGATACAATAAATAATATTGGTGGATGTGCAGGTAAAACTTTGAATGTGGAAGGCTCCTTTGGGGCCTTGGATGGAGGTGAGAGAGATGGTGTGGGCACAGGCTTTGCAATTCCTGCGGTGGCAGGGAAGGTGCCAGGATGGGTTGTTGGGGGGTGTGGACCTGACCAGGTAGTCATGAAGGGAACGGTCTTTGCAGAAGGCGGAAAGGGGTAGGGAGGGAAATATATCCCTGGTGGTGGGGTCCGTTTGGAGGTGGCGGAAATGTCAGCGGATAATTTGGGTTATGCGAAAGTTGGTAGGGTGAAAGGTGAGCACCGGGTGGGGGTTCTGTCCTTGTTACGGTTGGAGGGGTGTGGTCTGAGGGTGGAGGTGCGGGATGTGGGCGAGATGCGTTGGAGGGCATCTTGAACCATATGGGAAGGTAAACTGTGGGCTCTAAAGAAGGCGGCTATTTGGTGTGTTCTGTGGTGGAACTGGTCCTCCTTGGAGCAGATACGGTAGAGGCGGAGGAATTGGGAATAGGGGATGGTATTTTTGCAGGAGGTAGGGTGGGAAGAGGTGTAATCCAGGTAACTGTGGGAGTCGGTGGGTTTGTAAAAATGTCAGTGTCAAGTCGGTCGTCATTAATGGAGATGGAGGGGTCCAGGAAGGGGAGGGAAGTGTCAGAGATGGTCCAGGTAAATTTAAGGTCAGGATGGAATGTGTTGGTGAAGTTGATGAATTGCTTAACCTCCTCGCCGGAGCACGAGGTGGTGCCAATGCAGTCATCAATGTGGAGGAGGAAGAGGTGGGGAGTGGTGCCGGTGTAATTATGGAAGATGGACTGTTCTAGAGACAGGCATAACTGGGGTCCATGGCTACCCCTTTGGTCTGGAGGAAGTGGGAGGATTCGAAGAGAAATTGTTAAGAGTGAGGACCAGTTCGACCAAACAAATGAGTGTGTCGGTGGAAGGGTACTGTTCGGGACGTTAGGAGAGGAAGAAATGGAGGGCTTGGAGGCCCTGGTCATGGCGGATGGAGGCGTAGAGGGATTGGATATCCATGGTGAAGATGAGGCATTGGGGGCTGAGGAAACGGAAGTCTTGGAGGAGGTGAGGGCGTGGATGGCGTCTCGAACGTATGTGGGGAGTTCCTGGACTGGGGGCGGTAGGACAGTGTCGAGGTAGGTAGAAATGAGTTCAGTGGGGCAGGAGCTGAGACAATGGGTTGGCCAGGGTGGTCAGGCTTGTGGATTTTGGTATAAGCTATCCAACAGCAGAGAAGACAACACAACAGACATCCGGGTAAGAAGCCTCTCCAGCAGATATCTTACAGACAATGAAAGTCATACTAGCCAAGGGACTCAACTCCAATCACAGGGACGCAAAATCAACAGACTTCCGAGCTGCACTAGAATGTGTGCTCAGAACTAACAGATTAACCAAAGAGACACAGAAAGCAGTCAGACAAGCCAATGTATCCTTACTAACAAAAGACAAAGTGAACAACAAACACCAAAAAGAAGCCCTAAAAACACTCATAAATGATAAGAATGTAATCAATAGTACCAGTAAACACTGGCGAAATGATGGTCATCATGGCCACAACTGAATATATTCAAAAAACAAAGAAACTACTTGCAGATACTGAAACCTACCTACACAGAGTGTGAACCCGTGCCGAGCTAACCACAGAATAAACAACACACTATGGAACCTACAAAAAAATGGACTAATGATCAGGATTGACGCACAAAGACTGGAACCAGAAAGCAACACCACTCCAGGATTTCACAGATTACCCAAAGTACACAAAGCAGACGTACCACTTAGACCTACTGTGGCATTCCCTGGAACTTCGTCACATAAACTGTCAAAAGAACTTCAACAAAAACTAAAATATCTTATAAGCAAATCCAAATACTCCTACAATCATCACAGGAATTCCTAGACAACATCAAGAATAGTAGCATGGACAAGGACAAAGCAATCGTCTCCTTTGATGTAACGGCACTGTTCACTTCAAATTGACAAAACCCTAGCCAAAGAGACAAAAGCCAGCCTCCTGGACAAACAGAACAGACAACACGATGGGGAGCCTAACAAGGACTGCATACTCAAACTACTAGACTTGTCTTGGTGACACACTTCATATTCAACAACCAAATATATGAACAGATCAATGGGACACCTATAGTCTCAGCCATCTCTGGCTCATAGCAGAAGCATTTGCAAAGATTGGAACAAACCTCCTTCCCACAAATCTGACCCAAACTCTGGATCGATAGGTGGATGACAATTTCGTTCTCAATAACAGAACAGAAATCATGAACACATACTGGATTATCAATACCATGCTCACAAGGATCAGATTTATATGAGGAGGAAACCAACAATCAACTCCCACTCCTGGATGTGATGGTAGGAAGAACAAAAAACAGTGAAAGCACCACAAAAGTGTACGGGAAAGCCACACACACTGACCAGATCCTGAATTACAACAACTACCCGAATACAAGAGAAGCTGCATTAGGATCCTGTTCAAAAAGGACTACAACACACTGCAGCATTCCCGACCTATGAAAGGAAGAAGAACACCTCTACAGAGTATTTGCCACTAGGTACCCCAACAACTTCATCTGCACATGCCTAACAGACAAACAACGTGATGAGGACATGTCTTGACCTAACTCACTAGCCATGCTATCTTATAAACAAAATCTCAAAACTGACTTCTGACTCACTAGGATTCATGACAACCCATAAACCAACAGCCAAACTCAGACAACAACTCACCAGGACAAATAGGCAGACAACTAGCAATCTGCGTCCACGAACACAAACTAGCTACTAAATGCCAAGACCAGCTGTCCCTAATAACCACACATACAGATGACAAGGACCACAAATTGGGCGGCACGGTGGCACAGTGGTTAGCACTGCTGTCTCACAGCGCCTGAGACCCGGGTTCAATTCCCGACTCAGGCGACTGACTGTGTGGAGTTTGCACATTCTCCCCGTGTCTGCGTGGGTTTCCTCCGGGTGCTCCGGTTTCCTCCCACAGTCCAAAGGTGTGCGGGTCAGGTGAATTGGCCATGCTAAATTGCCCGTAGTGTTAGGTAAGAGGTAAATGTATGGGTGGGTTGCGCTTCGGCGGGTCGGTGTGGACTTGTTGGGCCGAAGGGCCTGTTTCCACACTGTAAGTAATCTAATCTAATCTAAATTCAACTGGGACAACACAACGATCATAGGACAAACCAGACAGAGGATGGCCAGAGAATTTCTATAAGCATGGTACTCATCAACAAGCACACAGACCTAGACCCAATATACCAGGCACTACAACAGATAACTGAACCGGCAACCAAAAGCAGCAGGAACAGAACCAAATAAATTCCAGAAGACACATGAGGCTCCAAAGCACTGAAGATATCACCTAGACAGGTGACGAAATGCCTGCAAATCAACTTCCCAGCTCGGAGAACATACCCACAATCACATCAAAAATACATTAATATTTGTCTATCACGATTCAGAGAAATAAAATAATGCATTCAAGATTAAGATTTCTGTTGCTAGAGTCCATGAATTCATATACCTTTTATGTATGTGTGTTAATATTCTCCACCAGGTTATCTCAGAATACAAACAAAAGTTCATCTTGCCTGCAATGGAGCCGGGAAGCAGCTGAGTGTGTGTGAAGCCCAGTTGTGAGGAGTGAAAACCATGATTGTTTGAAGGATGTCTTTACACCAGGTACCTTGTATAGATTCGGAGCCTGTAAAAAAGTCTTTTTTTTAAAAAAGAGAAGACAAGATAAACATTAGAGGCTAACAACAGTATTAGCATTTTATTGGGTGCAACGGTTACAAAATAATAAACAGCAGCATCCACATCTCTCCTTGAAGCTGTTCCACCATTTGAAATTATCAGACAGTTGGCCTTCTTCACCTGTTCCCTATATCCCTTGATTTCCTTACACCAAACATTTGTCCATCTCAGCTTTAAATAAATTCTACAATGAAGCATTCATAACTTGCTAGGACATGCAATTCCAAAAATTCACAAACTTGTAAATCTTAACTCAGTGTAAAGTGAGTGTCCCCTTGAGAGTGTGTTCTCACGGACTGAGTTCCACTGTCAGGAGAAACTTGGCGTCCACAGTGTCAAGCCCTTTCAGAATCTTGCATGCCTTGATAAGATTATCCTTCATTCTTCCAAACTCCAAAGAGTATCGGTCCAACTCATTATTCAGTTTCTCATCGTAGGCTACCACCTCAACCCAGAAATCAATCAAGCAAAGATTCACTGTATTCACTCCAATCTTTCCTTAAAATATGACAGCCAAATATGCACACGGTATCAAGGTCTTGCCTCACTAAAGGCCTGCATAATTGTAGCAAAACTTACTTTTGTTTTCCAATTCTTTGCATTAAAGGGGGCAACCTAATAGAGGTTTACAAAATTAGGACAGTCTTAGGATGGGTAGTCAGAGGCTTTTCCCACAGGATGGAAACATCAACTATAAGAGTGTCAGAAATAAGAGTGACGAACTTAGAGCATGGATCAGTACTTGGGGATACGTTATTGTGGCCATAAAGGAGACATGGGTTTCATAGGGGCAGGAATGGTTGCTTGATGTTCCAGGGTTTAGAACACAGCTACCTAGATTACACATCCTCGCTCCAGGCCCCCTGGAAAAACGCCATCCCATATTCCCAATTCCTTCGCCTCCGCCGCATCTATTCCTAGGAGGACCAAATCCAATACCGAACAAGCCAGACGGCCTCTTTCTTCAAAGATCGCAATTTCCCCTCAGACGTGGTTGACGATGCTCTCCACTGCATCTCCTCCACTTCCCGCTCCTCCGCCCTTGAACCCCACCCCTCCAATCGCCACAAGTATAGAACCCCACTGGTCCTCACCTACCACCCCACCAACCTCCAGATACATTGTATCATCCTTCATCATTTCCACCACCTCTAAACAGACCCCACCACAAGGATATATTTCCCTCCCCTCCCCTATCGGCGTTCCGGAAAGAACATTCCTTCCGTGATTCCCTCGTCAGGTCCACAACCCCAACCAACCCAACCTCCACATCCGGCACCTTCCCCTGCAACTGCAAGAAATGTGAAACGTGCGCCCACACCTCCCCCCTCACTCCCCTCCAAGAAATCCTTCCATATCTGTCACAAATTCACCTGCACCTCCACACACATCATTTACTGCATCCGCTGCACCCGATGTGGCTTCCTCTACATTGGGGATACAGGCCGCCTTCTTGTGGAACGTTTCAGAGAACACCTCTGGGATACCCGCATCAACCAACCCAACCGTCCCGTGGCTGAACACTTTAATTCCCCCTCCCACTCCACAAAGGACATGCAGGTCCTTGGCCTCCTCTATCGCCAGACAATAGCAACACGACAGTTGGAGGAAGAACGCCTCATCTTCTGCCTAGGAACCCTCCAACCACAAGGGATGAATGCAGATTTCTCCAGCTTCCTCATTCAACTCCTCCTCCTGCCCCCCCACCCTAGTCCCAACCCTCGGACTCAGCCCCACCTTCTTGACCTGCAATCTTCTTCCCGACCTCCACGCGCCCACCCCCACTCCGGCCTATCACCCTCACCCTAACCTCCTTCCACTTATCGCATTCCCAACGCCCCTCCCCCAAATCCCTCCTCCCTACCTTTTATCTTAGCCTGCTTGGCACACCCTCCTCATTCCCGAAGAAGGGCTTATGCCCGAAACGTCGACTCTCCTGCTCCTTGGATGCTGCCTGACCTGCTGCGCTTTTCCAGCAACACATTTTTCAGCTTTAGAACATTTAAAAAGAACAGGGAGGGTGGAAAATGAGGAGCAGGTGTAGCATTGCTAGTCAGAGAGTGCATCATAGCTACAGAAATGAAGCTTGTTGAGGAAGGTCTGTCTGCTGAGTCAGCATGGGTGGAAGTCAGGAACAGCAAAGGAGCAGCCACCTCATTGGGGGTTTTCAACAGACCACCTAACAGCAGTAGAGAGATTGAAGAATGCATTGGTGGGCAGGTTCTGGAAAAATGCAGAGGTAGCAGGTTTGTAGTTATGGGTGATTTCAACTTTCCCAATATCGACTGGAACCTCCTAAGTGCAGATGGTTTGGATTGGGCAGTTTTTGTCAGGTATGTTCAGGAGGGCTTCCTTACTCAGTATGTAGACAGACTGACGAGGGGAGAGGCCACTTTGGATTTGGTGCTCAGCAATGAGCCAGGACAGGTGTCAGATCACGCGGTGGGAGAACACTTTGATGACAGTGATCTCAACTGCTCAACATTTAATATAGCCTCAGGAGAAGGAAATGAGCAGTTACCGAGGGAAGATATTTCATTGGGGAAAAGGAAATTATGATGCTATCAGACAGGATTTGGGAAGTACAGACTGGGAGCAATTGTTCCACAGAAAGGGCACAGCAGACATGTAGAGACTGTTTAAGGAGCAGTTGTTATGAGCGATGCATGCATTTATTCCTCTGAGACAGAAAAGAAGGGGTAAGACTAAAGAACCTTGGATGACGAGAAGAAGGCAGCTTATGTAAGGTGGAGGAAGCAAGGATGTAGCACAGCTTTAGAGGATTACAGGCTTGCAAGAAAGGAGCTCAGAAATGGATTGAGGAGAGCCAGGAGGGGGCATGAAAAAGGCTTGGCAAATGGGATTAGGGAGAACCCAAAGGCATTTTACTCATATGTGAGGAATGAGAGAATGATCAGGGAGAAGTTAGGGCCGATCAGGGATAGCGTAGGGAACTTGTACGTGGAGTCTGAGCAGATAGTGGAAGCCCTAAATGAGTATTTTGCTTCAGTTTTCTCTAAAGAAAGGGATTTTTTTGTAAATGACAACTTGGAGGAGCTGGGATACAAGTTTGGCCAGAGCAAGATTGATCAAGTTGATGTGCTGGAAATTTTGGAAAACATTAAGATTAAAAGTCCCCAGGGCCAGACCAGATTTATCCTGGTGAGGATATTTGCCTCCTCACTCTCCACGGGAGTCATACCGGATGAGTGGAAGGAGGTGAATGTTGTTCCTGGACTTCAGCAAGGCATTTGATAAGGTTCCCCATGACAGGCTCATGCATAAAGTCAGGAAGTATGGGATACAGGGAGATTTGGCTATCTGGATTCAGAATTGGTTGGCTGACAGAAGGCAGAGAGTGGTTGTAGATGGAAGTTATTCTGCCTGGAGGTCAGTGTTGAGTGGGGTCCCATAGGGCTCTATTCTTGGGCCTCTGCTCAAAAAAAGCTTGGATTTTTCTCTCTGGAGAGAAGGAGGAAGAGAGGAGACCTGATCGAGGTATAAAAGATAATGAGAGAAAAAGATAGAGTCAATAGCCAGAGACTTTTTTCCCAGGGCAGGATTGATGGGTACGAGGGGTTATAGTTTTAAGATATTTGGGGAAACGTATAGAGGAGATGTCAGAGGCAGGTTCTTTACACAGAGTTGTGAATGCATGGAATGCGTTGCCAACGGTGGTGATGGAAGCAGAGTCATTAGGGACATTTAAGCGACTGCTGGACAGGCACATGGAGAGCATTGAGTTGAGGGGTGTGTAGGTTATTATATTTTACATTAGGTAGTGGGCCAAAGGGCCTGCTCTATGCTGTACTCTTCTATATTCTATAAGAGGGCACAGATTCAAGGTGAGAGAGGGAATGTTTAGAGGAGGGATGTGGGGAAAAGGTTTCACAGAGGGAAAGATGGGTGCCTGGAACACACTGCCAGTGGAGGTGGTGGATGCAGACAACATTAGCAATGTTTAAGGTGTATTCTGGTAGACATGAACAGGAGGCAAACAGAGGGATAGAAACCATGCGCACGCAATAAGTAGCGGGTCCAAATAAAGATTATAACTGGTGCAAGCTTGGGGGCCATAGGGCCTGTTCCTGTGCTGTATTGAATGGTACCGTACTGGAAAAGGTCAAGATGCCTTTAAACAATGTTTTAAAGTGTCACAGTTTTCAGTGATATTCGACTCGCAACCCAGGGATCATGATCACCTTAGTACTGCAGTAGTTAGGGACAGAGATTTTAATTCAAATTGTGTTCAATACATCTCAATTGATACTTGCAGCAGCTGGACAAACCTTTCCAATTTGATCTATACTTCAGTTTACATCAAGGGACTGATCTTTGATCCCTTACAAAATGGTTCAGTCATTATTATTTAAGAAAATAATACCACCAGAAACCAACAGTTCAAAGAGTTATACCATAATCTCAGAGCACCTAGCAATGAGTGAAAAAAAAAATGCAACCTTGCCAGTGCTGCTCATATCTCAATGACAAATGCAAGAATTCCAGAAACAAAGTAATACATAATTGCTGCGGTTCTGTTCGCCGAGCTGGGAATTTGTGTTGCAGACATTTTGTCCCCTGTCTAGGTGATAGCCTCAGTGCTTGGGAGCCTCGTATGAAGCGCTTCTGTGATCTTTCCTCCAGCATTTGTTGTGGTTTGAATCTGCCACTTCCGGTTGTCAGTTCCAGCTGTCCGCTGCAGTGGTCAGTATATTGGGTCCAGATCGATGTGCTTATTGATTGAATCTGTGGATGAGTGCCATGCCTCTAGGAATTCCCTGGCTGTTCTCTGTTTGGCTTGTCCTATAATAGTAGTGTTGTCCCAGTCAAATTCATGTTGTTTGTCATCTGCGTGTGTGGCTAGTAAGGATAGCTGGTCGTGTCGTTTCATGGCTAGTTGGTGTTCATGGATGCGGATCGTTAGCTGTCTTCCTGTTTGTCCTATGTAGTGTTTTGTGCAGTCCTTGCATGGGATTTTGCTCATGCTGTGTATCGGGTCCTTCGTTCTGGTGCGTTGTTGTCAGAGAGTGGCTGTTGGTTTGTGTGCTGTTATGAGTCCTAGTGGTCGCAGTAGTCTGGCTGTCAGTTCGGAAATGCTCCTGATGTATGGTAGTGTGGCTAGTCCTTTGGGTTGTGGCATGTCCTCGTTCCGTTGTCTTTCCCTTAGGCATCTGTTGATGAAATTTCACGGGTATCCGTTTTTGGTGAATACATTGTATAGGTGTTCTTCTTCCTCTTTTTGTAGTTCTGGTGTACTGCAGTGTGTTGTGGCCCTTTTGAATAATGTCTTGATGCAACTTCTTTTGTGTGTGTTAGGGTGGTTGCTTTCGTAGTTCAGGACTTGGTCTGTGTATGTGGCTTGAACTACGAAAGCAACCATCCCAACACACACAAATGTAGCCACACACGCAGATGACAAGCAACATGAATTCGACTGGGACAATACTACTATTATAGAACAAGCCAAACAGAGAACAGCCAGGGAATTCCTAGAGGCATAGCACTCATCCACAGATTCAATCAATAAGCACATCGATCTGGACCCAATATACCGGGCCACTGCAACAGACAGTTGGAACTTACAACTGGAAGTGACAGATTCAACTCACAGAAGCGCTTCACAGGAGGCTCACAAGCACTGAGGATGTCACCTAGACAGGGGACGAAATGCCTGCATCACAAATTCACAGCTCGGCGAACAGTACCACAACAACGAGCACCCGAGCTACAAATCTTCTCACAAACTTTAATATATAATTTATTAATTCATATGACTGCAGGATATTTGACTAAAAATGAGCACATTCTAAATATGGATCAATGCACAATAGTTGCAACACAACTGAATTTTCACATTGAAATTTATGATATTTACCAGTTACATGGGTTGCTCTTGCTAGAGTTAGAATTAGAGCTCTGTTAAGTTCCTCAGATTCAGCAGAAAGAACTGTTTTGGGGTCACTGAGAAACCGTGTAAATTGGGGTTGCACTTCTGAACTGCCCAAAGCGGTGATTAACCGGAGAGCTGTGCTTTCAACGCTAAATAGTCCAAAAAAAAAGATAATTACCAAGTTAGTGTTAAATTTCTAGTTCCATATTCAAGCCTTTTCCAAAGTTTAATAGTAGAATTATTACAAAGTACAGAAAAACTAATCACAAGAGTTCAAAGGTCACACCTGTGATCTAGCATCTATGTTGCAGTGTATGAACTATAATTTTTAATCATCACTGGCACCATCACCCCTTGCTGCACACAATACTGAAGGCTAGGGTAAACTTGATGACCTTGCTTTGAATTACATTCAGAATTAGAGTTTAACATTGTACCTATATGAATGAGAGGCTCAATTGAGCTAATAATGGATTAATGGAAGACAAACTACTATAGACTGGTATCTGCTGTGTTCAAGTTCATTGTGGAATTTCAGTCTTTCTATTTTTCTGGTCCACCTTGCCTTTGCAGTTGTATTCAACACTAAATTAACCAGTTTGGCTCAGTGCTAGAACTCTTACTTCCAAGTCAGGTCAAGAGAATAAACACCATTCCAATATCTGGATGTCAAGTCTGATTTTTTTTTTGCTGTACTGGTTCATTGTCAGAGCTGAGGCAGTACTAAAACAGAGTCCTGATCAGGTAGATACAAAATGATTCCTTAGAGCTAAAGAACAGAGAGGTCTCCCAGAGTTTTATTCAACATTTTATCCTCTAAATTATTAGAGCACATTAACTGAGCACTTGGTATTTGTGGGAACTGACTTAGTTGCCATATTTGACTGCATAATAAACACAACCTTCTAGAGGGTTTTGGAATTCTTTGTGTGTGCTCATGCTCATATCCTTCACTTTCATTTCTCTCTGCAGTATTGGGAGATCAAATTTATAATACATGTGAAAGATGTAAAAGCCATCAGATTACTACTGTAGTGTTACCTAGGATTCTTTTGGCGGCTGAGGGGGGTAAAATTGTTATATGAGGATAGGTTAGAATGGCTGAGTCCCATTCCATTTGAGTTTAGAAGAATGACATGTGATCTTAGTAAGATAAACAATATTATGAGAGATCCTGGCATGGTGGATTCTGAGAGCATGCCCTTTGTTTTGCTCTTATGGAAGAGCCTAGAATGAGAAAACAGAGTTCGAAAATCAGGGGTCATTAAATTAAGGCCAAAGTGAGCAGACCTTTTCAAACGTAACCCCTCTGCTTAAGAAAGGAAGGAGACATAAGATAGGAAATTATAGGCTGGATAGTGTGACTGTGGTTGTTGATAAGACTTTATAGTACATTATTAAAGATGAGATTGCAGAGTACCTGGAAGTAAAATCAGGCCGAGTCTGTATGGATTTGTCAAGGAGAGGTCCTGATTAACAAACCTGTTAGAATTCTTGGAGGATGTAATGAGCAAGTTAGACAAAGAAGAGCCAGTGGACATGATCTATTTGGATTTTCAGAAAGTCTCTGACATTGTGCTACATATAGGAGGCTGCTAAATAAGATATGAATCCACGGTGTTAGCGGCAAGACTGGTAGAAGGCAGGCAGTGGGGATAAAGGAGCCTTTTCAGGATGGCAGCTGGTGACTAGTGGAGCTTCACAGGGCCACAACTATTTGCATCATACATTATTGATCTGTATGAAGGAACTGAGGGTATTGTTAAGTTTGCAGAAGACATAAAGAGAGATGATAGGTCAAGTAGGGTTGAGGAAGTGGGTAGAATGCAGAAGGAGTTGGACAGGCTAGGAGAGTGGGCAAAGTAGTGGCAGATGGGATACAATGTGGGAAAGTGAGAGGATATGCATTTCAGAGGCATGGAGAATGGCTTTAGAAATCTGAAGCACAAAGGGACTTAGGTGTGCTAGTTCAGGATTCTCTCAAGATTAACAAACAGGTTCAGTTGGCAGTTAAGAAAGCAAATGCAATGTCAGCAATAATTTCAAAGAGCAAGAATACAAGGGGGGGGAGGGGAAGGGGAAGGTGTAATGTACTGCTGAGGCTACATCTGATTCTGGTCAGACTACATTTGCAATATTTGAGAGCAGTTTTGGGGTTCATTTGCAAACAAGGATGTACTGATCCTGGAGGGGTGCTGCAGAGGTACACAAGAACGATCCTGGGAGGGAAGAGTTTGTCGAATGAGAAGCGGTTGATGACTCTGGGTCTGTGCTCAAAGCTTGAAGCATGATGGCGGGAATCTCATTAAAATTAGAGAATATGGAGAGGCTTGGATAGAGTGGACGTGGAAAAGATGTCTCCATTAGTAGAAAAAGCTAGGACCGGAGGGCACAGCCTCAGACTGAAGGGACGACGCTTGAGACCTGAGATGAGAAGGAATGTTTTTCAGCCAGAAGATATGAATCCGTAGATGCCAAGTCATTCGGCTTGCTTCATCACAGCGATAGGTGGATAGATTAGCAAGGGGATCAAGAGTTCTGGGGAGAAGGCAAGAGAATGCAATTAAGAAACATATCAGCTATCTAACGAATGCCAGAGCAGACCTGATGGGCCAAAATGATGTAATGTTGCTCCAACATACTATGATCTTTATGGTCTTTCTGTTAGAGGATTGTTAATCTTTGAAACTCTTCTCCCTAGTGTTGAAAGGAGGGTTATTAAATACTTTTAAGATAAAAAACAAATAAATTCTTCACTCAAGAGAGCCGATGGTTATCAGGGATTCATAGGAATGTGGAGTTGAGGTTACAATCGGATTAGCTATGATCTCGTTCAATGATGGAACAGGGTTAAGGGGCTTACTTGAGCTCCTAATTCATATGTTCAAAGTAGTACACGCTGTTGTAGAATAATGATCATTACTGTTGCGCAAATAGAGTCATAGAGATGTACAGCATGGAAACAGACCCTTCGGTCCAATCTGTTCATGCCGACCAGATATCCCAACCCAATCTAGTCCCTCCAAACCCTTCCTATTCATATACCCATCCAAATGCCTCTTAAATGTTGCAATTGTACCAGTCTCCACCACATCCTCTGGCAGTTCATTCCATACACGTACCACCCTCTCCGTGAAAAAGTTGCCCCTTAGGTCTCTTTCATATCTTTCCCCTCTCACCCTAAACCTGTGCTCTCTAGTTCTGGACTCCCCGATCCCAGGGAAAATATTTTGTCTATTTATCCTATCCATGCCCCTCAATTTTGTGAACCTCGAAAGGGTTACCCCTCAGCTTCTGACACTTCAGGGAAAACAGCTCCAGCCTGTTCAGTCTCTCCCTATAGCTCAAATCCTCCAACCCTGGCAACATCTTTATAAATCTTTTCTGAACCCTTTCAAGTTTCACAACATCTTTCCGATAGGAAGGAGACCAGAATTGCATGCAATATTCCAACAGTGGCCTAACCAGTGAACTGTACAGCCGCAACATGACCTCCCAATTCCTGTACTCAATACTCTGACCAATAAAGGAAAGCATACCAAACGCCTTCTTCACTATCCTATCTACCTGTGACTCCACTTTCAAGGAGCTATGAATATGCACTCCAAGGTCTCTTTGTTCAGCAACCCTCCCTAGGACCTTATCATTAAGTGTATAAATCCTGCTAAGATTTGCTTTCCCAAAATGTAGCACCGCGCATTTATCTGAATTAAACTCCATCTGCCACTTCTCAGCCCCATTGGCCCATCTGGTTCAGATCCTGTTGTAATCTGAGGTAACCCTCTTCGCTGTTCACTACACCTCCAATTTTGATGTCATCTGCAAACTTACTAACTGTACCTCTTATGCTTGCATCCAAATCATTTATGTAAATGACAAAAAGTAGAGGACCAGAACTGATCCTTGTGGCAATCCACTGGTCACAGGCCTCCTGTCTGAAAAATATCCCTCCACCACCACCCTCTGTCTTCTACCTTTGAGCCAGTTCTGTATCCAAATGGCTAGTTCTCCCTGTATTCCATGAGGTCTAAGCTTGCTAATCAGTCTCCCATGGGGAACCTTGTCGAATGCCTTACTGAAGTCCATATAGATCACATCTACTGCTCTGCCCTCATCAAACAATTTCCCTACCTGGCCTTAAACTATCAATCAATCTTTTTTAAAAACAAAAAAAACAGTCCCCTCAAAATGAGGTGATATGTAAAAATTGCAAACAACGACTGAAGGTTCCTTTCATTTAGAAGTATTAGGTAATCACAATTTTCTTTAAATCAAAAAATAACAACTTATGTACATTATTTCATGCATCAACTTTATTTGGATTATTATTTAAAATAAAATAATTATTGAATTACAAGGTTTATTTGAAAATTAACTGCAGCTTACAGGCCTGGAGTGTTACAATTAGAAAGCTAATAATGAAAGTGTGAAATTATATTTTATTTTAACACTTCAAATGCTAGCGATTTTTGAGAAGATTTGCAGCTCAGGTTGATGATAAGTATCTAAGTTAGCTCGCTGAGCTTAAAGGTTTGTTTTCAGACGTTTCGTCACCATACTAGGTAACATCATCGCTGAGAGTCTCTGGTGAAGTGAGGTGGTACGTTCCGTCTTTCTATCTATAGGTCTTGGTTTCTTAAGGTGGGTGATGTCGAGTTAGACTCTACCTACCTTCCCTTGGAAAAGAAAAGAACGTGAAATGACATCACCCATTTTGAGAAATCAAGACCTAGAAAGAGAGAGGCAGGACATAGCACCAACGCTTCATAGAGACTCTCACTGATGTTACCTATTTTGGTGATGAAAATGCTGGAAACATTTCTTCATGCTCAACGAGCTAACTTTTATACTTCAAATGCTTCATTACATCAGGGATCCAGACAAAATATACTAAGTATGATTTGATAACAAGAAACCTGCACTTCATTCAGCACATTTAGAAACATTAAGAATTGGAAAGCTTTCATCCTCTTACCTAGATTTTGTTTGTAAGATTTAACAAGGATTTCAAAATTATGATAAATTGTTTTATGGTAAATTGCCAAAAGGTTGTTTCCACTGATTAGGGAGTTGGTTACAAGGTGGCATGGACAGAGAATAATTCAGAAGAAGCCAAAGTTTCAACCAAACAATTATTCAAATTTGGAACAATTTATCACAAGTGCCTACTGAAGCTGATATTATGTCATTTGAAAGCCAACTACATCTACTTCTCAAACACTATGTACAGAATACAGTATCTGGGAAAAGACAATGTCGAATTAGCATTGCTCCAGCTCAGAAGGTAGCTTTGATCAATTTCCAAAGACCTTCTTCCATGGTGTCCCTTACACTAAAAAAAAGTAAGTCACCTTTGTCTGGGATATTCTCTCATTGGGCTGCTCTCTCATTTGGAGTCACCACATCTCTGGTGAGTGGAAATGTTGAGAAATAGTGTCTTTTATGGTAACCTCAGTCAGTGCAGGAATTGAACTTTGCATCATAAATCAACTTAGCTAACCGAACCCCGAATGGTAAAGTTGTCATAGTCTTCGCAGACCAAAGGGCTGCTCTCTCATTCGACAGAGATAACTGATGGTTGTTTAACCCAAGGATTACCATAGCTCAGGTAAAGGTAGAGTTGGAGAAGCACAAATCTTCATGGAACCTTAGTCAATGTGGGAATTGAATCCATCCTGTTAGTGTTACCCTGCCATGCAAACCAACTAAGTGAACTAACTGAACTCCTGCAACTTACACTACTCAAAGCTCAACAAACTGATGGCACATTTTAAAAGCTTACAGGATTCTCACCTTTATCACACTAATGCTCCAGTTTAAAATCAGCTTTGAAGTAGCAAGCCAGATTCATACATGAAAGGTTAAAAATAACTTACCACAAGTGAAGTTGATTCTGATTAGTCTGTGGTACAGCTGCCAATGAATGGAGATGGCTTAACAGCTGGACTCTGTAGTGAGGCTGGATATGATGCATGCGATAGCTGAACATCTCCAGCAGTGTGTGTAGGATTCCCCAAGCGTGAGATTTGAAAACATTTGGTAAAAGCTGGCCTAAAAAAATGAAAAATAAAATTTAGTCTTCTTCACAAATTTACGATGTGAAGGTGCCAGTGTTGGAATGCGGTGGGCAAAGTCAGAAGACACACAACGCCATGTTTAGTCCAACAGGGTTTATTTGAAATCATAAGTTTTTGGAGCGCTGCTATATCAGGTGAAGCGCCTAACAAAGGAGCAATGCTTCAAAAGCTTGTGATTTCAAATAAACCTGTTGGACTATAGCCTGGTGTCTGACTTCTGACTTTGTACACAAAATTTATGTTAGCTTTCCTCAGGTCTTACTCCAAAACAGCTAAATTCTTTGCTCATGAGACAGCATATTTGAGTACAAGACAACAATTTTTCAAGTAGGAATTCTGCTTTGGAAATGTTATCTGAATTAGCTGTAAAAAGGAGTGCATTTAGTTACAAGATTAATCTAAAAATCAACAATTTAGAAGCAGTGTGTTTTATAATAGGAAACTTTAATAAAACCATCCTTTTTAATGTTTAGCAAGTAATTGTAAGAAGATTACATTTTGAGAAAGTACCTTCAGTATATCTACAGCTTTTCTGATTTTGGATGGAGAACTCCACTTGACCAATGCAAATTTTACATTTCTGAAAGTAATCAATCCTGAATTTATTGCACGTTTGAATTGTCAAACTAGGCTGGATTTGAACATAAATTACGGAACCTCCATGTATGGAGAAAAGCTTTTTGGACATTCCATATTGGATTAAATTCTTTCAGCACTAATCAGATCACAGACTAAAAGCTGACTTTCTTTTGCTTTGAATAAAGCAGATCAAACTGCCCTCGAAAACAAACTAAGACATTGGCATGACACTTCCAGTAGTTCTGAAGAGAGGTTCAACATTTGAAGCATTATCTTAGTGTCTCTCTGCTCAGATGCAGGCCAGACTGGAGTATTTTCAACATTTTGAATGTTTTCAGCTTTCTAGCATCTTCAATACAGTGTTACTTCTATAGAGTCATACAGCATGGAAACAGACCCTTCAGTCCAAAGAGGCCAAACATAATCCCAAACTAAACTCTTCCCACCTGCCTGCTCCAGGCCCATATCCCTCCAAACCTTTCCTATTCATGTATCCATTCAAATATCTTTTAGAAGTTGTAATTATAGCCGCATCCACCACTTCTTCAGGAAGTTCATTCCACACGTGAACCACCCTCTGAAATAAATTTGCTTATGCCTTTTTTAAAATCACTCTCCTCTCACCTTAAAAATGTGCCCCCTAGTCTTAAAATTCACTACCTTAGGGAAATTTTATCTATGCCCCTCATTATTTTATAAACTTCTATAGGATCACCTCTCCTATGCTCCAGTTAAAAAAACGTCCAGGCCTATTCAGCTTTTCTTTATAACTCAAATCTTCCATACCTGGCAACATCCTAGTAAGTCTCTTCTGAACCCTTTCCAGCTTGATAATATCCTTCCTATAACTGGGTGACCAGAAATGGACAGTATTCCAGAACAGGCCTCACTAATGTCCTGTCCAGCCTCAACATAATGTCCCAACACCTATACTCAAAAGATTAATCAATAAAGGCAAAGAGCCAAATGCCTTTTTAACCATCTGTCTGTATGTGACACAAGCTTTAAAAGAATTACGTATCTGTACTCCAGGTCCCTCTGTACTATAACACTACCCAAGGTCTTACAATTAATTTATAAGCCCTACCCTTAATTATTGTATTAAAATGCAATACCTCATTTATCCAGATTGAACACCATCTGCCATTTTTCAGCCCATTAATCTATTTGATCAAGATCCTTTGCAATCTTAGAAAACCTTTCCACTGTCTATTGTGCCACCAATTTTGATATCATCCACAAGCTTACTAACGATGCCTTCTATGTTTTCATCCTAATCATTTATATAAATGACAAACAAAAGAGCACCCAGACCTGATCCCTGTGGAACGCTGCTGGTGATGGGCCTCCAGTCCAAAACGCAACCCGCCACCATTACCTGTCTTCTGCCATTAAACCAATGATGTATCCAATTGGCAAGCTCACCCTGAATCCTATGTGACCTAATGTTACTAATTAGTCTACCAAGCAGAATCTTGTCAAAGGCAATACTAAAATCCAAAACAATATCTACTGCTTATTCCATAAACCACCTTTTTGGTAACTTCCCCAAAAACCTCAATCAAGTTTGACAGACATTGGTTTCCTCACAGAAAATCACATGGACTATCCTAATCCTAATCAATAATCACCTCCAACAAGTTACCAATTACCGAAGTCAAGATTTACAGGTCTATAGCTCTTTGGTTTCTCCTTACAACCTTTCTTAAACAAAGGTAAAACAATAGCAAACACTTAATCATCAGGCACCTCACCCGTTGTTATAGATGATCCAGATATTTCTGCAAGGGGGTTTCATAATTTCCTTCCTTACTTCCCACAGTGTTGCGTGATACATTAGATCAAGACCCAGAGATTTATCCACTTTATATTCTCTAAAACCTCCCAAGTTTCCTCTTCTGTAATGTGAACTGCTTTTAAAACATCAAAGCTTATTTCTCTGCATTCTCTGGACTTCATTTTTTTCTCCACAGCAAAAACTGACTAAATATTCACTTATTATATCTCCTGGGGTTCAAGACAATGACAACCTCCTTGATTTTTAAGAGGCCTTACCCTCTCTCTAGTTACCCTCTTGCTCTTAACATATTTGTAGAATTTCTTTAGATTATCCTTAATCTTATCAGCAAATGTTATCTCATATCCCCCTCCTTTGCTTTTCTGATTTCTCTCTCAAGAATGCCACTTATGTTGATTAAGAGATTCAAGTGAACCAAGTTGTCTATATCTGAAATAAGATTCTTTTTTTATTCTTGACGTGAACATCTATATTTTAATCATCCATTGTTACTTAATCGTACCGGCCTCACGCTTCACTCTAACAGGAACAAAATGCCTCTGAACTCTCGCCATCAGAATCTTGAATGCTTCCCACTTGTGAGACATCCTTTTACCTGCAAACAGTCTACTCCAATTAAATTTTGGGAGTTTTTAAATTGATACCATTAAAATTTGCTTTACTCTAATTAAAAACCTGAACCTTTATGGAAAGCTTATCCTTTTTTGTAACCATTGTGAAACTAATAAAATTATGATTTCTAGACCCAAAGTGCTCCCCCACTTGTCCTTCCATCACCTGTTCTGCCCTCGTGCCCAACAGATCTTGTTTTGCTCCTTCTCTAGGCGAACCATCCACATATCGATAAAGAAAATTTTCTTGAACACATTGAGGTGCTCAAGCAGCCATTTGATCTGTAATGATGCTAAAGATATTCACTTCAGAGGGATTGATTAAACCCATAAATGTACTGACTGAGAGTGGTTATAGAGTTATACTCTAGGGAGAATACAGTCACAGAGGAAACTCTGGACAAAAGAAAGAGCTGGAAAACAAGCCTACAATGGAGATGTAGTGACTCACTTGCCATGGGCAAAACTCCAGGTGCTCACGCTCTACCATCAGAATTAGTCACAGGTGCAGCATTCACACAAACGTTTCTGCTCTGGTGGTGTTGGGGGGGGGAAAAGAGAGTGCCACAGGGGGTGAAATGCAAAGATTGTGACCTTGTAACAAACAAGGGTAATTATCATTATTACAACGACTAGACATATCTCTTTGCAGGGAAGCGTAGGTAAATACTTTACATACGGTGCTTTTGTAAGGCTGTATATCCTAACTAACTAAACAAAAACACTTAAGGATCCCTGTGTGTTTTTTTAAAACTGGAAAAGCCACAAATAACAATTTCCTTAGTTAGTAAGTCAGAGAAAATAAAGGGTTACTGCTATAGGAAAAGCCTTGATGAATCTCACAAAGCAGCACTGGTAATCTATTTAAGCTAATAAGAATTGGCTGCCTATCAAAGCAGCTCAACATGACCACCTTTGTTCACGACATCATATGTGGATAACATCAGCTATGAAAAGACAACATTGGAATCGTTTAGCGTCTACTTTGGGTTCAAACAGGGCTGTTCTGGCACTGATACACTTGAATATTTTTCTCTTGGTTGCTGTTATACCCCTCCACATCATCTTCAGAAGACATTTAATTATACATGAAACTAATGGACAGCCATTCAGCCCTGCCTGTCTAACATCCAAGACAAAGGTGGACCAACTCGTCAATTGATACTCTACACTATTGTTGCTGCACATTCTATGTAACAGACATGCAATAGCAAATAGATGGTGTGCTTCACAACTAATGCAGTTTAGATAATAATCTAAATGATCTTTAGATAATAAATGCTGTTGCCCATGACATTGCTATACTAGCATTGATTACAGTAACAAAGTGATGCTGGAGGTTGTTGATAGTTTGACATATCCTAGCTCCACAATCATCAGTAATCTGAAATTTATACTGAAGTCAACACAACCAACACTAAAGCTGCAGTGGTTTTGTCTCAGCTCAATGAATGTGTGGAACATCAACATCCTGACCAGAGAAGCTCAAAGCAAGATTCAGAATCCTGCATCCTGACTGCACTCCTCAACAGTGGAGATTTCTGCACAGTATTTGCTAGGCTGGCAAAAAGACAACTACTACCCCTTTGCTGTCTCGCACATATCCTTGGCACTTCTCACCACTACCAATTTGGGGATCTGGACTGTACCAATACCAGCTGCATACATTTGCAAAACCAATGACGGTTGCACTGGCTCAGCCACATTCATTGAATAAATGACAGCTGCACATCCAAAGGTCTCCTGTAGAGTGAATTGGCAGTTGGGCCAAACTTCCTGGGGGGCATCCATACCTCTGCTAAGGATATGGCAAGTGAAATATAAAGCTGAAGAGAATTGACAGTGACAACCAGGAGATAATCAACAGCCATAACCTCTGCAGGGCGACTCTTTGGAAGAAGCGAGCAGAATGAAATGTTCAGCCGGCCGATATATGGCCCAGTGAAAACAAAGTCCAATGAATCATGCATTTATAAGGCTACTGTCTTCCTCTGCAACAAGTATATCAGAGGTCATCATGCCAGAGTGGGATTCCTCAGTCATGCCAGGGGGAGCAAAACAAAGAAGTGGCCATCATGGTGCAAATTATCATTCTACAAGATAGAAGACTGCCAGCATGTAGAGCAAGAAACAAGTTTTATTTTCCCATTAGCTTGATGTAGGATACCAAAAAGGTGAAACTATTTTATGCCACCAACCCAAGAATGTAATTATCATTATTATTATTAAAGGGGTACATCAAAAACCATTCAAATATGCAAGGCTTATTGGTAACTTTTTGAAATCTGGCAAATATTCCACAGGTCTGAGGTTTTCCATTTCATCTACTATTCAACTCAAACATGTCTTCAGAAATACATCATTCATAAATTAAATCAGATTCAGGGGAAAAAAAATACAAGGTTTGTGGTAATTCTTAACACATTCATCCAGAAATAGCACACTTACTGATAAAACCTTTAATTCCAAGAGATTCAATCTCCATATAAACTAGAAGACGGCTATAAGTTTCTACCAGCGCAGGAGCCAAAGCTAGGCTTGATTTGGCATGGGCTAGTTTGATCACTCTTGTAGCTATACTGTGAATGAGGCTGAAATACAGAATATTTAAATCAATAAATGTTCAAGAATCACAATATATATTATAGAACGGCATTAATGCGCTTAATTTATTCATTGTAGTTATATTGATTCAAATAAGCAATTGGGACTTTCAGCATACAGTGCAGACTGAAATTCGTTCCAAAAAAAAAACAGAATGGTGTGGAAATAATAGTTATTGCAATATTATTGTGAAAATTTATAGGCAGTATGATGATAATCTAAAAACGAAATTAACTCATTTTGAGTTAAAGAAAAAAATTTATTAATGACACTAAGGCCAATTAACTGGGACCTCGAGTAAACTAATTTTTAAATGGGAAAAATATGGTGACCTGAACAGGACATTACTGCAATTTATGCATCAAGAGTTATTTGTGCTTTCAGCATTTTATATTTATTTGAACCTAATGTGATACTTAAATCAATAATCAAATGATGCAATTTTATTTTCTTTCCTTTGACTGTAGGGCATTTTAGTATTTACTGTCATCAGTCATTTATCAGGTAAAGTAAAAGGTTCCCCAAAAAACTATGTAGTTCAGCAAACTTGAATTCCTGTGATTACCTCATTTTGGCATGAACGGTTAGTGAATCTAATAAGTTCATTGGTAGTGGGGTAATAGATCCTGAAGCCGTGCAGTTTGTTCCAGGAAGGGATATCCTCAAGCTGCCATTCCCATATATTGTTTCAACCAATACTCCCATAGGTAATGTAAAACATTCAGAATTAGTAGAATATGCATTACACAGCAAGGCAATCTTGTAATCGTTCATCTGTAGACTCTTGTTTCTCAAACTTTGTTGTAAAAATCTGTATTGAAAATAATAGTTAATAATTTTGCTTCATTATTAATAAAATGCAAATATTTGATTTATATTAATACATGACAGGATGTTTTTCACGAGAACTTCTTCTAAAACGTATTTTCTTTAACTTACTAACATTTTTCTGTCTTCAAGAATGGTGATGAAACAAGAGGTTTACTTCTTTAGATGTTAATGTTTTGTGTTTACACATTTTTAACTTTTAAAAACAATTTTCTTTTCAGTTCTAGAGTCATAGAGATATACAGCATGGAAACAGACCCTTCGGTCCAACCCATCCACACCAACCAGATATCCCAACCCAATCTAGTACCATCTGCCAGCAGCCGGCCCATATCCCTCCAAGTCCTTCCTATTCATATACCCATTGAAATGTCTCTTAAATGTTATAATTGTACAAGCCTCCACTACTTCCTCTGGCAGCTCATTCCATACCCGTATCACCCTCTATGTGAAAAAGTTGGCCCTTAGGTCTCTTTTATATCTCTACCCTCTCACCCTAAACCTAGGCCCTCTAGTTCTGGACTCCCCAACTCCAAGGAAAAAACTTTTCCTATTTATCCTATCCATGCCCCTCAATTTTGTAAACTTCTATAAGGTCATCCCTTACCCTCCAATGCTCCAGGGAAAACAGCCCCTGACTGTTCAGACTCTCCCTATAGCTCAAATCTTCCAACCCTGGCAACATCCTTGTACATCTTTTCTGAATCCATTCAAGTTTCACAACATCTTTCCAACAGGAAGGAGACCAGAATTGCACAAAATATTCCAACATTGGCCTAACCAATGTCCTGTACAGCCGCAACATGACCTCCCAACTCCTGTACTCAATACTCTGACCAATAAAGGAAAACATACCAAATTCCTTCTTCACTATCCTATCTACCTGTGACTCCACTTTCAAGGAGCTATGAATCTGTACTCCAAGGTCTCTTTGTTCAGCAACACTCCGTAGGACCTTACCATTAAGTTTATAAGTCCTGCTAAGATTTGTTTTCCCAAAATGCAGCACCTCGCATTTATCTGAATTAAACTCCATCTGTCACTTCTCAGCCCATGGCCCATCTGATCAAGATCCTGTTGTAATCGGAGTTAACTCTCTTCGCTGTCCACTACACTTCCAATTTTGGTGTCATCTGCAAACTTACTAACTGTATCTCTTATGCTCACATCCAAAACATTTATGTAAATGACAAAAAGTAGAGGACCCAGCACCGATCCTTGTGGCAATCCACTGGTCACAGGCCTCCAGTCTGAAAAAAATCCCTCCACCACCACCCTCTGTCTTCTACCTTTGAGCCAGTTCTGTATCCAAATGGCTAGTTCTCCCTGTATTCCACGAGATCTAACCTTGCTCACGAGTTTCCCATGGGGAACCTTGTCTAATGCCTTACTGAAGTCCATATAGATCATATCTACTGCTCTGCCCTCATCAATCCTCTTTGTTACTTCTTCAAAAACCTCAATCAAGTTTGTGAGGCATGATTTCCCATGCACAAAGCCATGTTGACTATCCAGAATCAGTCCTTGCATTTCCAAATACATGTACATCCTGTCTCTCAGGATTCCCTCCAACAACTTGCCCACCACTGAGGTCAGGCTCAATGGTCTATAGTTCCTTGGCTTGTCCTTACCACCCTTCTTAAACAGTGGCACCACGTTAGCCAACCTCCAGTCTTCCGGCACCTCACCTGTGACTAGCAATAATACAAATATCTCAGCAAGAGGCCCAACAATCATTTCTCTAGCTTCCCACAGAGTTCTCGAGTACACCTGATCAGGTCCTGGGGATTTATCCACCTTTACTCATTTCAAGACATCCAGCACTTCCTCCTCTGTAATCTGGACACTCTGCAAGATGTCACCATCTATTTCCCTACAGTCTAAATCTTCCATATCCTTTTCCACAGTAAATACTGACTCAAATTAGTGTCACAATGGTAGTGCTATACATTTAACAATCTCAAGAATTTCACTAATTTTATTTCTATTCCTTTTGATGGTATTCAAACAGCATCACGTGAGAACTGCATTTGTCCACTACATCATTTGGAAAAACTTACATCACCTGTAATTGTCATGCACAAATTAAATTAAATTTAAAAACTGATGTGACCTTAAGCTGCTCACAGACGTACCAACTACTGGACCTTTACATTTAAAAAGCTTACTCATGGTGGAGCTTGAGAGAATGAGGGATGGGTATCTGTAGTTTAGAGTTATCATTTTGTGCCTTCCTATTGAGATGAATCCAGATACAAGTCATGGCAAATGCATGAGTAGACTGTGGTTTGCTTATGTCAGGTACAGGAATGCACTGGAAACAAAGAAAAAATAAGCATATTAGACTCTACAAATGCTCTTCCTTTTGCATTTCAATGCAAAATGATGAAATTGATACATATATCCTACTTCTTTCTCTGGATACAGCAGATCAAACAGCTTCATTACTGGGAGGAAATCAGCTAATGCATTCTTCTGGATACTCCCAGAGATGAACTGCAACAAAACCCACATCAGATGGTCTCGCCCTTTTATCAGACCTCGGCCTGCCAGCTGTAAGATAAAGATAACAAAGTTGTAAAAGGATTGCTTAGCATTACAGACAAGAAATAATTCGGAGCTGGAAAGAAGGGTTTTTTTTAAGAAAAAGGAAGAGAAATTACAGAACAATAATAAATGTGTGAAATGAGGATGAAGAGAGTGGAGATGAGAGTTCAAGTAAGACCGTTGAAATACGAACAGAAGTAGGCCATTTGGCCCCTCAAGCCTGCTCGGTCATTCAAGAGAATCATGGCTGATTTGATGTCCTCACATACACTTCCTGCCCCTTCTCCATAATCCTTGAAATCCCAAATGATCAATAAGCCATCTATTTCAGCCGCCTATACACATAAAGACCCTGTCTCCCACAGCTTTGTGTGGCAAGGAATTCCAAAGACTCATGGTGCTCTGACAGAAGAAATTCCTCATCTCAGTCTTAAATTGGTACCCCTTTATTCTGAGACTATGTCTTATGGTCCTAGACATTCCCATGAGGGGAACATCCTTTCAGCTTTTATCTTGTCGAGCCCCTAAAAACTTTGTATATTTCAATCAGATCATCTCTCATTCTTAACTCCAGTGAGTACAGTCCCAATCTGTTTAATCTTTGTTCATAAGACAATCTCTTCATATTCGAGATCATCCAAGTGAACCTCCTCTAAAATGCCTCCAACGAAATAATCTCTCTCCTTAAATGGGGATGCTGCCAGAGTTAGAAGATTTGAGCTATAGGGAGAGGCTGAGTCGGCTGGTGTTGTTTTCCCTGGAGCTTCGGAGGCAGAGGATGACCTTATAAAAGCTTATAAAATCATGAGGGACATGGATAGGATAAATAGGCAAGGAGTTTTCCCTGGGGTGGGGTGTCCAGAAGTAGAGGACAGAGGTTTAGAGTGAGAGCGGAAAAATTTAAAAGAGACGTAAAGGGAAACTTTTCCACGCAGAAGGTGGTGCATATATGGAATGAGCTGTCAGAGGAAATGGTGAAGGCTGGTACAATTACAATATTTAAAAGGCATCTGGATCGGTAAATAAATAGCAAGGGCTTAGAGGGGTATAGGCCAAATGCTGGTAAATGGGACTAGAGTAGATTAGGATATCTGGTCAACATGGACAAATTGGACCGAAGGGTCTGCTTCCATGCTCTACATCTCTGACTCTGAGGGGACGAAAACTGCTTACAGTACTCCAGATGTGGTTTCACCAGCACCTTGTACAGTTGCAGTCAGACTCCCTTATTCGAATACTCCAATTTCCTTGAAATAATGGCCAACATTCCATTAGCATTCTAGATTATTTGCTGTGTCCACATGCTAGCTTTCTGTGTTTCTATACCCAAGGACGAATTCAGGGATTCATGCTGAAAAAGAAAGTTCGAGCTACCCTTCTTGACAGAATGTGAACAATGATTCCAAGAGGAGAGTGAGTCACAAAGAAGTTAAAAGATCACAAGGGCTGCCATTTACATAAGTGCTAGAGAATTTGTACTGTATCATGTCAATGTTTAATACTGGGATGCCAGAACCGGATTCAACATTTGAAAACTGTGACCTAATCATTAAAACATCATATCCTTTTTTGTACTCAGTAAGTCATATATTAAACCTTTTTGAATTTTCTCTCCCCTTTTTCAATCTAATGCTAGATCTAGCTGTACCTGAGATATAAGCTCGCCCCATTGTTAAAGAATTTACCTATCCATGCAGGAAAGCCTATCCCCTCAAATATCACATACAATGCATCAATTTTCCCAACGCCTATAAGTGATGCCCAGTACAGGTAGCCCCCAATAGTCAAAAGTAGAGCGCTCTCAGGAAACGTTTCATAAGCTGGAAATTGTGTAAAGCAAAGGTGCGTGATTTATATGGGATAAAATATCGCCATTTTTTGCAAAAGTGAAAATTCTCTTCGGATTTGTGAAAACAGGTACTATTGCAGATCATTCGTAAAAGCAAGATTGCATAAAGAGAATGTTCAAGAAGCGCAGTATACTGTACTGTCCAAAGTTACATGCTCCTCATACTGCAATCTGTTTTCAAGAAAAGTTACTTAAACAAGTCTTGTCTTTTATAAATCCAAAATGAATGCCTCTGTTTGACTCAGGCATTTACTTGTACTATATTCTTTTGACTCAAAAGTTCACTGACAAGTAAATCAGTCATTTGCCTATGATTTTCTGACTTATTTACCCTTTACGGAACAGATATTGCTTTTGCAAAATTCTAACTTTGTCACAATTCCAGTTTCCAAACATTAATCAGAGTGACTTTTGTAATCTTAGTTTAATGTTTCAAATTATATAACCATTTCAACACTTAGCTCAAATATGCTCTCCTATACCCTGCTTTGACAATCTCACTTTTCTATTGCCTTATAAAGGTGGATCAAAATATTTGAGAACACGGTCAGTGACCATTTCTGAAATACTAAATGCTTTCAATCTCTAAGCAGACCAGACCTTGCTTGATTACTCTCACTTGTGCTCATAAAAATCATCCCACTGTTTTTTTTTAACCTTAATGTTGTCTGTCATTTCCCATCAATAATTTCCATATTTCTCATTTGTTTCACTTGCACTACTTGACCATATTTAGGTCTATAGAAACTTCCATTTTTTTTGTAAAATTCAGTTGCATTCTCAATACCTCTGTCTCCAGTTACAATATTTCATCCTATAAATCAAACATGATGCAATCGTCTTGTGCATTACTCATTTTTTGAACCACCATTCTCAACTGTTATTATGTGAAAAAGTGAATTCATTGGTTTTCAGTCCAACATTTATTTTAAAAAATCTCTAAAGCAAATCTAACACGTTTAAGTCACAAGTTTCCAAACATTAACTATAAAGTCACTTACCCTTCAGGCTTTAATACTCAGATCCAAATCAAATATTGCCTATGTTCTTGTTGGATATTCAACATACTGAGCAAAATTTAAATTCACTCATTATACATTCACTTAGAGATAAAAATCAGGCCTACTGATTTAAAACAGATTCTGGATACATCCTAAGAAACATTCTTCTTTTTGACTACAAATGCCATTTTTATTCTGGCCTAAAACATCTTCCCAGAATTAAAGTTGCTATCCCAAACATACTCTCAAATCTCTTAAATTTCTTTTTACTTTTCAACGATCCATGACATATGCTCAATACAATTACATTCCTTATTATTTCTTAGGTATCCAGCACTGCATATAATAGAGTCCCTGAGATTTCTTCATCTATCTTGACCTGAAATTGCTCTGTATCTGCAGAACTAGCAGGAAGGCAGTGCAGGTAAGTCCTGTGATCATCTCCCTCCAAAACAGGTATACCGTTTTGGATACTGTTGGGGGAGGTGGCTCACCAGGGGAAGGCAGCAGTAGTCAGGTTCATGGCACCATGGATGGTTCTGCTATTCAGAACAGCAGGAAAAAAAGAGCGGAAGGGCTATAGTCTTAGGGGATTCAGTTGTAAGGGGAGTAGATAGGCTATTCCGTGGTCGCAAACAAGACTCCCGAATGGCATGTTGCTTCCCTGGCGCACGAATCAGGGTATCTCCGGATCGACTGCAGAACATTCTCAAGGGGGAGGGTGAACAGTCAGTTGTCGTGGTCCACATAGGCACAAATGATCCAGGTCGAAAATCAGGATGAGGTCCTACATGCAGAATTTAGGGAGTTAGGAGCCAAGTTAAAAAGTAGGACCTCAGAGGTAGTAATCTCAGGATTGCTACCAGTACCATGCGCTAATCAGAGTAGGAATGATAGAATAAGCAGGATGCATGGCTTGAGAGATGGTACAGGAGGGAGGGGTACAGATTTTTGGGACATTGGGACCAATTCTGGGGGAGGTGAGACTATTACGAATTGGACAGTCTCCACCTGGGCCAGATTGGAACCAATGTCTTTGGGGGCGCTTTTGCTAACGCTGTTGGGAAGAGTTTAAACTAATGTGGCAAGGGATTGGGAACCAATGAGATGAGAGGACAGTAAGGAAGCAGTAACTAAAGCCTGTAAGGAACGAGATAATGAAGTCAGCGTGACTAAGGGGAAGAGGAGGGAGGGAGCAGATGATGAATACAAAGGGACTGGTGGTCTGAGGTGCATTTGTTTTAATGCAAGAAGTGTAGTAGGTAAGGCGGATGAACTTAGGGCTGGGAGCATGATGTTATTGCTATTACTGAGATTTGGTTGAGGGAAGGATATGAGTGGCAGCTAAACATTCCAGGTTTTCGATGCTTCTGGCGGGATTGAGAGGGAGGTAAAAGGGGTGGAGGAGTAGCATTACTGGTCAGAGGATACCACAGCTATGCGGAAGGAGAGCACTATGGAAGTGAGGCAATATGGGCAGAGCTCAAATAGGAAGGGTGCGGTAACAATGTTGAGGCTGGTCTACAGGCCTCCCAACAGTGAGTGTGAGATAGAGTGCAAATATGTAAACAGATCATGGAAGGATGTAGGAGCAACAGGGTGGTGGTGATAGGAAGTTTTAATTTTCCCAACATTGACTGGGATTCACTTAGTATTAGAGGTCTAGGTGGAGCAGAATTTGTAAGGAACATCCAGGAGGGATTTCTAGAACGGGCGGCACGGTGGCACAGTGGTTAGCACAACTGCTTCACAGCGCCTGTAGACCCGTGTTCAATTCCCGACTCAGGCGACTGACTGTGTGGAGTTTGCACGTTCTCCCCGTGTCTGCGTGGGTTTCCTCCGGGTGCTCCGGTTTCCTCCCACAGTCACAAAGATGTGCGGGTCAGGTGAATTGGCCATGCTAAATTGCCCGTAGTGTTAGGTAAGGGGTAAATGTAGGGGTTGCGCTTCGGCGGGTCGGTGTGGACTTGTTGGGCCGAAGGGCCTGTATCCACACTAAGTCTAATCTAATCTGTAAGTCTAATCTAAACAGTACATAAATAGTACAACTCGGGAAGGGCCTTACTGGTCCTGGTGTTGGGAAATGAGCCCAACCAGGTGGTTGATGTTTCAGTAGGGGATTACTTTACTTATTATTTCTTAGGTACCTAGCACTGCATATAATAGAGTCCCTGAGATTTCTTCATCTATCTTGACCTGAAATTGCTCTGTATTCCATAAGTTTTAGAATACTCATGGACAAAAATGAGAGTGGTCCTAAAGGAAGAGTGCTAAATTGGGGGAAGGCCAACTATACCAAAATTCGGCAGGAGCTGGGGAATGTAGATTGGGAGCAGCTATTTGAATGTAAATCCACATTTGATAGGTGGAAGGCTTTTAAAGAGAGGTTGATTGGAGTACAGGACAAGTATGTTCCTGTGAACATGAGGGATTGAAATGGCAAGGTTAGGGATGACAGGTGAAATTGAGAGACTAGCTAAGACAAAAAGGATGTGTACATAAGGTCTAAGCTACTGAAGACAGACAAAGCTTTGGAAGAATACTGGGAATGTAGCACCAATCTGAAACGAGGAATTAAGAGGGCTAAAAGGGGTCATGAGATACCTTTAGCAAACAAGGTTAGAAAAATCCTAAAGCTTTTTTTTCATACATAAGGACCAAAAGGGTAACTAGAGAAAGGGTTGGCCCACTCAAGGACAAAGGAGGAAAGTTACGCGTGGAGTCAGAGAAAACGTGAGAGATTCTTAACGAGTACTTTGTATCGGTATTCAAAAGAGAGGGACATGATGTATGTTGAGGTTAGGGATAGATGCTTGATTTCTCTAGGTCAAGTCGACATAAGGAGGGAGGATGTATTGGGTATTCCAAAAGGCATTAAGGTAGACAAGTCCCCAGGTCTGGATGGATCTACCGCAGGATACTGAGGGAAGTGAGAGAGGAAATAGCTGTGGCCTTAAGAGATATCTTTGCAGCATCCTTGAACACAGATGAGGTCCTGGAGGACAGGAGAATTGCTAATGCTGTCCCCTTGTTTAAGAGTAGCAGGGTACTCCAGGTAATTATAAATCGGTGAGTCTGACGTCAGTGGGAGGGAAGCTGCTGGAGAAGATACTGAGGGATAGCATCTATTTACATTTGGAAGGAAATTGACTTATCAGTAATGGGCAGCATGGTTTCGTGTAGCGAAGTTAATGTCTTACAAACCCAATAAAATTCTTTGAGGTGATGACAAAGTTGATTGATGGAGGAAGGGCTGCAGATGTCATATACATGGACTTTAGTAAGGCATTTGATAAGGTTGCCCATGGTAGGCTGATGGACTGATGGAGAAGGTGAAGTCGCATGGGGTCCAGGGTGTTCTAGCTAGATGGATAGAGAACTGGCTGGGCAACAGGAGACAGAGTAGTAGTGGAAGGGAGTTTCTTAAAATGCAGGCCTGTGACCAGTTGTGTTTCACAGGGATCTGTGCTAGGACCACAGTTGTTTATGATTTGTATAAATGATTTGGAGAAAGGTATTGGTTGCCTGATTAGCAAGTTTGCAGATGACACTAAGATTGGTGGAGTAGCAGATAGCGAAGGGGACGGTCAGAATACAGCAGAATATAGATAGATTGGAGTGATGGGCAGATGGACAGATGGAGATCAATCCAGGCAAATGCGAGGTGATGCATTTTGGAAGATCCAATTCAAGAGCGAACAATATAGTAAATGGAAAAGTCCTGGGGAAAACTGACAGAGAGAGATCTGGTATTCAGGTCCATTGTTCCCCGAAGATGGCAACGCAGGTCAGTAAAGTGGTCAAGGCAGCATATGACATGCTTTCCTTCATTGGACAGGGTATTGAGTTGGCAGGTCATGTGACTGTTATATAGGAGTTTGCTTCGGCCGCATTTGGAATACTGCATACAGTTCTGGTTGCCATGTTACCAAAAGGATGTGGATGCTTTAGAGAGGGTGCAGAGGAGGTTCGCCAGGATGTTGCCTGGTATGGAGGGCGCTAGCGATGAAGACAGGTCAAATAGGATTAGGATTATTTTCATTAGAAAGATGGAGGTTGAGGGGGGACCTGACTGAGGTCTACAAAATCATGAGAGGTATATACCCACAGGGTGAATAGCAAGAAGCTTTTTCCCCCAGAGTGCAGAACTTAATTACATGGGGCCACGAGTTCAAAGTGAGAGCGGAAAGATTTCGGGGAGATATGCTTGTGAAGTTCTTTTCACAGAGGGTGGTGGGAGCCTGGAATGAATTGCCAGCGGAGTTGGGAGAGGTGGGAATGATAGTGTCATTTAAGATGCACCTAGACAGATACATGAATGGGCAGGCAGCAAAAGGATACAAATCTTTGGAAAATAGGTGACAGGTTTAGATAGAGGATCTGGATTGGCACAGGCTTGGAAGGCCGAAGGGCCTGTTCCTGTGCTGTAATTTTCTTTGTTCTTTTTTTCCTCTTTATTAGGATCTCTTCTATTCTTATCTTGCAAAGTCATGATAGTTCCAAATGCCATATTTAAATGCTATTTTCTGCCATTAGCATCCATGCATAGTCTTGAAGGTATGTAAATTACTATTTCTTTACTGATTCAAAATAAAGAGTTAAAATTTTGCTGCACTTCTTAACAAGGTTAAGAATCTGTCACGGTTATATATTCTCCATGTGGATTTGCAGCCTGCTAATGTACAAATTGAAAGGTGCAAAATGCTGCATAAATTCAACTTATATGATTATTGAGCAAAATCTGAGTAATAAAGCAATCTGAAATTATACATATATATATATATATAACTTGGCATTTCTGTATCCCAAACATACCTTCTGATGAAGTGATAACACCATGTGTGGAAAACTAGCAAATTGAAATAAGACAAAGAAAATGAGCTGACTCGAGAGGTGTTGCCACAATAACTGACTGGTGCCTCCATCATCAAACTTTTCTTCTGTTTCAGAGCGTTCCATAGCATAAACCACTAAATCCACAAGCTGATCTTCCAAAACTGGACAGCGCTGTTTGTGCTGTAAAGTAGACACTTATTACAGAAATGAACATTAAAGACACAAAATTGACTACTTATGCAAAAGAAACTTGACAAAGCATGAAATGCTAACCTAAACACACTGCAATGAGGTATTTCAGAAAGCACCTAATTTGCATGTAGCGTAAAAAAAAGATGCCAAGCACTGCAACGATTTGCCCTCTTCTCCCAAATCTACATGTCCAAAAACTCATGTTTTGTTTTGTATTTTCAATGTCTCAACTTTGGCCAACAAGAAACATAACCACAAGTGCTCTGGTCAACAAATTAGAAGATGATTTTGTTTAATATTTCTTCAGAACCTACATTCTATTACTACCTACATATAAAATTAGCATGCTTTCCATTTATGATGATGAAACTGAAAAAATAAATAAATTGCACTTTCTTTGAAAGCATGCCTTATGAACCCTAACAAAATTACAGCTACTTTGAAAACATCTGTTGATTCCACATTATATTGGCAGTGTAACTACTTTTCACAGGTCAACAACAGAACATTTACTAAACAACTTCTCCATGATGACTATAAAAATCTTAGGTGCAAGAATTGCAACAATCACACATTCTGTAGCAGACAGCGACAGACACCACTGCATTCTCTACGTATACCAGCATGCAGATCTACTTTTATTCTCTAAATGGCATCAGTTGCTACCAAGCAGTCAGCATCTCGTTAGTCACAATACAACAGTAAGATTGTAAACATACCTGAGCAATGTTCAAGGTCTAGAGCATTGTAGGATGGGCAGGACAAGACAGGACAGAACAAAAATAAAGGAAGAAAAAAAGAAAGACATAACAGTGACTATGAGGCCAGCCTCAGGTTGCCCCAGAAAGGTCAAGCCCCACAAAAACCAAAACGTACAAGTTCTAATATTTGAGGCTGGCCTAATAGCTAAAGCAATTTAAATAAAATTCAAATCATGTATTTTTTTACATTAATTCTACTGTAGTTTTCCACAAGATGCTGCATTTAAACATTTTACCATTCCCATCCACAAGGCAATATAAACTAGAAGGCTTCAAAACTTCTTCCCCATCTATTTCAAGTAGCTCAAAAGTAAAATCCATCATAAGAAAGACTAACGCTAACTTATGTTCTGGCTATTTTTGATGAACACTCATTTGCTTATTTAGCCACAGCAACAGAAAAGAGAAAAAGAACAGCGCAGACTAATATTTAGAAGTTAGGTCCATAATAAAATACATGGAGATACAATACCTGCTTGTTCAGACCTAGCATGTTGCAGACCATATCCCTGGAGTAAGGTTGTTCTAAAACATATCTCAACAGAGCAGTCTGTGGGTCAAAAAGATCCTAAGAGAAATAAAACACAGACTGACATTCACTTAATCTTTTTTTAAGGGGATTTCAAACAAATGCTTAAAACTCTATAGCAACTAATGTAATTTTAATAAATTAAATGATGTTGGAAATTTAAAACAAACAAAATGCTAGAGAAATTCAGCGGTGGCAGAATCTGTAGAAAGAGGAACAACATTAACATTTCAAGTTTAGTATGATACTTTGGTTCTGAAAATGAGTCAAATGTGATTTTGAAATTGTTTAGAACAGGTAATTAAACGTCATGAATTATGTGATTCATGATAAACTGAAATATCTAATGGTACATGGATCTTGATTCTTTTATGGTAACTTTGACGATGTTTTGATCAGACAAATGCAACCTACTTCAGAAAAAAAAGTACTCTTTTAACCAGAAAACTTTAATTCTATTTGAATGCTTGTCCCTTTCATTCACTGATTTGTACTGATTTCAATTGCACCCATGATGGCAGACATTTAAAAATATCTGTTGCATTTTAGGTGGCTCACACAATCAAAACAAACGTCTCTCTGGAGAAATGTATACTAAATGGATTGGGCCATCCATCTTTGTTGCTTTTCACAGCATTCAGCATATGGAAACCATATAAATCTATGACAAAGTTTTCTATTCTGAATTATACAGAATGGAATTACATTGGTCCATTGTCAAGTTAAACACTTCGATTTAGTTCAGGATACCTGCCTTTCAACTTGATCCTAAGAGGTTTTCTAATTCAAGTCCTCAACAAGATTCCTTTGTATGATAAACATTTCAAGGCATTAGTAATAATTTGCACTGGAAGCACATACAAGCCTTTTTATATCTGCTTTACATCAGTAGTTTTCTTAAAAAGCACATTAAAATCATATGATCTCATTGGTTTGCAAGTGCAAATAAGATTGAACTATATTTAATAAACAAACTGGTCTTAATTGTTCCCTTAAATGGTTTTGAGATTTTTATGATCAAGTATCAAAAAGGTTCAATATTCTCAAAAATCAACTGCGTGCAAAATTAGATAGCAGTAGATTTGAAACCAACTTATGCATTAGTTACAGAAAATTTAGTATCCCGATCCTGGAAATTGTTCAACGTTACAAATCTAATCCTGCTGAACTAAATTTTTAAATTTGACCCAAAATGTGCAAACATTTTTCAAAAAAACTTTCAACTCCCACAAAATTTATAGTCTGACAATACACGTTGTGGTCTGGGGCACACAATACAGACCAGAAACCAGGATGCCAATCCTGTTTGGTCTGAAAATCTATTTTGAAACTGTTCTATTTCTAAATAGCCATAAACATTATTATATTAAATACATACTTACTGACCATCCAGTCAACATACCCCCAAAGTTTCTTATAAAATAGCTCCAAATTCTTCTGATAAATATCCACTACATTGTTTTAATGCATCCATCCTAAAGTGTGGCGACCAGAACTGGATGCAATTCTCTAGCTTCAGCCTAACTGTGTTGAATCATCTTATGGGCATACATTATACACTTTCAACATTTTCTTAAGATTTTCTATTTGACACTTAACTGCTGGGTATTTTCCTCAATGTTCAGCGCAATTAAAGAAGAATGCTACCATACAAAGGTAAAAGACAATGTATAAGATGAAATCTGAGCTCAAGATGGTACTTAGTGGTAGTTACGTACACACCAAGATAGATAGGCAGGAGGCTGGAAGAACATAGCAAGTCAGGTAGCATCAGGAGGTGGAGACATCAATGCTTCCAGTGTAACCCTTCTTCAGGAATGGGGGTGGTTGTAAGGGGAGCTGCAGATAAAGACTTTGGGGGCGGGGGGGGGGGGAAGCGTTTGGTGAAAGGGGGCAGTGGTGTGGTAGGGATAGGTGAGCACAGGTGGAGGGTACAACCTGGTTGGTCAATGGGAGGAATGAATCCAGATTGGTAGCTGGAAGGAATGGTCAGAGGATTGGTGGTGGTTGGGGTGGTCCAGTAGCTTTTGCATCTTTTACAGTTGCAGGGGAAGGTATCAGTGGCTTCAGTGGATTGGTGGGGATGGTGGCGTGAACCAAGGATTGGCAGAGAGAACGGTCCTTGCGGAAGGAATAGAGGGGTGGAGAGGGGTAGATGTTCTTGGTGGTGGGGTCCGATTAGAGTTGGCGGGTGTTTAAGAATGATGCATTAGATGCGGAGATGATGGCGTGATAGGTGAGGACAAGGGGGAATCTGTCCTTATTGTCGTTGGGGGTGGGGTGGGCTTTTAAGAACAGTGGAGCGAGGAATGGATGAGGTCCGGTGGAGGGCTTTCTGGATGACAGAGGGGAGAAAAGCACGTCGTTCAAAATAGGTGGACATCTTGGATGCCTGGAAGTGGATTCCAGCATGAGGTTTTTTTTTGTCTCTAACAAACTTAAAAACGCAACTGAGAAGAAAATTAAAACATAGCAATATTGTATAACAATTCAATGAATTTTCAAATAAAGTGGCACAATTCAAAAACTAATACTAGCTGAATCCAAAATTAGGCTCCCTGGTTGTACATTACCTCAAACAGCTTGAAATAGATACTCTTCAAAAAAGTTAAAAATCCTACAGACTTACTAATTTTACAGCTCCACATGATGTGCTGTGTCATTGACATGTGCAAGCAGTAACTACCTTGCATTAATTAATAGATGATTTAGAATATTTTATGGTAGCAACTATATAAATAATGATACCTCATTTAAAATAATTGCACAAACAAAATCAGATTTCAGAATGTGTTAAATAGTGCTTGAGCATAATGACAAAACGTACGATGTCAATATGCAATTCAAGACTTCCAAAGTTATAACCTTTAACACCTCTCTAAACTCACAAAAATAAAAATAATTTGTAGGTTAAGCATACACAAGAACCTCGATTATCTGAATATCGACTATCCGTTACATCAAAGAGGTAAGTGTATTTGATTTACCTGTACTGAAGAACATGTGAAAATGCTGGCAAAAACAAAGAAAGACAAGCAGCTCAAGTATCAGTGACTGGATTTTTTTTAAGGTAAGGGTTAGTTACACAGCCCTTTGCAAAAGTAAGAGCTTTCCAGTATAGGGTATCCCTGTCACTTTACCAGGTGATTCACGAAAAAATGGCTGAGAACATAAACGCATGTGCGAGACAGTGCTTCTGTCTTCCTACTGTGGCTCTGAGCTCCCGGAAACTTGTGATCGTAGAAGCTGTTCAGGACCTTGTTTAATGTTGGGATTTCATACACAGTATTTATGCGATGGTAAGTCCTTCTCAGTTTAACTTGTAACTTGCAGAATACAAAGATCAGGTTGCTTAAATAGCAGACTCATTAAAATTATAGATTTGAACAAATTCTCCGGTAGAGCATAGCGTTAGATCACTATGGCTTCCCTTGTTTAAGGTAAAATTGATTATGTGAATAATCAATTATCCTACTGAAATTGGCAGGCACTATTTTGTTTGGATAATCGAGGTTCCTCTGTATTATTTTAACATTTTCTATTTTCGTTATGTAGTGTTACTTCAAAAATATTCCCATTTCACGGTTATGATAAGATTTCTATTAATCTGTTCTTGATAAAAACCACGTAGCATGAAGTGTGGAATTCAAAAAATTGGGAGAACAATATAAATTAATTCAGTCAATCCTCCATAATTACTCAACAGTGAAAGATGGGACCAGTGAAATAAATAAGTCACTTCTACTTGTTATTTTAATGAAAAATGCCAGTAAACATATACAACAACTTTTGTATGGCAGAAGCAGCTCCCTTTAAATTTCAAACAACCTTCATAAAAATAAGAAAGTTCACATACATGCATGAAGAATGTAGACTAAGAGAACTCTTAACGGTAAAGATTCAGAGAAAAATGTCAAAAACAAGAAATTTATCTTGCAAATAGGTACCACTGAATAACCTTGCAAATGATTTTTCTTTTTAACTTGAAGTTCATGAACTATAGTGAAGTGATTGCCTGAAACAAATGTGATGATTCTATGCCTTTAAGAGGTGTATTTTGTCCTTTATTTCCCCATGAAGAAAGGTTGAGATACAGATACCGAGTAACCTACACAAAGCCAATGAGGTAAACAACTTGTGGGAACTTGGGTGCTTTTTAAGAAGTTGGAACAACAGAAGCAGCCTGAATGGGTGGGGTCAAGCTCCCACAGAAGCAGGAATTTTAGTTTTAGCTTTCTGCAGGTGCTAGCTTCTTGAAGTTGGATGGGGAAGCTCTTATTCCTCTGTTATAGTTAAAAGCTGGAACTCTCCTCCTGCTGCTAGAATTACATGTGAGACAATCTACTTTACTGTACTTGTCTTTGCCAAGGGCATGTTTTTGGCATGTTACCATCTTGGAAAAGTTAATTAATAGTAAATATATATTATTTCACTAAACATCTTGAGAGAGTTACAGTTGGGTCAATTCTTTTAATTTTGTCTACATTTAACTATGTGTAAAAACAAAGTGTGTTTTGCTTGAAGTCAAGTATTTGACCAATCAAATTTCAATGGAATGCATAACCTTACACTTACTTTCAAAATAAGAAAAGCTTAGAGTCTAGGCTATCTTCTTAACACATTTTGAAGGAGTTGGTCTGGTCCATATCATACAAAATGTTTCATTTAAGTCAAGAATAAAATCAAGTACCCAATTCTTCTTTCAAGACAGTGTTAGAAATGTACAAACTACTGTAAAATAGTCAACTCAATGGCTCTAAGAATTTTCCAATATGTTACAGCGGCCTGCAATTTGCAAGATATATATCAAGTAACAGACAGAGTTTACTATTATTATTCCTTTCTACGTGACTGCAAAATCAGGATTTAGTACAAATACAAACAATTGTGAAAATCCTGATGCTGTTGACTCTCAATGCTGTGAGATCACAGGCTGTGATCTGGATTAGAATGTGCATCCACCTGCTGAAGCTAGGAATTAGTGAATTCAATTTATCTGGTGACAACATCTTTTACTTCATCTCATTGGCAAGGAACCTCAAAACATTCATTTGGTGAGGTGCAAATGTTCAGTGATAACAATTGTTGTCAAATAGCTAATCTGGTTTTGAAAAAGTGGCGGAATGCTGCTACATGTCACCATTATGGTTTTTTGTTAAAAAGAGTCAAAGTTGTTTCATGTCCAACTTAACATGCCATGCCCCAATATTTACTTCATACTTTGCTTTAGAAGCAATTTGATTATGTATGTATCTCATTTCTTAGTTCCCTGTCAAAGGATTCAATATTATTTGGTCAGTTTGCGAACATCAGTGCAGGGGATCACCAGGAAACTACACTGCAATCAATTGTATGTCAATACTGCCGAAGTTCTTCCTACCAGAAATTGCCAGGTCTCTTAACACACCCATAAGAGGTCAACAATGTGCTCTCTTATTTTGTCATTGACTACAAAACCCAGGTTAAGATTTTGAACATGAGTGAACTTTCTACATGTGTAATCTTTAAAGATATGAATCTAAGACAGCTGTAAAGTTTACCTTGTCATAAGGCAAGAGCCCTCTCAGAGGAAAGCGAAGTGTTGTTGGATCCAGCTTCCAAGAATTACAAATTGCACCAGAATTGTTCACCACTGGCAAAAGACTGCAGCGTCCTAGTCATTAACACATGGAAAGAGAAAGAAAAACAAGAGTGCTCAAAATTATCATTTATCTTTACATTATCCATACCACACTAATAATTCCAGTTTTTAAAACAAAGAAGGAATGAGGTCAAATTATGACAATTCTAAAATTTAGAATACAGGTACCATTTTCTCTTAAAAATCTAAGGGAATTCAATGCAATCCTTGAAAGAACAAATATATATGTAACTAATCAATAAGATAGTTATTGTTTGCTGATTTGATGAAAAGATTTAATGACAATTTACATTTAAAATGGAAAAATGTTCCAAAGCAAAGACATTCCAAAAAAGGATATTGTGTCAAGGAGGAGAGATTAAAAAATAAAGAATTGCAAATGCTGACGATCTGAAACAAAGAAAAACAGAAACTTCTGGAGAAATTACAAGTTTAGTGAAAGATATAAGTTAAGGGAAATGGGACTACCTAGTGTCCTAAAGGTGAGAAGGGTATGGGAGATGATGAGAGAATATTTCAGAGTGTAGGGTCTAAGCAATAGCTTCTACGGTAAAGTTATGCATTGATAGGACAGTAATAGGAATGGAATACTCAACAGGGCTGGGAGGATGGTAATTAGAGATGCAGGCTATATTTAAACATCAAGGAGAATTTTAAATTAGATGTTATAAGATTGGAAGTCTATAATGATTAGATTTCAAATGCACATTATTGATTGTAATAAAGCACTTCGGGATTCCTGAGATTAAGAGGCAGAATTTGAATGCAAGGCTTTCTTTTACAAACAAGTCACAATGCTTGAATGTGGCTTATAGCAAGGTTAGGTACAAGATCTCTGAAGGAGGGCCATTAGATCAGATATGTTAACTCTGCTATCTCTCTACAGACACTGCCAGACCTGCTGAGTTTTCTGGAAATTTCTGTTTTTGTTTGATTTCCAGCATCTGCAGTTTGGAGTGATTTTTTTTAAAACACAAGATGCCGTTTTGGCTAAATTGGAAGCTCATGGAGATTAGGAGGCTGGCCAAAGTAGCAGGAGAATATGTGAATCTGGAGGCATGGATGAAGATTTCAGTAAAAGACAAACTGAGGTTGAAAATCTGAACAGCAATATTCCAGATTGCCCCAGCATATAACTTTTGTGGTGGATATCTCAGAATCTCAGCTCAGTGTCAAAAAGACCTAGAGTGCAAATAATCTAGTTCAATCTGAGAAAGTAACAGAGGAAGGGGAATAAGACATCACAATGGTGACTTAATTACTCTTATCAAATGTGGTACAAGTTAATTTGCCACCACTAATCTTGTTCCAACAGAAATCATGGTCTTGGCTCAAGAGTGCAACAGCATTTTTAAATGATTGCTTTAGTTCAAATTTCTTCAAGTCAAATCATGTAATATGTAGTTTTAAAACACATTAAATTTGCATTTTGCAACATTATGTACATTAGAGTACAAATTATTCAATAACTAAAATAACAATCAGTAGACTACATATGGTGAGAAAAATTATTATGACAGCTAAACCATCGCTTCCCAGAAGGTTACTAAGCTCTTTTCTAACGGAATCCACAGCCCTGGCAAAAACCTGTTCTTTCTACCCTTCTACTTGTTCAATTTTTGATATTTCATTTCTCCTTTGCTATTTTCCTTTAAGTGCTCATGCAATCTCAGAGTCAGATTCATCCTTTAATCCTATATTTAATAGAGCTTCCTTGTCCTCAACAGTATCACTTCTAAGTTACCCACATATGCCTTCCATTGAATCAGGGACATTTAATATTTTTTCTCCGTAACCCATTTTCCCTGGTTGCATTGTTCTTCATAAGCAGTTCACTTGTAACAACTCCCAATACTGAAGCAACAACATTGACTCATATGTCAATACTACCTTCCTCTCCAAAGAGATTGTCACACCTGCTAAATCTTTTCTGTGATCCCGGTTTTAATTTTAAGATCGGTTAGAGTAAAACCATAACATTTATTTGTCAGATGCTGATATGCCAGGCTATTCAGTTTTATTTCAGATTTCTAGTATTTTTCTTGTATTAGTAAAGCTTTAGAAAGCTTGAGGGTTGTTAATGAAAAGAAAAATCACAATATTTAGGACAGATCGGAATGAACAGTATACAAGGGGGTGGTTTGAGAGTAGACAAATATTACATGAATTTGCCTTGGCGAAACGGGTAAATTTTCCCCTTTTCTTACTGAAGGTGCGTATTTATATAGCATGCTTTCCAATGCCCATGCATCATTTCCATATTCAAACAAACAATCATAACTGACCCTCTAACACTTATGTTTCAATAACTGGAGTTAAAACCGGGACATTTTATGCCTGCATTTAAATACACAACATAAATTTTCTTAAAATACCATGCGTAAAGAGGGCCTCAGCAAACATTTTGGATGTACAAAACGTTCTGACAAAAAGTTGACTTGAAATATTGACTCTCTCTTAACGGAGTCCATAAGCTCCATTGATGCTTCCAAAATTAATTGTTTTAATTTCACGTTTCCAGCATCAGCAGCATTTAGGCTTTGTACAGTTTCAACTTGAACAACTCAAGTAATTAAGGTTTCTAAACACTACTTATGGGAACTAATCAAGTACATCATGACAAATCAGAAAAGAAGTGACTTTCAATGTTCACTAGTTTGGACTTAAGTTATAAAATTGAAGACAGACATTTGAATCATCAGTTGCATCACTTGAGATTGAAAGTTTTTATTAGTTCAGAGTGAAATGTTCCATTCTTACCACAGATTGAGTTTATTCGTGCAGTAGGTCGAAAGCTGTCTACAAAATCAGATGCAAGATTTCCTAGTAACTGAAAGAAAAACGCCAAAACAAGAACATTTTTAGATGAAACAGACAAACAGAAAATACCAGCTCAAGTTTTCAGGAATTAAATTAGCCTGCTAAAACACAGTTTAGCTACCAGATAGTTACAAAAAAAAAATCAGACTTGCACAGCAAATGTGGACTCTTGTACAAATATCTGTTACGTGATGGACAAACTCAATACCTACTAAAAGAAATGAGACTACAGAGGAACCTCGATTATCAGAACAAGATCGCAAGGTCCCAATGGTTGGTTAAACTGTGTTATCCGGCATTCGTTTATCCGAACACAATTCTCCCCTCTGCGTAGTTTGGATAATTGAGGTTCCTCCGTATATGAAGAAAATGTTAACCAGGTGGACAAAGTCAAACAGGAACAGGCCAAATCAGTATTTCACGATACCAAATAGAAAGCAAGTTATGCATGGCACAACAAGGTTCCACATCCTAATAAACCATAATTGAAACTGCATACTCCAAGTTTCACAAGCATTCCCTTCCTGTTGGGCATATTTTATTACTGCTGCTTCATCTGCCTCATTAAATGTTAATTGACTCACAGGCGTCATGATGTACAGTGGATACTAGGGTCTCAATTGTTATGCTCTCTGTGAAATCAGTTCTTCATGGAAACCTTCAGCATTGATTCCGTTCTTGGTGAATATCACTGCAGGTATATCTATCCGAGTGATTTTGATGGCAAGTTTAAGCGTCCACTCAGTGACATCAAAAAGTATAAGTGAAGAGAAGCAGATAGTAGTTGTAAAGAAGGCAATTTACTGTTGCAGAATTAGTTTATTTTGGCTTTAGAATTTCTAGATGAGTGAAATTGAAAATTAAGCACTTGTACTAAACCTAAACAAAACACTGGTTAGAACACACACAGGTCACTATATAATGAAATGAATTAGAAGCACAGGAGAAGGTGTAGAGAAGATGACACTAGACAAGCATGATTTTATATATAAGGAAAGGATTGACAGACTGGACCAGTTTTACCTTGAAAAATGTGATTTTAAGACCTGACCTAATAGAACTATTTAAAATTATGGCATTTGAGAAGAGCATATACAGACAGAATGTTTCCTCTTGTGGGGAAGCACTTAACTACATTCAGTGCAAGGCAATCACCAAGTGAAATTGGGATTTCAGAGAAAAAAAAACTTTTAGATCCAAAGAATTGACAGAATGTGCTACCTTTGTCAGAGTGAGTGATTGAAGTAATAGTACCAATGCACTTAAGGGGAAGCTAGACAAGCACACGCAGAAGGCAATAGCAAATAATGATGATAGCCTTGAATGGGATATATATGACTAATCAAAGCAAATAACCTTCCTTCTACAAAACTGATGGTTACTACATAAAATATCAAGTCTATTCTTGACCCGTCAGCTTCGTCTATCCAGTGGAATGCATATCTCTTTGTGACAAGGTTCATACACCAGTAAACATGAAGATTATCCTCCAGTTTCTTTTCAGGAAAAGAACAGAAATGGTCACTTACCCAATGAGATAATTTCCCTTCAGGATAAAGCTTTCTAATCTCAGTAACTGCAAAATATGCTGGTAACAGGCAAGCATTTCTGTCCAAGATGTATGCCACAACCTGGAAAGAGTAAAGCAAGGAACCTCTGTCTAAATTAGATCAACTTAGAACAAAAATCTTCTTCAACATAATAGTCAAATACTGCTTATAAAACTACTCATTTATAATAATGTTTAGAAAATATTAACAAAAAGAATGCACTGCTAAATTTACACATCAGGGAAAAATATTTGGTTTGTAATGCAAGCAAAGAACTTGATTCACACAGAGTACAGATTGGAGAGTTGGCACTATGGACTTAAGAACCCTATTTCAGACCCACGTTCTCAAGCTCAGTTGCATATGAACAGTGCATCCCAATTTACATCCCAATTTGTTTTCCAGACTAAAAAAAAGTGAACATCCTTATTTCCATAAAATTAACTACATAAAATATCAATTGCATGATTTTCCCGGAAGTAATTTTTAAGATCAAAGACCGGAAAAACTTTAGCAGGAACTTACATCTTTAGCTGTTTGTAGTTGCTGTACAACAGCAGAACTGACTGTGTTAGGAATAGTTTGAATCTTCTCTAGAATTGCTTTTAACAGGTCTCTTACACCCTAGAGAGAGTAAATATGTAAGTTAAGAGATTATCAACAAAACTCCTTAAATTGCACTAACTTAATGCTCCAACAAGCTTCTTTGATACAGCATAAGCTCACATAAACATTACTTAAAGCACCAACAAAAAATGTGTGTAGTTGCCCAAGAAACCTACAGACATTCTTTCATCCATTCAAAGAAAATGAGTTATCATAGCAACATTTATTAGGCTGGAACTTGCTGTAGTAGTGAGGCAATTGCATTTACCACTGGTCTTGGAAAAAGCTTTCCAAAAACATTGATTTATCTCTATTTTTATTTCTTTATCATCCTCTCCCAACAACAGTTTAAAGCTGGTGCCATGAAGAGACAAAATAGCTGTCAGCAAGCAGATTAGCAGGCAATCATGCTGAAAAAAATCATGCAAAGCAAACCAGAAAGTTGAAGTCATTTAATATGTTTCACTTTTAATTTAACATTTCAGATAGCAAAATAAGTACCTGATTAGATCAAGATAGAAACTAACTTAAGACATTAATAAAAATTCCACATCTGATTTTATTTTCTTATGCAGGTGATTAACTTTACCCAAACATAAAACTTGCTGTTCTGGGCCACAGCCTTTTTTACGCAGTAATTACAAAGCTAGTGCACAATTTAAAAAATCCAGCTTCCCTTCATTCAATCAGGCTCAAATATTTTCATAAATTTTTAACAGAAACATTAACAGATTAAGCAGAAATTCTGTCAATCTGTAGATTTCCTGGTGATTTCAGCAGAGGGGATTTGCATCAAAGTGCTGCCTCTGGAAAAGTGTTGCAATCACTAACAGCAAGCTCCTGAATTACATGTTCAGACACCAAAAGTTGCCATTACTCCATCAAAACTGACAATGAATGTTGATAGTTTCTTCATCACTACTACCATAAAACCTAAACCATTACCACTTCCTAAGTGAATTACAAATTCTCCTGCTTATAATGGAAAGACAAGTTAATACATTTTTGTACAGTACCTTGTAGTCAACGCCACCTATTATTTTTCGAACGAGTTTAAACGTTAGAGCCCAAAGTTGCATTCTCTCCCATTCCAGACTTTCAGAGTTAATTAAAGACTCGCAGACCAGTCTGCAAAACAAATACAGAACAACCCTTTGAAATGTTATATTCAAAATGGCACCATACATAACTTGCATAAAGCACAGAACTATTGTTATTGTACAAATTTGAACGATTATACACAGATTACAGTAATTGCAGATTCTGCTTAAGGCAAGTCAAAATATTACGCAAAACAATTCTCAAGGAATATGATTGCAGATACGTGAAGTTCACTTTTAATGATCATATTGTCATCGCACAAATAAATCAAACATTTATCTAACAACATAACATTGTAATTCACCTCTGAAGTTCTATTCAGTTAATGCTGAGAGACAAGTAGCCATTCTAAAGGGTAAATTAAAAAGACTGTCTAAACATTAACTTTGGAGACAATCACCTGATGAAGGAGCGTCGCTCCGAAAGCTAGTGTGCTTCCAATTAAACCTGTTGGACTATAACCTGGTGTTATGTGATTTTTAACTTTGGAGACAAAGACATTGTCAGCTGTGCGTGTTATTCAGCTAAGTACAGAAGAGAGAGTATGTTGAGAGTAGACATTACTATTGCATTTGAATTTACTTGTTTAGCATTCTTCCTTCTTGATTTTATTTTACCATTCCTTTAAGAAAATTTCATCTCTTTTTATGAGAAAGTATTTTTAGACGGTGCACTAGAAATAAAGTTGTAATTGGAACAGCTTGTCAGAAATTTTAAAAACAGTTGTTATATTGCTCAAAGTATCAGATTCTTTAATAACAGCACAAACCAAAATAGTAACATCAAAGTAGCAAGTTTTGAGAAGATTTGTAGCTCAGGTTGAGGTTCTAGATGTAGGTTTGTTCGCTGAGCTGGAAGATTTATTTTCAGATATTTCGTCACCATACTAGGTATCATAAGTTAGCCTCCGGATGAAGCATTGGTAGCTTTCCATTCACGTGTGTTTGGGTTTCCTTGGGTTGGTGATGTCATTTCCTGTTCTTTTTCTCAGAGGGTGGTAAATGGAATCCAAGTCAATGTGTTTGTTGATAGAGTTATAGTTGCAATGTCATGTTTCTAGGAATTTTTGTGCGTGTCTCTGTTTGGCTTGTCCTAGGATGGATGTGTTGGCCCAGTTGAAGTGGCGTCCTTCCTCATCAGTATGTAAGGATACTAGTGAGAGTGGGTCGTGCCTTTTTGTGACTAGGACAGGTCAAACAAAGACATGCACGAGAATTCTTTGAAGCATGGCATTCTATTCGGAACTCTATAACAAACATATTGACTCGGATCCCATTTATCACTCCCTGAGAAAAAGAACAGGAAACGACATCACCATAGACAATGACACCACCAACCTAAGGAAACCCAAACACAAACACAAAGCAGGTTATACCACCAGTGCTTCATCTGGAGGCTCACTGATGTTTGGTGATGAAATGTCTGAAAACAAACTGTCCAGTTCAGTGAGCAAACCTACATCCAGTAACATCAAATGTTCACCTTCGCATTCCAGACATACTAATGGGGTTTTAACACCAGTCCAACAGATACAACGAATTTTATTCCCCCTACTAAGATAATATGACAATGCCATTACAGGAGTTTAATCTGGATTTCATTTAAGATGATTTACAGAATGAAAAAGGACACCCTGATGCACACAGTGAAGAAAATGAAAATGGAGCTTGAGAAGGAAGTAATATATTTAAAGTTACTGTACAATATAGCAAAGGAATTTTAAAGCATGCAATATTACATACAGTTGCATTCTTGTACAACTCCGCATTATAGAAAAATCATGTTTTAGAAGTGGCATTTAAAGTGCTGGCACTGTAATCACATTAGAGCCGACACATGTTTTAGAAGTTTGCACTGCAGAAACAGCATCCCCACTCATCAATCACATTACAGTGAATTTGTGTTGATAAAACACGTTATAACAGAACGACCTGTATAAAGCTCTTTATTCCACATTAAAAAAAATCAAATATGTTACTAATAGTTCCTTAAAAATTTTTTTTCCCCAGTTATACCTTGGAGGCAGCAACCCACTTTCAACTGCCATAGCCAAGCAGTCATACAGAAACGAAATCCTCTTGGGGTTGTGCTGTCCATGGATGAAGCGAACAATCCACTGCACACACTGCTCATGGGATTCCTGATGTTCAAAAAAAGGTATCAATATACATTATACAACTAATGAAGTTTACAAAAGGCTAACCAGATCTAGAAATATACTTCAGATAAATCGCTAGTAAATAAATTCTAACCTGAGGAAGATTTGTCCAAAGTTGCCTGAAAGCTCCAAGGCAACTAACCAACTTGGTTTTCTCATCTTCGGCTGTGTCCATAAACATACTGTGAAAGACAGGTTTAAATAAAATAGTAGCTAATTTAAAATATTCTTGAGGTACATTCATACATAAAGCTTTAAAAGATAATAAAAAGTAAATAAGTGTTGGTGCCCAAAAATCTAAACCTAAGAAAACATAGAAGTCTTCAAATATTTAAATGCCCAAATGGTTAAACATTACAAAAACGAAAACTGCACCTTGCAATGCAGAGACAAACTCCTTGAAATAGGTTTTCCTTCCTAAAGGATCATGGAAACATTGAACAGCAACAAAAAGGAAATTTAGGCAATAACCAACATGCACTTGGCTTAAAGAATGATTTGCAATTATAACGTGATCTCTATAACCACCAGATATATCAAAGACTTTATAGCCAATGAAGTTCAATAAATTACTAGATTAGACAGCGATCTGCCTACATTTTTCAAACATTCATCAGATTAGAGTCAGAGGGTTAGAGCACAGAGAAAGGACTTTCATCACATTGAGTCTGCTTCAGTCAAAACAAATACAACTATTCACCTAATATTTTCCAGCTCATGGCCCATAGCTTTAAATGCCTTTGTATTGCATATTTACATATAAATACTTAAGAGTTATGAAGGTTTCTGTCTCTACCACCTTACAGAAACTGAGCTCCAGATTCCCAAAACCACTGGGTTGAAAAGCAATCTTTTCTCACATTCCCTTCAAACCTTCCGTCCCTTATCTTCAATCTATGCCTTCTGATCCTTGATTCCTCCAAAAGGGAAGTTTCTTCCTGACTACTCTGTCTAGGCACTACATGTCCCCTTTCAGTCTCCTCTGCTGCAAGGAAAACAACCTCTCTCTTCATAACTAAAACTCACCAGTCCAGGTAACGTTCTGCTAAATATCTTCTGGTTCATGTATTTAAACTATTTTATAAGATGTTGAAATACAAATAACAGTGTCGCTGCATAATGGTATAGTAGTTGAAAATAAAAAACTTCCAGTTAGATACATAGTCTTGAAATTAATTTCTGTGCACAATCTGTACACTGCAAAGTTAAACGGTCACGAAACAAAAAGCTGACATTTGATCAAGGGGTTGAGAGGTATGGTGACGAGGTAGAGCTAGACATTTTGGAAAACCGACTGTACGCATGGATGCTGTCACTGAGGGATGTGACACAACTCAAGTGTCACTCAACTTCAGGATGTCAATACAACAGTGTGGACTTCTTGGGCCTGCAGGGATTTTATGATAATCATTGAGAATACAAATGCCAATAACAAGAGGCTTAACAAGAGGAATAGGCTTTCAAAAAAAGAGAAACAAAGTGGAGTAGATGCAAACCAGCTTGATTCATCAGAAGAGCCCAATGGGTGGAAAGCAACATTCCCTTTAATTTCCCAATGCTGTGTGCCCTCTACTGCATGGTGTCTTTAGGATTTTCACTTACCCACAGATCTTAAAAGGGACTGCAACTTGTGCATTACCTGTTTTCCCCTGCAAGATACCATATTTCTATGTGACCATATATTTGTGACATTTGGAGTGAATGTTAATGGGGAATGTGGAATGAGAAGAGGAGCAAATAAATTAATCTTATTCGGATGCTGGTGAGGCTAGTAAGAGACACTAAGGAATGGGATGAGGCTGCTGCTCCCAAAAAGGCATTAACATTTGACTCAACGAGCCCTTTAGAAAATATTGAGAAATACAGAATAGAAGTAATGTGCATACTTAAAGCCTGAGACAACTACAGGAAAGACTGAGGAAATTAATGGTGATGAATCAAAGCACAGATTCCACAGTCAAGTATCAAGCTTGTAAAATTAAAAGATTGTGAATCCAGGTAATATAAACGGAATAAAGCAGGGCTTGATGGGTGCCAAAATGAGGAGCTCAGAGTTATGGGCCAAATTCTAAAGCAGCTGCCAAAGCACTGACATGGATAGACATAGATTACATAGGGATAGCAAAGATTGGAATGGATATAACTTTGAGTAGTCATGAACCAATATCCAGGTTCAGAGGTGATTGCGGATAGAGAATGATTTCAACAGCAAAGTATCAGTGAAGATACTGTTTGAAACTGCTTTAAGAAATCAATGGAAAGCAAGTGTAGTATATACAGGGCGACCGTCGTATCCACGGAATCATTTTCGGGTTTACTGCGGCCGGAACATACTACAGGCAAACTTCCAAAACCAGGGAGTGGGGGCTGCTGGGAATGTAAATTTCCCGTTGAAATGAATGGGTTCGCTCCTGTGGACGGTAGGCCATGGAACATATCCCCTACAGGTAAGGGGGAATACTGCATAGAGAAAGAGCAGCTAAAACAAAGCATAAACCTAAAGCTTTACTAAGGGAGTTCAACATGGGTTTGGGGGGGGGGGGGGCATCTTTCTTTTTCTAACTTTGGCAGCTGTTTAAGAACATTCCAGATGGACACATCTGCAGGATGCATCAGTGGTTGTATAAGCTTCAGCTTCAGGATTCACACCTACAATGGTGATGAAGTTACATTTTTGTACCTGTGACGTCTCTACATGGACATTTCATGTGGCCTCATGCAGGTTAGCAGTGGCTAAGCACCGGGTACAAAAAGAGCATATCTTGCTTGCTCATCAGTTTTCCAATTTGGATACTAGTTAGGATAATGGTTCCTCAAGGCAGTGGTGCCAGTGTCAAGTCTGTGACTCCACAGACAACTCAGTCACACAGGAAAGTTTGGAGAAGAGTGGAAGAGCAATGGTGATAGGGGACTCCACAGGCAGCGGACCCAAACATTTTTGCAGCAGTAAACACTAGTCCAGGATGATGTGCTGCCTAAAACAAAAACAATGAAATGCAGTAAGTATCCTGTGAACACTAAGTCTGGTTTGACTCTTTGGAAATGTTCAGAGTTCAGAAGAGGAGGCATATTGAACTCAAAGCATTAATTCTATTTCTCTCTTTACAGATGCTGCCAGACCTGATTTACTCCAGCATTTTGTTTGTATTTCAGATTTCCAGATCCTTTTTTTAAATCATTATGTATACTGGTTCTTATAACCAGAGTCCATGGTCTGCATTGCAGTAATGATAAGTGTCCTGTGCTAGTGAGCATAAGAATAGGAGGCTCTGAAGGAGGGTCATTGGAATTGAAACATTAACTCTGCTTTCTCTCCACAGATGCTGCCGGTCCTGCTGAGTTTCTCCAACAATTGCTGTTTTTCTTTCAGATTGTCAGCATCTATAGTCCTTTATTTTATTGCAAAATAGGAAGATTGCTTGATTGAACATATGGCTAGAGAATTGGTACAGGGGAAAAACATCCATCTTTCCTGTGATTAGAATTAGTTCAGGGAAGACAAGTTGTACATGTCACACTTTAACAGGCCTGGAACTGATAGCCTTTCAGGGTGATTTGCTAGTGCTGTTGGGAGGGTTTAAGTTAGCTTACAAAGGAAATGGGAATCTGAGAGTACAAATTGGACAGAAATAAAACTGGTAACAGGATATAGAAGCACAACAAATGAAATCAGAAGGCTGGTGAAACAAAGGTGAGTAACTAGGTTTGACGTTAAAACTTAGTCCAAAAAATGAACCAAAAGACATTGTAAATCATCTACATTGCTCTAAATGTTTTGTGCAGTCAAGTGCACAAACCAAGGTAAATGTGTATTACCAAACTGCCACAAAAGCCAACAAATCACCATAGTCTGACCAGACCATAGGGCTGCTCTCTCATTCGCGAGAGATGACTGATGGTGACTTAACCTGAGGGCCACAATATTCCAGGCATGGGAAGAGATTGAGAAGGAGAGTCCTTCATGGTTATGTCAGCCAGTGATGGGAATTAAACTTTTGGCATCACATTGGTTCTCAAACCAATTGTCCAGCTGACTGAGCTGAACTGACATCTGGCTGCAGTGTTATCAAGACTGGGACTAAATATTAAATATTTAGGAAGGACAAATAAAAGTGAAAAGAGGTGGCATTGCATTGATAGCAAGGAATAATCTCAGATCAGAAAATTGGCAATATCTGTTTTGGATCGAACTACAAAACAACAACCTGAAAACATTGCAGGCAGTTATTTAGAGATTGCCAACTGTTAGTATGGTTCATGGTATTAACCTGGAGATTAGAGAAGCATGCAGCATGAAGAATACAGTAGCCACACGTAAATCTTGGTAAGGCTATTAAGCACTAATGTTGTGGAGGTTGAATTCTTAACAGTGCGATCAGGAGTTCAGAGCAGTATGTTAAGTAACTGACGACAGAACAGACCATGCTAAATCTAGTCTCACATAAGGAAAATGAGATAATTAATACACTTGTTATAAAATAACTTTTAGGATTGAGTGATCATAATGAGATACAATTTTACATAATATATGCAAATGATGCAGTTCAATCTGAAGCTAGTGTTTTAAATTTAATGAAAAATTGTGAAGGTGAGAGTTCATCTGGGAAAATACATTAAAAAGTATGACAGTACAAAGGCATATGCAGATAACAACTAGTCTCAAAAAATTATTTTACAAGTATACATTCCTTCAAAGCACAAAATAGGTCAAAAATGTTCATTAAATAAATGAAGTGATGCATTGTAAAAGTTTAAAAGAGACCAATAATCTGTCAGAAATAATAGCATATCCAAGATTTTACAGTATAGCAAAGGATGGCACCAGAAACCAAGAAACACAATACAATATGAATGTAAATTAGTAAAAAACATTTTTGAAAATTCATAAAAGCTGCTGTAAGTACCAGGAAAAGTCAGAAGAATTTATAATGGGAATAAAGAAATGGCAAAAAAGCTAAATGATTATACTGTGTCCATCTTCACAGAGGAAGATAGTAGACACCTCCAACTACTGGAGATCTAAGGGACTGGGAAGAATGAAGGACTTAGGAAGTAAGTATCAATAAATAGTTGTTTGGGAGAAATTAACGAGATTAAAGCTTGAGAAGTCTCTAGGGCTTGACATTCTACATCCAAGAATGTGAAAGATGCAATGGTGGAGATTGTGGATGCATTGAGGATTGGCTTCTGAATTTTATAGATTCTAGAATGATCCCTGCCCATTGGAAAGCATCACATGTCGCTATTTAAGAAATTTCATATCAGTAGCACAGAAAATTCATAAAAGGGGAGTTGGTGGAAACAGCATACTTAGATTTTCAAAAGACTCTTGATAAAGTTGCCCAAGGGAGGGAGATTGGTTGGCAAAATGAAAGCACATTGAATCGGAGCATGGGGTAAGGATTGGTTAACAGGCAAAAAGCAGAGTTGGAACAAAAGTTCATCTCATATTGGCAAACTGACTAATACAATGCCTTAAGGATCTGTAATATGTGGGCCCTATCTGTTGACAATGTTCATAAATGATTTTAATTTGGGAACCAAATGTATATTTTCACTTGATATAAAGCTAGTTAGGAATGTATACTGTGTGGCTTCAAGAAATTTGGACAGACTTGGTAAGCAAGAACATAGCTGAAGGAATAAACCATGGAAAATGAAAGGTTTTCTACTTTGGTGGGAAGAACTCACGCGCAGAGGTTTTCTTAAATGGCAAGAGTTTCTCAAATGTTGATGTCCAAAGGGATCTAAGTGACTATCAATTAAGTGACTCAAGGCTAACATGTAAGTGCAGCAATGAGGCAAGCTAATGTTGGCTGTCATCACAAGAAGATTTGAATAAAGGAAAAGTAAAACTTGCTTCAATTGTACATAGAACCTTAGTTACACCCCTGAACTACTGTCAGTTATTGTTCCCTTAATCTTAGGGATAATCTTATCATCATAGAGGGATTGCAATGAAGGTTCAGCAGATTTATTCAAGGGATGCTAGGGCTGTCCTAAACCAACAGATTGATGAAACTGTGCCTGCATTCTCTAGTTTTGAGGAATCAGGGTGATTTCCCTTGTAGGGTATTTTATATTTTCAAACTAGGCAAGCTGTTTGCCCTGTTGGGGAGTTTAGGACCAAAGAACACAATTTCGAAATAAGGGGTCGGCCATTTTGCCATGAGGAAATTTTTTGTGACTCAACAGGTTACGAATTTTTGGAATTCTCCATCCCAGTCAACCACAGAAACTCAGTCATTGAGTATGCGTAGAGTAAGAGATTGACAGATTTCTAAATACCAATGACATAAGAAAATACAGTAGTAAAATTGGACTAAAGCAGATGATTACGCACGATCGTACTGAATGGCAGTACAGGCTGAATGATCTACTTCTGCTTTTATATTCTTCGAGACCCACTTTGAGCTAATAGGGTTGATTCTGGAGTCCAAACGCAACTAATTGTGCTGAACTGACAGACTATCAAAGTTTGAGTAAAAAGTGAAAAACTGACTAAATTCCAATAGCATAATAAGCAATTAAACTCCATTGTGAAAAAATGATCCTTCAGAGAAAACTATAAAACTCAGAATCCCTACAGTATGAAAATAGGCCATTCGGCCCATCAAGTCAACACCAACCCTCCGAAAAGCATCCCCCCCACCCAGACCCACCCTGTCCCTGTATCCCTACATTTCCCATTGCTAGCCCACCTAGCCTGCATATCCCCAGACACTACAAGGCAATTTATGATGGCCAATCCATTGAACCTACACATCTTTGGACTGTGGGAGAAAACCTGAGCACCCAGAGGAAACCCACACAGATATGGGGATAATGTACAAACTCCGCACAGTCAGCAAAGGAATTGAACCCAGGTTCCTGACACCAAGGCACTAGCGCTAACCACCATCACATCATGCCACCCCACCCTTAAGTTTCATCCATAACCTGTACTTCATTAGCTCATCTTACCTGGACTAACAGTTGTGGAACAAAATGTGGCAGAGCTTTTGACTCAAAAAGACAAGATTGTGTGTTTTCACACCTGACCATTACACGATGACTCTTGACTCCATATGCAAATAAGACTGATTTGAGTATATGGACAACTGAATGCATGGACAAGTGCTTTGAGAGATTAGTAATGGCACACATCAACTCCAGCCTCCCAGATTGCCTTGGCCTGCTACAATTCATCTACCATCACAATAGGTCTATGACAAACACCATCACGTAGGCCATACGCTCATCCTGGAACATTCGGATAACAAGGGCACCTACATCAGACTTCTATTTACTGACTTTAGCTCCTCCTTCAACACAATGTTTCCAACCAAACTCATTTCTAAACTGAGACCTAGGATTTACGCACCCCCACCCCCACCCCCCACCCCTGCAAATGGATCCTTGAATTCCTGACTCATGGACCATGAATAGTAAGGAAGGCGACATAGGTGACCCCAAGGCTAGGTTCTCAGCCCCTTGCTATAGCACTTATACACTCAAAACTGTGTGGTCAAATTCACATCTACCTTCATTTACAAATTTGCTGATGACACCACCATAGATCTCAAAATAACAACAAGATAGAGTGTAGGAAAGACCTAGATAGCTTACTGCTATGAATTTAAGTCAACCATCTCTCTCTCAATGTCATTAAAATGAAGGAGCTAGTCATTGACATCAAGAAGCAGAATGGAGGACATTTCCCTGTCTGTATCAATGGTGCTGAGATGAAGTTTTTTTGGAGTTTTTAGGAGTAAAGATAGTCAACGATCTGCGCTGGTCCATCCATGTCAATGCTGTAGTCAAGATTGTACACCAAAACTTCAACATCCTCAGAGGCTCAGGAAATTCAGCATGTCCACAATTTTTAGAGATGCACCATAGAAAGGATCCTATCTGGATGCATCACAGCTTGGTATGGCGAATGCTCTGCTCAAAACCGCAAGAATTACAGAGTTGTGGATGCAGCCTAATCTATCACAAAAACCAGCCTTCCATCCATTGACTCCTTCAAAACTTCCCACTGCCTTGGGAATGCAACTAAAGTAATCAAAGGCCCCTCCCACCCCAGTTATACACTCTTCCACTGGGCAGAAGACAAAATTTGAAAACAAGCACCAACAGATTTAAGACCAGCTTCTTCCCTGCTGTTCTCAGACTTATGAATGGACCTCTCAAATTAGATCTATTTCTGTACCTTCTCTGTAACTGTCACAATGCATTCTGCTCTACTATCCCAATGTATGTACGATTTTCCTGGTTAGCACACAATACAGTACCTTTCACTGTATCTCAGTACATGTAACAATAACATATCCAATCAAAACTTTTTGCCACAGAATCTCTGTCCATGTGGAAAAGCAGCATATGGGAGAACGAAGGAAAGGAGTTGAAAAGATTAGGATGTTACATGTTTGTGCTTGATTGTTATTTTAAATGTATCTAATTTACTTCAGGGCATCATTTCATTAGTTTGCCAATTGTTAAAAAGAACTTAAATGGGTGGAACTAGGGTCTATTTGATAAAATATTTACCTTTGCAGTAGGTTCTAATGTAATTTGTTACAGAACAGCTAGAAAAGTGAAATTCTGCACTCACCCAGCAAAGGCTTCCTCGATTACTTCAGTTTTCTGGAAGATAAAACATACAATAACTGTAATTCATCTTATAAGCTTCACTGTGTCTCTCTCACTGCATGCTTTGACATACAATGTGTAGGTATATTTTCATCTGTAATTATTTTAAAGCTTAGAATATTCTTCATTTTGACCAATAATCAGCACAATATACTCAGTGTAATAAAATATGAGAATGGAATGGTACGACGGCCAAACCTGGAGAGAATGAAAAGTCCCTGTCTTGAGTATCATTGGCGACCACAGTGAATTTAATCAGTTTTTTGGAGTGGCACCCAAGGAATCAGATTAAATGAAGCCAAATTTACAAGTTGCCATGTTGGGATTTGGGTTGCTGTCTCGGTGACTCATCCACTTCCAAAGTCTCTTGGGTGTCTTGCTTATTAAACCTGTCATATCGGTTATAACATGTTATACAACTCAACACAGTAACTGTTATTTCGCACCTTGTAAAATTCTGTACTGAATTCTCTCATAAATCTATTAACTCTGATTAATAGTGATAGCTGTTTTCCAATATTTTATATGCGTTCTCTATTCAGCCTGCTCACCATAAAAACACAAGAAATACAAAATGTGGTGCAGCCAACTTATCGTGCCTCCTTTGCCATTCAATAAAAATCATGGCTGGTTAGGTTATGTTGAAGTCAGCCTTTGACCAAACTTCCACTACTGTTCAGGGAAGATAATTTCAAAGATCAAAGACCCTCAAGGCAGAAATTTCCCCATTTAAGACAGAAATAAAAGAACTCACTTATTTTTAACCTGACCCTCCTCATTTTAGACCCAAGAGAGGGATCACCCTCTCCAGCGTCTACCTCGTCAAGCCTTCCATACAATTTTATATGTTCCAACAAGGTCATCTCATTCTTTTTGATGCCAATAGGTCCACCACTTGGTGTGACCTCACCAATACTATATGCAGTTGTATGAAAACTTACATACTTTTATATTATATTCGTATTGCAATAAGGTCAACATTCCACTGCCGTCTGAATCACTTGCTGTCTGTGCATACAATTACAAGAATCTTACAAGAATACTCATATCCCTCTACATCCCCATCTGTATTACCTTTCCATTTAAAGGACACTTCGCTCATCTATTGTTCTTGCCAGTGGTCAATTTCACATTTTTCTGCATTATATTTCATCTGCCAAATTTCTGTCCACTCATTTAATCTGTGGATATTCCTTTGTAACTTTCTGTATGTTACTCATAATATAAAAATCAGTAGGAAAGCAAGTTATCAGAAAATTACAATCAGGACCATTTATCAATTTTATTACTATTGATCAAATATAATTGAGGGTCCGGCATAAATCCTTATGACACTCCACTAGTTTTTTTGCCAACCTGAAAATGTATTTAGAGTCATAGAGATGTACAGCATATGGTCAGGATCCTGCTGTAATCTTCGCTGTCCACTACACCTCCAATTTTGGTGTCATTTGCAAACTTATTAACTGCACCTCTTATGCTCGCATCCAAATCATTTATGTAAATGACAAAAAAGTAGTGGACCCAGCACTAATCCTTGTGGCACTCCACTGGTCACAGGCCTCCAGTGTGAAAAACAACCCTTCACCACCACCCTTTGTCTTCTATTTATTCCAATTTTTATCTTCCTGCTAATCAACCAATGCTCTCATCATGTTCACCCACAACCTCTAAGACCATGAGCTATTACCTTGTTTCGCAATCTTTTAATGTGATCTTTTGGAAACCAGAATCTACAACTACCGGTTCTTCGTTATCCACCCTGATTACTATACCTTAAAAGGATGCCAATAAAATTGTAAAGCACAATTTCCTTTTCACAAACCATGTAGATTCTGTTTGATAGCATTATGACTTTTTAAACAGCCCAACATTATCTCCTTAGTAATGGATCCTATTTTCCACATGATAAATGTTAGAATAACTGGCTCAAAGCTCCTTGCTTACTGTCTCCTTCTCCTGAATACTTAGGTTACAATACCAGTATTCCAATTTTCTATGACCTTTCCAGAATCTGAGGAAGTTTGGAGGATTACAAGCAATGCACCCACTTCTTTTAAAATCCTGGGAGACAGGCCATTAGGTCCAGAGGATCAATCAGTTCCATTAGTCTCCGTAGTACTTTCCCCTCTAATAATCATGGCTATTCTAAGTTTATCCTTCTACTTTGTCCTTACCCTAACTCTACCCCTATTGGTTTTCCACTATGCTAGGGATGTTTTCTTTTATCTTTTCTGCAAACAGAGATACAAAAGGGGAGACATTACCATTATGCAAATATCACTGGATTAGAAAATAAGAGAGGAGCTTGATGCAGGTTCAAACCCTAGGTCAGTTGGTTGAATTTAAATTCAGTTATCAAGTCTCGGTGATGATGATCATGAAACCATTGTTACAAAACCCAGACTGGCTCATTAAAGGCTTTTACTGAAGGAATTTTGCCATAATTATCTGGTTTCGTCTACACGTGACTCCAGACCTACAAAAATGTGTCTGAAATAGTCCGTCGGTCAATTCAAAAGCAGCTGGGAATGGGCAACAAATTGTGGCTTTGCCAATAGCACTAGATTCCATGATTAGTTTTAAAAACTTGTTCAAAGCTCTCTGCCATTTCCTTGTTTCTCCATTATTAATTCTCAATATCATCTTTCAAGGATCAATGCTCACTTTAACAATTTAGAGTCATAGAATCATAGAGATGTACAGCATGGAAACAACTCGACCATGCCTGCCAGCATCAAGCCCATATCCCTCCAAACTGTTCCTATTCATATACACATTTTACATGTGCTAGCCTCCACCACCTCCTTTGGCAGTTTATTCCATATACGCACCACTCTCTGTGTGAACATGTTGCCGCTTTTAGAAATTCCTCATTGCCTCTAACTGTCTCTCCAACTGATCCATTCCATCTGATAGGATTCACAACCAACGACACTTATTGCAGATATAAACCTCAGTTGAATTTTTAAAATAATCTTTCTTATTAGATTTCTCTCCTACTCCAATTCCTTTCTTTGTAGTCGCCTTTTTCTGCACTGGTGACATCTCTGGGAAACTGGGCAAGAAAAATGGGAACAGGGATTTGATGAGATGGGAAGAAATGGGTAACCAGACTCCAGGTAACGGACCCCAAACGGACATCTCTAGCTCTGACTTCATAGTTCGACCTAAAACTTGATCTCCTGCCTGGCTGAACTGCAAATCTCTAATACCCCCTCCATCTGACCCCATCTCCCTCTCTGACCCCACCGCCCAATCCCTCTAACCCGAAACATCTCTCTTTCTTTCTCTCTCGCTCACTCACCACCACCTCCTCGAAGATGCTCTGGAGCTGGGTCTCCATAGAAACCGCCATCTCGCGGCCCCCAACTGCCGCCTCCCCTTCAATCCACGGAAGTCTCGAGCAGTTTCCGCTTCCGGGCTGAGCCGTTCCGTCTCCTCTCACCCTCCGTCGTGCTTCGACGGCCTCCGCACTTTAGTTCCGAGCCGAAGAGCTGCCCTTTTTTGTCAAAACCGTCTCGGGTCAAAGTTTTCGTTCCCTGTTTGCAAGTGTGAAATCAAATCGGGGGCGAGAAAAACAATATATTCTAGACGGTTTGGCTGCGCTGCCAATTTTCAGCTTCACGCGATGTGAACTGATGAACACTTTTACATTAAGCCGGCGCCTGGTTGAAGGCAATGAGGGAGTGAGGGCCCCGCTTTACTGTTTGACTGAAGACCAGAGGTAACCTAACCAGGCTACGGGAGTGAACGCCGACAGCCACTGCCCCCCAGCGGCACCCGATGGAAACAACGAAGTCCTGAGTGAAGAAAACCCGAAAAAAATGCAGCTGTTGTAAATCAAAAACAAAAATAAAGTTGCTGGAAAAGCTCAGCAGACCTGGCAGCATCTGTGAAGAGAAATCAGAGTTAACGTCTCGGGCTTGGTGACCCTTCCTCAGAACGATAGCGAATTCCAACCCAGAGACTGCCTAAAACATTAACTGAAATTCACTTTTTCTACTGAGCCTATGTTACCCTGAAATATCTCCCAAAATCTCATTTAGAATCCAAGCCAAAATAAAGCTATGTTGGGACCCAAGATAAGCACTGAACCCACAAGACTATGCTACTTCTTTATGCATGGAAATTGAAGTTTTGACTCATTTCCCGATCGTTCTTTCAAGGGATTTTTTTAAGAAAAGATTAAATGTTTACATCGGAAGTGGGCCTCACTGGACAAACATTTATTAACCATTCCTAATTGCCCTGCAGAAAGTGGTGGTGAGGTTCGTTTTTGAACTGTTGCAGTTCACCTGAAGCAGGAAGTAGGGACACCCACAATACTGTTCAGGAGGGAGATCTAGGATTTTGACCCATCGGTAATGGACAACCAATGATATAATTCAAGGAGGGAAATTTGCATCGGTTGCTTTCTCATTCCCCCTTTTAGGTGGTACTGCGTTTAGAAGATGCTGTCAAAGGAGCCTTGGTGAATTTCTTCAATGCGTTTTGTAATTGGTTCACACAGATGCTACTGAGCCTAGGGACAAATAAAAATATTGTTTAACTTGTAAGATACCCTGCTGTATCTTAGGTGGTCTTGAGTTTCTTGGGTGAGTTGGAGCTTCACTCATCAGGGCAAGTGAGAAGTATTCCATCATATTCCTGACTTGTGATTTTTAGGTAGTAGACATGATTTTTGGTGTCAGGTTTACTCAACTCAAAATGCTTAGTCTCTGACCTGCGTTGGCAGGTCCAGTTCAATTTTTGCTCAACAATAACTTCCAGGATGTTGATATTGAGAGATTCAGCAATGGATTTGCCATTGAATGCCATGGGGAAATGGTTAAATCTCTCTTATGGGAGATGTTCACAGCTTGGCACTTGTGTGGTGTGACTGTTATTTGCTTTTAAGAGGAGACCACATCGAGAGCAATGGACACAGTAGATGACGCGTGTGGAAGTACAGGTAAATCTCTGTCAGATACGAAGGTATATTTTGGGGCCTTGGCGGAGGGGAGGGAGGAGGTCTGGTCACAGGTTTTGCGTTTCTTGCGGTGGTAGGGGAAGGTGCCAGGAGGGATGTGGACCTAACACTGGAGTTGCGAAGGGAATGGTCTCTCCAGAATGTTGTTAGGGGTGGGTAGGGAAATATGTCCCTGGTGGTGGGGTCTGTTTGTATGTGGTGGAAATGGCAGAGGATGATGCATTGTATCCAGTGGTTGATGGGATGGAAGATTAGGAGAAGGGGTGTTTGTTCCTTGTTGTGACTGGAGGCTGGGGTTCAAGGGCAGAGGTGTGGGAAGTGGAGGAGATGTGCTGGAGGGCATCGTCGACCACATGGGAGAGGAAATTGTGGTCCTTGAAGAAGGAGGCCATCTGGGATGTTCTGTAGTGGAATTAATCCTCCTAGGAGCAGATGCAGCAGAGGTGGAGCAATTGGGTGTAAAGGATAGTGTTTTTACAGGAGGCAGGATAGGAGTAGGTGTAGTCTAGGCAGTCGGTACGTTTGAAATCGATGTCATGTTGTGTAGGTCACTAAAAATGGAGGTTGAGAGGTCCAGGAAGGCGTGGGAGTTGTCTGAGGTGGACGAGGTGAACTTGAGGTCCGGGTGGAAGGTACTAGTGAAGTTGTTGCACCTTTCAACCTCCTCATGGGAGCAAGAGATGGTGCCAATACAGTCATCGATGTAATAGAGGAAAAGGTGGGGAATGGTGCTAGTGTAGCTGCGGAAGATGGACTATTCCGATGAAGAGGAAGCCATAGCTGGATCTCATGCGTAGAGCTCGGTGTGCTAAACTACTACTACACCCCTTTGTCTGCTGGTTTGATGGTGAGGTTGGGGTTGGAGCAGAGGGAGTGAAGGGCTGTGCGTTGCAAGGATAAGAGGTTGGAGTTGGTGAGAGGGTTGAGGTGGTCAATGTCACAACGGCAGTTGGAGATGAAGAGATCGAAGGCAAGTAACAGACCAGCACAGGATGGCCAGGTGGATGGAGTGTGTTGGAGGTGGGAGAAGGGGTCCTCGGAGAGTGGGCTGGAGTCCTGATGGATAAAGTAAACACGGAGGCGGCGGAAGAAAAGTTCAATGTTGCAACGCATGTTGAATTAATTGATCTGGTGGCAAAGGGGGATGAAGGTGAGGCCTTTACTCAGGACTGATCGTTCATCCTCAGTGAAGGGGAGGTATGGGGGGGATGGTGAAAACATGGCAGGGTTGGGAGCTAGGACCTGGTGTGGGGATGGAGTTGGGAGTGAGGGTGGAGACTGTCTCTGGAGTGGGTGTGGTTATGGGATAGTGGGTGATGTCACCAATAAGTGTGATGCTCACCATGGAGGTCACGGATGCGGAAGCGGTGCCTTCAGTGGCATCTGCGGGGGCAGAAGTGATGTCATGTATGCCTATCGCGATGTTGTCAGCGGTGTTCGGTTGAGTGATGTCGGTGGGAGCGGAAGTAACTGAGGTGGTGTCAACTATTTGGTCAGAAGTGACGTGCTGGGCAGACTTCGCAGTGGTTTTGATGGCGGTGGGTTATCCATACTGTACTTCCACACTGTGTCTGTTGCTCTCGATGTAGTCTCCTCTACATTGGGGAAACAGGACGCCAACTTGCAGAACATTTCACGGAACATCTATGGGACATGCAGTAAACAACCCCATCGCCCTGTGGCCAAACACTTTAACTCTTTCTCCTATTCTGCCAAGGACATGCAAGTCTTGGGTCCTCTCCACTGCCAAACTCTCACCACCCAACGCCTCATCTTCCACCTTGGGACCTCCAACCACACGAGATCAATGCCGATTTCACCAGTTTCCTAATTTCACCTCCCCCCACCTTATCCCTGATCGAGCCTTCCAATCGGCACCGCCTGCTTGAACTGTCCTTCCCACCTATTCGCTCCATCCTCCTCTCTTATCTATCATCTCTACCTATCTCATTCCCAGCTACCTTGCCTTTACCCACACACCCCCCTCCCATTTATCTCTCAGCCCCCTTGGGCCGCCCTCACATTCCTGATGAAGAGCTCATGCTCGAAATGTTAACTCTCTTCCTCCTCGGATGCTGCCTGACTGTGCTTTTCCTGCACCACACTTTTTGACTCATGATTGTATCCAACTCAACTCAGCTCTTAAAACAATAACACAACATCCCCTTTTTTCCACATAAAAGCCACATACAACGTATTGCATTACAGGTTGTAAGTTTGCTTGCTGAGCTGCTAATTTTTTTTTCAGATGTATCGTCACCATGCTAGGTAACGTCATCAGTGAGCCTCCAATGAAGTGTAGTGTTCTGTCCCGCTTGCTATTTATATGTCTTGGTCTGTTGTGGTGGGTGATATCACTTCTGGTTCTTTTTCTGAGAGGTTGGTAAATGGGGTCCAAATTGATATGTTTGTTAATGGAGTTCTGGTTTGAATGCCAGGTCTCGAGGAATTCCCACTCGCGTCTTTGTTTAGCCAGGATGGATGAATTGTCCAGGAGAAAGTGAGGTCTGCAGATGCTGGAGATCAGAGCTGAAAATGTGTTGCTGGAAAAGCGCAGCAGGTCAGGCAGCATCCAAGGAACAGGAATTTTGACGTTTCGGGCATAAACCCTTCATCAGGAATGAGGAAAGTGTGTCCAGCAGGCTAAGATAAAAGGTAGGGAGGAGGGACACCCCTCCCCCAAGTCCCTCCTCCCTACTTTTTATCTTAGTCTGCTGGACACACTTTCCTCATTCCTGATGAAGGGCTTATGCCTGAAACGTCGAATTTCCTGTTCCTTGGATGCTGCCTGACCTGGATGATTTGTCCAGTCAAGCTGGTGTCCCTCTTTGTATGTATGGATACCAGTGATAGTTGGTCATGTATTTTGGTGTCGAGTTGGTGCTCATGTATCCAGGTGATTAGTTTCTTGCTGTCTGTCCAATGTACTGTTTGTTGCAGTTCTTGAAGGGTATTTTGTATATGACGTTCGTTCTGCTGGTTGTTGGTACGGGATCCTTTAAATTCATCAGGAGCTGTTTCAGTTTAGTGGTAGGTTTGTGGGCTTCTATGATGCCTAGCAGCTGGATTAGTTTGGTCGTCATCTCCGAGATGTCTTTTAATGTATAAAGTTAAAAATCACACAACACCAGGTTATAGAAGAGGCGGCTCCTCAAAAGCTAGTGCTTCCAATTAAACCTGTTGGACTATAACCAGGTCATAGAGTCATAAAGATATACAGCGTGGAAACAGACCTACGGTCCAACCCGTCCATGCTGACCAGATATCCCAACCCAATCTAGTCCCACCTGCCAATACCCGGCCCATATCCCTCCAAACCCTTCCTATTCATATACCCATCCAAATGCCTCTTAAATGTTGCAATTGGACCAGTCTCCACCACTTCCTCTGGCAGCTCATTCCATACACGTACCACCCTCTGCGTGAATACGTTGCCCCTTAGGTATCTTTTATTTCTTTCCCCTCTCACCCTAAACCTATGCCCTCTAGTTCTGGACTCCCCGACCCCAGGGAAAAGACTTTGTCTATTTATTCTGTTCATGTCCCTCATAATTTTGTAAACCTCTATAAGGTCATCCCTCAGCCTCTGACGCTCCAGGGAAAACAGCCCCAGCCTGTAGCTCAGATCCTCCACCCTGGCAACATCCTTGTAAATCTTTTCTGAACCCTTTCAAGTTTCACAACATCTTTCCAACAGAAAGGAGACCAGAATTGCACGCAATATTCCAAAAGTGGTCTAACCAATGTCCTGTAGAGCCACAACATGACCTCCCAACTCCTGTACTCAATACTCTGATCAATCAAGGAAAGCATACCAAATGCCTTCTTCACTATCCTATCTATCTGCGACTCAACTTCCAAGGGGCTATGAACCTGCACTCCAAGGTCTCTTTGTTCAGCAACACTCCCTCGAACCTTACCATTAAGTGTAAGATTTACTTTCTCAAAATGCAGCACCTGGCATTTATCAGAATCTGGTCCAGATCCTGTTGTAATCTGAGGTAACCCTCTTCACTGTACACCTCCAATTTTGATGTCATCTGCAAACTTACTAACTGTACCTCTTATGCACGCATCCAAATCATTTATGTAAATGACAAAAAATAGAGGGCCCAGCACCGATCCTTGTGGCACTCCACTGGTCACAGGCCTCCAGTCTGAAAAGCAACCCTTCACCACCACCCTCTGTCTTCTACCTTTGAGCCATTTCTGTATCTAAATGGCTAGTTCTCCCTGTATTCCATGAGATCTAACCTTTCTAACCAGTCTCCCATGGGGAACCTTGTTGAACGCCTTACTGAAGTCCATATAGTTCATGTCTACTGCTCTGCCCTCATCAATCTTCATTGTTACTTCTTCAAAAAACTCCATCAAGTTTGTGAGACATGATTTCCCACATACAATGCCATGTTGACTATCCTGAATCAGTCCTTGCCTTTTCAAATACATGCACATCCTGTCCCTCAGGATTCCCTCCAACAACTTGCCCACCACCGAGGTCAGGCTCACCGGTCTATAGTTCCCTGGCTTGTCTTTACTGCCCTTCTTAAACAGTGGCACCACGTTTGCCAACCTCCAGTCTTCCAGAACCTCACCTGTGACTATCAATGATTCAAATATCTCAGCAAGAGGCCCAGCAGTCACTTCTCTAGCTTCCCACAGAGTTCTCAGGTACACCTGATCAGGTCCTGGGGACTTATCCACCTTTAACTGTTTCAAGACATCCAGCACTTGTTCCTCTGTAATATGGATATTTTGCAAGATGTCACCATCTATTTCCCTACAGTCTATATCTTCCATATCCTTTTCCACAGTAAATACTAATGCAAAATATTCATTTAGTATATCTCCCATTTTCTGTGGCTCCACACAAAGGCCGCCTTGCTGATCTTTGAGGGGCCCTATTCTCTCCCTAGTTACCCTTTTGTCCTTTATATATTTATAAAAACCCTTTGGATTCTCCTTAATTCTATTTGCCAAAGCTATCTCATGTCCCCGTTTTGCCCTTCTGATTTCCTTCGTAAGTATACCCCAACTTTTTTTATACTCTTCTAAGGATTCACTCGATCTATCCTGTCTATACCTGACATTTGCTTCCTTCTTTTTCTTAACCAAACCCTCAATTTCTTTCGTCATCCAGCATTTTCTATACCTACCAGCCTTCCCTTTCACCCTGACAGGAATATACTTTCCCTGGATTCTTGTTATCTCATTTCTGAAGGCTTCCCATTTTCCAGCCATCCCTTTACCTGCGAACATCTGCCTCCAATCAACTTTCAAATGTTCTTGCCTAATACTGTCAAAATTGGCCTTTCTCCAATTTAGAACTTCAACTTTTAGATCTGGTCTATCCTTTTCCATCACTATTTTAAAATGAATAGAATTATGGTCGCTGGCCCCAAAGTGCTCCCCCACTGACACCTCAGTCACCTGCCCTGCCTTATTTCCCAAGAGTAGGTCAAGTTTTGCACCTTCTCTATTAGGTACATCCACATACTGAATCAGAAAATTGTCTTGTATGCACTTAAGAAATTTCTTTCCATCTAAACCTTTAACACTATGGCAGTCCCAGTCGATGTTTGGAAAGTTAAAATCCCCTACCATAACTACCCTATTATTCTTACAGATAACTGAGATCCCCTTACAAGTTTGTTTCTCAATTTCCCTCTAACTATTGGGGGGGTCTATAATACAAACCCAATAATGTGATCATCCCGTTCTTATTTCTCAGTTCCACCCAAATAACTTCCCTGAATGTATTTCCGGGAAGATCCTCCCTCAACACAGTGTAATGCTATCCCTTATCAAAAATGACACTCCCCCTCCTCTCTTGCCTCCCTTTCTATCCTTCCTGTAGCATTGTATCCTGGAACATTAAGCTGCCAGTCCTGTCCATCCCTGAGCCATGTTTCCATAATTGCTATGATATCCCAGTCCCATGTTCCTAACCATGCCCTGAGTTCATCTGCCTTCTCTGTTAGGCCCCTTGCATTGAAATAAATGCAGTTTAATTTATTAGTCCAACTTTGTCCCTACCTGCCCTGACTGTTTGACTCACTTCTGTTCTCAGCTGTACCTGTCTCAGATCGATCTCTTTCCTCATTATCTCCCTGGGTCCCACCCCCTACCTTACTAGTTTAAATCCTCCCAAGCAGTTCGTGCAAATATCCCTGCCAGTATATTAGTCCCCTTCCAATTTAGGTGCGATCTGTCCTGCTTTTACAGGTCACTTCTACCCCAAAAGAGATTCCAATGATCCAAAAATGTGAATCCTTCTCCCATACACCAGCTCCTCAGCCATGCATTCATCTGCTCTATCCTCCTATTCCTGCCCTCACTAGCTTGTAGCACTGGGAGTAATCCAGATATTACTACCCTTGAGAACCTCCTTTTTAAATTTCTGCCTAACTCTCTGTAATCTCCCTTCAGAATCTCAACCTTTTCCCTTCCAATGTGGACAAGACCTCCTTGCCCCTCTCTCCCGTGAGAACATTCTGCACCCTCTCTGAGACACCCTTGATCCTGGCACCAGGGAAACAACACACCATTCTGCTTTTTCTCTGCTGGCCTCAGAAACGTCTGTCTGTACCTCTGACTACAGAATGCCCTAACACAATTGATCTCTTGGAAGCCAACGTACGCCTCGTTGCATTAGAGCCAGTCTCAATACCGGGAACTTGGCTGTTTGTGCTACGTTCCCCTGAGAATCCATCACCCCCTTCATTTTCCAAAACAGCATACCTGTTTGAAATGGGTATATCCACAAAAGACTCCTGCTCTAGCTGCCTACCTCTCTTACCCTTCCTGGAGTTAACCCATCAATGTGACTGTATCTGAGACGTCCCCCCACTTCCTGTAACTGCCATCCATCACATACTGTTGCTGTTGCAAATTCCTCATCGCTTCTATCTGTCTCTCCAACCGATCCACTCGATCTGATTAGATTCGCATCTAAAACCATTTATGGCAGATATAATTCGCAGTAACCCTTAAACTTTCTTTAAACTCCCACATCTGACAAGAAGTACATATCACTGCAAAGGCCATTTTTGCTCCTTCACAATATACAGACCGAGAAAATAACACTGTCTTATTCCTCTACAAACACTGTCCCAGGTTAAATTAATAGTTATGGCTTATATTTTAAGTTTAATCAAGAGACTTATCTCCAAAATCATATAATCAAGAAAGAATCCACTGTATCCACTCCTGCAGCCTTTCTCTTGGACAGACTTAAAACAACAATTAACTTATCTGATTCTGTGCTGTGAACTTCGCCCAACAGTTCCTCCAAGATTAGTTGTGAATTTCACTGTTTGTTAATTTTCCCAGACGCAGTCCGATGTCCAGCGATACACGAATTCAAACAGCAAAGGTGGTAACTGTGCAGGTTCTCTCTCTCTCTCTCTCTCTCTCTCCTGCACTGTCCTCACCATGTGCTTCCTTTGTCTGCTCTTCTCCCTTTAAACTGCTGTTGTTTTGACTTTTTTCTTCCAAAAGTTCTAAAACACTGCAGCAGCATTTAAAACAGTAATTGCTGCTCCTGGAATTCGAGGAAATCACCTCCAACACCTAAAATACCACAAAAAAAGGAGCAGCTCTTACAGCCAGAAATTTTTCCCGTCCTCCATCTTGGATTACCCAGAACGTTGTGTGATTTTTAACTTTGTCCACCTCATTCCAACACCGACTCCTCCAAATCATTTTTAACGTATGGCAGAGTGGCTAGAGTCTCTGTGCGTGTTGTGTCTTCTTATTTAGATCTGTTGTGTAGGAATCAGACTGTGCTTATTGGGTACCCTTTGTTCCTGAAGACGTTATGTAGGTGTTTTTCCTCAGCTTCTCTTGATTCCTGAGTCCTACAGTGTGCTGTCACTTTGCACTAAAGCAATCTAGCCTGCCAACAAGGGGAGTGCTGTTGTTGTCTGATGTGCTGACCTCTACATTGCAAAGGTTGAGCACCAGCTGTCAGACACCTTCTCCTATCTCCCCCTGAATCATGAGCTCACCATGGAACACCAGGCCACTGTGTCCACCACGGTCACTAATCTCATTTCATCTAGTGATCTCCCCACATCTGCTTCCCACCTCGCACAGTTTGCTCCCACTTCCTTCCCATAATTTACACGAAGCATTATTAACAAAAGTCCCCAATGCCTGCAGGGTACGTTCCATTTAACTTTCCCTTAAAGAAACAATTATAGCCAATTCCACGAAACGTGAAATGCATCAATTTTCCACAATCCTTCAAATGTAAGTATTTCAAGCAATATTAATTCAAGACGGCATTGAATTAGTATTAAAATTATAATAATGTTCAAGAATGTGGGGAAAAAACAGTAGAATGTAGTAAATCTTAATGTTCATTGGAGAGCAGGTGTAAAAATGATTGTCTTCTTGTGTGCCGTATCCTCTGATTAATCATAAAGCAACTTTAGAACACAGTCTTTCTGGAACCTGGGACAGTGCAACTTTCTGGACAGTTACATTTTGAACCTGGGTGTTCTCAAATTATGGATTCTCGCACGTTGTTAGCATGTTGATTGGTTTCCTCAAGAACTTCACGTTATTTGTGTGCAAATGTGTTGCGTGCAACTGGAATATTCTACAGTTCTGTGAGCTGGATTCTAATTTTCCTCAATGCTGCATCTTCCAGTCTTGTGACTTCGTAGGAATGAGGCTAAGGAACCACTCTGGAATAATATATTTCCTGTGATAACTGTAGGACTCTGAACTTCCAGTCCAATGTACAAATTAGCCTGTTCTGCACTGATATAGATCATACATCTTCTTCATTCTCCCATGTTTTTTGAGAAGTTTGTCCCATGTCTCTGAGAGCTTGGACTGATGGTAGTTTCGTCTGGTTGTCCTAACTTGCATTCTAAACATGAACCTTGCTGATTAAGGTAAACCTATATGAATTGGTGCAGACGTGTGACAGAGCAGTATGAAAATTGTTTCGTCACTCCACACTTTATGATGTGTACTTTGAAGTTGAGAGCATAGTGTGGTTCGTGAACTTCGGCCAACAAAAAGGGAGTGCAAATACCATCACCAGGTGACAAGACTCTAAGCATTTTCACCATGTGTTCCTGTGTTTTTAGAAGGGAAAGCAAAATTCTGCATCACAAATATATACCTGGCAGCCTTTGAACTCCATGCATTGCTTACTGCAACCTGGAAGCTGGTATTAGAGTCTTGGATCCTTTGTCAATTAAGCATTTGCATATTACCCATTTTGTCATGCAGATTCTTTTACTATGGACTGAGAGGAACCTTGCACAAATAAAAACAGCTTTGGGTTTATTTTATATTCAGTATCTGACTATCCAACATGTCATTTTTATAGCAGGTACTTTGCTGACCCAATGCTGTTTAATTGAAAAGAATAGTAAAGGTCTAATTTACTAGCATTTTCTATTTAAACTAAAGCTAAATGAGTTAGACTGTGAAAACATATTCTTGGTCTTGCCCCCTATGTGGGAACACTGCTTGACCTCTTTATTTCTGTATCTGAGAGTTATCTGTTACTTGCTTTAAGTCAGAAATGGCAGGGACCTCATTAACTAATCAGTCAGATTTGTTACTCTTTTGTGTGTGAGTTTGAAAGTCCTCACTTGATGAATGGGATTAAATTTAGGCCTACAGGTAGAAGAAAGTCTTCTTACAGTTGGATGACATGTTTGAGATTGCACAGAATATCTGCTGGAGGTGATTTTGACTCTGTTTGATAGGGTAAGATTGGAGAAACAAATTAACAATCTATTTACAGCTCTCCCGTTTTTTATTTTCATTCAAGCATCTGCAGTAGGAATGTTCCGTAACCCCGTAAATAATAAATTGTGAATTCTTATAACGTGTATGAATCTACAGTGATTTAATAAAAATAATGTACCTATGATTGTACAATAGTTTAAGAAAACATCCTTGAATGTGCAGCTATGTATACAGTGTCTTAAAAAATATGAAACATAGCACTTTTCTTAAAAAAAAGAACAAATAATTCTCCAACTTCATTAGAGCTGGATCTATTCCAATGATTTTAATTTTCAACTATTTGGAAGCACATTGCAAGTTTTCCCTTGGACTAAGGAGTCAACCAGTTGGCAACAATTGAATCAATCTTTATAATTATGGCTACCCCATGAAATCTAATGGAGGTTTGAGTGCAAACATTCAAAATTGATAATAAAAATTCTTTTTAATAGTGTTGTGTAATACTTCAAAATTACATTGCAACTGTTTATTTTCCTCAGATTTTAACCCCTGCTTAGAATTGAATACCTAATGTAATAAATTATTGCTATATGTATTCACTGTAGAGATAATAATCTTGATCTTTGTACCACCTAAATTAATGAGTCAACTGGTTTACCAAATCAGTAGGAGTAAGAAGTACTAAAAGGAGGACTCAGAGAATGTGGGCATGAGATCATGAACTGTGTCGCAGCTGCTTTTCACCAAGCTTTGAGAACTTATACATATTGCTGAGGATCAAAAATGCATTCTTCACAGGATCAAATGATGAATTTTCAAGTTGACACTGAACAGAAGGAGAATAAAGAACTAAAAATGTACAAAATACTATGTGGGGTAAGTCATTGTCTAAAGGTACATGAAGATAATTTTGTTTGTTTTATTTAGGATAATCGAGATGTATAGCACAGAAACAGACCTTCGGTCCAACTCATCCATGCTGACCAGATATCCTAACTTAATTTAGTCCCATTTCCCAGCACTTGGCCCATATCTCTATGGATTTAGGACCATTCGGTGCAGCCATTTTGGCGTTAGTGATTTGGCGCGGCCTGTTTGGCGCAGCTTATTTTGCCACAGACCTATTTAGGCGCAGAACTATTTTGGCGCAGATATACGGTAGTCGTCAACGAAAATCAACATAATAGTAGAATTATTAAATGGGTAGTTTCCAGTGGTTTGTAGTTATTATTAAAATAACTAGTCATCAAAGAAATACAGCTGTAGAGGGAACTTTACAAATGATTAACGAGTGCCTAGAAAATTTGTTGGAAGCTTGCCAAGGAACAATGCCTAACAACAGAGAGCTGAAGAAAATGGTTCGTAGGACAAGGGAAGAAATTGCTGCTTACCCAGTAAATCCAAGAAATTTAGAAGAACTTGTAATTCCAGATAGCTTTAAAACATATTCTGTTAATGAATATAATGAAGAACAATTTTTACTAGCCGTGACTCTATGACAGCGGTAGCACCACCTGCAGAATTCTTATATTTGGAAGAAAAAGGAATGCCGAGTTTCTGAAACAATCAAAAAAGAAATATGTTGATGGAACATTCAAAATTTCCCCACCTCTATTTTCACAAGTTTATGTTATTTTAGGGGAATTGCATAAAGGTGTGTTCCCACTGTTGTATGCTTTACTCCCAAATAAGTTACGAACAACATATGATAAATTATTTGAAATGGTTCTGGAAATACAGCCTGAGTGCCGCCCTGACATTATCAACTGTGACTTTGAACTTGTATTCCATTGAAATTAAAGAAATTCAGGATATTTAATGGGTCATTTTTTTTTCATTTAGAAATTTTGAGGAACCACAGTTAGGAGTGGACTAATCACAGACTGAATGCAGTTGATACACAAATAACTATAACCTACTGGAAACTACCCATTAAATAATTCTACTATTATGTTGTTTTTCTTTGATGCCTAGTTATCTTAATAATAACTTCAAGTTACTGGAAACTATCTATTTAATAATTCTACTATTATGTTGATTTTTGTTGATGGCTACTGTATATCTGCACCAAAATAGTTCTGCGCCTAAATGGGTCTGCAGCAAAATAGGCTGCGCCAAACAGGCCACGCCAAATCGCTCACGCCAAAATGACTGTGCCGTATTGTCCCACTCTGTATCTCTACAAACCCTTCCAATTCGTGTACCCACCCAGATGCCTTTTAAATGTAATTGTTCCAGCCTCTACACCACTTCCTTCTAAATCTTTCCCCTCTTGCCCGAAACGTATACACTCTAGTTCTGGACTTCTCCAATCCAGGTACAAGACCTTGTCTATTTATCCTGTCCAGGGCCCTCATGATTTTGTAAACCTCTATAATGTCACCCCTCAGCCTTATATGCTCCAGGATAACCTCTCCCAGCATATTCAGTCTCCCTATTGCTGAAACGCTCCAACCCCGGCAACATCCTTGTCAATATTTTCTGAATCCTTTCAGGTTTCACAACATCCTTCCTTTAGGAAGGAAACCAGAATTGCATAAAGTATTCAAAAGTGTCCTGTACAGCCACAACATGACATTTCAACTCCTATACTCAATGCTGTCTTTATAAAGTGTTTGAATGGATTTATTTCACCCAATACAGAACAATTACAAAGCCAACAAGAGATTAGCTCATTTTGAAATTAATTTCTACAAACATCACAATTTTTAAAAGAACAAATTGAACAGTTTTTAACTTAAAAAGATTGTACATGCTTTTCCTCATGTGGTTTAACTTGACCAAATGAACCAATGTTATTTTAAATTGTTAATACTAACATTTCAGTTAACATAGTTCCATTTGCGGTGCTTGAATAAACATTGCAATTGAGTTGATATTACAAATTTTGCTGAGCTTCTGTTCATGTGTTGGTGGAATGGCCAAAATATAGTATCAGTTGTAAATGCTCTGAGTCGCAAAAATATTCATATCATCTCATTCAGATAATTTCTATATTAACAGTTAGCAAAATTTGTAGGTGAGAAGTTAGGATCATCAACTGCTTATGGATTAATTTCTGATTGACTTCATCAGGATTTGCCACAATTTTCCAAGTATCTGAAATCCTCTGTGGTTGTGTCACATTGCACGAATCTAGCTTTTTACTGACCTCAAGGCTTCTGCAAACAAAAATTACTCCCGGATATCTTTTGAAGAATGTTCATACAGGACTTGAAATGTTATATCTATTTCTCTCTCCATCAATGCTGGCAGACCTGCTTAGGTTCTCTAGCATTGTTGTTTTCCTACATCAATAGCTTTTTGCCTTTATGTGGGTACCACAATTAATCCTTGCCCTTGAAATACAGTATACCTTAGGGAATGACAGAATGCTGTCGAGCAAGTCAGCATGCAGAAACAGGGAGGACAATAGGATGCCATATTCGCTCAGGGTGTTCACAGAGCAATTTTCTAACATTTCCAAAGAAGTAGCAAGTGAAGTTATCTACTCTGAATTCTATGTTCCGATCTGTCTCTTGATTAAATTTAAAAAATATAAACCCCATAAATACTCAGTTAGCCTGGAACACCTTTTTTAGACCAATAGGTTAGTGCTTTTTCTGAATCGGTAGATTGTGAAGGAACGAAGATGGCCTTTAGTAGAGAGACATGCTCTTCCTGTTGGATGTGGGAGATGAGGGAGAGTTTCCATGTTACTGATCATTATGTCTGCAGTAAGTGTCTTTAGTTGCGAATCCTATCATATCACATGGATCGGTTGGAGTGGCAGTGAGAGGCAATGTGGAATTTACAAGGGCTAGGGGTGTGATGGATAGCAGTTATAGGAAGGGAGAAAAGCCGCATTTACAGTCATATAGATGAGTTAATTCCAGGACATGTAGAAGGGGTAGGCACGTAGTGCAGGAGTCTTCTTTGACTACCCCTATTATAAACAAGTATGCTGTTTTGGAAAACGCATGTGGTGATGGACTCTCGGGGAATGTAGCACAATCAGCCAAGTTTTTGATATTGAGACTGTCTCTAATGTAATGAGGGGTATATCAGCTTCCAAGCGATTGATTGTGTTAGGGGACTCTCTAGTCAAAGGCACAGACATACGTTTCTGCAGCCAGCAGCGAAAAAGCAGAATGGTGTGTTGCCTCCCTAGTGCCAGGATCAAGGATATCTCAGAGATGGTGCAGAATGTTCTCAAAGGGAAGAGGGAGCAGCAGGAGGTCATTGTACACACTGGAACTAACGACATAGGAAGGGGAAAGCATGAGATCCTGAAGGGAGATTACAGAGAGTTAGGCAGGACTTTAAAAAGGAGGTCCTCAAGAGTAGTAATATCTAGATTACTCCCAGTGCTACAAGCTAATGAGGGTAGGAATAGGAGGATAGAGCGGATGAATGCATGGCTGAGGAGTTGGTGCAGGGGAGAAGGATTCACATTTTTGGATCATTGGAATCTCTGCTGGGGTAAAAGTGACCTGTAAAATGAAGGACGGATTGCACTTGAATTGGAAGGGGACTAATATACAAGCAGGGAGATTTGCTAGAGCTGCTTGGGAGGATTTAAACGATTAAGGTTGGGTGGTTGGGGAGGTAGGGGCGTTGGTGGGACCCAGGGAAATAGCGAGCAAAGAGATCATTCTGAGACTGGAACAGTTGAGAAAAAAGTGACTCAAACAGTCAGGGCAGACAGGGACAAAGCAGAGAACAAGGTAGGACTGATAAATTAAACTGCATTTATTTCAATGCAAGAGGCCTAATAGGGAAGGCAGATGAACTCAGGACATGGTTGGGAACATGGGACATAGCAATTACCGAAACATGGCTCAGGGATGGATAGGATTGGCAGCTTAATGTTCCAGGATACAATGCTATAGGAAGGACAGAAATGGGGGAAAGAGAAGAGGAGAGTGGTGTTTTTGATAAAGGATAACATTACTACTGTACTGATGGAGGATATTCCTGGGAATACCTCCAGGGAGGTTAATTGGATGGAACTGAGAAATAAAAAAGGAATGATTACCTTATTGGGATTTTATTATAGACCCCCTAATAGTCAGCATAAATTGAAAAGCAAATTTGTAAGGAGATTTCAGTTATCTATAAGAATAACGGCGACTTCTTAAAAAAACTCAATCAAGTTCGTGAGACATGATTTCCCACACATAAAGCCATGCTGACTATCCCTAATCGGTCTTTGCCTACCCAAATACATGTAATTCCTGTTCCTCAGGATTTTCTCCAACAAATTCCGAACCACCAATGTCAGGCTCACTGGTCTATGCTTCTCTGGCTTCTCCTTACTGCCTTTCTTATATAGTGGCATCATGTTAGTCAACCTCCAACCTTCCAGCATCTCACCTGTGATGGTAGGGGATTTTGACTCTCCAAACATAGACTGGCACTGCCATAGTATTAAGGGTTTAGGTGGAGAGGAATTTGTTAAGTGTGAACAAGTACTTTTTTTCTGAATCCATATGTGGATGTACCTCCTGGAGAAGGTGCAAACTCTGACCTATTCTTGGGAAATAAGGCAGGGCAGGTGACTGAGGTGTCAGTGGGGGAGCACTTTGGGGCCAATGACTGTAATTCTATAAGTTTTAAAATAGTGATGGGAAAGTATAAACCAGATCTAAAAGTTGAAGTTCTAAATTGGAGGAAGGCCACTTTTGACAGGAATACGCAAGAACTTTCAAAAGCTGATTGGGGGCAGATGTTCGCAGGTAATGGGCAGCTGGAAAATAGGAAGCCTTCAGAAATAAGATAACAAGAGTCCAGAGAAAGTATATTCCGATTAGGGTGAAATGCAAAGCTGGTAGGTATAGGGAATGCTGGATGACTAGAGAAATTGAGGTTTTGGTGAAGGAAATGAAGGAAACATGTGTATAGATGCAGAGATCGAGTGAATCCTTAGAAGAGTATAAAGGCAGTTGGAGTATACTTAAGAGGGAAATCAGGAGCGCAAAAAGGGGACATGAGATAGCTTTGGCAAATAGAATTAAGGAGAATCCAAAGGATTTTTATAAATACATTAAGGACAAATAGGTAACCAGGGAGAGAGTAGGGCCCCTCAAAGATCAACAAGGCAGCCATTGTGTGGAGCTGCAGGAGATGGGTGGAGATACTGAGGGCGGCACGGTGGCACAGTGGTTAGCACTGCTGCCTCACAGCGCCAGGGACCTGGGTTCAATTCCCGCCTCAGGCGACTGACTGTGTGGAGTTTGCACGTTCTCCCCGTGTCTGCGTGGATTTCCTCCGGGTGCTCCGGTTTCCTCCCACAGTCCAAAGATGTGCGGGTCAGGTGAATTGGCCATGCTAAATTGCCCGTAGTGTTAGGTAAGGGGTATATGTAGGGGTATGGGTGGGTTGCGCTTCGGCGGGTCGGTGCGGACTTGTTGGGCCGAAGGGCCTGTTTCCACACTGTAAGTAATCTAATCTAATCAAATACTAAACAAGTATTTTGCATCAGTGTTTACTGTGGAGAAGGACATGTAAGATATAGAAAGTGGGGAAATAGTTATTGACATCTTGAAAAATGTCCATATTATAGAGGAGGAGGTGCTGGATGTGTTGAAACACATAAAAGTGGATAAATTCCCAGGACCTGATCAGGTGTACCCTAGAACTCTGTGGGAAGCTAGAGAAGTGATTGCTGGGCCCTTTGTTGAGATATTTGTGATTGATAGTCACAGGTGAGATGCTGGAACGCTGGAGGTTGACTAACATGATGTCACTATATAAGAAAGGCAGTAAGGAGAAGCCAGGGAACCATAGACCAGTGAGCCTGACATTGGTGGTTTGGAAGTTTTTTTAGATTAGATTAGATTACTTACAGTGTGGAAACAGGCCCTTCGGCCCAACAAGTCCACACCGACCCGCCGAAGCGACAACCCACCCATACCCCTACATATACCCCTTACCTAACACTACGGGCAATTTAGCATGGCCAATTCACCTGACCCGCACATCTTTGGACTGTGGGAGGAAACCGGAGCACCCGGAGGAAACCCACGCAGACACGGGGAGAACGTGCAAACTCCACACAGTCAGTCGCCTGAGGCGGGAATTGAACCCAGGTCCCTGGCGCTGTGAGGCAGCAGTGCTAACCACTGTGCCACCGTGCCGCCAAAGTTGTTGGAGAAAATCCTGAGGAACAGGAATTACATGTATTTGGGTAGGCAAAGACTGATTAGGGATAGTCAGCATGGCTTTATGTGTGGGAAATCATGTCTCATGAACTTGATTGAGTTTTTTTAAGAAGTCGCAGAAAGGATTAGGAGGGCAAGCAGTAGACGTGATCTGTATCAACGTCAGTAAGACGTTCAACAAGTTTCCACATGGTAGATTGGTTAGCAAGGTTAGATCTCATGGAATACAGGGAGAATTAGCCATTTGGATGGCTCGAAGGTAGAAGACAGAGGGTGGTGGTAGAGGTTGCTTTTCAGACTGGAAGTCTGTGACCAGTTGTGTGCCAGAAGGATCAGTGTGGGTCCATTATTTTTCATCATTTATACGAATGATTTGAATGTGAACATAGGAGGTATGGTTAGTAAGTTTGCAGGTGACACCAAAATTGGAAGTGTAGTGGACAACAAAGACGATTACCTCAAATTACAACACGACCTTGATCAGATGGGCCAATGGGCTGATGAGTGCCAGATGGGTAGGTACAGCAAGTATTCAGGAAATTAAAGAATGTTCTGGTTGCTTGCAAGGCAAAGCTCATTGAGAGAGTATGGAGGTTATCCTTTAGTTATACAGGGACATTAGTGAGACCTGCTTCTGCAGTACTGTGCATAGTGCTGTAGATTTGAGTCGGAAGGGGCCTAATATGCTAGCTGGGAGACTTGCTAGACCTGCTTGGGAGAATTTAAACTAGTAAGGTCGGGGGTGGGATGGGAGGTGCAGGGAAATAGTAATGAAAGAGATCAATCTGACACTGGTGCAGTTGAGAAAAGGAGCGATTCAAACTGTCAGACTGATAAATTAAACTGTATTTACGTCAATGCAAGAGACTTAACGGTGAAGGCATGGTTAGGAACATGGGACTGGGATATCATAGCAATTACAGAACTGTGGCTCAGGGATGGACAGCATTAGCAGCTTAATGTTCCAGAATACAAATGCTATAGGAAGGATAGAAAGGGGGGAAAGAGAGGAGGGGAGTGATGTTTTTGATAAAGGATAGTCTTACTGCTGTACTTAGGGAGGACATTCCTGGGAATACATTCAGGGAAATTATTTGGATGGAATTGAGAAATAAGAAAGGGATGATCAACTTATTGGAATTTTGTTACAGACCCCCTAATAGTCAGCGGTAAATTGAGAAACAAATTTGTAAGGAGATTTCAGTTATCTGTAAGAATAACAGGGTGGCTATGGTCGGGGATATTAACTTTCCAAACATAGACTGGGACTACCATAGTGTTAAGGGTTTAGGTAGGGAGGAATTTGTTAAGTGTGAATAAGAAATTTTTTTCTGAATCCGTATGAGGATGCATCAACTAGAGAAGGTGCAAAATCAGACCTGCTCTTGGGAAATAAGGCAAGGCAGGTGACTGACGTATTATTGGAGGAGCAATTTGGGGCCAGCGACCATAATTTTATTAGATTTAAAATAGTGACAGAAAAGGATAGACCAGACCTAAAAGTTGAAGTTCTAAATTGGAGGAAGGCCACTTTTGACAGGAATAAGCAAGAACTTTCAAAAGCTGATTGGGGCAGATGTTCGTAGGTAATGGACAGCTGGAAAATGGGAAGCCTTCAGAAATAAGATAACAAGAGTCCAGAGACATTATATTCCGATTAGGGTGAAATGCAAAGCTGGTAGGTATAGGGAATGCTGGATGACCAGAGAAATTGAGGTTTTGCTGAAGAAAATGAGGGAAGCATATGCCAGGTATACACTGGAGAGATCGAGTGAATCCTTAGAAGAATATAAAGGCCGTTGGAGTATATTTAAGAGAGAAATCAGGAGGGCAAAAAGGAGACATGAGATACCTTTGGCAAATGGGATTAAGGAGAATCCAAAAGGATTTTATAAATACACTAAGGACAAAAAGGTAACTAGAGAGAGAATAAGGCTCCTCAAAGATCAGCAAGGCAGCCTATGTGTGGAGTCACAGGAGATGACGAAAATACTAAACAAGTATTTTGCATCAGTGTTTACTTTGGAGAAGGACATGAAAGATAAAAAAAGTGGGGTAATAGATTGTGACAGCTTGAAAAATGTCCATATTACATAACAGTGGTGCTGGATGTGTTGAAATGCATAAAAGTGGATAAAACCTCAGGACATCTGTGGGAAGCTAGGGAAATGATTGCTGAGCCATTTGTTGAGATATTTGTACCATTAATAGTCACAGGTGAGGTGCCAGAAGACTGGAGATTGGTTAATGTGGTGCCGCTATTTAACAAGGTAGTAAGGAAAAGCCAGGGGACTATAGACAGGGGAGCCTGACATTGGTGGAGGGCAAGGTGTTGGAGGAAATTCTGAGGAACAGGATTTACATGTATTTGGGAAGGAAAGACTGATTAGAGATAGTCAAAATGGCTTTGTGCATGGGAAATCATGTCTCACAAACTTGATTGAGTTTTTTGAAGAAGTAACAAAGAGGATTGATGAGGGCAGAGTGTGGACGTGATCTATGTGGACTTCAGTAAGGAGTTCAACAAGGTTCCTCATGGTAGACTGGTTAGCAAGGTTAGATCTCATGGTTTACAGGGAGAACTAGCCATTTGGATGGTCGTGGAGGGTTGCTTTTCAGAATGGAGGCCTGTGACCAATGGAGTGCCACTGGGATCGGTGCTGGGTCCAGTGCTTTTCATAATTTATATAAGTGATTTGGATGTGAACTCAGGAGGTATAGTTAGTACATTTGCAGATGACAACAAAATTGTCGGTATAGTGGACGGCAAAGAGGGTTACCTCAGATTACAACGAGATCTTGATCAGATGGGCCAATGGGTTGGGGAGTGGCAGTTGGGGTTTAATTTAGATAAATGCGAGGTGCTGCATTTTGGAAAGGAATCAGAGCAGGACTTATACATTTAATGATAAGATGATAGGGAGTGTTGCTGAACAAAGAGATGTTGGAGTGCAGGTTCATAGTTCCTTGAAAGTAGAGTCACAGGTAGATAGGATCGTGAAGAAGATGTTTGGTCTGCTTTCCTTTATTGGTCAGAGCATTGAGTATAGGGTTTGGGAGGTCATGTTACGGCTATACAGAACATTGGTTAGACCAATTTTGGAATAATTTGTGCAATTTTTGTCTCCATCCTAACAGAAGGATATTGTGAAACTTGAAAGGGTTCAGAAAAGATTTACAAGGATGTTGCCAAGGTTGGAGGATTTGAGCTACAGGGAGAGGCTGAACAGGCCTAGGCTGTTTTCCCTGAAGCGTTGGTGGCTGACAGGTAACCTTATAGAGATTTATAAAATCATGAGGGGCATGGATAGGATAAATAGACAAGGTCTTTTCCACAGGATGGGGGAGTCCAGAACTGGAGGGCATAGGTTTAGGGTGAGAAGGAAAAGTTTAAAAGGGACCTAAGGGGCAACCTTTTCACGCAGAGGGTGGAGAAATGAGCTGCTAGAGGAAGTGGTGGAGACTGGTAGAATTACAGCAATTAAAAGGCATCCAGATTGGTTTCTGAACAGGAAGGATTTAGAGGGGTGTGGGCTAAGTGCTGGCAAATGGGACTAGATTAACTTAGGATATCTGGTCGGCATGGACAAATTGGACCGAAGGGTCTGTTTCTGTGCTTACATCTGGACTCTGTGACCTCAACGTTTTATGTATGGCAGATCACAGCACTGATGTCCAGTTCCTGAAGTCACTGCTCTGCATTTACCTCAGAGATATGCACAGAAGAAGATTAGAGGGAATGATGCTGGTCACCGTACTTCTGGAAGTATGTTAATTAATTGAGTCATAGAGTCATAGTGATGTAGAGCACAGAAACAGATCCTTTGGTCCAACTTGTCCATGTCAACCAGATATCCTAAATTAAATGCTGCTGAAGAGCTTATGCTCGAAACGTCGACTCTCCTGCTCCTTGGATGCTACATGATCGGCTGTGCTTTTCCAATACCACACTTTTTGACTTTGATCTCCAGCGTCTGCAGTCCTCACCTTCTCCCGGTTGCTTTGTAATTCAGTATCTGGTCAGAATGGGTGTTCATCCTGTACACACTGGTATGGAATTCTCCGGTAGGTGTGCATTCCACTAATACATCCAGGGTGAGAGTTTGCAAGTACACACTGCAGCAACCCAGAACTCCAAAAAGCAGAACAGGAACATCTATTCAAAGGACTTAAACAAAATAATACTCTAAGAGCAGTATCCTCTGCTACTTATGGGACAAACCCAAAGAAGAAAACACTACACGACCAGACACAATGGTGACCATGCTATACATCAAAGACATCAGAGATAACCACCAGATTACTCAGAGCCCTGGGAATCTTAATGGACCATGAACCAGTAAATACTTTCCACCAGTTCCTCACAAAGATTAAAGACTTGACACCCACATCCAACAGGACAAACCTTATCTACAAGATACCCTGCAAAGACTGTGAAAAACACTGCGTAGGACAAACAGGAAGAAAACTGACCATACGACTGCACAAACATTAGCTCTCCACTGCCAGACATGACCAGAACTTTCTCATTTCCAAACGCACAGATGACAAAGGGCACAAGTTCAATTGGAATGATGTAATCTTCCTAGCACAGGCAAAACAGAGACATGCCAGAGAATTCCTTGAAGCCTGGTACTCCAACTGGAACTCAATCAATAGACACATTGAACTGGATTCCATATACAAACCACTCAGATACAGAACTGGAGTACCAACCATCAGAGATATATGAATACCAGGTGGAACAGACCACCAACACCTTATCAAAGATGCACTGATAATGTCACCTAGCAAGGCAGCGAAATGTTAACAGAAAAATACAGTAGCTTGGTAAATGAATCCATGACTTCATCCACAACCTGAGCCAAAAATCTTTTCAAGAACTCTGAAATACATTGTGGTAATTTGCAAACGAGTCTTGGTGTGCAATGGATTTAGAAAGCAGAATTTTGGATGAGTTGGAGGAACATGGGGGAATGAAAAGCTGGCTTGGAGGATACTGGAATTTTGAGAATGTGAGAATGGCATGGATGAGTGTTTCAACAGCTGATAAGTTGAGGTGAGTTGGAGGTGCAGGGAAATTAGAGATACAAGCAATAAAGTACAGCTGTAATTATGAGCTGCTTCATTCTGCATATAGATTGGGCAAATCAAATCAGAAGCAGTAAGGTAGAGGAAGTAATATTGGACTTTGTATATAACAATTTGATGATTAAAACATTGATGAACCAATGAGGGAAAAAGCCATCTGCCATCTTTGACTGGGTATTGTGTAATGAGGTAAAAGTCACCTTTGTCATACTACACCATAGAGCTGCTCTCCCATTACAGAGAGATGGCTGGTGATGATTTAACATGAGAATCATCACACCTCAGGGAAAGCAACAGTTTGAGAGGGACAGTTCTTCATGATAACCTTAGCTGATGTGGGATTGAGCCCATGTTATTGGCAGATAAATCCCCAGGGTTTGAGAACTGTCATTCCAGAACACTTAGGAAAATGTCCCTGGAAATAGCAGATGATTAGAGAGTAATTAATGTAATCCCATTATTTAAGAAGGGAGGCAGAGAGGAAATAGCAAGTTATGGACTGGTTAGCTTGACATCAGCATTGGAAAAAAATATTATAGTCCATTTTGAAAGATGCCAAAGCTGAACACTTGGAAGAGAATCACAAGACAGTGCATGGTTTTACAAAGGAGAAGTTGTGCTTGATAAATCAGCCGTAATATTTTGACGAAGTAATTAGTTGAGTAGATAAGGGGGAGCTAGTGGCTGTGGTTTCCTTGGAGCTTGAGAAAGCTTTTGATAAAGTTTGATATAAGAGGTTAGTATGCAAAATTAAAGGACATGGGTTTGGAGTTATGTACCGAAGTGGATAGCGAACTGGCTGTCAGAAGGAATCAAAGAGTAGGAATAAACAGGTCTTTTCCTGAGTGGCAGGCAGTGACTAGTGGGGTACTGTATGGATCAGTGCTTCAGCAAATCACAATACATGTATATATTAATGATTTAGATGAGGAAACTACATGCATATCTGCAAGTTTGCAGATGACACAAAGCTGGGTGGAAGGGTGAATTGCTTGAGCTGGATGCAGAGAGACTTTAGTATGATTTGGACAAGTTAAGTAAGTTGGCAAATATATGGTCAATGCAGTATAATGTGAATAAATGTAAAGTTATCCACTTCTGTAGCAAAAGCAGGTGAGAGATTGGGAAAGGGGGAGGTGAAACAAAACCAGGATGGTCTTGTACCCCACTCACTGAAAGTAAGCATGCAGGTGAAACAGCTGGTAAAGAAGGCCTTCATGGAGAGATAATCCAAGTTCAGGAACAGGAATGTCTTGCTTCAACTGTACAGGGCCTTGGTAAGATAACACCTGGAGTATTGTATGTAGTTTTGGCTTCCTTATGTGAGAAATCTCATTTTGGCTATTGAACGAGTGCAAAGACTGATTCCTGGGATGGTAGGACTGATGAATGGGGAGAAACTATATACACTTTAGTTCAGAAGAGTGAAGGGCTATCTCATAGAAACCTATAAATCCTAAAGATTAGAGAGGGTAGATGCAGGAAGAATGTTCTCGTTGACTGGGAGTCCAGAACAAGGAGTGACAGTATTATGACACAGAGAAAAATGTTGTGGATGTTAGAAATCTGAAATTAAAACAGGAAATATTGGAAATATTCAATATGTCCAGAGCATCCATGGAGAGAGAAAGTTACTCTTTTACATTGATATCTTCTCAACTTGACTGTAGTTTAAGGATTCCTCTGTTATAACGATGCATTCTTTTTAGTTGGATCATTCAAAGTAAGACAATAATATCTGCAACAAAGTTAGAAATTTCAGATATTATATGTCTCTCAAATTGAGAGCTGTCTATCTATAATATCAGCGCATGATGATTGAATAAAGTTTTTAAACATATAGATTGTACATTTTGAAAATCCTGTAGAATTATAGTCAATATTACCAAAGATCCTAGGTTCCAATTATGTTAATTATATTGAAAATTTCTGGCACCTATCATTTGCTTCATGAACTTTTGAATACAATTTGTCAAAAGGTGTTCGTTTACATTGCACACTCACTTCAGAAGTGGACTATAAACATACCACACCCATTAAGTAAATACTCATTTCGTAATATTTCTTGGAAGAGTATTTTTAATGAGAGAAGAGACTTTCACCTTTGAGCTTAAGATTGCAAAGTGCTGAATTCGGAAGTTTTATGTGTTATTTTGATATCTTCTGCTATGGTATTTGTGTTATCTGGTTGAGTTAATGTGGTGACAACATTTTCTTGGCAGGTGCTACTTGTTTGTTTAGTTGTGATATCACTTGGACTTGGACTTGGACTTGGGCTTCATCAAAAACCCCAGCAGCCTTCTGTTGCAAAAACAAGTGAGTTTTCTTTCTGATTCTTTGCACAACTGTAGATAGACCAAAGTGAGTACTGAAACTTCCTCAGTGAGCCAGGCTTCCCCACTCTTGGGAGCCTGCTACAAAAAAAAACATGTTTATCTTTTCCTGTCAATCCAAAACAATTGATCAAAACAAGCGCTCAGCTTCTCATGTATATATTCCAAGGAGCTAACCTTGCAACCCCCTGTGAATTGGCATATATATGCAATAGGATTATTTATTATCTCTAGCACCTTGCTTGTCTAACCAAAATTGATTAATTGGGCATGACAAAAAATTGCCAGTGCTCTTAGGAACTGCAGTAGTATCTCATGTCAAATTGTAGCATCGTCAGTTACCATACACACTTCCAGCAGCAATAGCTGGATGGCAGACAGGATCTAAAGCATTGACTAATCTTGCTACATGTAATCTGTGGTAATTAGCTCATAGTAACACCCCGACTGAGGGGCACTTGTGTTGCAGGGGCAGTGTCTCTACCTCTGGATCAAAACATTCAGGTTTAAGTCCCACCTGCCACAGAGGTACGTCATAATGTATCTGAACAAATTGATTAAAGGATGATTCTTTTTATGTCAGCCAAAAAAGCTCAGTTGGTAGAGTATTAGACTGAAGATCTAAAGGTTCCTGGTTCAGTCATGGATTTGAACAAAATATCTCAAGGAGAAACCCTACCCAGCCAATTTCATTTCAGTAATGCAATAGTAATGTCCCTATCTTTAGGTCAGAAAGGTTGATAAAAAAGGCTCATGCCCGAAACGTCGACTCTCCTGCTCCTTGGATGCTGCCTGACCTGCTGCACTTTTCTAGCAACACATTTTCAGCTCTGATCGCCAGCATCTGCAGTCCTCACTTTCTCCTCGAAAAATGTCCTACACCCTGACTGTGAATTAAGCCTGGACTTCCTGATCTGTATTGCTGACCATCTCATTGAATTGACTGTCAAGTTACCTTTTTTCAATCCTTTCTTTACCTTTTCTTTGGCTATTATCCCTTACATGTACCTCTCTCCCAAGTCAGGTGTTTCACCTTTGAGAACTATTATTAACTATTTTACAATTGTAACTGTTTGCCAGCTTGCTCAACTGTGCACAGTTGAGTTTCAATAAGTACTCACTAATTTACTCTGTCCTCATTCTTGTTCTGTCACTAATGAATAAGTTCTGCATCTGGGTGGAACAAGGGAGCTCAAAGCCCCCTAACCCCAAGCCAATGTTGCTAGCTCAAGCAAGAAGCTGGAATTTACGAACCATGGCAGCACCATGACTGATGGTATTCGAAAATGAAGACTGCAGATGCTGGAGATTAGAGTAGAGAGTGTGATGCTGGAAAAGTACAGCAGGTCAAGCAGCATCCGAGGAGTGGGAAAATCATTGTTTTAGCATCAGGATAAAGGGCTTTTGCCTGAAATATTGATTTTCCTGCTTCTCGGATGCTGCCTGACCTGCTGTGCTTTTCCAGCACTGCACTCTCGATCCATGACTGATGGTGCCCACTGCTGAGGCTGCTGTCCAGAGGAACCTTCATGTAAGTTGTTTTGAGGAAGCTGAAGCTACTTAGATAATACCCAGCATTTAGAGTGGAGTGCTGGTGCTTTTCAGGTGACAGGAGTTTATCACACAGGGACAACTATCCATGGATTGTCAAGGAGGAACCACTCACCAGTCCCACCCTACCCCTCCCACTCAAATCCAACCCAGAATCCCTCTATACAGCCAGCAGGTTTACCTGGCCATCTTTTTGTATGATGGTGGACCCTTTCAATGCGAGCAAAATGCTGACAGGCCAGGGATTATCCCCTATTTGGGCTATTAAATGACTCAGTTATTGTCGGGTGTATGACCAGCCACCATGGGGCCTGTTGCTGGCAATATGCCATGCCAGGTCTCCTATTTCTGAACTATTGACAAGTTGGCCCCATATTTTTGTTTTCCTATATTCATTATATTGGCTAATGGGTGGCTCTTTGTCACAAACAGTTATTCTTCATATTCAAGTTTAGGAAAGGGCTTTTATTTGAGTAAGAAAATATGAAAACTGTAGCCCAAACTTTCCCACAGCCAATTGGGAAAGGATCATTGAAATAAACAACAGTGGAAAGTCTGGTTAACTCTTCTTCAAAACATTGAGATCAGTTACATAATGGAGAAGAGTCTGGAACCTTTCTGGACCAATTCCAGATGGAAAGTAGCTATTGAACAATTGGTGATTCTCCAGTCTTATTGTAACTGTAGATCCGATTTGGAAAATAGAGCTGAATTCTCAACACATTACAGTAGTATCTTTTAGGTTATTTTTATAACAATCACTTAATGTTCCAGTGAGCTGCAGAAACCAATGCTTTACACCCTTTGATGAGGAAAGCATGGACTGCCGTTGTGACAGACTCTGTAATGAAGCTGGAAGCTGTTGTTTGGATTTTGCAGAAATCTGTCTTCAGCCTGGTAAGTGTAAGAAAGACAGCATTCTACAACTATAGTTTCTTCAAAGTTTTTATTTTCCTTTCCCTCCTTTTCCATCATTTTTTATTAAAAGCTCTTTGATAGTGGGAAATAGGGCATGTGTTTTGAAATTTCTGCGCTCAAAACAGTTTCTCAAAAAATAGTTTTGGATATGAAGTTTGATTTATTGAAGAAAAATTAATTTACAGAAATGACCATTATAATCCAATAATGGTTTAGAAACATAGGTTTGAATCATAATTCCCAATAATGGGTGGATTGATGTTGGGTAAGTGCAAAATGCAAAAACAATTGGAACCCAAACCATATCAAAACCACCCATTTCTTGCTTTCATGAATGTGAGAGGTTTAGATAATTCAGTCATGGGATTTGGCCGTTGCTGTAATTGCTCATCCCTGGTTGCCCTTGAAAGAGCGGTGGTGAGCTGTCTTCTTAAACAAAGGCAGTGTGTTTCATGCGAGATTTTGACCCAGCAACAGTAAAGGTATGGTTCCAAATCAGGATGGTGTGTGGCTCGTGGGGAGCTTGCAGATGTCAGTGTTTTCATGCATTTCCTGGCCTTATCTATATGGTGATGTCATGGGATTGGAATGTATTGTTAAAGGATCCTTGGTGACTTTCTGCATTGCATCTTGTAGATGGTAAACGCTGCTACCACAGTGGTAAAGGCAGAGAATGTTGAAGATAGTGGTTGGGTTGACAATATATAACAATGATATGAATTGATAACAATGCTATTATCAATCTTTTGAACAAACCTCTCAAATGTTAATGTTGATCTCACTCTCTTAACCTTCTCTGTGGCTGTGATTATATTCTACACTCTGTTCTGTTACCTGATGCATTTTGTACGGTATGATTTACCTGGAGAGCACACAAATCAACACTTTTCACTGTATCTCAGTACATGTGACAACAATAAATCAAATGAAATCAATCAAGGGGATTGTTTTGTCCTGGATGCTGTTGAAGCTTCTTGAGTGTTATTGGAGCTGCACCCATCCCGGCAAGTTAAGAGTATTCCAACACACTGCTGACCGGAACTTTGCAGATTGTGGACAGTATTGGGAAAACAGGAGATGATTTGATCAGCAAAGAATTTCTAGTCTCTAACCTATTCTTGTAGTCACAGTATTTATATGGCTGGTCCAGTTTAGTTTACTAACCTTAGGATGTAGATAACAAGGAATTCAGTGACAGTAACACCCTTGAATGTCAAAGGGCAATAGTTAGATTCTCTCTTTTTGGAGCTGGCCTTTGCCTGGCATTTGGGTTGTGTCGATGTCACATGCCCCTTGTTAGCCCAAGCCTGGATATTGTCAGGGTTGTGCTGCATGTGGATGCAGGCTACTTCAGCATCTGCAGAGTCCTGAATGGTGCAATCATCATAGAACATCCCCACATCTGATCTTATGAAAAAGAGATGCTCAAACAGTATCCTCAGAAATTGCTGCACTGATGTTCTGGGACAGAATGACGGACCTCCAGCAGTCTTTTTTTCCCTTGTGCTGGAGATGAAGAGTTAATAACTAAACTTATCATCGGAGGTATGCAGCCATTCAATTCTGATAAAAAGGCAGTCTGCCTTCGTTTAATAGCAGTTAACTTAACAGCCAGGTTTTTCAGGCCTTGGAAACCCCATATTAGGTGAAAAGAAGAAAGGGTTTGAATCCATAAAGTAATTGCCCATACTGAACTGCTTGTAGACAGGAGTGCTTCAACTATGCGTCAAGGTGTTCTGTAACTGCACCCCCAATTCACCACCCCATAATGATCTGTATATCCCCTTGATCACTGCTGAAGACCCCAACAGTCCCACCTCCTCTACACACCCTAACCCCAAACCAACTGTCTGCCATCGGCTGTCCTGACCACAATCGAACAGCCTCAATTCCTTAACTGGTAATCCCCTATATTACCACCGGCCCTTCCACGATGGGACCCCACCACTAGGTACTGAATTAATTCCACAGAGGCTGGTATCCTTTCACCAAGTCACCCTTTATTTAAACATGGAAAGCCTTTGATACTGATCTAGCTCCCTCAGATCCAGCTCTCAGTGTGTCAGGATGTCTGACACTCCTGTTTATATCTATCAGCCAGAACTCCTTGATTAGATCATCTTAACAGCCCCAATCAGGGAATTCATATCCTATGAGGTCCACCTGGCTGACTGCATTACAATCACTACAGGTACAGTCGGTTCTGATATAATGCAATAGGTCAGTTTCTGTGAGATCTAACATTATAAGAAAACCATTTAAACTAATGGGGCCGGAATAGCTTTATCGCCAATACAGGTAAGGAAAGTTTGCATTCTGCAAATAATGTTCTAAATTCTTCAACCACATTAAAGCCAATTTGCCTTGAAGAAACATATGTTATAGCAAAACCAACTGTACCTGCTTGACTATGACCTGTATGAGGCTTCCTGTACAATCAGCAGTTTGAGTTCGGTAAACTGGCAAATGTTGTGGGAAATCTGAAGTTAAAAATGATAGGGTGCTTGAAATGTCTGCTTTTCTGAGATTCTTGACCTCATAATAACTCCCGGAAAGGAAATTCTGGCTAAAATTCAAGCCAAGCAACTGCAAGTTAAAACATTGAAGATGCAGTTTAATCCATTGTATCTGTGCTCATGTTCAGATCTAGTTCAATTTTCCTCAACTACTTCATGTCCTTTTTTTCCTGAAAGTACTTATCCATAACTCATTAAAATGACTGTATATGCTCTGCCTCAAAAGAGATGTTTGATAAAGTATTTCATGTTTCAGTAAGTTTTGTTGTGAAAATATTTCTTCACATTTCCCTTCATTACTGAAATTAAGATTTTAATTTGTTTCTAATTGTTTCCAATTCACTAACTGGTGGAAATAGCTTTTAATTGTTTGCTCCTCTCGTCTTCCTCCAATAGGAAAGATGCTGTGATACTTGGAAGGATTCAGAAAAGACTTACAAAGATGTTGCCAGGGTTGGAGATTTTGAGCTTTGGGAGAGGCTGAATAGGCTGGGGCCGGTTTCCCTGGAGCATCGGAGGCTGAGGGGTAACCTCATAGATGTGTATAAAATTATGAAGGGCATGGATCGGATAAATAGACAAAATCTTTTCCCTGGGTTGCAGGAGTCCAGAACTGAGGGAATAGGTTTAGAGTGAGAGGAGAAAAATTTAAAAGAGGTGGTACATGTGTGGAATGAGCTGCCAGAGAAAGTGATGGAAGTTGGTACAATTACAGCACTTAAAAGGCATCTGGATGGGTATATGAGTAGGAAGGGTTTGGAGGGATGTGGGCCAGGTGCTTGCAAATGGGATTAGATTGATTTAGGATATCTGGTTGGCATGGACAAGTTGGACCAAAGAGTCTGTTTCTGTGCTGTACATCTTCAAGACTCTATGATAAATGAAAGAACTATAAATGCTGTAAATCAGAAGCAAAAACAGAAATTGCTGGAAAAGCTCAGTATTCTCAGGCCATATCTCTGTAGAGAAATCAGAGTTAATGTTTCGTGGGGTGGGGGGGGGGCGGGGGTGGTGGTGGTGGCGGTGGGAGGGGGGGGGTGGTGGGGGGATTCGAGGTCGACTGACCTTTCCTCAGAAAACTTATCAAAGCAGCAGGTTCGATTGAGATCTACAGCTGGGGAGGAGGCTGTTCAGTTTTTTGTTGCTGCAGATTTGATGGGCTAAAGAGCCTCTTTCCATGCTGTTTGATTCTGTGACAGTGCCTCTGAACAAGCTGGGTAAAAACGAGTTAATTGGTAGCGCATTACAGTAATGCAGCAATAAGATTCTTGATAGAAATAGAGCCCAATTTTCAACCCAATGTTTTAACATAAGATGAGGATCTCACTATGGAGTGGCAAGAGGCTATTTGCATGCACTGACACCTCATTATTATCTCATTTTGCCTTGTTATATTCAGTTTGCTATTTTCCCAGGCAGTGGAGAGAAACTGCACTGTTCCTAACATAAAAGGTAGCAGTTGGCTGCAGCTTGCCAAATAAAAACCAAAAGAACTGCAGATGCTGTAAATCAGAAACAAAAACAGAAATTGCTGGAAAAGCTCGGCAGGTTTTGCAGCACCCGTGAACAGAAATCAAAGTTAACGTTTCGGGTCTGGTGACCCTTACTCAGAACTGCTATCTCTGTTTTTATGACTGCAGCTTTCTGTTGCGCCTCTGGGCCTTTATCTTGGAAAGCATTCTCTAGCACCTCAGGAGATGGTCAATGGGTAGCAACTGGCTGAACCTTCCATCCATGGAGCTGACATCAGCAAAACAACAGCCTCATCATGTATTGGGGTGCATTTGGGACTAGCTTTTAATGTGGTTCAGCATTTTAATACTCATTTTATGCCTATATGAATGCTTTCATTCCCTTGCCATGTCTTTTAGAGCAAACAGATAACCAGGCAGTTTGTCCTATTTGGCAGCAATAAACAGTCAAGAGGAACTATGGTCAGTCAAGAAAAAAGTGGTAAGGTGTTTTGAGTGATTGAGTAAGAACTGCAGAGAGCAGGAAAGGTTGTAGTTAAGGGGACAAGGTGGGTAAGAATGACATGGAGAAAGTGAGGGCTGCAGATGCTGGAGATCAGAGCTGAAAATGTGTTGCTGGAAAAGCGCAGCAGGTCAGGCAGCATCCAAGGAGCAGGAGAGTCGACGTTTCGGGCATGAGCCCTTCTTCAGGAGGGCTGAGGAAGGGCTCATGCCCGAAACGTCAACTCTCCTGCTCCTTGGATGCTGCCTGACCTGCTGCACTTTTCCAGCAACACATTTTCAGCAAAGAATGACATGGCCTTGTTGGAGGGTGCAATAACAATGACACAGTGAACGTGAGATAGTAGAGAAAAGATGGTGGCACTTACCATTGCGAATGCAGAAAGGAATTAACTTCTTGTGACATTGCTGTGTATTCCTCTAGGCCATGGACACTGCACTGACTCAAGTGGTTACTTCAAACATTTGACATAGTACACAACTGGGGTTTAAATGTAGTGCCTGGAAATTGAATGCGGAAGGTTCCAGCACTGACTAGCATGAGAACAGCGCTATCAGGGTGTATACTTAATAAAATGAGCAGCGGAGAATTGTACAAATTAACTCACTGGAGTTTTCAGAGAAAAAAAACCTCCATTCTGAGGAGGTAATAGCCTAGTGGTATTATTGCTGGAAAATTATCTCAGAGACCCGAGTAATGTTCTAGGGACTTGGGTTCAAATCCCACCAGATTGTGAAATTTGAATTCATTAAAAAAATCTAGAATTAAGAGTCTATTGATGACATGAATTCATTGTCAATTGTTGTAAAACTCAACTGGTTCACTAATGCCCTTTAGAGAGGGAAATCTGCCTTCCTTACTCGGTCTGACCTACATGTGACTCCAGACCTACAGAGATGTGGTTTACTTGTAACTGCCCTCTGGCCAGTTAGGTTTGGGCAATAAATGTTGGTCCAGCAGGTGATGCTCACATTCCATGAGTGAATACAAAAATCTCCCAAAAGTGACACAGCCAATATTTGGTAAATTTCAGGTTGCAAGGATGAATATGTGAGGAAACATTCAGTCCTTGTTGTATTGGCAGTTGTGTTTGGCCCAAAAGACCACATCAACTCTCAAAGTAAAATTAACTACATTAAGTGGTGTACTCAGGAAAGCAAAATGTAACGACTAGGATTCCATCAGAACTACAATTAGTTGGATAGAAGCCTTCCAGATTATAATAAGGAGTGGGTGTTTGCTTCACATGTATTGAATCCCAAAAATGTCACTGTCTTATAGTAAGAACAAAACCCATCTCTCACAAAAACCAATCATCTTATTGCTGCTAATATGTTCTACCTCATAGAATCATACAGTACAGAAGAGGTCCTTCAACCCTTTAAGTTTGTACCACCAAAAGTACTCAACACTACACTGCCTACACTAGTTCTACCTTCCTGTACCGGGCCAAGCCTGAATATTGTGAAATTTCTGGTGGCCATCCGAGTACTTTTTAAAGATTGTGAGGTTACCTATCTCAACTACCTTCCCAGACAATACATTCCAGATCCCACCCCACCTATGCCCACCCTCTGATGAAATAGGATTTCCTCAGATCTCCTCAAAACATCATGCCTTTTATTTTAAAAGTGTCCATTCTTATGTAAACCCTTTGATTAAGGGAACAGCTGTTTTCTATGCTCTTCATAATCATACACACTTCTATCAGAATCTTCCATTGGCCTCCGGAAGCGCTCGGACGCCATTAATCATGTGGCCGATGCAGCAACCGCCGCTGCAAACCATGATGTCACTTCCGCCCCCACCGATAATGCAACCTCCGCGATAGCCACCCAGACATCCTCCTCCATGATCGCCAGGAAGACCATTGCCGACAGATTTGCGGCCTCCGCGGGGTCCACAGCCACCGGGAACAACACCGTTTCTGCATTCGCAGTATCTACTTCTGCCCCCAGTGACGTCACTCATCTACACACCGACCACGCCGGATGTGTCTCCGCCCCCATGCCGATCCCCGCCCCCTCGCCGATCTCTGCTCCCGTGCCGATCTCTGCCCCTGCGCCGATCTCCGCCCCTGCGCCTAACCCCCGTGCCGAATCCCGCCCCCGCGCCTAACCCCGCCCCCACTCCCAGCTCCAACCCCACACCAGCTCCTAGCTCCCAGCCCTGCTGTATTTTCACCATCCCTCCAGACCTCCCCCTCTCTGAGGATGAAAGATCAGTCCTCAGCAGAGGCCTCACCTTCATCCCCCTACGCTCCCAGATTAACAAATTCAACACTTGGCGAGATGTCGAACAATTCTTCCACCGCCTTCGCCTCCATGCCTACTTCTCCAACCAGGACTCCCGCCCACCCTCAGACGACCCCTTCTCCTGCCTCCAACACACCCTATCCACCTGGACACCCCATGCTGGCCTCTTACCTGCCCTCAATCTCTTCATAGCCAACTGCCGCCGTGACATTGACCACCTCAACCTCTTCACCCCTCTCATCCACTTCAACCTCTCACCCTCGGAAATGGAACAGCCTTCCACTCCCTCCGCTCCATCCCCAATCTCACCATCAAACCGGCAGACAAGGGAGGCACAGTGGTAGTTTGGCTCACCGATCTTTATATTGCTGAGGCTAAATGCCAGCTCGCGGACACCTCATCCTACTGCCCCCTTGACCATTACTGCACCTCCCACCACCAAACCATCATCTCTCAGACCATCCATAACCTCATCATCTCAGGGGTTCTCCACCAACCTCCAGATACATCGGATCATCCTTCATCATTTCCGCCACCTCCAAATGGACCCCACCACCAAGGATATATTTCCCTCCCCACCCCTATCAGCGTACGGAAAGACCACTCCCTCCGTGACTCCCTCATCAGGTCCACACCCCCCACCAACCCAACCTCCACTCCCGGCACCTTCCCCTGCAACTGCAAAAAATGCAAAACTTATGCCCACACCTCCCCCCTCACTTCCCTCCAAGGCCCCAAGGGATCCTTCAATATCCATCAGAAATTCACCTGCACCTCCACACACATCATTTACTGCATCTGCTGCACCCGATGTGGCCTCCTATACATTGGGGAGACAGGCCGCCGTCTTGCGGAATGTTTCAGAGAACACTTCTGGGACACCCGCACCAACCAACCCAATCGCCCCGTGGCTGAACACTTTAATTCCCCCTCCCACTCTGCCAAGGACATACAGGTCCTTGGCCTCCTCCATCGCCAGACCATGGCAACATGACGCCTGGAGGAAGAGCGACTCATCTTCTGCCTAGGAACCCTCCAACCACAAGGGATGAATACAGATTCATCCAGCTTCCTCATTTCCCCTCCCCCTACCTTTTCTCAGTCCCAACCCTCAGACTCAGCACTGCCTTCTTGACCTGCAATCTTCTTCCCGACCTCTCTGCCCCCACCCTCTCTCCGGCCTATTACCCTCACCTTAACCTCCTTCCACCTATCGCATTCCCAATGCCCCTCCCCCAAGTCCCTCCTCCCTACCTTTTATCTTAGCCTGCTTGGCACACCCTCATTCCTGAAGAAGGGCTTATATCCGAAACGTCGATTCTCCTTCTCCTTTGATGCTGCCTGACCTGCTGCGCTTTTCCAGCAACACATTTTTAAGCACACTTCTATCAAGACCCCATCAACCTTCTCTACATGGAAGAAAACAGCCCAGCTTATCCAGCTTTCTTGGTACCTGAAATGCTCCATCCCAGGCAACAACTTGTTAAAATTACTTTGCACCCCTTCCAGTCCAATCACATCTTTCCCATTCAGTAGTGGCCATGACTTTCTCACTATGTAAGAAGTGTTTCACTATGTAACAAGTATTCTGATTTATTATAAAATAAACACTTTAATATCTTTATAAGTTTGATAAAATGCTTTTTACTTTTCATTTAGGTGGCAGGTACATGCTAATCACAGATTGACATTCTAACTGTACAGTTTTTTCTTTGTTTGGAAGCTGGATTAACTGAGTATTTTGTAATTTAGCTGAGCTCTGGACATGCACCAAGTTCCGCTGTGGGGAGAGCCGTTTACCTACTAGCCATTGTTCATGTTCTGATGATTGTTTGGAAAATAGTGATTGTTGCACTGATTACAAGACAGTTTGTAAAGGTAAGGAGTTTCAACCGTGCAAGTTTTAACATTAGCCCCACCTTACATGCTTAACACTGCAGTTATCCACATTATATCTCCATTCTACCTCTGAGTTGTGGTACCAGCATAGACCTTTGCACCCTCTGCAGACTTGCCACTTGTTTTTTTTCTCCAAAATATACATAAAATATAAAAAAAATACATTCCCAGACATTTCAAATTGGACATTATGGAAAGGATAGTAAAATTCAACTTTTTGCCATTGAGCCTGTTGCAGTCTGTGGTGCCTTAATACAATTGCAATATGTGCAATACTTACTGTATACATTCAATGGCAAGAACAAAGACCAAGAAGTTATATGAAGTTATCAGACCCTTAGTAAGCAATGGGTGAAAGATCTGAAAACTGTTTCATCCAGGTCATATACGTAGATTTTAAAAAGTAATGATTCCAATACTTACCTGTATTCCATTATTGATCAATTGTCATGTAGTGATAATAATTGTGAACTATTGTAGGACATACTAAACATGAGGGGTTATTTAAATGAAAACATAAATTTAAGTCTCATTTGTCTGTGTTTAGTATTTGAGGAAATAGGTGTTTGTCATCATCTGTTATAGATACAATTTGAGATTATGAATACACCAATAATTACAATTTAATAGCAATACTAAGAATGAGAGCAACTTGTAGTTTTCAAAAGTTAATTTTAGTGATTTTGTTTCTTGTGTAGCGGAAACGTCTTGGGTGGAAGATAAGTGTGAAGAAATAAATGCCCCTCAATGTCCAGCAGGGTAAGACATGTCAGCTGTATGTTTTGCTTTGTAGAGAAAACAGAAAAACACAGCCATATTTAGAATGAGAAGATGGACAGATTACATCAAATGAAATCACTGTATGATTTATTAGCACAGTGTACATTTTATCTTCTTTGTACAATCAATTTTCTGACTAGAATTTCAAATTTACCAAGTTTTGTAAATATCTTGAGTGTTCTAAATTTGCAGGAATTTTATGTGTAAACTATGCTCACACACTAACCTTTGAATCTTATTTGGAGGTACCATATTTAAAATGACAGGTTAAACCGAGGTCTCATCTATTCTTCCCATTGTATGTAAAAGATCCTGTGACACTACTCATGGAAGAGATGGAGAATTCCATACAGTGTCCTAAGAAACAACATGTCAAAAATTGATTATCTCATCATTTTTACATTTTAGATGGGATCTTGCTGTGTGAAAAATGGCTGCCACATGCAATAGTGACTGCATTGTTGGCTATAATGACATTAGGTATATCTGGAGCTCACTGTGAGTCTTTTTAAGTGCATCTACTTTGTGTAAAAGTCTTGGTGTGCAGCACAACTTTTATCTAATTTTCTAAATCAGGAGGGCAAATACCATCAAGAAGATTCCAGGACATGTCCCAAGCATAAGCCCTTTGATGAGTTGCAAAATGATTGCTCGGATGCAGATGCATTATGTTTTTCCAGATAAGGCGTTAAAGCTATCAAGAGGGTTGATAAGTTCATGGAAGAAAATATTTAAGTCTGAAGAGAAAAGACTTGAGCCATATTGAGCCAGGAAGGGACAAAGATTAAAAATGCGAATCGGGAGAAGTAGCCAAGGTTCACATCACATCAGTGTAAAACAGTAAAAAATTAAAACTAGCTCCATATTTGTATGCACAAAGAATTCATAACAAGACAGATGAATGAATAACAAAAATAAATATTTATTTTACCTAGCTATTATTGAAATATAAATCCCCTAGGGGTACCAAGGTTAGGAACTTAGATTTCGAAAGGAGATCCAAGTGGAAAATGAGGTGCATTATACCCAATTATAAATTATAAGATGAAATCAGTGGAGAGAATGAGTTATAGCCCAGAATTAAGGTTATAGAATCAATGTTTTTCTCGGATTCTTAAGAAGCTGAGAGGATGTTTCTCTTCATTGGGGAGTCTAGGACCAGAGGGCATAGCCTCAGAATAGAGGGGTGCCAATTTAAGACTGAGATGAGGAAGAATTTCTTCTCTCAGGGGAACTCCTTGTCACATTTTTGATCAGTCAGGAAATCAAGGACTATGGAGAAAGGGCAGGAAGGACCTGAGAAATGTTGGATCAGCCATGATTCTACTGAATGGTACAGCAGGCTCAAACAGCCAAACTCCTGTTCCTCAAACTTTTAGATTAGATTAGATTAGATTAGATTACTTACAGTGTGGAAACAGGCCCTTCGGCCCAACAAGTCCACACCGATCCACCGAAGCGCAACCCACCCATACCCCTCCATTTATCCCTTTACCTAACACTATGGGCAATTTAGCATGATCAATTCACCTGACCCGCACATCTTTGGACTGTGGAAACCGGAGCACTCGGAGGAAACCCACGCAGACACGGGGAGAACGTGCAAACTCCACACAGTCAGTCGTCTTATGGTCTTGTGACGTGGTTAGAGTTAATAATTTATAATGTACAGAGCATTGTTACGTTTAATTTGCAGCACCCCTGACAGAATATAAATTAAAAATTAGAGAAACATGTAACAAGGTTAACACAATCAACATGAAGGGGTTTAAGTCTTCTTGTATGCTGGACAAGCCTGGTTGGCAGAAGTAACTTGGAAGATATGTTTAATAAATGTATTCAATATGGTTTTCTCAAATAATATTTTGAGGGACTAACTAGGGAGCTGGCCACTTGTGATAGATTCTTGCGTTATGAGAAAGTTGTAAATGTCACCTGAGGAGGAGTGATTGTAACACAAAGGTATTTCATATCAAGTTTGAGAATGATGTGGTAACCACTCAAACTAAGGATTAAGTTAATACAAAATTAGTTACAGTGGTAAAAGGGGAAATTAACAGGGAGAGGTTATGAATTTAGACCAGAATTTATGATGATGGTTAAGCATTGGCAAGTATTTGAAGAAATAATTCATAATTTGCAAAGAGTACACATTTCATTGAAAAGTTTCAGAAGTGATGCAATTGCGGCTAACTAAAGTATCGATGACGAAATTATAAGCGGCATGGATAGGGTAAATAGGCAAAGTCTTTTCCCTGGGGTCGGGGAGTCCAGAACTAGAGGGCATAAGTTTAGGGTGAGAGGGGAAAGATATAAAAGAGACCTAAGGGGCAACTTTTTCACGCAGAGGATGGTGTGTGTATGGAATGACTTGCCAGAGGAAGTAGTGGAGGCTAGTACAATTGTAACATTTAAGAGGCATTTGGATAGGTATATGAATAGGAACGGTTTGGAGGGATATGAGCCAGGTGCTGGCAAGTGGGATTAGATTGGGTTGGGATATCTGTTCGGCATGGACGAGTTGGACTGAAGGGTCTGTTTCCATGCTGCACATTTCTATGACTCTAAAGGCATAAAGATTCATATTTATACAAAATAGACCTTCAATATTACTGAAAGGGGAAGCAGGGCTGAGGTTTGTAAGGTTTTGAAAAATTAGCAAGGCATGACCAAGAACTTAATAATGATTATGTAAATAGAATGTGAGTAAATTAGCAAGGAATATAAAACAAGATTGGAGTAACAAGACTGTGAAAAGAAAGAGGTTAACAAAGTAAATGTAGCTCCCTTAGAGACAGAGATGGGAAACAACTAAAGGCAAATAGGGAAATAGGACAGATGTTAAGCTCGTATTTTGAATCTCTCTTCACAGTAGAAAAAATAAAGAGTGCATATGAAATTGTGACAACAAATGAGAGTGAGAAACTTAAAGTAATTAATTACAGTAAAAAAAAGGTGCTGGAGAAATTAATTGGACTTACAGTCAGTAAATTCTCTGGACATGATGGCCTTCAGCCTAATATTAGAAAAATAGTCGATGCAATTGATGTCATCTTCCAGAATTCCCTTGATTCCAGAATGGGCGTCCTGGATTGCAAAGTAGCAAACATTACTCCACTATTCAAAAGAAGAGGGAGTTTGGCAATTAAGAATTATAGTACCAAGTAATTGGATTTGAAGCTTCATAAGGTATTTGATAAGATGACAGCTGGAAGGTTATGGCCCATGCTTTAGTATTATATGATACAGAATAATATAAAAGCATGAATTGATGATTAGTTAATTAGCAAAAAAACACGGTAGGGATAAATATATCATTTTGTGATAATGGGGGTACAACTAGTGACATGTAATAAAGATTAATGTCTGGCCTTGATTAATTATTATTTCTGCCAATAATGAAAGCACTGAATGTAATCCTTAACAGAATTATTTATAATATGAAGCTAGGTTAAAGTAAGTGGTGAGGAAAATATAAAGGGACATTAAAAGTTTAAGTGATGGCACTAGAAAATATCAGATAGAGTATAACACAAGTGTGAAAGTTTTATCTTTGTCTGAAAAATGGAAACACTGAGTAATTTTAATAATTGCAAAATGTTTTTATATACAGGGAATTGCATAACCTTTGGACATGAATCACAGAAAGTTAATATGCACGTACACTAAATAATTGGACAGGCAAATGACTTACCAACTTTTATTGCAAAAGTGTTGAAGTAATTCACTTTGCTCTTAAATGAGATTAAATGAAATCATATCAGAGGTGAAAATATATGAGCCCTCCACCAGTAAGTCTTTGAGCTTATTGCTTGCTGCAGTTTACCTCATTGCTGGTGACCTGTTTGAACTTTGACCCATGCACTCTTGTCCCATTTGAGATCATGAAGGGCTCTTCTCACCTGGCCTCATTTTTGAAGCCTGAGGGATAGGAATCAAAGATGGGTTGGGATGGTTGACAGGTTACCCCATTCAGACCTTGGGGTTGGGAGAATGGAGGAGTAAGGGCACCACATGTATGGACTCCTGATCATGACCTCTCTGCACACTGCGAATCCCCCCCTCCCAATTTCCATGTGGCCACCGCTCCCAGTGGTGTTGTTGGGAACTATAGAGCTATCAGGGCCAAGTGTTTTATTTAGAAGCTGCTTGAAGCAACACTAACATCCCATGAAAGAACAAAGGTCAATTATTAGAAGATACTCCAGGACCTATAACGTTGCTGACTTGGGACTTGTTTTACCTAAATGCATATGTAGATTAGAATGGTGCTGGAAAAGTACAGCAGGTCAGGCAGCATCTGAGGAGCAGGAAAATCGATGTTTCGGGCAAAAACCCCTTTCAGGCCTTTCCTAAATGCATACTTTATCTTGTCAGAGACCAAAGGCATTGTTTAATGGAGACAGGGGGGGTACTGACCAAACCACTTTACTTCTTTTCAATAAAGCCTGTCAATTAATTGAGCAGCAATGGGCCTTTTACTAAGATCAAGGACACTAGGAGCAGACATCTCACCCACTGAGGGCAATTTACGGTAAGCACCAGAGGGAGATGATAGTTGTTATGGGAATTATACGCATTCAGAGCTCAGTGGGGAATGCCAGACAGTAAGCAAGAGGGCAATTCTAGAGGAAGGGGTGACTGATGGGGATTCCCCCATTCCATGCCCAAAGCTAGGTGCCCAAAACAGGTATTGAGTGCCTTTGAATGAGGAACCAAACAGATCTTGAAGAATTTTAAAGAACTCACAGTGATCTCAGTTGGGTAAGGTGTCAGATGCCAGCGATTCTTTGGAGTTTTGTTGGTAATTTTGTGAGTCAATACATCGGTCTACAATATTGTCTTTTCTTTTGCACTCTTTTTGCTAAGTCTTGAGCAGATTAATCTGTATATTAGTATTGCTATTTAATTTAGTTTGAGAAAAAGTCTGATGTATACCTGACTACAAATTATGCAGAAATAAAATAATATCTGGTCCTTAAATTTCAGATTTTCTCAACCACCCTTGATATTGGTTTCATTAGATGGTTTCAGAGCCGAGTATTTAAAGACCTGGTATGGTTTGATGCCAGTTATTGACAAACTCAGTAAGTAACTGAAAATACAAACAAACGAAAAGCATCCAACAGTTTGGAATGTGTGCTTACAGTCAAAATCATTAAATCACTATTCAAATAAACATACTTTGGGGTTGATTGTCTGCTTAGTTCAGCTGTAGTTCTCAAAGTACTAGTTTATTCATTGGAATCTTTCTTGTTTCTTATTTTAACGAAAGTAATAAGTAAGAAGATTGATTAACGTTTTCATTTAAAAACGTAGAAAGTTTACATGCGGCAAGATTTTAAGCCGTTCCTTTCCCCAGTTTAGCATTTTCAAATCTGTGTTATCACTAAGTTGGAAATAAATAATTCAAATGCAACTTTTTAAAATATTGGCAACATCATTTTAATTAAAAAGATCTTATTGTAAAAAAAGGATGTGGATTGAAACTCTAATACTTATGTGATAAATTTGTAAAACAAAAACAATTAATTTTTGAGGACTTGTGGAATTGAGATTTGAACCAGTTAGCAGATAATTACTTTTCAGGAGTGCGCGTTCTTACCAGCAGGTGTCCGTCAAGTGCATGTAATTTACACTGTTCCATTCTGAATGAAATACACGTAGTCCAAAACCTCGATCCTCACTTCCTTCCATTCCACTTATAAAACCTTCCTGAAAACTGTTTATTTGGCCAAATCTTTGATCATGTAGCTTAATCTTGTTCCCTGGGTGGAATTGTCCCCACAGGACTTGAGAGCTGAAGTCAGGGTATCTCAAACTCAAACTGTGCTAGACTTTAATGTTGATGATGGGGATTTTGCCATGGGTGTAATGGTACCTGCTGGAGATCCAGATCAGCGAGGGACTGTAAAGGAAGAACAAGGTGTTGGGTTCTTATCAAGCACCTTCAAGATGCCAGCTGCCTCAATCAGTTATTGAATGTCTGACAATGTGATATCCTTCTAGTACCCTGCAAATAATCATAACAGACTTTTCCTTTGCAGGCTTACTGCTGGCAACTATCCCATTCTTGCTGCTGGGTGAGTCCCAGTGGCAGTGGCCTGAGTCCCTGAAGTAGACAATAATAGCTCATTGAAGGGCCAGAATTGACATTGAATGGGAAGGTCATCCATGAGCTTGTCCACCACTTACTTCATGGAGTGGGTGAGGGCAGGCAGGAAGGTGATGGGGCCTCCCTCTCTTCACCCTCCAATTTGATTAGGTGTCCAACATGCCTCAAAACACACCATAATGCACTGTAATGTACCCTATGTGTGAAATTCTCATTCAGCAGTGAGTTGTTTTGAGTTGGCCAATTTGATTGGCTGTTTACTGTCCAATTCATTATGGCAGGCAGGGTCTCAAAGTGTAAGGTCAATGGGATGTCCTCTGGCTGTGGAGAAACAGAACCCCGCCTCTTCAGATGAATGGGAGAGAGAGAGCAAGAAAGAGAGAGTGGGAAGGGTGATTGTGGGGATGGGGATAGGAACAAGAATTGCACCCTAAAATAGAGGCGCCCCCTTGCCAAATTTTTAACCTTAAATGAAAATATCTCCCTCTTCAACCAGACCACCATTGTGGAGGGGAAAGTGCTTCCCAGGTGACCTGAAGGGTGTGTGAAGCCAAGCAGATAGAAGGACCTTAAAATCTGCTTGGAACATTGGGCACTCTGGTATGTGATGAAACCAAAAACCTGATTTTTAAGTCCCTCAAAATTTATTCACTCATCAAAATTAAAATTAGGTCCTTGTTTTGCTAATATTCTGCTAGTGTAGAAAAGGCCTAAAGTCTGGTAAGATTGAGACTGAGACCTTCATTATATTAGATGCTCGTATTTTACATCCGCTTGAACACTGAGGCCTGCCAAATGTGGATATGGGTGAGTAGCCATGGAGGATGTAATGGCAAAGGATGGTGGATTGAGTTTTGTCATCAAGTTGGCACAGGGTCTATAAGGAGCTGTGTGAATTAGTTGGCAGAAATTACATGAGGGGATCAGTGGGTTTGACGGAGGGGCATGGGTTGGCATTAAGATTATGAGAAGCTTTTGGTGGTTGCTCAGGGGCATAAACCGGTGTGTGTTAAGATGGATAAAGCATAGATAATGGTTGGGGGGGGTGAGGATATTTGAGGGGTGAGGACTAGATAGCCTGATATTTAACAAAACAACTTTGATAATCATGGTAGGCCTTTTAACCAGCCTGTTTCAGCGTCTAGTGGCTCTATGGCTCCCTCCATTCTGTATCTGACTATCCCACACATGCTCCTGGGCCAAAAATCATGTCTTCCAGAGCACTCTTTCTTGAAACGAGATATTTTCCAACTTGAACTCCCTACCTTGATGGTGAAGTCAGACCTATGTATTTCTGGGAGAATCTGGGCTGTCCTTAGATTTCTGATCATTACCCTCTTAAAAGTGTGAATGGAGAGTTAGTTTAAGGTCCGTTGAAGACCAGAATCAGTTAGGACCAATGTAATTAACCCTGGAAGAGCTTAATGACCATTTTTTGAAAGACAAGTGCTTTGCTCAGGATATGAAAAAGTCTTTTCTTAATCCAGAAGGATATTAGAACCTCATGTTGGTGAGAGCATGTGAGGTGTTCAAACTTACAGCTTGTATGTCAGGATAAGCAACCACCTTTATTATATTGACCCATTTGTTCATTTGGGAGAAAGTGAGGACTGCAGATGCTGGAGATCAGAGCTGAAAAATGTGTTGCTGGAAAAGCGCAGGAGGTCAGGCAGCATTTTATTCACCTACTTCATTGTGGAAGGACTGAAATGTCTAAGGATGTGCAGAGTGGGTGGATTAGCCATGGGAAATGCAGGATTACAGGGATAAGGTAGGTATAGGTGGGTCACTGATCAGAGGGATTCAATGGGCTCAATGGCCTAAGAAAAAAGAAATCATTAAACAGCACTATCATGGGGGAGTGGGATTCAAGAATTTCATTATGCAAGAATGCTCCTGCTGATAGTTAAGACAATAAACCTTATAAAATTCTAACAAAACAGGATAAACAGAGGAAGGATATTCCCAGTGACTGGGAAGTCCAATGTCAGGGGTCACAGTTTAAGGCTACCAGGTGGACTGTTTAAATCTGAGGTAAGGAGAAATGTCTTCGCCCAGAGAGGTGAATCTGTGCAATTCTTTGCCATTGAAAGCTATTGAGGTCTAAACGTTGAATGTTTTCAAGAAGGTGATAGCTATAGCTTTTAGGCCTAGAGGGATGGAAAGAAAATGTGAACAGGGTACAGAGTTGAATCATGAGCCATAATCATATTCAATGGCAGATCAGGTTCAAAGGGCTGAATGATCTACTACTGTTCAAATTTTCTGTATATTTACAGGGTAGTATGACTGACTGGAACAAGAGGCAGAATATTATGAAAATAATTAATATTATACACTACCCTCCCCCTGACTCCTGACCTCCATTGCCCCAGGCAGAAAATAAACAGCCAGTTGACCAGCCTGGAACAACCAACCACCGCCAAGCCTGTCAGATCTGCATGAGGCGAAGCAAGCTCCAAGTAGGTTTTCTGCCCTCATTGGCAGGTGGTTTGCAACAGTCCTAGAAGTGCCAGAACTCCATAGTGGGCACATTGCAGCCAGGTCACACAGAATTTTCACTCCATGTCAGCCCAGGGACTTTGGAATGAGGTCCTTTTGTTAACTCTGGGAGGTATATGAGGCTTTGGGTTTTAAAGACTGTGAGGGTAGAAGGGGAGGGGAGCTGTGCTGTCTTCTCAAATAGTGGCTCCAATGGGCAAAGAGCACTCTGCAATGATAGCACGCCCTTCTTTCCTGCCATTAAAGACATTTTAACAAAACAACTAAGAATCTCACTCCACTCCTGCCTGCCTACCAATGCCAAGCATATCTTAGCAAGGGCGATATAATATTGGAGTTAAATAAGTATTTAATAAGCTCAATCAACCCTTCATTATTTATTTACAGACTAGGGATGGGCTGCTGGTTTTTTACTAAGGGGCTGAGCTCAGGTATGTATGGGAAGCTTGTGAACCAGTCACTCTCCCTTTATTACATGGCTTCCTGCTCAAAACACACAACAAATTCAAACAATTGAAAAATTTTGGTGGAAGATTCAAAGAAAAAGCTTTGCTGAAATCAAGAATCAGTTTTAAATGGATTATAAAGTCACAGAATGTTTACTGTGTAGAAGGTGGCCATTTAGCCCATCATGTCTGAACTGACTCTCTAAAAGAGAATCTTACTTTGTGTCATATCCCCTCTACCCCTTGCAACTCTGTGAATTTTGTAATTGTATTATTCCCTTTTTAGTGATCTATTTGAACCTCTCTTCACCATTTTCAGCAGAATATTCCAGACCTTAACTCATGAAAATATTTTTTTCATATCACTTTTGCATTTTTAAATTAGTTTTAATTGAATCTGTGCCCTCGCGTTCTGGATTCTTTCACAAACGGGAACAGTTCAATCCAAATCCACCATTGGCTTTCAATCCAAATCATTTTTGGCTTTCTTTTCTTTATGAAGGACTGTTGTAACTTCTCTAATGTATCTTTTACTCAAGTTCTTCATTGCTGGAACTATTCTTGTGAATCTTCTCTCCACTGCCTCTGCTGTCATCATAGTCTTCCCAGAACTGGATCCAATTATCTAGCTGAGGCAAAATTAGTGACTTTTAAAGGTTCAACATGATCTCCTTACTTTGGGTCACGATGTGCTCTTATTGTTCATTCATGGAGTGTGAGCATCACTGACAGGGCCAGCATTTATTGCCTATCTCTAATTGCCTTTGTGAAGGTGGTGAGCTGACTCCTTGAACTACTCCATGTATTGTAGGTAGACCCCCAATGCTTTCAGTGAGCAGTTTTTGGGATTTTGATCCAGTGACACTGAAGGAATTTATTTCCAAGTTTAGAGGGTATGTGGCTTCGAGGAGTGGTGTTTCCATATATCTGCCATACTTGTTCTTCTAGATGACCATGGGACCACAAAAATATTAACAGGATGTAGCTGTTCAGCCCCTTGGGTCTGCTCCAACCTTCAATAGGATTGAGTTAGGACTGTCTTTTATAGAGAAATGAAGATCGAAACAATGGCTGATCTGACATTCCTCACATTCACTTTTCTGCCTTTTCCCTATAACCCTTGATCCCCCTTCTGATCACGATCATGGGTTTGAAAGATGCTGTCTTGGATCTTTTCTGACTGACTGTACTGCATCTTGTAGATGATACAAACTGCTGCCCCGATGCATTAGTGATAGAAAAAATGTATTTTTGTGGATGTGGTGCAAATCAAGTGGGCTGCTTTGTTTCTTGATAGCGTCAACCTTCTTGGGTGTTGTTGGAGCTGCACCCATCCAGGAAAGTGGGGAATATTCCATCACATTCTGGACTTGTGTCTTGTAGATGATGGACAGACTTTGTGGAATCAGCAGGTGAAATTTTTAAAGACTCCAGTTATTATTCCCTAGGATACTATATGCATTGTTAACTGCACTCTCAACTTGTTCTGCACCTTCAATAACGTATGAGTACCAGATCTCTCTGCTCTTGTACCTCTTCAGCATTGTCTGTCAATGCTCCTCCTAACAAATAAATCACTTCACATTTCCCCTCATTGAACTTGGTCTCCCACTTGTCTCTCCATTCACTAACTTGTTGTTCAGTACTGTTCTCCGAACAGTTCACAATGCTTCAACATTTTGTATTATCTACAAACTTTGAAATTGGATCCTGTTCAAGTAGAACTAAGTCATTGATATAAATCCAGAAAACCGAGGGTTTTAAAACTAAGTCTTCGGGTTTCCACAACAAACCTTTCTTCAGGCTGAAACGTGTCCATTCACCAATATTCTTTATTTCCTATTTTTCAGCCAATTCCATATCCATGTTTCTCTTGCAACACTTAATCATAGAATCCCTACCGTGGAAACAGGCCCTTCGGACCAACAAGTCCACACTAACCCTCTGAAGAGTATCCCATGCAAATCCATTTCCCTATCCTATTACTCCACATTTACCCCAACTAACCCATCCCTAAACACTATGGGCAATTTTGCATGGCCAATTCGTCTAACCTGTACATCTTTGGACTGTGGGAAGAAATCCACGCATGTATGAGGAGAATGTGCAAAATCCATACAAGCCCAGATCCTTGGTGTTGTGAGGCACCAATGCCAACCACTGAGCCACCATGCAGCCCTGGAGTGTTAAGGATCCTGGAGATGACTGTATGCCTGGAATGGAGACAGCCTGATTTTTACGCATTTGATATAAAAATACAGAGAAGTACACAGGTTCCATCACAAGACCGAAAATCCTCCTCCTTGATTTTCATTGAATACTTTGGACAGGTGGTTTAATAGATTGAACATGAAAGACCCCAATCTGCACAACCTTATTATTTAATATTTGAGAAAGACTTTTGCCAGAAAACATGGAGTTGACTTTATTTTTATATGCAATCCCTCAGAATTAATCTTCAGTTAAGGCTGAAGGTTAATTTGATCGTAACAAACTGAGCAATAAATTCCAGAATTTCACCACTCTTCAAAGAAACCATTTATCTGAATTCCTGTCTCCCCTGCTTAGGGAACATTAAGGGATTTTTCAACTGGATTTCACAAATAGTTGAGGTTGACTTCCTAAGAATGAAATCATGTTCTAAATATATCTTGTTGAATACAAATTTCAGTGATTCAACATTATGTCCATTAGGTGCATTTACGGTCTTAGTTTAGTGTCAGCATTGAATAATTTTTTAATCTCAAGAATGCTCCACTCCTTTGCTTTGGTAAATTGCATTTGCAGGGTAAATGCAGTTATGTTTTAATTACAGTACAAATGTACCTTGGACTATAGAGGTTATATGCTAACTCAAACACGTGATTTTGTACCATGTTAAGTGAAATAAACTGAACTTACATAGTGAGACTACAACTGAATGAAAGGAGATGTTATTTTATTCTTTAGAAATAGAAATAAACATGATGTTTTTTATTTCAGAGACATGTGGGACACATTCTCAGTACATGAGATCCATGTACCCCACTAAAACATTTCCAAATCACTACACTATTGTCACGGTAAGTTTTGTTTTTCAGCCTCAGTGACTTTGAGTTAATGTTTTATAGAATGTGTTGCTTCAGAAATGGAAATGTAAGCATGATAATGAAGACAAAGTAACAAACCAGTTAGTCTTTGGATTCTACTGTCTGCTGTCATCAAGGTTTGAAGTTAATGAGGTGAAAGCTCTCACTCAGCTGCATTTAAACATGACCCTCTTAAGTAAAACTGTTTCCTCAGATTCATCTTTTCTACACTTTCACATTTCCACACTTGGGGATCTCCCCAAAATTTCTCTGAATTCACAGCTGGTCTGATTTGTTTGGATGATAAAAATGACAAACAGATTGAGGTTTTTGAGAACATTTGTAGCTCAGGTTGAGGTTCAGGTTGTAAGTTTGCTCACTGAGCTGGCAAGTTTGTTTTCAGATATTTCATCGCCATGCTAGGTAACATCATCAGTGAACCTCCGCTAAAGTGCTGGTGTTCTGCCTTGCTTTCTATTTATGTGTCTTGGTTTCTTTAGGTGGGTGATATCATTTCTGGTTTCTTCCCTCAGAATTTGGGAAATGAGGTCCAAATGGATGTGTTTATTGATGGAGTTCCAGTTGAATTCCCGTGCATGTCTCTGTTAGCCTGTCCAAGGATGAATGTGTTGTCCTAGTTGAAGTGGTGTCCTTCTTTGTCTGTATGTAAGGATACTAGTGATAGTGAGTCACGTCTTTTGGTGGCTAGTTGGTGTTTGTGTATCCTTGTGGCTAGTTCATCATGATGAACCTAAAGGATCCTATACCAGCAACCAGCAAAACGAACTTTATTTACAAAATACCCTGCAAGGACTGTAACAAACAACATCGGACAGACAAGAAGAAAACTAGTCACTAGGATAGATGTACACTAACTAGCCATTAAAAGACATGACCCACTATCACTAGTACCCTTACATATAGACAAGAAAGGACACCACTTCGACCGGGACAACACATCCATCCTAGGACAGGCTAACCAGAGACACGCATGGGATTTCCTAGAAACCTGGCATTCAAACTGGAACTCCATCAATAAACACATTCATTTGAACTCCATTTACCAACCTCTGAGGGAAAGAACCAGAAATGATATCATCTTAAGAGACCAAGACACATAAATAGAAAGTGGGATAGAACACCAGCGCTTTACCGGAGGTTCACTGATGATGTTACCTAGCATGGTGATGAAACATCTGAAAGCAAACCTGCCAGCTCAGCATGCAAACTTACAACCTGACAAGCAGATCTTTCATTGTGCAACAACACTTTGGTGAACTGTACAGTGCTTCTCTTTGAGCTGCTACACTTTCACAATGATTTAGCAACCTTTATAATACCGAAAGCAGAAAATGACCAATCTGTATTTTTATAAGCTATATTATGTTCTGCATTTATAAGAATGTGTGCTGTTTGAAGGGATGGTAGAAACAGCATACATGAAATAGAGATACTGACAGATTTCCAATATGGCCCTGTACCGAAAACATTGACTGCAACATATGAATTAGTTGGTTATTTTCCATTACATTCAGCACAAAAATCCTCAGATTGAAGAATATTTCTGAAGTAGGGAAATACGCTTTAAGGTAAATTTTACAAATGTAAACTTTGTGGCTCCTTCCACATGAGGATTGGAATCATATTTAATACAAAGGAAAAGTCATAGAATCATCGAGATGTATAACATGGAAACAGACCCTTCGGTCCAATCCATCCATGTCAACCAGATATCCCAACCCAATCTAGTCCCACCTGCCAGCACCCGGCCCATATCCCTCCAAACCCTTCCTATTCATATACCCATCCAAATGCCTCTTAAATGTTGCAATTGTACCAGCCTCCACCATATCCTCTGGCAGCTCATTCCATACACGTACCACCCTCTGTGTGAAAAAGTTTCCCCTTAGGTCTCTTTTATATCTTTCCCCTCTCACCCTAAACCTAGGCCCTCTAGTTCTGGACTCCCCGACGCCAGGGAAAAGACTTTGTCTATTTATCCTATCCATGCCCCTCATTATTTTGTAAACCTCTATAAGGTCACCCTCCAACCTCTGACGCTCCAGAGAAAACAGCCCCAGCCTGTTCAGCTCTCTCTGTAGCTCAGATCCTCCAACCGTGGCAACATCCTTGTAAATCTTTTCTGAACCCTTTCAAGTTTCACAACGTCTTTCCGATAGGAAGGAGACCAGAATTGCATGCAATATTCCAAAAGTGGCCTAACCAAAGTCCTGTACAGCCGCAACATGACCTCCCAACTCCTGTACTCAATACTCTGACCAATAAAGGAAAGCATACCAAACGCCTTCTTCACTATTCCATCTACCTGCGACTCCACTTTCAAGGAACTATGACCTGCACTCCAAGGTGTCTTTATTCAGCAACACTCCCTAGGACCTTACATTAAGTGTATAAGTCCTGCTAAGATTTGCTTTCCCAAAATGCTGTATCTCGCATCTATCTGAATTAAACTCCATTTGCCACTTCTCGGCCCATTGGCCCATCTGATCCACATCCTGTTGTAATCTGAGGTAACCCTCTTTGCTGTTCACTACACTTCCAATTTTGGTGTCATCTGCAAACTTACTAACTGTACCTCTTATGCTCGCATCCAAATCATTTATGTAAATGACAAAAAGTAGAGGGCTCAGCACCGATCCTTGTGGCACTCCACTGGTCACAGGCCTCCAGTCTGAAAAACAACCCGTAACCCACAATCCTCTGTCTTCTACCTTAGAGCCAGTTCTGTATCCAAATGGCTAGTTTTCCCCGTATTCCATGAGATCTAACCTTACTATTCAGTCTCCCATGGGAAACCTTGTCAAACACCTTACTGAAGTCCATATAGATCATATCTACTGCTCTGCCCTCATCAATCTTCTTTGTTACTTCATCAAAAAACTCAATCAAGTTTGTGAGACGTGATTTTCCACGCACAAAGCCATGCTGATTATCCCAAATCAGTCTCTCAGGATTCCCTCCAACAACTTGCCCACCACCGAGGTCAGGCTCACTGGTCTATAGTTCCCTGGCTTGTCCTTACCACACTTCTTAAACAGCGGCACCACGTTTGCCAAACTCCAGTGTTTTGGCACCTCATCTGTGATATCGATGATACAAATATCTCAACAAGAGGCACAGCAATTACTTCTCTAGCTTCCCACATAGTTCTCGGGTATACCTGATCAGGTCCTGGGGATTTATCCACCTTTAACCGTTTCAAGAGATCAGCACATCCTCCTCTGTAATCTGGTCATTTTGCAAGATGTCACCATCTATTTCCCGACAATCTATATATCTTCCATATCCTTTTCCACAGTAAATACTGGTGCATAATATTCATTTAGTATTCAAAGTTTGGGAGAAGATTTGTAGCTCGGGTGCTCGTTGTTGTGGTTCTGTTCGCCGAGCTAGGAGTTTTTGTTGCAAACGTTTCGTCCCCTTTCGAGGTGACATCCTCAGTGCTTGGGAGCCTCCTGTGAAGCGCTTCTGTCATGTTTCTATGGACGAGAGACGCTAAGACAAGCCAAGAAATGGGAATCCTGTGCCAACCGCCTAAGCGCCACATACGAAAAGGAAACATGACAGAAGCGCTTCACAGGAGGCTCCCAAGCACTAAGGATGTCACCTAGAAAGGGGACGAAACGTTTGCAACAAAAACTCCCAGCTCGGCGAACAGAACCACAACATTCATTTAGTATCTCCCCCATTTTCTGTGGCTCTACATAAAGGTTGCCTTGCTGATCTTTGAGGGGCCCATTCTCTCCCTAAATACCCTTTTGTCCTTAATATATTTGTAAAACCCCTTTGGATTCTCCTTAATTCTATTTGCCAAAGCTATCTCATGTCTCCGTTTTGCCCTCCTGATTTCCCTCTTAAGTATACTCCTACTTTCTTTATACTCTTTTAAGGATTCACTTGATCTATCTTGTCTGTACCTGATATTTGCTTCCTTCTTTTTCTTAACCAAACCTTCAATTTCTTTTGTCGTCCAGCATTCCCTATACCTACCAGCCTTCCCTTTCACCCTGACAGGAATACACTTTCTCTGGATTCTTGTTATCTCATTTCTGGAGGCTTCCCATTTTGTAGCCGTCCCTTTACCTGTGAACATCTGCCCCCCAATCAGCTTTTGAAAGTTTTTGCCTAATACCGTCAAAATTGGCCTTTCTCCAATTTAGAACTTCAACTTTTAGATCTGGTCTATCCTTTTCCATCACTATTTTAAAGCAAATAGAATTATGGTCGCTGGCCCCAAAATGCTCCCCCACTGACACCTCAGTCACCCTGCCCTGCCTTATTTCCCAAGAGTAGGTCAAGTTTTGCACCTTCTCTAGTAGGTACATCCACATACTGAATCAGAAAATTGTCTTGTACACACTTAACAAATTGCTCTCCATCTGAACCTTTAACACTATGGCAGTCCCAGTCGATGTTTGGCAAGTTAAAATCCCCTACCATAACTATCCTATTATTCTTACAGATAGCTGAGATCCCCTTTACAAGTTTGTTTCTCAATTTCCCTCTGACTATTGGGGGGTCTATAATACAATCCCAATAAGGTGATCATCCCTTTCTTATTTCTCAGTTCCACCCAAATAACTTCCCTGGATGTATTTTTGGGAATATCCTCCCTCAGCACAGCTGTAATGCTATCCCTTATCAAGAATGCCACTCCCCCTCCTCTTTTTCCTCCCTTTCTATCCTCCTTGTAGCATTTGTATCCTGGAACATTAAGCTGCCAGTCCTGCCCATCCCTGAGCCATGTTTCTGTAATTGCTATGATATCCCAGTCCCATGTTCCTAACCATGCCCTGAGTTCATCTGCCTTCCCTCTTAGGCCCCTTGCATTGAAATAAATGCAGTTTAATTTATTAGTCCTACCTTGTTCCTGCCTGCCCTGACTGTTTGACTCACTTCTGTTCTCAGCTGTACCAGTGTCAGATCGATCTCTAAACTCACTATCTCCCTGGGTCCCACCCCCCCTCCCCCACCTTACTAGTTTAAATCCTCTCAAGCAATTCTAGCAAATTTCCCTGCCAGTATATTAGTCCCCTTTCAATTTAGGTACAATCCGTCCTTCTTTTACAGGTCACTTCTGCCCCAAAAGAGATTCCAATGATCCAAAAATGTGAATCCTTCTCCCATACACCAGCTCCTCAGCCATGCATTCATCTGCTCTATCCTCCTATTCCTGCCCTCACTAGCTTGTAGCACTGGGAGTAATCTGGATATTACTACCCTTGAGAACCTCCTTTTTAAATTTCTACCTAACTCTGTAATCTCCCTTCAGAGTCTCAACCTTTTCCCTTCCAATGTGGACAAGACCTCCTTGCCCCTCTCCCCCGTGAGAACATTCCATACCCTCTCTGAGACATCCTTGATCGTGGCACCAGGGAAACAACACACCATTCTGCTTTTTCTCTGCTGGCCACAGAAACGTCTGTCTGTCCCTCTGACTACAGAATCCCCTAACACAATTGATCTCTTGGAAGCTGACGTACCCTCGTTGCATTAGAGCCAGTTTCAATACCAGAAACTTGGCTGTTTGTGCTACGTTCCCCTGAGAATCCATCACCCCCTACATTTTCCAAAACAGCATACCTATTTGAAATGGGTATATCCACAAAAGACTCCTGCTCTAGCTGCCTACCTTTCTTACCCTTCCTGGAGTTAACCCATCAATGTGACTGTATCTGAGACTTTCCCCCCTTACTATAACTGCCATTCATCACATACTGTTGCTGCTTCAAATTCCTCATTGTTTCTATCTGTCTCTCCAGTTGATCCACTCGACCTGATAAGATTCGCATCCAACAGCATTTATGGCAGATATAATCCACAGTAACCCTTAAACTCTCTTTAAACTCCCACATCTGACAAGAAGTACATATCACTGCAAAGGCCATTTTTGCTCCTTCACAATCTACAGACCCAGAAAATAACACTGTCTTATTCCTCTACAAACACTGTCCCAGGTTAAATTAATAGCCATGGCTTATATTTTAAGTTTAATCAAGAGACTTATCTCCAAAAACATATAATCAAGAAAGAATCCACTGTATCCACTACTGCAGTCTTTCTCTAGGATAGACTTCAAACAACAATTAACTTAACTGATTCTGTGCTGTGAACTTTGCCCAACAGTTTCTCCAAGATTAATTGTGAATTTCACTGTTTGTAAATTTTCCCAGATGCACCCCGATGTCCAGCGATACACGAATTCAAACAGCAAAGGTGGTAACTGTGCAGGTTCTCTCTCTCTCTGTCTCTGTCTCTCTGTCTCTGTCTCTGTCTCTCTCTCTCTCCTGCACTGTCCTCACCATGTGTTTCCTTTGTTTGCTCTTCTCCCTTTTAAACTGCTGTTGTTTTGACTTTTTCTTTCCCCAAAGTCCCAAAACAATGCAACAGCATTTAAAACAGTAATTGCTGCTCCAGGAATTCGAGGAAATCACCTCCAACACCTAAAATACCTCAAAAAAAGGAGCAGCTCTTACAGCCAGAAATTTGTCCTTCCTCCATCTTGGATTACCCAGGAGGTTAATCATTTCTTCCCAGGTCATCTTTGCAGGAGTTCCTCAGAAACGAGAAGGGCTTTCTTCTCTCACAGGGTAGTGACTGGTTTACCAAAGAGGGCTGTAGAGACTAGGATATTAATTATATTCAAGGCTGAGATAGATTTTTTAATCAGTAAGAAAATCAAGGGTAATAGAGAAAAGGCAGGAAAGTTGAATTGAGGATTTTAATTCATGATGGTCTCATTGAAAAGTGGATCGGTCTCGATGGGCTGATGGTTTGTTATGTCTTATGGTCTTATGGACATTCCCTCTATCAGAAAATGAGAAGTGGAGATAATTGCACAATCTTCAGTACCATTCACAACTCTTCATATACTGAAACAATCCGTGTCCACATGCAGTGAGGCCTGGACTACATTCAGACTTGATATGACAAGTGGCATGTAATATTCACATTCCAGAAACATCTACCAATGACCTTTTCCATAGACAAATTCTAGTCACCTCTACTTGCCATTCCATGACGTTATCATCACTGAATTCCCTACTATAAACATTCTGGAGATTACCATTGATCCGAAACTGAACTGGACCAGTCATATAAATGTTTTGGCTACAACAGCAAATCAGAGGTGAGAGGTCTGCAGTGGGTAACCCACTAAAAATGATGCATGTCCACCCATTTACAATGAACAAGCCGGGACTATGATGGAATAGGAGAGTGCAATTGTAACACCTTCAAGAAATTTGACATCAAACAATCTGCTTGATTGGTACCTTAGCTAACATCTTCAACATTAATTCCTTCCACAATCTACACAGAGTGGTACCAGTGCACACAAGGTGCACTGCAATAACTCATCAAGGCTCTTTTGACAATACTTTCCAAATCCATAGTCTCAACCATCGAAAAGGACAAGGACAGCAGATACATGGGAACACCACCACCTGCAAGCTCCTCCTGTCCTGATTTGGAACTATATAGCTGTTCCTTCACTGTCCTTGGGTTATAATCCTGTAACTCTACCTCTAACAGCACTCTGAGAATCCCTACACCACATGAATTGCAGTTCAAGAAGGCAACTCATCACCACCTCCTCCAGGACAATTAGAGATGGGTAATAAATGCCCACATTTCATTAAAAAAATGTGTTGTCTGAAATCATGGAGGTGACTTCCTGATATGCTTTCTTGATCAGCAAGACTGCATTAGGATGGTATCTTTGTAAAATCTACCCTTAAAAAAATGGGCCGGATTTTCTGAGGAATGATAATCCATTACATTACCACACCATTCCTATTTTTTTTATCCCATTAAGAGAGAGCTCTGTATTTCTGGCAGGATGATTCTAAGAGTACATGCAGGATGATTGGTGTTGGCAAGCCACGCCCCTTTTCCAGTGCAGTTGGATCCAGTAATGAGGTTGTCAGCTCTTGGCAGGAGAGGGGATGTTGGGTCCTACAGTGGAGGGTTTTCAAGTCTGTGGTGAGTGGGTTGGTATTGCGACAGGTGGTGGTGTGTTGAGTTTAGCCAGGTCTAGGATGGGGATAGGTGCATGAGGAGGGCATTTTGGGAGGGCATGAGGTGTGGTTAGGGATATTATTCCAATAGTTACTCAGGATTTAGTCTCGGTTTTTAGTCCCTGAGTGACTGCTAGTATAATTGCCATAGAACTCTCTGAATTTTCTGATTTAAATAGATACTTTCAAGGTTCTGGGAAGTTGTCCATCAGAATTTTTAATTTTTTGTCAGCTTCTACGATTATGTTGATCCTGCAGGGTCTCGATTTGCAATTCCCATCTAGGCTGCAAAGACAACTGTCAATCAGAAATCTGAGGTAATGAAGAATATCTACTCAATGAAAAATTGATAATTATCTATGCCCAAAGTTTCTGCATCCTATAGTACAAAGCAAAGTTAGGGAGGAAGAAGCCAATACAATATTTGGGGGAGCTGGGGTGGGATAGTTAGGGTGGAGGTGTTGAGGAATACTGTAAATTAATCTGGATAGGCAAACAGTGAGTCTTTGCTCTTAAGAAACACTGGAAGAGTTTCCTTATAGTGTTTGGGACAGGCAAAGTTTCCACAGAAACCCCATAACATTACAAGGATCTTGAGCTACTAGAATAGCTTTCCCCATTGGAACATTGGAACATAAGAACTAGAACTGGGAGTAGGCAATTCAGCCCTTCGAGCCTGCTCTGTCCCCCATTTAACATGATCATGGCTGATCTTATCCTGGTCTTAACTCCACTTGCGGGCCTGCTCCCCTTCGCCCTTTATCCCACTTTTCATCAGAGATCTATCTATTTCTTTCTTGAATGTGCTGATTGATTCTGTCTCCACTGCACTGTGGAGCAGTGAGTTCCATTGATTCGCAATCCTCTGAAAAAGGTAGTTTTTTCTCATCTTAGTTTTGAGCCTTCCTCCTCTCACTTGTATCTATGCTCTTTTATTCCATACTGTCCCAGAAGAGAGAATATCTGTTTCATTTCTATCTTATCAATCTCCTTTCACATTTTATATACCTTAACCAGATCCTCCCTCATTCTTCTGAACTCCAGTGAATTCAAACTATTCAACCATTTCTCATATGACAGTCCTTTCTTCCTTTCCACCTTGTGAACCTCCTCTGAACTACCAACAACTCCTTCCTCAAGTAAGTAGACCACAACTGGACACAATATTCCAATGTGGTTTCAGCAACACCTTATATAATTGTAACAACACTTATTGTATAATCCAGTTTTTTTGTAATGAATGCCAGGATTCCATTTGCCTTTCTTATTACATGCTGCACCTGCATACCACTTTCTGTGATTTACGAACAAAGATGCTCAGATCCCTCTACATCAACACACTTTGAATCTGCTCCACATTTAAATAATAATATGCCCTTCCCCCACTGGAATTGTCACAGCTACTACCTCCTCTTTTCGCAGACTGTTCTGAAAACTGACAAGTTATTAGCAATCAGGTCTGTAAATTTATGTAAGTTGCTTTTGCAGGGTTCTCCAGACCAGTGTCACAGTCAGGAACACTCCTAAAAAATACTAGGAGCACAATATTTATTATGCAACTTGTGTTTTATATAATTACTCAGAGATGTCAGAATATGACAGTAACTGTAATAGGAAGTGATGAATTCAGTTAATCTGAAGTAAATGTCTTTTTTTTTATTTTTAGGGACTGTATTCGGAAACACATGGCATTGTTGACAACAACATGTATGATGTTGAATTAGACATGTCTTTCTCTCTGTCTGGTGATGAGAAAAACAATCCAGTGTGGTGGGGTGGACAGCCAGTGAGTATACTATATAATAATTGTTTTGTTTAATTAGAATTTAGCACCCATCTCATCAGTTCTGCATATTTAGGAATATAATTATGAGGAATTGTATGGAAATGTTCTGTCCGAATGAGCAATCCTAAGCAAAGTGGGTGTGTGGCTATGCAACTATGGGGAATGTGCCACCCAGGGGACAAATGCTCTAGCAGCAATCCTTTTAAGATGCTTGCATGCACAGTCGCAAGGCGATCTTTAAGGACTGTACAGTGAAGTAAAGGGAGAGGAGGTATCTTCTAAACTGCCCAGAGCATTTAGAATGTCAGGACGTGGAACTTAGCTGCTTGAATAATTAAAGTTCAGATTCCCAATGTTGGGTTGAAATTTTGGTGTGATGTTCTAAGAATCTTTCAGGCGTTGCCCCATTGTTATGCTTTGTTTCGATTACCTCTTGCTCAGTTCCTCGACTGGAGCATCAGTATGGAGGTGGGCTGGAATGTATGGTGAGTTTGAAAACATTAGTGAGCAACAGCAATCAACTATTTCTGAGATGTAGAGACGCTGTACAATGCTGATTGAGACTCCAAACATACACACCTAATCTAGGATCACATTTCTCAGCATCATGTACATTCCAGAGTACATCAGGGGTTAGGTTCCTCAGTGGTCCAGGTACATCTTCAGAAGATGCATATGTAATCATCTGCTGTGATCAGCACCTTCAAGGTTAATTATGAGAAACAGAGCCAATCAGAATCATTAACAGACAGAAAGAGACCACACTAAATATATTACGAAGTGCTGTATTTATAGTCGGTGCTTGGTTCCACATAACATTGACTCTTGTGCACCCAAAGTGATTTCAGGGTACTTTAGTCTTTCTGTTCCTGCTGCTATGTCTGGGTGCTACCTTTGCAGCCTGTGCTAAGCTTGAGGAACCCTACTGACCAAAAAAGCAGTTTACGTTTTAGAATCAATTAAACGACCTGAGTCAACTGCATTTTAATATGCAATCTGATTGCTCCATTATCAAAAAGAAAGTCCAATGTTTACAGGAATAGAGTGACAAATAAGGCGCATAACAATTATTAGTAAATTAATTCATGATAACATTAAGTAACATCTTGAGGGGACATTTCTTTGATTACACCACATAGAAGAAATGTTTGTTGTCAGCTTTACCTTTTGCAGGCATTCACAATTTGAATTATATTTCACATATCATCTTGCAGTTCACATGACAGTTTACTTATGCTTTTGCAAATTTTTATTATTGTAAAGGTCACTCAAAATAGATAAATCTTCTTCAAGTTCCTTGTAAACTGAGAGGATTTCAGAATTAGCAGAACTTAGCAGACAGACTCATGTGAGAGGGTCGCTAATTTAGAAAAATTACCATAGGTTTACTAAAATAGTGCTTTGGTAAATAATTTACCAAAGTATGCATGATTGCTTACTTTGATGAAACACAAAATTCACAAAACTATCAATCCCAGCAGAATCAGCCAGCACTGAAGAATGTAGAAGAATCTGAGCAGACATTCTGATGAACTGTGCAATGAGTGCCTTTAGAAGGCACTTTAAAATCATTTTCACATCCTGTGACATTGAACTTTATCAGTCATTGCAAATTATGTCACAAGATGAGAAATCACTTAACTCTAACTGAAGAACAACATCCTGCATCAATGTGCTAACTGTTTTCGTAGAATCTGGATCAGCAAAGAACTATATCAGAATTGTTGGTCTGATAATGCCAGCTGCTGAATAGACCAGAGGGCTAGTGCAATTCCACTGCAATGTCAAACCGGTCTCATTCTCCAGGAAAGCATTCTAATGCAGGCATGTAAAGATGGTGCATTGATTAATCCAGCGTACACTAAGCATGCATAGCACAACTTTCAATTCAGCTGCCATCAAACATGGAATCACGTATGTGATTGGTCCCTCACTTGCTTACAGTCAGGTTTTCTTCCCTCTCATTTTTAACTGTCGATATTAATCCTTTTGCCCACCAGCTTTGGTTCAACTGTACAGGAGATAAAGAGCTTAGTGGCATGGTGTTAGAGGTTTATAAAATCATGAGGGACATCAATAGGGTAAATAAACAAAGTCATTTCCCTTGGTTGGGAGAACCAGAACTAGGTGGCACAGGTTTAAGGTGAGAGGGGAAAGATATAAAATGCACCTATGGAGCAACTTTTTTACATAAAGAGTGGTACATCTATGGAATGAGCTGCCAGAAGAAGTGGTGGAAACTGGTACAATTACAGCATTTAAAGGCATCTGGATGAGTACATGAATAGGAAGGATTTACACAGATATAGGCCAAGTGCTGGCAAATGGAAATAGATTAATTTAAGATATTTGGTCAGAATGGATGAGTTGGACTGAAGGGTCTGTTTCTGTGCTGTACATCTCTATGACTCTATAACTGTAGCAAGTGTAATGAGGCCAGCTAGGTGGACCTCATAAAATATGAGTTCCCTGATTGGGGCAATTAATCCAGTCCAATCAGCGAGTCCTGCTGACAGATATAAACAGAATTGCCAAACATCCTGTTCACTCTGAGAGCTGGCTCTGATGAGACTGGATCAGTATCAAGGACTTACCATGTTTAAATAAAGAATGACTTGGTGACAGGATACTAGCCGCTGGGGAGTTATTTCAACAACAATCTCTCCATGCACAATGAAGGAGCTGGTTATTGACTTCAGGAAGTGAAGTGGAGGATACACCCCATCAATGGTGCTGAAGTGAAGATGGTCAAGAGCATCAAGTTCCCAGGAGTGATGACTGCTAGCAATCTGTCCTGGTCCACCCACATTGACACGATGATCAAGAAAGCACAGCCATGCCACTACTTCTTCATGAGGTTAAAGAAATTGAGCATGTCCGTAATGACTCTTGCAAATTTTTATAGATACACCATAGAAAATATTTTAAATGGATGCTGCACAGCTTGGAATGGCAACTGCTGTTCTCAAGACTACAATAAACTACAGAGAGTTGTGAACCCAGCCCATGTAAACCAGCCTTCCATCCATTGACTCATCTATACTTCCCGCTGCCTTGGGAAAGCAACCAACATAATCAAAAACCCCTCCATCCTGGTGATACACCCTTCCCCCCTATCTTTTGTCAGGCAGAAGATATAAAAGTTTGACACCACTTAGGAACAGATTCAAGAAGACCTTCTTCCTCACTGTTACCAGATTTTTGAATGGAACACTTAAATAATAATGTAGATCTCTCTCTGCACCTTCTCAACATCTGTAAAACTGTATTCCGCACTGTGTACTGTTACCCTGATGCACTTGTATAGTACAATCTACCTGCAGAGAACAAAAGACAGCATATTTCATTGCTCCCCCATACATGTGGCAGTAATAAATCAAATCAAATCAAAATCAGAACAACTGCTTTATGCTTACGCCATTGTGTTGTGCGGAAATTGTCCATTTTAATCAGTGTTTTGTCAAGGAAAATTCATGGTGTCTGGTCCACCATGACTGGGAGGACTTTTTCTCATGTAATTGTTCACTCTTCACTTCAATAATTATGCAACCGGACTCCTGAATACCTTTCCTCGGGAATTGGGCAGTTGAAAAAAATGGAAGTGCTCACCACTACTAAGGATCTTCTCAACTTTCAGTCCTTTGGTACCTCATTTAAAGCCCAACAACACACCAGTTCACATGCTGCAAACCAGGTTTTATCCTTCAGACAATGAAGCTGAAGCCTCAACATTCAACACAAAGCCTAGAGAAAGGAAAGGTCTGGACCCGGCTTCGTGGGGTGGGTGCTCGTGGTGTTGGTGGATAGTGTAATGGAGAGGAGGACATTCATTTTCCAGCTGACTAGCACAGGAACCTGTGCCATTAGAGCCCAGCCAACCTGGACATAAATTGTAGCCTAGGACAGTGCTTTGCCCTAAGTGAAACATACTGCACCAAAAAAAATCAATAATCTTCTGCACTGCGCAAGGGTAAGTGCACTTTCACTCCTCAAGGTTTGTGGCTCAGGTTGAGATTTAGCATGTAGGTTTGCTCACTGAGCTGTAGGTTTAATATCCAGACGTTTCATTACCTGGCTAGGTAACATCATCAGTGGCAACCTCCAAGTGAAGCGAAGCTGTTGTCTCCTGCTTTCTATTTATATCTTTCTCCTGAATAGGGTTCCTGGGGTTTGTGGTGATGTCATTTCCTGTTCGTTTTCTGAGGGGTTGGTAGATGGCATCTAGATCTATGTGTTTGTTTATGGCGTTGTGGTTGGAGTGCCAGGCCTCTAAGGAATTCTCTGGCATGTCTTTGCTTAGCCTGTCCCAGGATAGATGTGTTGTCCCAGTCGAATGGTTTTTTTTTCATCCGTATGTAGGGCTACGAGGGAGAGAGGGTCATCTCTTTTTGTGGCTAGCTGGTGTTTGTGTATCTTGGTGGCTAACTTTCTTCCTGTTTGTCCTACTTTCATTCCTTTGCTGCCTCACACTCATATGGCTATGACTCACACTGACTCTACCACTGCACATGCCTCTCACCAAGACTCATGGACTATACCTCTCAGTATTATGTGCAGCATTAAATGCTCTTACCCATCTCATCCTTCCAAACTATTAGGCCTTCCTATCCTATGAAATTCCAATACACACACAGGGTTACCACATCACTTCTCCTGATCCTGCATCACCACTAACTGCTCTTTTTTCTATTTCTACTATATCCTTAGTTTTATTGGAGGAAAATTTGTATCATTCCTTCTTGACAAATTCTGCAGTATCGTCTCTGATCCACCTGTAATCCACAGACTGATTGTTCTTGATCTTCAGGACTAAGCATGGCCTGATCCATGGACTCTGCTTGTAGAGATTACAACAAAATCAGCAGGTGGACCTCATAGCATATGAGTTCCCTGTAATTGGATCTATTAATCTAGTCCAGTCAGGGAGTCCTGGCTGACATAAATGGATGAATGTCAGGGATTTGGGAGCGCCTGACTGAATGAGAGGTGGTGCTTTTGTTAAAGGCTTTGCATTTGTCAATAAAGGGTGATTGATGCTGAAATGCTTGTCTCTGAAGAACCATTTCACTGATAACACCCAATGTTTGATTAACTGTGGCCCTGCAGTAAAATATCCCATGACTGAATGCAATCTCCCTTTAACCAACTAAGGATTGCTCCCCTTTACATGGCCATTTGTTGGGAGTACATGCAGTGTGCTTACTGTGTAAACTGCAAATCACATGCTGCAGGTTTGATGTTGATGTACAGTGGGTGTTGCACAATGACATGGCCACCTCTTGTCTGACTGATAGATAGACCTTCCAGTCCCTTCCCATCATCACAGGCTGCCTGCCTCTCCGTCTGCACTAAAAAGCAATGCAAGCCACAGAGGCTGACAGCCCTAGATTAGTGAGTTTGTGCTAAGTTGTGCTATTTTTCTTTGAAGCAAAAATAAATTTGAACATAACTAAATAAGTATGTGAAATTCAATACGTAAGTTTTATGGAATATGCAAGTCATGAACAATTTGCTTGGAAAATTATGAAATGAACATCATTGTGCAATAATGACAGGAATGAACATTTGAAAGCCAGAAAACTATTCTAAATGCATACGGAGTGACTATTACGACTGGATTTGTGGCAAGTCAAACCAATTTGGGAGCCCTTTAAAAGAAGTGCATAGGAACTACTCCCATTTCCGGTAGTTTTTGTCAATATGGAATAAAGATACTTTTGCACAGGTTCACAACCCAGTATTCTGCATCTCAGTCCTAAGTTACCTACACTGTATCCTATGCATGTGCTTGTGCTTGCCAGTTCCATTGCTGGGGTGGGTAGTTCTACTAAAGGACCATAACTTTGTTTCTCCTTGCTAAAAATATTTGTCAATATTTATGTTAAACATTCCATAAGAACAAAAGAAATAGAAGCATTTATGAAGTAATACATTGTAAAGTGCTAAAAATGCTAAGAAAACAAGCTAAGTGCCATAGGAGACATCCTTTGCAAATATATGAAAACATTTATGTTTCTGTGAACAAAATGGCCTGGAGAAATCTTAGGTGTCGTTGATGCAAATGTAGAAGGGCTGAAGTAATGTGTTTTTGTTAGCCTGAGAGCACATGATGATGAGTTTAGTTCAACTGGCCTGAACTCACTAGAGCTTAAAAGGATGAGAGGGGATCTAATAGGGCTTGGCAGGCTTAATGCAGAGAGATTGTCTTCCCTAGTTGAGGAGTCCAGAACAAGGGCTCACATGCATAGGATACAGTGTAGGTAACTTAGGACTGAGATGCAGAATACTGGGTTGTGAACCTGTGCAATTCTCTATCACATAAGGTTGTGGAGACAAGTTGCTGAATATATTCAAGAAAGAGATAGATACATTATTAGATATTAAAGGCATCAAGGGGTATGGAAGAAAGCAGGAATATGGCTTTGAGATAGAGGGTCAGTCATGATCATATTGAATGGCGATCAAGGTTTGAAAGGCTGAATGGCCTACTCCTGCTCCTCCATGTCTGTGTAGTGCGACTGGTGGCTTGCCGATGACTATTTGCATGGACAAAATGTCAAGAAGACTGATGGCCATGGAGAATGCCAGTTGTCATTTTGGCAAGATTAACATCAGTTCTTAATGATTTATGGTCTGTTTACATCAATTACTAATAATTAGACCATTGTTTGGGAAAATTAGAGAGTTTTAATTTTTCTTGGCTTTGCTGTGTCTGACTTGTGGATAGTTGAAGCTGACACAGTTGGACAAGGGTAGCAAAGAAATGCAAGGGTGAGGGGACAATCTTCCGATGACCTATGTCACCAAGCTCTTCTATCATCATATTTTTCATATGAATTACTGATTGCATAAATGTGAATATTTTGTTCTTTACCTAGTTGTGGCTTACAGCTATGTACCAAGGCCTACAAGCAGGTACTTTCTTCTGGCCTGGATCTGAAGTGAAAATAAATGGAACATACCCAAATAAATATGTGAAATTCAATAAGTAAGTTTTATATGATATGCAAATAATATGAAATAATCGTGAAATAGTTTGCTTGGAAAATTGTGAAATGAGCATTGTTGTGCAACAATAGCAAGAATGAATATTTGAAACTCAGAAATGTATTTTTAATGCAAAGGGAAATGAAGTGAGTATTAGGACTGCATTTAGGACAATTTGGAATCCTTTTTAAAAAAGACGTGCATTGGACCAACTCTAATTTTCCCACTCCTTTCCTATTTTCTGCAGGTTTTGTTTTCCTGTATAGAATATGGATTCATTAGCTTACTTGCATGCATATCTCCAGTCACTTCACTTGACTAAGGAACAGCGGTCCGAAAGCTTATGATTTTAAATAAACCTGGTTTGTGTGACTTCTGACAATGCTAGGCTGAGTAGTTCCATCAAAGGGTCCTATCTACGTTTCCCCTTGCTAAAAATAATTGTCAGTATTTCCATAAGGACGAAAGAAATAGGAGCAGGCTAATCACCCTTTTGGTCCATTCCACCATTCAATGAAATCATGGCTGACTTCTACTTCAACACTATTTCCCAGAAATATCCCCAAATCCCTTGTTGTTTTCAAAATGTGAAAATTCATTAATTTCGATCTTAACGTACTCAACAACTGAGTCTCCACTTTGGGTCACGGTGTGAAGAAATTGCCTCTCAACCCAGTACTTGCCTGCCCTTCATTCTGAGACCGTATTCCTTAGCTGCGGACACCCTAACCATGGGGAACAGTCTTCCTGCATCTCTGTAAGAATTTTGTATGTATGAGGAAGCAATCTATTTAATCATTCCTCACTGAACAATTGTTCCATCCCATTAACTCATTGCGTAAGTACGTTTGGATATTAAACTGTGGATCAGTTCCAAGGACAATTTTTTCAGATGATTTTAACTTACTGAATCCTCTTTAAATGTGTAATGTAAGATTTGGGAAGTTTAGACAGTTTTCATGAAATTGTTATGGTTAGACTTTTCTAATTCTTCTGGATAATTGTCAGAATTTAGTTCACATCTGCTGAGCTATATTCTGTGAAAACTAATGCTAGACATTCTTGATTGAAGGATAGTATTGGGTCACATCTCATGGTCAATGTGTCATAATACCTTTAAGAGACATGCAATGTAAAGGTATAAAGATCTCATATTCCATCTTACTTTGGGATCATTTGAAGACATATTATTTTCTGTTGCAAACTAATAGCCTAATGTTGGCCCCGAACAGTGTGAGCCTGTGAATGGAATGTTTGGACATGATAGTCAGCTATAAGAAATGTTAGTTTCACAAGACCATGATAACCATTCCAGTTTTTTTATTTTATGGGATAAACATATGGGTAAGTCATCCTGCTGGATATAAACTCACACCAATATTAAAAAATATTGGAACTTTAGGAAGATATCCTTTCATCCAGAGGGTGATGGGAGTCTGAAAATTGGGCGTAATCCTGCTGGGGCATCAGGATCTTACCTGCATCTTCCAGATTCCATTAATTTTTTGCCAAAAGGCAATGACAAGGACACTGACGGCCAAGATCCTTGGAGGCCATCAGGTGGCTGGCCTACTGTGCTCCCAGCTTGTGGCTGATGTAAGAAGGAGATCCTTGCAGTCCCAGTATTTTGGATGACCCTGGACCCTCCATGTTAGGCAGAGGAGGAGTTGTTTCTTGAATTTGGAATAATGTGGAGACAGGGGCATGTGAGGTTGGAATCAAGGGCATACTGTTGGCTTCCAGCAGACAGTCAGTTGCTCAATGTCTAACGCCTCAGTCAGGCATTAGTTGTCTCTGATTGAGGAACCCCTACATCCTGATGTGACAAGTTTGATCTGCCTTGCACACTGTACAGGAACAGGCTCATTCGCAGCAAGATTTTTCCCAGTGTTGATCGGTGAGGTGCTTAGGGTGTCTTTAATTGATCACTTAGGAGCCTCAATTAGAGGTAACTGGGAAAGTAAACCATGGGCTTTCCCATCCCGAATGTAATTCTAGTGGCGGCAAGGAGTTGGCTGAGCTTGGGTGCCCTTCTTACTATAAAATTATCATCTCTGTGGGGGGAAGATTCCACTCTCATTGTCTGAAAGGGTGGCAGTGACCAAAGCTCTCAGTATATTTCAAAAATACTTGGATATACACATGAAATGCGAGAACCTACACGTCTACTGACCAGCATCTGGAATTGGGATTAGGCTCTACAACAATTTTCCTACCACAATGATCAGAAGGCCTCCTCCTGGGCCATAGATTTACTAGGTTTCCATGTTTGTAATCAGAAATCTTCAAGTATTTTCGGAAGTCAAGAAAACACAGTGTGCATAGATAAATATTGGACCATGAATGAATTTAGAGAGTGGAACCTCTGGGTAGGATTTTGTGTTCCCAGTGTCATCAGGTGGGGAGTACGTAAAATTCTCCTTCTGGTTTGCCAGTGCTTTCCAACCAGTTCTAAGCCTGTAAAATTTTATATGAAGTGGATCCATGGCTGTGCCCACCTAATGTAAAACTGGACAGGCTTAGAACTGATTGGAATAGATGAGCATGAAACCACTTTATGGGCTTAATGTTAGGGACCTAGCATCCACCCAAAATTCAGGTAAATATTGCCCTTTCTTGGCCAATTATCCAGGATGATTGGCTGAATTTTGGGTGGATGCTAGGTCCCTAACATTAAGCCTATAAAGTGGTTTCATGCTCATCTATTTTTTTCTCACTGGCACAACCACCCAAACAGTGCAATACTAATTCCCTGCCTCCGCTTTTGTCATCCTATTAAGTATGACAATCAAGTTCTTCAGAGCCTCAACGATGTCAGTCTCCATAAACTAAAACAAGAAGATGTCCTCTGCTTACACTGAATCATTAAGAAAAGAGGCCCAGAGCCAATAACACCATCACAGTGAGGGGACAGCCCTCTACAGAGGGAGTGATGATTGCAGTCTTTCTTCCTGGCAACCCAGTCATTGGGCATGAAGTCTTTGGCCCTAATGGCTAACAAGCTGTTCATGTTAGACCTTCTCAGCTGAACTGGTGTCATCTGCATACAGCAACAAGCCATCCAGTGGTGGGAAAACACCACTGTTGTCACAAAATGGCTCCTTTGTAACACATGAATTGCACCAATTGACTGCCTGCCTCTGTGAAGCTCATGTTCCCTAACCAGCACTGGCCAAATCCTCTAGAGCTGTCCTAAAGTCATTCCCATTTTATTCACAAGCATTTCCCAAGGGCACTGAAAAGTTATCCCAATCTTTAATTCAGCATTCTGTTAGATATCTCATAAGTGGGACTTGGTAACATTGTGATAATATCCCTAGATTGATATTTCAGAGCCCAGGTTTGTGATATGGAAATGCCAATATCAATCCCATAATGGTAGCTGGTGGAATTTAAATCAAGTCGTAAACGTGGAATATAAAGCTAGTCTGTATAAATGATGACCATAACAGGTGCCCTCGGCTGTTGTAAAATCTATGTGGTTCACGAATATCCTTCTTTCTGAAATGGTCTGGAAGTCACTTAATTCAAGGACAATTATAACTCACACGTTCTATGAAAGAATTAAAAACAAATTTCATAATGCCCCACTGCATGAAAGGACAAAAAAGAGCAATCTTTCTGTGTAATTATCTGTTTGAAAATCAAGTAGCCATTGTCACCATGTAATGAATATGATGGAACCTAGCTACTGAGATTTATCACTTGATGCCAAGTTGCAGTAGCATTACTACCTACGCAGCATAGTGAATGCTGAGAGATTTACCATTTTCTCCTCCCTCTAATACTGGTTTAGGCAGGTTATAATCTTTGTGGTAGATGGGTGGAGGTTGGGAGATGTTTATGGTGTTGCAAGTTTTCTCATTTTTAAGAATGTATTTGGAAGTAAAAGCATTCCATGTTTCTGTTATTTTAGTTTATAACCAAGATATTGCAACATGTCACCACTTATAGCCAGGAATAGATTTTTACTCTCGCTCTTCAACTGACAGTGGTCACTCAAACATATTAACTAAATATATATTGAAATATTGGTACATGCAGGGCACATGTGGAAAATATGTACTTTTTAAATATGGATGGAAAATTTTTAGTTGTTCTGGTAAACTACTGCAGGCTATCTCAAACATATTCCACACAATTCAATTCAGTCCTAAGCCTCAAAATAAATAAGGGAGTTAAGGGTTGTACAGGGATAACCAGAAAAGTGAAATTGAGGCCACAACCAGATCAGCAATGATTCTATTGAATGTAAGACCAAGCTTAAAGAGCTGAATGGCCGACTCCTGATTTTCAGTCCCATGATCCATCATGCCATGCAGTAAAACATATCTGTACAAAATGCTTTTGTCTACTATTTGAACAAATATCTGCTTACTTCAAACAGCTTGAAATTTTCAATAAAATAACAGACAGTGGAATTTTGTTTAAACATCAGTTAATATTTTAGTTACCTCATTGGCTTTTGATCCAGATTAACAGAATTTTTACGAAATATTAGTATGTGTATGAAGTTAAATGATTTAATGGTCAAATAATGTGATTTGTCTGATTTATATTGCCACACCTGTTACAAATCTAGAGGTTTGTTTCTTCTACTTAGTTATGTCTAAAAAGACCTAATTGATAATTGTAGCTAATCCATCAAAAATAACCAAAGTAATCATTTTTTTTAGCTTGAGTGCCTTTACTATCTCTCACTATTTTCTGCAATTGTTATTTTTCAGATCAATTTCATTTGAAGAAAGGGTATTTACTGTCTTGAAATGGCTCAGTTTACCTGAATCAGAGAGGTAATTATTTCTGGATATTATCATACTAACTGCTTATTAGTAATCAGCCTGTTTGCATGATTAAATAAAACATCTGTTCATCTGCTGTCAGTTATTCGTGAGCAATTTCATTAAGCAGATTTATCAGCTTCACAGTTGGCCTTGATGTCCCATCTCCTGGTTTCTATGTGCAATTGCTTGGCACTTATTACTTAGATTAGATTTAGATTTAGATCACTTACAGCATGGAAACAGGCCCTTCTGCCCAACAAGTCCACACCAACCCGCCGAAGTGCAACCCACCCAGACCCATTCCCCTATATTTACCCCTGCCTCTAACACTACGGGCAATTTAGCATGGCCAATTCACCTAACCTGCACATTTTTGGACTGTGGGAGGAAACCGGAGCACCCAGAGGAAACCCACTCAGACATGGGGAGAATGTGCAAACTCCACACAGTCACCTGAGGTGGGAATTGAACTCCTAGTCACAAGTCATTAGCCTTTATTCCTTGTCCTCTAAAGTTGCTCTACACAAAAGCTGTTGATTTTTGTGTCCTGTCTTATGGTCTCCACATTCTTTTATAATCATTATACTTGGCACACAGGTCTTCTGTTCAGATTTCCCTCCTGGCCCTGATGCACTCTGATATACCTGTTACCTCTTCAACCCAGATTCTAGCTTTCCTAATCCTTCCTTGTCTCCAGTCCCAAGTTTCCTAACAGTTCCTTGGTTCCTCAGGCTCTAAACCCCTATGTATGTCTGTGTTATTGAGGAACTGTTTCACTGCTGCAGCCAAATGCTATTTTGTGTCTCCTATTTGCCTTAATATCTCCATAGGAGTGGAAAGGAAGAAGAAAGAAATCAAATGGAAGGGAGAAACAGAGGAACAGTGGGAGAATACAGAAGGGTTGGGGAAAGTCAGAAATGTGTGAGAAAACCAATGGAAGAATGGGAAATATAAAGAGGAGAAGGAGGACCAAAAGAGGAAAGAGTAATAAAGAACAGGAAATTTAAGAGTTGCGCACAAATGAGAATGTGAACCCCCTGACAGAGATAGACAGAAAGAAGCAGAGAATGATGGAGGGGATAGTTGGAGGAAGAAACACAATTTGAGTTTGTGTGATCAATGGTCATCCATAGTCAGTCAGGTTTACAAAAATAACCCTTCCAATTAGAAATGTATGTTTGCTGAAAATCTCATGATTGCTATACTAAGTATTTGATTTTGTCAATCAGGCCACACTTTTATACCCTGTACCTTGAAGAACCAGATGGTGCTGGACATTCATTTGGACCTGTTAGTAGTGGAGTAAGTTAATTATTTGTATTCGAATTAGGTTTTTAATATAGTTAATTTACATTGATTTTTCTTGGATGCATATTTAGCCTATACACACAACATTAGTATATTAAAGTATTCAATTTGCCTCAATTGTTACTTTGCATAAAAAAATTGAAGTGTTTGATTTATGCCTTTTGTCCATGACAAAATGATATGTTTTAACATGTCATTTATGGTGCTGATTCCCTGGTTATACTAAAGGATTTTGTTCTTGACTTGTCAGAATCTTCATGCAATGGTGCTCTTACATTAGTATTGTTTTTCCTTGTCTGTACATCTTTGTCTCAGTAAATATTACATTTATGATTTTTGTCCTGCACAATATTCTGTAGGGACACTAATGTTAGTCCCATCCTCTATCACTTAGAGTCATAGAGTCATAGATATGTACAGCATGGACCAACTCATTCATGCTGACCAGATAGCCTAACTTAAGCTAGTCCCATTTGCCAGCATTTGGCCCATAAGCCTCTAAACCCTCCCTATTCATATACCCAAACCAGATGCCTTTTAAATGTTGCAATTGTACCAGCTTCCACCACTTCCTCTGGCAGCTCATTTCATACATGCACCACCCTCTGTTTCTCTGTGACGAGATCAGTGCTGCAACCCAATCAGTAGCTTTAGCCAACATCATTAGCTTCCTACAGGTACAGGGTGTTATTGATTGTACGCAAATAATGTTGAGAGCAACATATGTGGCTGATGCTATCAACAGAAAAGGGTTCCATTTCACCAATTTACAAATCATCTCTGATCATTAGCACCACATCTTTTTGGGTGGCACAGTGGCCCAGTGGCCAGCACCGCTGCCCCACAACACCAGGGACTCAGACCCAACCTCAGCCTCAGACGACCACCCGTGTGGAGCTCATCCTCACCCTCGCATCCGCATGCCCCCACCTCGGGCGCTTCGGCTTCCCCCCCACAGTCCAAAGACATGCAGGCCAGACAAACCAGCCACGCCAAATCGCCCTTAGTGTTAGGGATGTGCAGTTAGATGCACCAGCCAGGGGAAATGTAAAGCAATAGGTTAGGGGAATGGGCCCGGGTTTGTCAGCTAAAGGTGAAGTATTTTAATGTACTATAACTCCTTGGATGTTAATTCAATTTGCCTAATTCCCTAAAGTACTTTATTCTATCATCCCCTATATCCCATTTTTCTGGTGTGTCTTTTGCATGCATATATTGGTTTCCCTGTTCCTAGTGTGCAATGTGTCTATTGTGATCCTTGTAAATTTTTTCTATTACCTTTAAAAGGCATTCATATTTGTAATTCAAAAATACTTCCCAAATAATAATTTTGACTAAAGTAAAAGCAAATACTGTAGATGTTGAAAATCTGAAAGAAAAACAGAATGTGGTAGAGAAACTAAGCAGATCTGGCACTATCTGTGGAGAGAGGAATGGTATATGTTAACGATTAACAACTTTGCCTGTTTTTTTGATATATTCTTTATATTTGTTTAACTTTTACTTCAAGTCAACCTCAGCCTGTATCTTATCACCTTGAGGTGATAGTTTCTATAGAACATAGAACATAGAAAAATACAGCGCAGTACAGGCCCTTCGGCCCTCGATGTTGCGCCGACCGAAGCCTACCTAACCTACACTAGCCCAATAACCTCCATATGCTTATCCAATGCCCGCTTGAATAACCATAAAGAGGAAGAGTCCACCACTGATACTGGCAGGGCATTCCATGAACTCACAACTCGCTGAATAAAGAATCTACCCCTAACATCTGTCCTATACCAACCTCCCCCTAATTTAAAGCTGTGTCCCCTAGTAACAGCTGACTCCATACGCGGAAAAAGGTTCTCACTGTCAACCCTATCTAAACCCCTAATCATCTTGTACACCTCTATCAAATCTCCCCTAAACCTTCTTTTCTCCAATGAGAACAGCCCCAATTGCCTCAGCCTTTCCTCATATGATCTTCCTACCATGCCAGGCAACATGCTGGTAAACCTCCTATGCACCCGTTCCAGTGCCTTCACATCCTTCCTATAGTATGGTGACCAAAACTGCACACAATACTCCAGATGAGGCCGCACCAGAGTCTTATACAACTGCAACATGACCTCAGGACTCCGGAACTCAATTCCTCTACCAATAAAGCCCAGTACGCCATATGCCTTCGTCACAGCATTATTTACCTGGGTGGTAACTTTCAGAGATCTGTGTACATGGACACCAAGATTCCTCTGCTCATCCACACTACCAAGTAGCCTACCATTAGCCCAGTAATCCATCTTCTTGTTACTCCTATCAAAGTGAATGACTTCACACTTAGCTACATTGAACTCCATTTGCCACCTTTCTGCCCAGCTCTGCAACTTATCTATATCCCGCTGACACATCCTTCTTCGCTGTCCACCACTCCACCGACTTTTGTATCATCCGCAAGCTTGCTCACCCAGCCTTCAAGCCCCTCCTCCAGGTCATTTATTAAAAATGACAAACAGGGGTGCATTTTCTACAAGGAGAATGGATTAAGAGTGTACAACATGTTTGCTACCATTGTACAAGGTGTTGGTGACAACACATCTGTGGTACTGTACAAAGATCATATCTCCTTATTTAAAAAAATATGTAATTGCATAGGCCGTTCAGGGAAGGTTGACTTGCCTAATTCCTGCAGTGGGGTGGATTGTCTTCTGAGGAAAGGTTTGGGCCTTTATCCATTAAAGTTTTGAAAATAAAAGAAATGAGATCTTGTTGAAACAACTGAAATCCTGAGGGAACTTGATAGGTGAATGCTGAAATAATGTTATTGTTGTGGTGTAGAGTGAGGGGACAAATTTAAAAATAAGATGAAACAACATTTTTCTCTTAAAGAGTAATTGTTCTGTGAAACTCATTTCCCTAGAGACTAGTGGAAGAGAAATATTTTTAAAGCCGAGTATGGTAGATGCTTGTTTGTTATGGTGAATCCTATACAGGTAAAGGGACAAACATTGGCAATGTGTCAAACTTCTATTCTATTTACATTTGGCTTTAGTGCTGTGAATTATCAAAGTAGTATCACATATGTCAAATAATAATCTAATTTTATAATTTTGTATCAATAATTAAAGTCTCTGAAAACAGAGTTTATTCTTTATTAGGAACGTCATCTTCTAAAACAAGAAACTTAAAAGAACACAAGGGCAATACGGTGGTCCAGTGCTTAGCACTGCTGATTCATGGCACAAGGGACCCGGATTCGATTCCATCCTTGGGTGACTGTGTGTGTGAAGTGCTCCAGTTTCTTGCCACAACCCAAAGATGTGCAGGTTAGGTGAATTGGCCATGCTAAACTGTCTCATGGTGTTCATGGATGTGCAGGCTACATGGATCAGTCATGTGAAATACACGGTTACAAGGATAGTTTGGGGTGACTGTGGGTGGGGTGCTCTTCAGAGGATTGGTATGGACTCAGGTGGCTGAATGGCCTATTTCTACACTGTAGGGATTCAATAATTCTAATTTATTTTCTGTACTGTCCTGAATTTCTGACAATATTAAATCTGAGTATCTCATAGAAGTATAGATAGGTTTTGTTAGAGACAGAAGCAATTCAACCTGATGTATTTGTGCTAGCTGAATGAACTAATTGTCCATTCTAATCCCACTTACAAGCTCCTGGACTTTAGCCTTGCAAGTATAGTTTTTTAAGGGCAGATCCAGGTAGAACTGTGTTCTGTAAGTTTTTGGATTGAATTGCCAAGATACAATTGGTATTCAAATAGTTGTAACCTGTCTTGATTATTGGTTCATGTCTCTTGTTATTTTGCAGGTGATTGAAGCATTACAGTCAGTTGATCAGATAATAGGAATGCTGATGGATGGACTCAAACAGAAAAACCTACACAATTGTGTTAACCTCATTATTGTGGCTGATCATGGTATATCTTCTTAATGTTGTTCGTCAAGATGCACTCAAAGCACAAAATGTTTAAAGAACACAAGTTTGAACATAATTCATCATAGTGGCAATTGTGTAAATTTTCTACATCTCATCATTGAGGCACATTTACCTGATTGCTACTGCAAGTAGTATGAACCATACTAGACGTACCATTATACACAGCACAGCAAAATAAATACAGTCATGTCCACTTGACTGAAAGGCTGATAACAAAATAAAACAATATAATCTCAGCTAACCAGATGATGTCCTGAAAGATGTCTTCAGTGTGGGCATTCATCATCATGTTCAGCTCTTTTCTAAGAACTCAACGTGTGCCTGTCTCATTTTGATGGTCTTTCAAATTTTTGCATAGTGCCATAAAATGCAACATATTTTAAAGTGGGTCCAGTAGAGAAACCCCATCAGATGCAGACAATATAATGGTCTGGAGAGGAGTGGGCACATAGGATTTTGTGTTCATATTGGTTTGAAAATACTGTTGGGCTTGCATATCCCCTGAGCTGTGCTCCTGAACAAAGCTCTGTGCTAGATGTGCGAAATTATAAATGTATATTTGCATAGAGCTGGAGCTGTTCTTACATGATGAATACCATTTGACATTAGGAATTATTCAAATTCCTTGCTGGTAAATGATTACACATTATCACTTCCAGGGGTCTGTGTATTACAAAAGAAGGGCACAGTTTCTCTATTGTCGTTCCCATGTTTGACAAATGAACTCTATGTATATCCAGCCATTTTGAGGGTTGTCCAAAATGACTGAGAACATTGAACTCATGAAAGGATCTGCTATAGCTGATTCTTTGATTAAACATAATTACTTTTGATTAAACATAAGCTATACTGATATTAACAAAAATGGTCTCAAATGGAATTTAAATTAAAGAAGGTCCAATGTTTACATTCTGCACTAAATACAAATGCTATTTTGAAGGGCTTAATACATTGTCAAAACTTGAATGATGTTACTTATCTTACAGTTGTTTTCCTGAATTTCTTTCTCTTCCAGGAATGGAAAAGACTTTCTGTGACCAAATTGAATATATGACTAAATATTTTAATACAGTGGATGATTTATATGTATACAGTGGTCCAGCTGCTCGCATTCGAGCGAAAAATGTTCCCAAGGACTATTTGACATGCAAGTACCATTAATGTAAAATACAAAAGGATCTGTTACAAATCATTGTTTGATGTACAATATAAACATTAATGTAAATACCATTCGAGTGAGATGGATAGAGCATTTAAAATTACAATTTCAAATACTCAAAAAGATTAATATAAACTGGTCAAATTGATTGCCTGTTTTATAAATTAACTGATAATTAATCTTTTTACTAAGATATTAACCGCAGGTTTTGCTCTGTGAAGAATGCCTCTGCAGGAGCTCTTCTGGTCTTCCCCACACATTTGAAAGGTTTCCTTTTGAGCTTATGAGGGAAGACAAGAAGAATATTGACAAAATTTCACAATAGCATTTATTATTTCCCTATTTTTGCATTTCCTTTTCTGCAACTTTTTTTTTCTTATAAGTTTTCAACTTATTCCTTTGTTCAGTCATGACTATGTCATACTGCCAGGCAGAAAGATGGCTTCCCTCCTCCTAGATTTCTGAAATATTAATCTTATGTGGCCATTACTATGGCTATAATGACAATCCTAGGGGGTGCTTTCTAAGATTCCCTTTCATTTGCAATATCTGATCTGTAATTATTGTCTTCCCACAGCAGTGAGGCCAGTAATGAGAGAGCTCAGTTGGGGAAGTCAGTTTACACCACACCATTCCATGACAATATCTGCAGCCACTGAAACTTGCTACCAATAGGCACAGAAATGGTGATGACTTATTATTTGACTGTTTGGCTACTGAACACTAATCTAATAATATAGAAATACAATGGTATGATCCTCCAACAGCATTCTTGGACCATGGACTACCTTGTGAACCAAACAGAGGGAGCCTGTAGTCTGATGAATGAGCTGATCCTGGAAGGAACCACAATTAAGAGACCACAATTGACCTCATTGTTCCTATTTTTTGAAATGTCAAATTTGTGAGGGCTTCTCATCTTGATCTACTTGCTATTAAATTTTCAACGAGTAAAGATTCAATCTGCACTCCATACACATAAACATTGTGTATGGACATTTATAGTCTAGACTTGTACATGTAGAATGCAGAAGTGGAGGCTAGCAAGCATTTGGAATTAGACTCAGGATATGACTGCACCTTCAGAAGGTTCAGGAATTTGGGGGCCTACCAGTTGGAGAATTGGTTGGGAACCCCTGTGTGGTATGCTGGACAGTCCTGCTGGAATAATAATTGGATACCATCATCAGGCCTCCCTGGCAGTTGAGGATCCCAGCAGTGAATACCCTATCCACGAAAAAAATACTGGCCATTTAGAGGCCAGCATCTACTTGTCATTGACAGTGTCAGTGAACGCAATGACTACTTATGGCTCTGCACCCGCCAGAGGCGCTGAAATAGTGTGGGACCATTTTGAGTGAGGACATGGTGGATGTTACAAGGGAGAGGGGGGCCTCAAGATTTGAAGGGAGGTTGTTGAAATCGGAGGCAAGGGTCGAGGGTAGGCTTCAATATCAAAGCCACTCATCCCCACCAGTCTCCTCTGCCACCACCCCCAACTTTCTGAAGCTGGTACAATATGCCTGTTAACCAGCACCCCCCAGCCACCACCCCAAGAAATCTGCTGGTCAGCTATTCAAGGCTAAGACAAAACAGTAGAGCCCCCATTAAATCTCTGTGGCAGCACAAAATTGCAGTGGCCTCATGCATAATGGATGTAAGTTCGATGATTAATGAAGCTAATTGACACCACTATGTCGATCGACAAGTATCGTGCATAATTCCCTTCTCCCCTCCCGCTTAATCAGGAGAGGTTCTCCCACCACTGGCAGACTGGCATGAGTTATTTCCACATTGAAGTGGGTCCATTCATCATGGGTTTCTCTGCATTAACTCAAATCCAAGCAACAGAGGGCAAAGGAAGAGATCAAATGAATACGCAATAAACAGACCTCATGGACACGGTGGCTCAGTGGTTAGCACTGCTACCTCACAGCACCAGGGACCCTGTTTGATTCCAGCCTCGGGTGACTGTCTGTGTGGAGTTTGCACATTCTCCCCATGTCTGTGTGGGTTTCCTCCAAGTGCTCCAGTTTCCTCCCACAATCCAAAGATGTGTAGGTTAGGTGAATTGAGCATGCTAAATTGCCCATAGTGTTCAGGGATGTGTAGATTAGATGCATTAGACAGGGGTAAATATAGGATAATAGGGTTGGGGAATGGGTTTGGGTGGGTTACTCTTTGGAGGGTCGGTGTGAACTTGTTGGGCCAAATGGCTTGACATTGAGGATCCCAGCAGTGGATATCCTACCAATGAAAAAAGTACTGGCCATTGAGAGGCCATCAGCTACTCATCATTGACAGTGCCAGTGAAAGCAGTGACTGCTTATGGGTCTCACCCACCAGAGGCTCTGAAATGTTGTGGGACCATTGCTGAGTGAGGGCATGGTGGATGTTACAAGGGAGAGGAGGCTGTAGGGACTCTATGATTCTATGATAACCAAATTTCTGTGGAAATGACTACTTTGGTTTCTTTCTTTTTCAGTTGATTCAGAAGGAGTTGTTAAAAATCTTTCTGTAAGTAACATAGTAGAAAATAATTTTCAATTGCTGTGAAGTTTTGCCTTGTTCCAACCATAGGTGTACTTTAGCTGCAGTAATTAAGTGAATTAATTTTCTTCTGATATTCCAGAATTAGGGCTTTGCAATTAGAATAGAGAAGGTTGAAAGGATTAAAGATATTGAAAGATTTTGAGAAGATAAGCTATAAAACTTTGACCACAATAGTAACACCTTCACAATGAATAGGAGGGATTTGAGTCAGATTACGATTTGTTAAATGGTAATATGGTAGTTGCCTTTTTAATAAATGCTGGATACTGTGATATGTCATGTCCCTCTTTTGAGAGGCTGAACATTGCATTAACAAATTTTAATCAGGCTTCCACAGTATGATTGAGAGTCTGATTTAAATTTTACCATTGGAAGACAAATTTTGCAAGGTTTGGGCAACTTGGTGCTGAGATAAAGGAGAAAGATGTTTGCTCTTTATTTTGCAATTATCCTTGTGGGCTGGAAGGAGGGTAACTGCTCTGGCTAAGCCCTCAAGGAAATGTTTGGCATTCACCCTCCATTCCCCTCCTTCTCCACTTCCTCCTTACCATAACTGTGATCTCCTCTCTAGCCCTCATTTATAAACCATACCCTGCTGATGCCACACATTTAATATCAGTGAGAAGGTGATTAGATAAGTGCTTGAAAACCTGGTTATAAAAAAATACAGTGCAGTGTGGGGGAGTGACATTGAGTAGGTTCCTCCAATTAAGGAGCTAGTATCAACATAGCCACTGTCTTGTTTTGTGCTGTGGTTTTATGCCATTAGCAACAAGAGTACAAGGCTATTCAGGAAGTCTCAAACAGTCAGTGCTTGACTTTGTACTATGTGAAAAATTGGATTATTATCTGGTGTTTCAAATGGTCCACAATTTCCTTACCTTTTTTTGTTGGGCAGAAAATGTTTTGAACTGATTTCTAAATCATCCAATTTAAGGAGTCATGTAGAACATGTCCTAAAAATCTGGACATTTGGTAGTTCAATATGGTTTGCGAATACACAGCTGATTGCATTGGGTTAGGTTTTTGGAAGAATTTGGCTATCAAGAATCAAGCAAGTTATTGACTTTGCAAACCAATCTCCATGAGGAGGCTCCTTCCTGAGGTATTATCCCTCTGGGGAATTATGAACAGGATGGAATCAAAGCAACAGCCTCTGGAGGCAATCCTGAAGTGGATAAGTGGGTGGAAGGATGCCAACACTGCAGAATGACCCCCCTCTGAGCCTGTTTTTTTTTAAAACATTGGCCTTAATAATGGGTGTCAGGTCCCAAGAACCTGATCATTTGCTCCATGCTCACCCACATGCTCTTCTCCTTCTTCATAACTCCTCCACGCCTCCCCTTCCTTGTCCCCTCCAGTCCCTTTTATATCCATATGCCAGTTGTATGTCTGTGCTTGTTCTTTATCTACTGTCCCAATCTTCACAAGACATCGAGTCATTAAGCCATTGAGAAGTCTGGCAAAGTTTTGAAATGGTCCTGAAACTGACACAGTAAGCAGAGACTTTTAAAAGATAACAGGGAAAATAACTTCATGCAACATCTTGATCAGCCACAGCCTTTCATATTAGCAATGTCAAAAGCTTTTCGTTCATAATTTCAGACATTTTAGTCTTGTATAAATAAACACTGGCAGTGAAAATCTATTTGTAGAAATAATACATTATTGCAAATAATTTGCTTTATGAACTGGCACGCTACAAATTAATTGTCACTAAATTTGGGGCCGCTTGGGACAGGTTGACCTGGGTTTTCAACAAGTCATGATGGCTTGTAGCCCTTTAAAGGTGGTAGGTAGGCCACAATTCCAGACTTCCTGACCATGATCCTGAGCTTTCTAATTTTCACCAGGATTTCTTTAAGGTGCCACCTTTTAAGAATGCAAAATGAGGCTTGGCTGAAAGTCCAGATGTCCATTAGACATCTGAAACATTGAAACATTTGTAATTGACAGCTCTTGACTCTTTGATCTCTGCTGAATAAATGACTGTCTTGTTACAGTTCTTTTTTAACATCTTGTGATGAGGTGCGAGTGACTGCCCTTGGCAAGAAAGCTACATTTGACAGATTATGATAACAAGGAGTTTTACCAGAAGGAACAGGCCCAATGGGAATTGGGGTGGAAAAATCTCCAATTGTTACAGTCATGCCTAGAACCAAAAAAAAATGGTTGCGGTTGTTGGTCAGTCATTTCTCCCCAGGGCATCATCACAAGACTTCCTTAGAGTAATGCCCTAGACCCACCCATCTTTAGCTGCGTCATCAATCTCTCTGTCATAAAGACAGAAATGGCACAATATTCAGCACCATTTGTGGATTCTCAGATATTAAAGTAGTCCATCTCCAAATGCAACAAGCTCTGGATAATATCCAGCCTTGTGCTTACAAATAGCAAGTTGCATTTGTGCTACACATGTGCCAGTAAATGACTATTCCAGCAAGAGAGAATCTAACCATTGGTCTTTGACATTCAATGGCAATACATTTCCAAATCCTCCACTATCAATATCTTAGGGATTACCATTAATCAAAAACTGAAATGGACTCACCACATAAGTACTGTGGCTATCAAGACAGACTAGGAAGAAGAGGCTAGAAATCCTGCAGCAATGAACTCATCTTCCGTCTCTCTAAATCTCTAATGTATAAGTCAGAACTATGATGGATTACACCCCGCTTGCCTGGATGAGTGCAGCTCCATCAACAATCACAAAACTTGACATCATTCAGGACAAAGCAACCCATTTGAATGGCACCATATCCAGAAACATTCACTCCCACCATAATCAATGTACTGTAGCAGCAACGTATACCATCTACAAATGCATGCAAGGTTTAAATAGAACCTTCCAAATTCACAGCCACTACCACCTAGAAGAACAAACACAGATACATGAGAACACCTGCAAGTTCCCCTTCAAGCCACTCACAATCCACACTTGGAAGCATTCTGTTCCTTCAGTGTCGCTGGGTCAAATTTTGGAATTCCCTCACCAATGGCATTATGAGTCTAACTACATCAAATTGAAGGCCGCTGTTCAAGAAGGCATTTCACCATTACCTTTGCAAGGGCAAGTAGGAATGGGCAAGAAATACTGGTCCAGTCAATTACTCCCACATCCCATCAATGAATAAAAAGAAACAAAAACACATCCTATTCCCACCATAATATTTTTTTCTAAACATTATACAGCGAACCAATGAACATGGCCATGCCAGAGCTTGACATACGAGAAATTAGGCTGTTTCAGAGGTGGGTTTAAGGTATGATGGGCATGGATGTAGCAATGGGAGAGGTGGACATGAGGTGTGTGAGTGATAGAGGTCCTTACCTTTTTCATTATAATGGAACAGAATATAGCATCTCTAAATTGAGACAGTTAAACAGCCTGTCTCATACTTGGCAGCTCCTATAGCTACTTCCAAACTGTTTCCTAAGTCTACTGCCCCAATTGCAGCCTGCACTGAACCCCCAAAATAAAAATCACATTTATGGCATTTTTTTTGAGGCATTCAAACTAAGAGTTTTTCAGACTCCCTGTACCCACCGTGATGGTGATGATCCAGGCCATTGATTTCAAGTGTCAAGCTTCACAAGTATTGTTAATAAAGGTAAATATTTTATTGGTAAATGCCTGTAATTCTTCTTATATTTCTTTTGTGTTATTAAAATTTTAGTGTCGATATCAGAACCAACATTTCATACCTTATATGGCCTATGACTTGCCAAAACGCTTCCACTTTGCCAACAACATTAGAATAGACAAGGAGGTCCATCTGTACTTGGACAAACAGTGGCTGGCTGGACGGTATGTCATATTTTCTGCTTCATAATCTACTCTCCTTGTTATATTTACATGCTATTTTGCATTGTCTGCAGACCTCCATTTCTATCGGAGCTACACTGTTCAGTTTGACAAGACACCAAATAAAGTGTGATACAATTTCACTTCCTCTCTTCCAACTTATACCCATAAGGATTCTGTCTGAATACAATCTAACTGTGCATTCCAATGCTGTTGTAGAATTCCTCCGGCACAGTGGCTCAGTGGTTAGTGGTGCTGCCTCATAGCGCCAGGGAACCGAGTTCAATTCCAACCTTGAGCGTGTGTGGAGTTTGCACATTCTCCTCATGTCTACATGGGTTTCTTCTAAGTTTCCTCTGGGTGCTCCAGTTTCCTTCCACAGTCCAAATCTGTGTGGGTTAGCAGTATTGGCCATGCAAAATTGCCCATAGTGTCTAGGGATTTGTGGGTTAATGGATCAGCCATGTGAAATGCAGGGTTACAGGTCTTAGGGGACGGAGTCTGGATGGGATGCTCTTTATAGAGTCGGTGTTGGCTTGTTGAACCAAATGGATTGTTTCCATACTGTAAGGATTCTGTGACTGATACTGCTACTCTAACCCACATTGAACTGTTTTATATTCTATTTTCTTTCATTACATTTTGGTGAGTAAGTCCTGATGGGTATTTCCCAAACTATTATTTTGTAAGACTTTATTTATGCAAGGGTGGGGACTTGTTTGTTTTTTTCTAAAGTTTTCTAAAGTTTTAAACTTTAAAAGATTAATTAAAAAAGTAATTGTTAAGAGGGCAGAGATGGCAGTCAGTGGACTGGTATGCTGCTTCTGTCAGATGTGGGAGATCAGGGAGCTGTTAAGTGCCCTAGTGACTATGTCTGCAGGATGTCCACATGGCTCAGTTAGAGTGGCATTTGGAAACATTGAGGAGCATACAGAAGGCAAAGAATGTGATTGATAATCGCTTTAAAGCATGCAGGTTCAGTCAGGTAGATGGGTGACTGTCAGGAGAGGGAGGCATGTAGTGCAGGTGTCTCCTGTGACTATCCCCAAACTCAAACGACAATTACCATTTTGGGTACAGTTGGGCGGGAGGATAGCTTATCAGGGGAAAATAGCAGCAGTAGCCAGGTCTCTGCCACCACAACAAGCTCTGCTGTAAATCAGGGCAGGGCAAATTTGAAGTAAGCAGTTGTGATCAGAGAGTGAGTCAAGGGCACAGACACCTGAGACTCCAGGATGGTGTGTTGCCTCCATGGTGCCAAAGTCAAGAATGTCTTGGAGTGGTTGCGGCAATTTCTCAAAGGGGAGAGTGAGCAGCTGGAGGAGGTTGTTGTATACATTAGCACCAAAGCCACAAGTAGAACAACAGATGAGCTCCTGCAAAGTGAGTACAGAGAGTTAAGCCAGAGGTTAAATAGCAGGACTTCAAGGGTAGTAATCTCTGGATTATTCATGGTGCCATGTGCTAATGAGAGTATGAATAGGATAGTGCAGATGAATGTGTGGCTGAGGAGTGGGGTGGAGGAAGGGTTCAGAGGTTTGGATCATTGGGATCTCTTCTGGGGCAGAAGTGACCAACATGAGAGGAACGAGAATGAGTTGAACTGGAGGCAGATCAATATCTTGGCAGGGAGATTTGCTAGAGCAACTCAGGAGGGTTTAAACTAGTCTGGCAGGGGAATGGGATTCTAAACAGTAGAGAGACAAGACAGTAGGTTGAGGCTGGTACTGAAGTTAAAGAGAACACATTAAATAGACAAGGCAGCTAAGAGCATAGCAGGGAACGAGGGAAGACTAATGAATTAAATTGTATTTATTTCAATGTAAGAGTTATTTTTGATTGGGGAAAAAATATCACAGCAGTACTTTGAGGGGATATTCCTGAGGAATTGTCTAGTGAAGCTGTATGGATGGAATTGAGAAATGAGAAGGGGTGATTACTTTGATGCAATTGTACTATAGGCCCCGTATATTCAGTGAGACATTGAGGAACAAATATGTCTGGAGATCTCAGATAGCTGGAAGAATAGTGGGGTTGTAATAATGGGGGATTTTAACTTTTCAAACATAGATTGCAAAGGCCATAGTATTAAGGGCTTGATAAGGAGGAATTTGTTAAGAGTGCTCAGGAAAACTTTCTCAATTAATATGTAGATGGCCCAACTAGAGAAAAGGTAAAACGTGACTTTCTCTTAGGAAATAAGGCAGGGCAAGTGACTGAGTGTGTACTTTGGGGTGTACTTTGTGACCAATGAGTATAATTCTATTTGTTTTAAAAGGTTGTGAAGAAGGAGAGGTCTGGTCCAGAAATTAAAGTTCTAAATTGGATCAGGACAATTTTGATCATATTAGATAGGAACTTTAAAATGTTGATTGGGGGAGCTGTTCTTTTCCACTTCTGGCAAGTGGGAACTTTCAGAAGTGAGATAATGAAAGTTCAGGCCTTGCATATTCCAGTTAATGTGAAGGGCAAGGTTAGCAGAGTAAGGAACACTGAATGACTAGAAGATAGATGAAGGCAAAGGGGAAGATGTTGTCTACATGGACTTTAGCAAGGACTTTCACAAGTTTCCACATGGTAGACTGGTTAGTAAGGTCACATCATGTGGGATCCAGGGAGAACTAGCCAATTGGATAAAAAAATTAGCTTGACAGCAGGAGAAAGAAGGTGGTGGTAGTGGCTTGTTGTTCAGACTGGATACCTGTGATCAGCGGAGTGCTGCCAGGATCAGTGCTGGGTCCACTGTTATTTGTCATTTATATAAATTATTTGAATGAGAATAAAGAGAATTTACTATGGTTAGTAAGTTTGCAGATGACACCAAAACTGTTGGTATAGTGGACAGTGAAAAAGGTTATCTAAGAGTAAAACAGGATCTTGATCAATTGGGCCAATAGGCTGAGAAATTGCAGATAGAGTTTAATTCAGATAAATATGAGGTTTGTATTTTGGCAACACTTATACAGTTAATAGTGGAGCCTGAGGAATGAGATTAGATTCCCTACAGACAACAAGTACACACTGACCCTCTGAAAAGTAACCCACCCAAACCCATTCTCCTACCCTATATTTACCTCTGACTAGTGCACCTAACACTATGGGCAATTTAGCATGGCCAATTCACCTAACCTGCACATCTTTGGATTGTGGGAAGAAACCTGAGCATACCCACACAGACACGGGGAGAATGTGCAAACTCCACATAGACAGTCACCCAAGGTGGGAATTGAACCCGGGTCCCTGGCTCTGTGAGGCAACAGTGCTAACCACTGAGCCACCATGCCACCCCTAATGTTAGCAAACAGAGAGACTTAGTTGTGCAGATACATAGTTCCTTGAAAGTGGCACCACAGGTAGATAGGGTAGTGAAGAAGGCACGTTTGGCTCCATTGATCAGAGCATTGAGTGCAGTGGTTGGGAAGTCATATTAAAGTTGTATGAGACACTGGTGATGCCATGTTTGGAGTACTGCATATAATACTTGTTGCTCTGCAGAAGGAAGAATGTAATTAAACTGGAAAGAGTGCAACAAGTATTTACAAGGATGTTACTGAGACAGGAAGGTTTGAGTTATAAGCAGAGGTTGGAATGGCTGGGACTTTTTTCTCTGAAACATAGGAGTTTGAGGGGTAACCTTATAGAAGTTTATCAAATCATGAAGGGCATAGATAGAGTGAATGGCCAATGTCTTTTCCCCAGGGTCAGGGAGTCCAGACCTAGAGGGCATAGTTTAAGGTGAGAGGAGAAAGATTTGAAAAGGACCTGGGGATAACTTTTTCACCTAGATGGTATGTGTGTATGTATCAAGCTGCCAGAGGAAGTAGTGTAGGCGATTACAACGACAACATTTAAAAGACAATAGGACAGGTACATTGATAGGAGAGGTTTAGAGGGATATAGGCCAAATGCAGGCAAATGGGACTACTTCAGTTGAGGAAACCTGGTTGGGTGAAAGGCCTGTTTGCATGCAGTATACCTCTTTTATTCTATAATTATAAGCACAGACTTGAGTTGTAACAACTCAAGAAAAAGCTCCTTATCTTTAACAAGCTTCTGTTACACAATCCGACATGAATGCTGACTCAAATCTGGCATCACAATTCTATTTATATTGAACCTAATATTCCAGTCACTGGCAGAACAGATCTTTCCACTGGCCAGACAAAATATTCCCAACTTATCCTCTTCTGATTTTTCTGGCCAATCTTTTGCACAAGGATCCTTTGTAACTACGTTGGCTCAGAAATTCTTGGAGTGAGCAGAGGAAAGAATTTATGTGGACACAGTGACGCTTTCTTTGGCACCAGCCGCTGTATATTTGTCAATATGTTCACATGTCCCAGATACTTTCCAGTAAGAGTGCAGGAGAGAAGGCAAGTTGGCTGATAGGTGATTAGGTTTTGCAAGTAGTAACGGGTGTTTAGTGGGTAGGGTGACAGGCAAGACCAGTTGAATTGGAGGGAAGGTGGAGTATCAGGGGAGGGCTGAGGGGTCTTTGGAGGTTAGGAATGTCTTGGGGACAGCAGCAGATGCCTGTTATTTCAGTAGTGAGGTTGGGTCAGGTGGTGCTCGAGGGTCATTGGGTTTGGGGATTGTCAGAAGGTCAGGGAGTGGTCACAACACCATGGGGTTAGTCTGGGAGTCAATGGAGGTTGGGGCAGAGGGGCAATGAGAGTGGTCAGGTCATTTCGGGGGTGTGCGCTTCAAAGTATCAGGAATCATTAGAGGGTTGGAGGTAGGTGTGGTTGAAGGTTAGAAGGTTGGAGGTAGGTGTGGTTGAAGGTTTGGGGAAGAGTTAACAGGGCCAGGGTGCTAGTTCTTCACTTACTCATGAATTAAGCATTGTGTATTTTGGGGACTGACACCACAAGTGTGATAATATCTGAGTGAATTTCATATATTCACTCAAGAAACATTTGCCATGAAGACAGGAATCTTGTTTAGACAAGTGTCTTAAAATGTATTAACAATATCAACAATTTACACTGTTATAAGATCTCAGATTTAGAAAGTCTTTTCAATACATTACCTGACTGTATTGTGTTGGACACCCCAATTCCCTCAGCAGTTTGCTTTAAACACTTACATCAATTCCCGAATTTAATCGTTATGATCCATGAGAGCTAACATCAATTGACAATAGATTAAAAGACACAATGCGAACTTTAGATTAATATGGAGCCAAAATATACACACCTATTTATTAATTTCTCTCAGTTTTGTAGTTTCCATCATTATAAATCCACTTAAGAACTTATTGTAAACAGTGACCAGTAAAAATCTTAAATGACTTGGCCAACTGGTACAATTTGCCTGTATAGCAGGCAAAATAGCACTTTTCACTGTATCTCGGAACATGGTAGCAATAAATTATACTCAATACCTCTTCTCTAACAAAGCATTCCTGTTTAGTACTGAAAGCTGTTTTAACTCATTATGTTCCTGTAGTGATTAGAACTGGGACCAGGTGGATCTCATTGACCATGAGATCCTTAATTGGGTTGTTAACCTGGGCCAATCAGGGAGCCCTGGCTGACAGTTATAAACAAGCGGTTGGTCGGAAGGTGGGCGGGGCTTTTGTATGTAACAGTATTGTCTAATGTACAAATGTCATTGTTGATGTTTCTTTATATTTTTATATGGGATTTGAGGTTTGTCCTCATGTCCCTGTAAATTGTTTGAACGGTAGGGTTTGGGGCCTGGCTTTGCTCCTCTCCCTTGTAAAATTGCTGTCTCTTGTAAGCAGCTGTAAATGTAACTGTTTGTTTGTTGTAAACTGGTTTTGTAATTTGTTTAAAAAAAACGGAGATTCAGAGGCAAAAAAGTATGAACAGGAAATTTTACACAGCATTGCTTTTTGTGAAGGGCACTAAAAAAAAACAAGCGGTTTATACTGGGTATCTCTCATGTCAGTGTCATAATGTCATACCCTGCACATCCACAGGTCAGCAATAATCATTGTCCGATTAACACTTTTTCATAATGGTTCGTGCTGCTGAATGGTTTTACCATTATTGTAACGAAAACGATCTGAAAATTGCTGTTTCCTGTGCTAAAGTGTTTTCTCTTTCGTTGAAATGGCTTTGCAGATGGATTCAAGTCCAAAAAAAATAAATAGGACGTTACCAGCATTATCACAGTTCTGGGCCAGGATTTGTTAACATTTTGTCGAATTATGAACAGCCAATTTTAGCTGTTTAGGGAATGTCCTAGCTTTCCAAAAAATAGAAGAAAAAAGAAAAAAAAATTAAACTAGAGAGTTCAGAAGGTTTCCTCAGTCTGGATCTAGCTTTGAGCCCATGTTCTCTGCATATGTAAATAAAGGGTGACATGGTGACAGGATACCAGCCTCTGTACAGTTATTTCAGTGCTTATCCAAGACATATTGGAATGTATGGGAAGTGAGAACCCATATTCCCACACCTCACATCTTCCATTTTCTCTCATGCTCTTTCCCAAAAATGTTGCGTATTAAATTCCTATTTCCATGTAAATTCAGGCACATTTCTATTCTCTTGCTGTTTATCTCTACTCCTGCCAGGAAGTTTGCTGTCACGCTCATCTTCCATAATCCTCATACATCAACTACAGCTTATCAAAAACTACCTGTGACATTTGTCATCCAACTACAAATAGTTAGACTACTTTTCGTACTGCCCTCCAATTTGTCCTCTAGAAGAGATCATTGTACCTTTCTAGCTCTGATCAGGTGACTGAAATACTGTCATTTTCTTTTTTCACAGTTCTTTCTGCTCTTGCAATTTCAAGTATATTTTTCTTCCAGTCCCTGTATGAATTTGTGGCATACTTGGTAGCCAGAGATCTTTATCTATTGTTCAAGTTTCCAAGGTATAAATGAATGTGGATAGAACGTAGCATTTTAGGTGTTCTTCTTTGTTATAAGCTTGAGTTTTCTTTTGTTAACACATTCTTCATCTTCACAAAATTACTCCATAAAATTACTTCTAGCTACCTTTATCCTTCTTTTAACTGCTACCTTACATCTACCAACTTCTGTTATCATCTGCCCTAAATCGAACAACTTAGCTACTTCTTCTGCTTTAATCTTTGCTCTTGTTACTTCAAATGGATTCCTTCTGATCATCATTGTTTATTGTCTTTTTGTTGCTGTTTCTTAGTGCATATGCTAATCATTAAGATTTTATAATTTGTAGGGTCTTTTCTATTTCCACAACTTGTGCTATGTTGTCAGCATGCTCCAAATTTGTAATGTTCATCCCTCTAATGATTACCTCTGGAAGTGCATTTAATTTGCTGAATGTTTATTAATGTATATATTGAAGACTTTTAGTGACAGTATGAAGCCATGGCATTTTCATCTCTTCAGTTGAAACATATTTCATTATTGCAAAAGTGAGGACTGCAGATGCTGGAAGCCAGAGTTTAGATCAGAGTGGTGCTGGAAAAGCACAGCAGGTCAGGCAGCATCCAAGGAGCAGGAAAATCGATGTTTCGGGCAAAAGCCCTTCATCCTGCTGTGCTTTTCCAGCACCACTCTGATCTAAACATATGTCATTATACCTCATCCAGCTTAATGCTTGCCATTTGGTTGAAATATAAGCTCTGAATGAATCTCATACTTTACTGTCGTGTTACATTTCAGCAACACATTTATTAACTTTTGATGATAAACACAGTCAAGGCCTTTTTCATAGTCTATAGAACAGGGGTCTTATTTACTTCTAGATATTTTTCAAAGATTATACTTAGGTTAAATACTCTGTCTCTTGTTCCTTCTCTAGGTACAAATCCAGACTGTGTTTCGCCAATTACTTTTTCATCTTTAAAGTTATAATTTTTCCTTCAATTTAATTCTGATGACCTGATGGGATGAATAAATAAAGGGAAACAAGCAAGCTAACTGTTCAGTTTCAACTCTAATCGATTCATTAATCCCATTCTCTATTTTCCTCTATTATCTCTATTTTCAAACCTAAACCTTCTTCAACTTTACTATATTTTGGACTTATTTCCATAAAAGTGGCAGTGCTTCTGTTTTGGATTTAACAAAAGCTATCCTTTGCTACATATTTCTGCTCATCTAAATATTGCACTAATATCCCAAGAATGTAATGCCACTCCTCCTGCAACACAATTGCATGAATATGGGATCTCCTCACATAAAGTTGGTTGTGTTCCTAAATTTTTTAGGTGAAGTATTGTTTCCCTTAGGAATTAATGGAGATTATCCAAGTTAAGACTGGAGTTAGGTTCATAGGATCTTCATTAGCAGAAAAATGTAAATCATTATTGTGTGCACTCTAAGTTGAAATACAGCTCCATGTGTACTTTAAATTGCTAAATTCTTACACTGGCGAATGAAATAGCTAAATGTTCCTAATTCCTTCCTTAAAACCTTCATTGTACTTCTATTTATGTCACAAAAACATAAATTGCTGGAGAAACTCAGCAGGTGTGGCAGTATCTATAAAAAGAAAGCAGAGTTAATGTTTCAAATCTAGTGACCTTCTTCAGAATTGACAATAGCTAGGAAAAGGTAGTATGTGTGCTGATGACTGGGGTGAGGAGTGGTGTAGTAGGGAGGAGGAGTGAGTGGATAGGCAGAGATGGAAGCCAGAGAGAGAGAAAATGACAGGTAGGCAAACAAATGGGTGGATGATAATATGCTAGGAAGAAAAGCTGATAATGGGGTCCATAAGCAAGTGAAAATGAGTTGGCTGTGCAGAAAGTAGCTCATGTCATGACAGGACCTGGGGTGTGGGGATGTGTAAAGGACATCATTGATTCTAAAATGGACCATGAATTTTGGCAGCTCTTTCTCATTTCTGTCATTTATCCTGACATAAAAGGCAATATGCTGAAAATGTGTTGCTGGAAAAGCGCAGCAGGTCAGGCAGCATCCAAAGAGCAGGAGAATCGACGTTTCAGGCATGAGTCCTTCTTCAGGATTTCCTGAAGAAGGGCTCATGCCTGAAACGTCGATTCTCCTGCTCTTTGGATGCTGCCTGACCTGCTGTGCTTTTCCAGCAACACATTTTCAGCTCTGATCTCCAGCATCTGCAGTCCTCACTTTCTCCATAAAAGGCCATATACTGTTGATGATTGCTAAAAGGACTATTCAGACTTCTAAGTACTATCTTTGTTCTATTCTTATAGTTCATTCTTTCCCAGTTATGAATAGCTTTTTACCCTAATGTGCCGCTGTAGAAACTAGGATTATCCTCTTTTGAGCGGATGCCACTGTTGATCTCATTCCTGACTAAAGTTATAAATGATTGCACAATCTAGCATCTCAGGTTTCTATGTATCAACTTCCATTAAACTGCTATAGAACAGTCACACAGTTCTTTCTTTCTATATTATTCTTATGTCTTGAACTGCGTAGTACTATCTTATGGGTTACTATGAGCTTCATCTAAAAATCCCTGATCTTTTCAACTACTATGCTATGTGGCTATTTGCTTTTGCAGCTTAGAGACCTTCTCTGGTTTCTGATTTTCAGGCACTTTGTACAGCCTCTAAATAAACTGCAGATTCTGATGGGCCACATATTATTCTCCACACCTATCACTAGGTTACAGTGCCATCATTTTATATTTGATTGAAAATATAAATTAATACTCAGTGACACCAAATCTACACAAGGAGCTCACTCCTCAAACTTAGTTCACATAAACCAGAAAAATCCAGTCTAACTCAGCAACACCAAACCAAATTCACACTGAGGATGAACTTCCTTCCCTCAGATTTTGGGAGCATCGCTTGTGATGTGCAATCTACATCTGGATCTAGTAAGGCAGAGAACATTCAAACATGGTGCTGCCGTGTCTGAATGACTTTGGTGTGCAGCCCAGTACGGACTGGCTACACATGTGACTAGCACATTTTGCTTAGCCAGCATAACATAAAGACAGTGGGCCCTAAAGTGAAGGTGCATTTGTTATTAGAAGTGCTGCAGACTATAAATGACTCAGAAATAAACAAAAATAAAGAAAATAGAACAGCAGTTAAAAGGGAAGGTACTCAGATTTCCTGATTTGGAACCGAAGACATTAGTTGAATTGGACTGAATTTCCTCAGCTTTTCTGGCGAGAACCCATCGTACTTAGAACGGTTCTGAAATGAGACACGACTTGGATATGCCAAGTTCCAGTCTAAATTGGAATTTCTCATTTGACTTTCCAAAATTATAAATTTCTGCTCATCCATCACAAGGCTAGTGACTTAGATTTGGGCTTGAAAATAGGAATTGCTGCTTTCCCAGGGCATACCATGTACATGATCTGTGCTTGTGGATCCATGGAGGTCATCCACTCCAGGAAATTGGAAACAGCTACATGCCAGTATACCTGTTATTATGTGCAAATCAGGCATTCCCATCTTGACTCTGAATCTTCTTTTGACACCAACATTGGCAACTATCATTAATTTCAGGCAATTAATCTATATGTCCTGGATCTTTTCCATTCTATGCTTATCATATTACTGTTCACTTATAGAGTATCTGTTTGAAAAATCATTTTCAGAGATCCAGTGACATTCAATTTCTGTGGTGGTGGAAACCATGGCTATGATAATGAATACAAAAGCATGCAAGTAAGTAATTATACATGTATAATAATTATTACTCACAACTACCAGATTGAGAGATTGTCTCCTCTGTCCTGGGTAAAACTATAATATATTCTTTATAAAAATAGTATAGCTTTGGAATACAAGCACCAATCTTCCAGCTGACATGCCTGGGTTAATTTCCTGTGTGTGCATTCCTTATCAGCCCTCATAAATACATATTAGAAGATTGCATATGCTCAGGCCATGATTGCTTATCATTGACGCTGTGTGAACCAGTCAATGGTTCACACAATCAAAATCAGTCCCATTTTGACATATCACAAAGATTGCTTTTGTGGGAAGTGGATACTTTCAGGTGTACGCAGCTAGATATATTCTATATCCAGGTGATAAACAAATAGTGTACTTTTTTCCCTATTTTTATTAACTATGCTTTTCTTTAATGCTATGTTCCAGGCTATCTTCATAGCTCATGGGCCTGCTTTCAAATATAAAACTGAGGTTAATCCATTTGATAATATTGAACTCTACAACATGATGTGTGGTGAGTATTTTCATATTATGAATACATTTAATTAAATGAAGATTTTACCTCAGCTCCAACTTACAGCCGGACACAAAATGCAACATTGCATCTGTTGTTGTATTGTTAAGAGTTCATCAGGAGGCACATATATTTAATATTGTTGCAGTAATTTAGAATGTCCTACAGGACAAATGACTAAAGATAGTGAAGCAAAATATCCTGAAGGAAGCACATCTCATTGCTGAGGACTGAAAAAGATCATGAAATAGTGGGCTAATTATTTTTGTATGATGACATCCACATGCACCCAAGTGCAGATGTGAAAAAAGTGGCATTTAATTTGCTCCTAGGTAAACATGATGGGACAGGTATATATTTTAAACAGGTGCAACTTAATTTTAGGGTACTCTACCCCTCCCCTCTTGCTATAATTTTACTCTCACTTCCCATTTCCACAAGTAGCTCATTATACTTGCAATAAAACAAGGATGTGAAATATCTTATTAGTAGTACTAAATTAAATATTTCAGGTGGCCAACTTCACATACAATAAAATACTTGCACTGGAATAATGGCATGTCAGACTGTTCTGCAAAGTATTATAGCTTAGAATTCAACATCAGTCTCTGTTTTATTACCATCATTTGCAACTTACGTTCAAACTATATTTCAGTTCCGGGCTGACAGATGGAATGCCATTTCATGTTTGGTGTTTGTCGGAATACTTTGTGAAAGTGCCAGCATGTTGTGACTTTGTTTTACTTTTTGTCAAGACTGTACATTTTTCTGCTGAACAAGGCAGTGCTTCTCAAAGGAATTATAAGGAGATCAAATCTGTGCAAGTGACTATTCGGCAATAAGCTCAATAAAAAGAGATGAATTGTGTATGAATTGCTGGTAATTCAGAACGAGAAATCCAGAGGCTGAAGCAAATGCTCTGGGGACATTGGTTTGAAACCCACCCTGGCACATGATGAAATTTGGATTCAATATTAAAACAACATTGTAATGGATTGACATTTACCTGCCCTCTGAAATAGCCTGGCAAGCCATTCAGTTCAAGAGCAATTAGGGATGGGCTACAAATGCTGATTTTGGCGCAACTTTGTCCATCCAGTGAAGGAGTAAAATCGAAAATATAAACTTGATACTCCATGTACTCTTCACGTCTGAAACATAAATATTTCTGTACAGTGGAACCTCGATTATCTGAACGAGATGGGCGGGCACTATTTCAGTCGTATAATTGATTATTTGGTTAAATGATTCAATGTCTTTCCTCTGAGGCTTGCGGTTTTCTGTTAAGTCCGCTCCCCATTCAGGAGACTAGGCAGCAGCACACCGTGCGCGAGCCTCCAACGCCCCATCTAACACTACCACCCCGCCTGCCCCCGTGCGCCCCATAACCCATCCAACACCACCTCCCCCGCCTGCCCCCAACACCCTGTCCAATATCACCCCTCATGTGCCCCCCATTCAACACCAACCCCCATCTGTCCCCACCCCGCCCTACCATCCAAAACCGTACCCCGCCCCATGCACCCCCACCCTGTCCAAAACCACCCCCCACCCACCCCTCCAACCCCATCCAATACTACCCTCCCGTGTACCCCACCATCCAACACCGCCTCCTAGTCTATCTCCACCCCCACATCCCCCATCCAACACTGCCCCCTGCCTGCAACCACCCCCCCGCCCCAACCCAACCTCAATACTGTCCAACCCCGACCCCCATGCACCCCTGTCCAGCACTGCCCCATTGCCCGCCCCCAACCTCGTCCAGGACCGCCCCCGTCCATCCCATCTTCATCCAGCCCAACACTGCCCGGCTGCCTAATTCCACCCCCCAACACCATTCAACACCGCCCCGCTGCCAGTCCCCACCCCCATCCACCCCTCAACCTGTCCAACACCGGCCTCATCTGCCCCACCCTTGTTTAGGTTGTGTCCTGTTTAGAGTGGTCTTCTAATGTGGCTGGTTCAGGCAGCAGGTGCCAAAAGCTTAGACCACGATGATATTAAAATGAGGAGCATGTGCCTTTAAGAATCTACTATCTATTTGAGTCATAGAGTCACACGGCACAGAAACAGACCCTTCGATCCTGCTGATCCACACTGATCAGATATCCAAATCTGGCCTAGTCCCATTTGCCAGCATTTGACCCATATCTGACTAAACCCTACTTATTCATATACCCATCCAGATGCCTTTTAAATGGAGTAATTGTACCATCTCCACCATTTCCTCTGGCAGCTCATTGCATACATACACTACCTTCTGCGTGAAAATGTTACCCCTGGTCCTTATTAAAGCGCTCCCCTCTCACCTTAAACCTGTGCCCTCTAGTTTTGAACTCCCCTAGCCTGGGAAAAAGGCCTTGGCTAAGCACACACACGCGGGCACACACACACGCACACCCCTGCACACACACCCATCTCAGAAACGTCCTTGTAAATCTTTTTTATACCCTTTCAAGTTTAACAACACACTTCCTATACTAAGGCAACCAGAATTGTCTGCAGCATTCTAAAAATGTCTTCACCAATGCCCGTTACAGCTACAATATGACATTCCAACTCGTATATTCAGTGTTATGACCAATAAAGGCAAGAGTGCTAAATGCCTTCTTCTCCACCCTGTCGCCCTGCAACTCAACTTTTAAGGAACTAAACCCTTGCACCCCTAAGTCTCTGTTCATCAACGCTCCCCAGGGCCTGACCATTAACTGTATAAGCCCTGCCCTGGTTTGCCTTTCCAAAATGCAACACCTCCTATTTATATGAATTAAATTCCATCTGCCACTCCTCAGCCATTGGCTCATGTGATCATGTGACCATTGTGAGATAATCTTTTTCAGTGTCTACTACACTACCAATTTAAGAGTCAATTGCAAACTTACCAACTATGCCTTCTAAATTCACCTTCTAATTATAGAGTAGGGAGCCTAGCAATGGTCATTGTGATACATTGCTGGTCACAACCCTCCAGCACAACCACCCTCTGTCTCCAGCCTTCCAGCCAATTTTTTATCCCATGTGATCTAACCTTACTAATCAGTCTACCATGCGGATCCTTGTCAAACGCTTTGCTGAAGTTCACATAAACAGTGTCTACCGCTCAGCCTTCAAAGATCATTTGAAGGTTTTTAAATCATTTTGCTGGGTTAGCTAAAGCATGAATTTTTTTTAAGACACCCTGCGGCCATTTCCAAGGATCATCTTTTACGTTTGTTTCCTTATCCAGACAGGCTGGGTTCCACGGTGTGATCAGTAAGTTTTATGAAGTACATGAGCAGCTTGCCAATGGCTTGGTAATAAGGCCCAACCATGAACATTAGCTAAGGCTCTTGCCAGTGGCACTGAGTGGGTGTGGTCCACACACACACAGTCTGCCTCACATCTGCCAAAAGCTCACAACCAACTCCAGAAACATGACTGTTGCCTCCTTGGCATAAATTACAACAATGACAATTCTTTAAAAGAACTTTGGCTGTAAAACACTTTGCAACTTTCTAAGGTTGTTAAAGGTGTTATTTAATTACAAATTCTTCATCGATTAAATCTGTTTGATCTTCAAACGAGTTAAAGTCTGGCACAGCATGGGCACTGCACTTTTTAAAAATTAATTTATAGAATGTGCCTACTGCTGACTGGGCCACCATTTATTGCCCCTTCCTCATTGTCCTTGAGAAAGTGATGGTGAGTTGCCTTCTTGAACCATTACAGTTCTGGTACAATATATCTGTTTAATGGCCCCAGAAAAATATTTTTTTTCATAGATATATTTCCATTACCCCAGTAATATACAATTCATGTCTCATAAAACATTTGACTATTTCTTCCACAATTAATTCAACATTTAAGTAACTTGTAGAAAGCTGTGATACACTGTAATTAAGCAATGCTTGTGCTGATAGCTATTTGGGTCAAAACCTTCCTTGTCTTGATGCAAAGAAATGAGTTATGGCTGGGAATAATGGAGAATACCTGCTTATTAGTATTTGAACCCAATAATACAAATACAGATTTTTTAAAAATTCATTCACAGGATCTGGCCATCACTGGTCAGTATTTATTACCATCCCTAATTGCCCAGAGCTAGTTGCACGTCAACCACATTGTGGTGGGTCTGGAGACACATTAGGCCAGACCAGGTAAAGATGGCAGTTTTTTTTCCCTGAAGGACATTTGTGAACCACATGGGTTTTTCGACAATCAACAATGGTTTCATGTCATCATTCGACTCCTAATTCCAGATATTTGTTGAGTACAGATTCCACCATCTGCCATGGCAGAATTTGGCTCCAGAACATTACCTGATTTCTGGATTCACCATTCAGTAATGCGTCTTGGCCATAACCTCCCTTAATTTATACTCCCTGATGTTTAAATGGAGTATTTGTTAAAGCAAAGCTTTATGACAATTTGCAAATGTTAATTATCCATCTGAGGAAAACAATACTGTTGTTAAACATGTTGTGGAAGATGACCTCAATGAATGTTGAGATTCACATAACACTGTTCAGCAGAAATAATGGCAGGTGCTGGCAGATCCTTTATTGAATAGTACAAAATGAATTTTTGGGCAAAACATGAGTAATGTTTTATAGGTCTCTACAGTGGATATGCAGATTACTGGTGGCTGGGGTGGAGAGGGGTTCAAGATAGGGTGTAAATTACTGTCATTCCTGCTGACCACCCATCAGGCCCTGTCCTGGCAGCAATTTTACTGGTGCTCAATTAATCACCACCTCACTGCAATTTGTAGACTGGTAAGAGGACGTCAAGAGCAGTGCAGAAGCCCAGATGGTTATCCTGCATGAACTTTGACCCTCAGGTGAAAGATTGGAGGTCATCTCATGGGCACTCTTTCCTGAGCAGTACCTCCAAGATCTGCTCCCTTGAGTATACCCTCCTCCCACTAGCTTTTGGAATCTGTCTCACATCTCCCCATTGGTCATACAGCATAGCTTTTAGGCCTGACATGAAACCAAACCTCAGATATGCTGAAAAGGAAGAACTGGCAATGCAAACTCTCAATCCTCTAGGTTGTAAATGAATTTTACTGTTGTTTGCTCATGGACTGTGGACTTCACTGGCTAGGACAGGATCCATTACCAATCTGTAATTGCTGAGAGAAGAGTTAAGAATCAACCACATTGCTGTCACATGTAGACCAGACCAGATAATCAGAGCAATTTTCCCTTCCTCAAGGGCCTTAGTGTACCAGATGGGGTTTTATGACAATTGGCAACAGTTACCCAGTGTCCGTTAGGTTAGCTTTTTCATTCGGATTTTTACTGAATTGAAATTTCATCATTTGTCAATGTGGCATTCAAACCTTTGTCCTGTCAGAACATTATCCTAGGATTCTAGGTTACAGTCGAGTGATCTTATCACTGCTCCATTGCCTCTCCTATATTTAAATGTTTAATGAAAAAGCATTGCTTTTCATGTATCACTTTTTCTTCTCCATCTGTCTTAATTCTATTCTTCTTACCTCTCTTCTTTATTACATATCAAACTTGATTTTAATTTATCCATTTCCTTGTTCAATAATTGTCTGCCTTTGACATTAACCTTACGTTTCATTGGCTAAGGAGGTGGACCAATAAGATCAGGAAGTCCTAGATGTCTTGGTGACATTGTAAATTTGTCCTGGAGTCGCAATTTGTGTACTTGCAGTTGCAAAATAATAGGACCCGAGGAATGAGAAGAAGAAAACTCACTGCAATTCCTGCAGTTCAGGGCAATCAAATTTTTTTTTGAATTTGTAATTTGAACCCAAGCCCACCATCTGCTACTTCAACAGTGTGACTTCAGATTGGGAAATTTGAAATGCTTTTCATATAATATATTTGAACTTATTACAGAAGTACTGTCAAAAATATTTTGCAATTTCTCATCACATGCCATGGAGTTGAATTGTGTACAAAGTAACTAAACCTAATGTAAACAAGTTCCTGATCAAATGGCAATAATGTTTGTGATAGGATTATATATTAACTTGGCAGAGAATCATCAAACTAAACAATTATTTCAATGTTGATGAAATAATGAAGAAGTCTGTCTCAATATGGTAATGTGTGACAATGGCTTCATTTCCCTGCATGACTGCTTATTGTACTTCCAAGTTACTCATTGGGTTGCATTGCCAAGACCTTGACCTGCTAAGATTGCATTGTGAAACTGGAACAGAACTATTCTCAGATCTGGCACTGAAGTAAAGGCCTGAGTTCTATTAGCTTTTTGAGCTAAAGCTGCAAAACCAGAAGGCTGGTGAAATCGAACAGGGAGGGAAAGAGTGGGATATTTCATCAGTTGTGCCATTTTATCAGTAGTGGGAGAGCTGAAAGAAGGCCCATCTAGATGGAGCAAAACTGAAACACGCAAATAACCAATTAAAGACCTTTCTTACTTTGGCTGGAATTTTACCATCTGCTGAGTGAAGAGACTGACGGATAAACCCAGGCAGGTTGGGGCTTCCTTGGCAGAATCTTCCAACCTGGGTAATAAATGCTGGTGTAGCCAGCAATGCCCATGTACAATGAACAAATACAAAAAAAACAGATGCATGGGCACTTCCTTCACTGTTCCTGGGTCAAATATCATGGAGCTCCTTTCATGAAAGTATCCTGGGTGTCATGAGATATTGTGTAATGAGATATTATGTTACAGGCTATCTTTATTAACTCTCCCATCAGCTTGCTTTATTCATTAATACTGGGTTTCCGTTCATTCGTTCATAACCCTTTACTAATCTGTTATTTACTATGAGGTGGCACAGTGGCTCAGTGGTTAGCACTGCAGCCTCACAGCACCAGGGGCCCAGGTTCAATTCCAGCCTCAGATGACTGTGTGGAGTTTTGCACATTCTCCCCATGTTTGCATGGTTTCCTCCAAATGAATTGGCCATGCTAAATTTAAAATAGTGTTAAGTGCGTTAGTCAGAAGGAAATGGGTCTGGTGGGTTACTCTTCGGAGGGTCGGTGGACTGGTTGGGCCAAATGGCCTGTTTCCACACTGTACGGAATCTAAATCTAAATATTGATGGAAAAAAAATCATACACAATTTCATCCACTCATTCATAAAACAGCAGTTCTGTAATATCCAAATTCTGACGTGATTGATGATGCAGCTGAAGATAGTTGGGTCTAGGACACTAAGCTCAAAAAAAAGGGAAAGAAATACTATAAGAAAGGAGGTACAAAAAAAAGACACAAATATGTTTTTGTAACACAATTGCCATATTTCTTTTTCCTCTGCTAGACTTGTTGCAGATTACACCTTCGTCAAATAATGGATCTCATGGCAGTCTAAATCATCTGCTGAAGAATCCTTCTTATAAACCTACTCTTCCCACTGAAGTATCTGCTTTATCCGTCTGTCCACTTTCCACACTGGTTCCAAATGATGATCTGGGATGTTCATGTCCTGGGCTGGTAAGTACAAGATTGGCTGTTAATTTCATGATATATTGGATTGTACAATGTTATTTCAGGAGACACCAAGTAAACTTTTGATAACAACAAAATGTATTCTCATTTCTTAGACCATGAATATTCTGGATTTGAATAAAAGAATCAATCTTACTGTCGCAGAAGGTAACATTAAATTTTGCTTTTAAAGTCCTTTTGCCATGTCAAATATCAATTCTGCAAATATGGGTGATGGATCTTAGCACATATGATTAAATTCTAATAGTTTGAAGTTATGGGCTAGAACATAAACAGTAAAGTTATTCCAGAATAAGTTACTAATTAAAAGTAACAAATCCACAAGATTTAACACTGAACACATGGAAGGCCCAAAGGCCACGAACTAGGCATCCTTTAGACCCCATAAACCCAAAACAGCTGCCTGACACGCTGTGCTTTTCCAGTGCCACACTCTGAACATAAGACAGAGGAGCCAAATTAGGGCATTTGACCCATTGAGTCTTCTCCATCACTCCATCATGGCTGATGGCACTAAGATAGCCAGGAAAGTACCTTGTGAGGAAGATAAGAAAGTTACAGGTGGTTATGAATACATTGAGTGAATGGTTAAAAATCTAACAAGGGAGCGTAAAATATGGGAAAATATGAGGTTGTTTACTTTGAAAAAAAGAATGAAAAAACAGAATATTATTTACATGGGGAATAATTAGGAATTCCAAGCTTCAGAGGATTTATGTGTTCTGCTCCATGAGTTACAAGATGTTAGTATGCAGATACAGCACATAACCAAGAAGTTATTGAACTATTTTCCTTTATTAAGAGAAGAATTGAACATAAAAATAAAGGTGTAAAACTTCAGTTATGTATGGTTTGGGGAAACCAGTACTAAAGTCTCTGTGCAGCTTTGATGTCCGTTTTTAAGGAAGGATATAATTGGACGCAGCTCACAGAAGGTTTACCAGATTGATACCTGGAATTAATAGATTGTCTTATCAGGATAGGTTGGACAGGCTGGGCTGTTTCTACTGGAGTTTAGAAGAATGAGAGGTGACTAGACTGATTTCGACTTTAAGATCCTGAATAGCATTAGAAGGAACATTAGTTTTTTTGATCAGTCCTTACCAGGGGCACCTTTAAAAATAGAGGTCACCCTTTTAGGACTCATGAAAATGTTTTCTGTTCTGAGGGTTGTGTGACTTCAGGATGTTCTGTCTCAGAAATGGGTGCAAGTGGCCATTGAATATTTTTAAGGCAGATGTAGATAGATTCTTGTCTATCTTGTTAGTTGAAGGGAATGGGAATTTACAATACAAATAGATCAGTTAGTGAGTGGCATAATAAAGGTCGAATAGTCTATTTCTGCTTCTATTATGCACATTTGTATGCTGCCTAGCAACCTGTCCCATGCCTCCCTGATTCAAAACCCTGAGAGCAGAGAATTGCAAGTCAGACTAATGACCTGTCCATGTGAAAAAAGTTTTCTTCTTGAAAATAACCCAATTGTTGGATGTAGGGCAAGAAACGGGTTGCTTCAACTACCAATAAATATTCAACTGGCAATAAACATAGAAGAGAAAAGAATAATTGGTTGAGACACTATTAGTATAACATTTGCAGAATTACAGAAGACTAAACTCATGGTGATAAGTTTTCACCTTCACAAACCAATGCTTCCCAAATGAAATCTTTTAGCAATCTCACAATTTTGACTGTTGTTAATGTGCAGAAATGACCTAACTTGTAACATTTCAAAGCATCATAATTTTTTTCCTGATTTGGAATGTCACTCAGCTAAATTATCAGACTGTAATGCAATATTTTCACAGTGATATTTCTATAATGTTTGTTTTACAATAACTATCTTTATTAATGTGACTACAGATCTCTTTTATCTGATTATCCTTGAACCACCACATTTTAATTCTACACAGCTAAACATTGTAATTTGCAATATTTAGCTATTCATATCAAGAAACAAATCAAAACAAAATGCTATTGAATACTTTTGAAATGTCTGGTCACAAACCAAGTACTTGAAGAAAAGTCTTCCAAAATGTAAACTTTGTCATACAGCAATCTTTCTTTATACCTGATCTGACCATACATGCTACTAGAGTTACAGCTGTGAAACTCAATAGGACACCAATAACAATACCTGTTGCTTCCACTGAAGCATCTAAACTTTGTTTAGGAGACATCGTTAGGTGGGGCATTGAGATCAAGTTGGCATTGTTGACATCACATGAGTGCACACTTCAAAACATTGCTCCATTTCTTTGTGTTAATGCCTCACCAAAATAACATCTGGCTTGAGTGGCAAGTCCTGGAGGAGGGTAAAAGGATTTTGTTTGAAATGTAACTGCATCATAAATTTAATATCCCTTCTCAAGGGCCTCTTCTCTTGATACGACATGGATTAAAGGAGAAAGAGTGTCATTTTGGGTGACTGGACTTCATCTTATGCATAATTGGATGATTAAAGAGATACCTGAATAACTAGTTCACTGGGTGAGAACCATGGTTGAGCGACATTCTTAATATGTGTATCTCTCCTGCTGCACAGGGGTGTCATTGCCATCTATCTCAAACACTTAATTTTCAGCAATGCTGGGAGCAGAAGCAGTGAGTGTGAAGAAAGAATGCCCTTGCTGCTCAATAGCAGAGGCCTCAAGGTTGGCCTAAAGCCATTACATAGGTGGAGGTTGATCCTCCTGCAGACATTAGGGGAAAACATTGATGAAGACAAGCATTAGCCCATCAACCCATGAAGAAGATAAGAAGTCACTACCTGCAGACCTCCTTGAGGTGATACCAGTGGCTTTTAAGGATGTCCTGGAAAATACTTACCAAGACATGTCATATTATTTTTCAAATTGCACAAATATAAGGATTTGGTGCAACTACTGTCTGGGCACTCAAGGTTAGTGTCTCAAAGGCACATTCATAGATGTATAAAGGAGATGTCGTAACCATCAGATCAGCGAATTCTGGAAGAACATACCTCATGTTGTCCCTTTTAATTTGTGGTGATTTAAGTCAACGAGGACTTGCAGTGAATGTTTTGATTAAATATATTAAATGTTATTTTATTATATGGTATTAATGAAAGCTTCTGAGCAATAAAAATGCAACGTAAGCTTCAGCAGCAGGTGGCAATGATGACGGAGCATGTTGGGTAGAGGAGCTTGAGCAGGTATGCTGGAATCTCCTGAAGTAGGCGGTGATGGTGAGGTGGGGCTGCTGAACCAGTCAAATAGACCCTCTCTGGAAAAGAAGATGCCTTTCAGGGAAGGAGCCTTCAGGAAGAAAGAGTAAACAGACAAAGGATTCTTCAATTCAACATAAACCATAGGCTTCATTCCATGTAGAAACTGTAAGTGCTTTCTTGTTTAACCTCAATTTCCCTTCATGTTTGTAATGACCTAATTCCAGTGGAATAAAGAAGCTCGTTTTCATGATCTTTGAGCCTTCTGCATATTCAAATCTCATATTATAAAGTGGTAATGTTTTTAACGAGAAATTACAACTATCAAAATTATAAGTACCAGTGAGACAAAAACAGGAAGAATGTCTATACAGCACTTTGGCACTTGCAGTTTGTGTAGCTGGCTAGTTAGCCTTTCCTTTTCCATAGATAAGTTCCTCAGAACAATAGATTTTGGGAGAAGAAAAAGGGAAAAGATTCATGGCTTCTTGTTCTGCTGACGTGGTGTTTAGCTTTTACTTTTAGCTGCCCTGTTACTTTACAGAAGATCACATGCTGTTTTAAAATCTACCTTTCCTTAGTTTTTCTCTCTCTCTCTCTCACTTTCACCACCTGGAGAGATGTTTCCTTCCGGATAGTTCATGATGGAATCTCTCTATGTCCTGTCTTAGTCAAAACTAGTCGATGAGAATAGATTTCAGAGCCGCCTTTTTGGAGTTTTGAATATTGACTGTTCTCAGCCAGGTCTTATTACGCGGTTCTACAGCTCAAAATGATGGTATGCTAATTTTGAGAAATTGAGAGTTCCAAATTTTGATGAGTTCCTTTAAAGTTCTTCCTCCTGTCTACTGTTTCTCTCAAGCTACAATTCTTATAATTTCACTTTCTGTTTGAAAACTTCTGGTATTTCAAGAGACTTTACATGTTTGGACATGGCTCTCTGCAATGCAATTAGAGCTTGTATTTAGGGTGACTGATAATTGATATGTTGTTTTAGTTTCTAGTGTTAGCTTACTTATTTTATAAAAGTCTATAGTGTCATTAGTCATTTGTTAATGACGGAAGTGACCAACATCTCTTTCATCTTGCCAATGATTTTATCCACTTCCCAAGAAGCAAAACCTGATGAATATTGACCTCCCTTGTATTGTATACTTCAGAATGGAGGATTAGTCCATTCACTTCCAAGCATAATCTTTTTTTAGCTGCTTGTTACCTCTGTTCACCACTAATGAAGACGGCTAGCTGAAAAGTCAGCTATGCTTGCTTTCATTGCTGGATTTCCTCAAGTGGGAGCATAAATGCTCCCTGGGAACAACCAGTTGCATTTGTAACTTGGGAAGTGAGTTGCTGTATTGAATATGTAATTGGTGTCTGATCAATAATAATGCAGGCTTGTACTCATTTCTCAGGCAGCTGTCACAACACATACATTTTGCACAAATTAGCCTCAGAGATTTTGAATTTCAAACCCAGGTCGATCAATGGATCCTTAGTGACAAAACTATTCTCTATAAACATGGCTGATGATGTTCATGAGGTATCTCTGGCATGATGCAGGGGAATGCTGCAATTGAGCTCAGATCTCCACCACAGCCACTACAGAGCACATTATTAGGCTTCTTAAATTTCTTCATTGCCTCGACCAGTCTGATGGTCTCTGAGATACAGAGGGAACTGAAAACCCTGGCAACAAGAACAGAGAATCAGCCTTTCTTAGATGAGGAGAATTTCCCTGAGGATGGGGAGGAGCCCATGAATCTACACGAACATGTTATGGAAGTAAAGGACCATGCTGAGACATGCTGCACTTCCAGGACCAACCTGACTTCCATGACAAATCACACATTTGTGTGATCATTTTCTGACCTGGGGTGCACACCTATCCCTGCCATCCTCTCTTGTCAAGTTATCAATAAACCTACTTCCTTTACCGTACCATAGGCAGCATAGTGGATCAATGGTTAGCACTGCTGATCACAGTGCCAGGGACTTAGATTCAATTCCAACCTTGGGCGACTAACTTTGTGGAGTTTGCACATTCTCCCCGTGACCATAGTGTTCAGGGATGTGTAGGTTAGGTACATTAGTCAGGGGTAAATATATGGTAGGGGAATGGGTCTGGGTAGGTTACTCTTTAAAAAAAGGGGGTTGGTTCAGTGGATAGCACTGCTGCCTCACAGCACCAGGGACCTGAGTTTGATTCCAACCTCGGGCTACCGTCTGTGTGGAGTTTGCACATTTCCCCCATGTCTACATCAGTTTCCTCTGAGTACTCCGGTTTCCTCCCACAATCCAAAGATGTGCAGGTTAGATGAATTGACCATGCTAAATTACACATAGTGTTCAGAGATGTAGAGGTTAGATGCATTATTAAGAGGTAAATATAGGGTTAGGGGGGAATGGGTCTGGGTGGGTTACTCTTCAGAGGGTCAGTGTGGACTTGTTGGGCTGAAGGGCCTGTTTCTACACTTTAGGGATTCTGTTCTGTTCTGTTCTACCATGGGGAGCTGAGTGTGTCACTCGCATTGTCAGTGAGTGCTGGTACCAAGAGTGTCTTGGAGGGGATGTCCAATCCTCTGTCATGTGGTAGCTGCCATGCCCAAAATGAAATTGTTCAATTGCTTTGAATAAAACTGCATCTGTCTTGTTTTTATAAACACTGAGAATTAATCAGGCTGACTAATGGAATGAAAGAACACAGGCATATGTATGGTCTTCTGTCACATGGATAGGTTTGATAAGCTGGAGTTGTCCTCCTCAGAGAAGATTGAGAGGAGATTTGATAGTAGTATTCCAATTCATGATCAACAGGTTAAAGGGGAAACTGTTCTCACTGGTGGAAGGGTGTGAAAGGTTTATTTTAAGTGCTTTCCAAAAGATACAAGTATGATCTAGGGAGAAATTTTAATGTGTGATGTTAGGACCTGGAATGTACTGTTTGAGAATTGTTGGGGTGATTACACTACTAGGGTGTTTAATGTAGGGCTAGGGAGGGTAATACTATTACTGCAACAGACACTTCTAGTTCCAGCCCTGAAACGGTTAATAACAGCCATGCGGGCTGAAGCTGGCAACTGCATGACTACCTGTCTGGTGCTTGCAATTGATATACATTTTGTTAATTAAATCACGGAGCCTGTAACTGCCAGCCAGTGTCAATTGTTCCGTCGAAACTCATAGTTGATAAAGGAACCTGTAACTGTCAGACAGTGTGAATTGCTCTATCGGAACTCATAGTTGATAAAAGTACCTGTTAATTTACTTACTGAAACTATTGATTAAATCACGGAAAACAACTAGCCTGTCAGCCACATAGTAATGAGAGTTGATTCTCTAAACAATGAACTATTGATTACGAGATCGGAACCGCTGGCCCCAGGACGTCTGTGCCATTGTCAAGCACAGCAGGAGCTGGACAGACACCTCGATGCGGCCAATGGGAAGACGGATCCATTCGCGCACAGATGAACGGACCAATGAGGAAGGCGGACAAGGAAAATCTAACCGGGGACTCCAGGCAGCGCGAAGTATAACTGTGCCAAGTCCGAACGGGGGGGCAGAATGCCTTCTCCAACGAATGCATGCTTGAAAATTCGTTGTATCGTTTCCCAGTTAAGATCCTGTGAATAAACGGCAGTCTGCGCCAAACTAAAGTTGCCAGTGTGGGTCTCTCCTTCCAAAAGAACACGCAAAGACGGGACCCCGCGGGTCCATCTTAACAGAATGAAGTGGAAGCAGATTCAACTGACCTTTCAAAAGATGATTAGATAAGCACCTGCAGAGGAACAAGAAGGATGATGAATGAGGAAACAGTGCGTGGAATTATCTGAGGTGCTCTTGTAAAGTGCCATAATGGACATGACAGGCTGAAATGCTTCTTACTGTGTTGTACCCATTCAGTTACATTTATAAGTATTGATGATTGAACTTTCAGTGAGTCAATGCGATTTTTCTTTTCTTTGTGATGCTGCTTCAGCATCAGATACCTTTTGGCACAATAGGGCACACTGATTTGCTTTCCAATATTCTGGGTAAGTCTGGGTTTTATTTTGAGAGGATTCTCATTTACAAGATCCTATTTCAGGAAACTCCCAAAGTGCCAATATTCTATTAGTCTTGTGAAGTCTCAAAGGGCACAATGAAGCAACTGTTTTTAGCTAAGTTATAACTCCTCCCCTTGGTTTTGTACTCCAGACTTGTTTGCATGACAACTCAACCTTTTAGAAGCCACAATGCATATTAAGGCAATGCAAGAATGACAGACTTCTAAAGATCTGTGTTGAATTGCTGAAAATGAGCTTTCTGTAAAATGGTATCAAATGTTCTTTTCCCCATGGAAGTAACAGACCACATTGGCTGAATGCCAGGCTAGCTGAAAATGGCATGTTATTTATTTATAAGCTGGAATAAAGCACGTCGATTACTTGGCTTATGTGTAGAAGTACACACTGTAACTTTCAGAATGCAATAATAGCATATAAAATTTATAAAATAATGTGGGACTTAATTAAAATGAATAGTAATTAACTTATCCTCACTTCCAATGCATGTTACATCATAGAACATATCCAAGTAGTTGATTCTCTTTTACTGAGATTCACTTACTCAGTAGTAGCATCTTTATATTAGTTGTATTAGAATAGTCAAGACAGCATGCCAAAACTTAAGCATGTCATGACAAGGTCCTATGTGCATATGTTTTGACAGATTACTGTGTATAGGCAGACTAATTAGATGTAAGACTAATGGTCTGACTTTATTCCTTCATTCTAATTTCTGCCAGATTGTCAAAATGACAGTGTTCCAATAATCTGTTAAAACTTAGTTCAAAAGAATGCCAAGGCTGGCTGAATAACAATAAATTCTAATGTATGTGTGAGCAGTTTGGTAACTTTGGTTATCTTTCCATTTATTGGAAGTTAAAAAGAATAAACAATTAATTTTAAAAACTGAGCTATCAAATTACATGTAAAGGTTTTGCTTGAGTTTGCACATTGTAACTTCTAAATCATCTTAGGGCAATTTTTCCCTCCTTATGATGTTAGTTCTACTGTAAGATGAAGGAGTTGCCATGGCTCTGTTCAATCTCTGCCAATACTAATTTGTGTTTAGCCATGTGGGAATGAATAAAAGCAGCTCAGGATAGCATTCAATTGTTGTATAGAAATACTCAATCCTCACTTGAGCACTTCTGTATAATGTCACACCTATAAATATAACCTCACCCTTTAGAGAATGACACTCAGTTTTACCACACTTATAGAGTCATAGAGTCATAGAGATGTACAGCATGGAAACAGACCTTTTGGTCCAACCTGTCCATGCCGACCAGATATCCCAACCCAACCTAGTCCCACCTGCCAACACCTGGCCCATATCCCTCCAAACCCTTCCTATTCATATACCTATCCAAATGGCTCTTGAATGTTGCAATTGTACCAGCCTCCACCACATCCTCTGGCAGCTCATTCCATACACGTACCACCCTCTGTGTGAAAAAGTTGCCCCTTAGGTCTCTTTTATATCTTTCCCCTCTCACCCTAAACCTATGCCCTCTCGTTCTGGACTCCCCGATCCCAGGGAAAAGACTTTGCCTATTTATCCTATCCATGCCTCTTATAATTTTGTAAACCTCTATAAGGTCACCCCTCAGCCTCCGGCGCTCCAGGGAAAACAGCCCCAGGCTGTTCAACCTCTCCCTGTAGCTCAGATCCTGGCAACATCCTTGTAAATCTTTTCTGAACCCTTTCAAGTTTCACAACATCTTTCTGATAGGAAGGAGACCAGAATTGCACGCAATATTCCAACAGTGGCCTAACCAATGTCCTATACAGCTGCAAAATGACCTCCCAACTCTACTCCTACACTAGGCTGAAGTTGCAGAACAATTAATAAAATAGGTAACTTTATTATTATATCGTCATAATGAGATTTGAAAGGCAGGTGGAATGATAAAATTGCATAGAACATAGTGCATTACACTGCAGGAACAGGCCCTTCAGTCCACCATGTCTGCACTGACCATCATTCCATTCTAACCTAATCACATCTGCTTGAATACGGTCCACATTCTTGTATTTCCTGCCTGTTCATGTGTCCTAGTGACCCTTAAATGTTGCTATTGTATCTGCTGCTACCACTTCCCCTGACAGCATGTCTCAGACACCTGCCCCTCTCTGTGTAATACTTTGCTTCACATATCTCTTTTAAAGTTACCCTCTCTCACTTTAAACCTATACCTCTTAATATTTCTACCTGAGGTAAAAGACTTAGAATTTCCACCCTATGTATGTCTCTCATAATTCTATACATATCTATCAGTCGGCCCTCAGCCTAGACAGTTAAGCAAAAATAAATCCAAGATTGTCCAAGCTCTCCTTATAGTTAATGCACACCAATTCAGGCAACATTTTGGCATTTTGCACCCTTTCCAAAGCTTCACATCCTTCCTACAGTGCGGTAATCAGAACTGCACACTACTCCAAATATGGCCTAACCGAAGTTTTATACAGATGCAATATGACTTGCCAACTTTTATACTCAATGCCCTGACAGATGAAGGGCAAGCATGTTGTATGCCTTCCTTACCACCTTAACTGTTTGTGTTGCCAAGTCCAGGGAGCTATGGACTTGGACCTCAGGATTCCTTTGTATAGCAATGCTCCACAGCCCCTACCATTTATTGTTTACTTTCCTCTTTCATTTGACTTTGCAAAATGCATCACCGTACACTTGTCCGAACTGAACTCTCTACTCAACTTTCCGACTGACCTATATCCTGCTGCATCCTTGGACAACCTTCCTCATTATTCACAACTCCACCAATTTTCATGTCATCTGCAAACTTCCTAATCAGACAAAAATTGTGTCTTTTCAGTTAAAAAAGTGGAAGCCATTACCATGCCTTACGGAAGGCCCCGTGTTTTACAGAAGAACAGCACATACTGCCTCTTGCACCAGGCATCTTATGTGACTGGATATAGTGCTGACATCTTAATGCCTTTATGGAGTGCATACAGTATTTCAAAATTGGTAAGTTTGTTTCTTCCAGGAATGCTCTCACTCGAATACTGATGTTCAGGGACAGATAAAACAGCAGATTACAACAATAAATTTGAGAACATAGATTAGGGTTTCCCAAATTGGGTGTTAGGACCCTAGCAGGGTCAATAGTTGAAATTTTGGGACCACCAGCTCTGGGGCAGCAATGGCTGCTATGGAGCTTTGACCAGGTTATAACTGTTGTGCTGACTCCACCAAAGGACCCTGTTGTCACATCATTTTGTTTTGTTATACATTTATGGGGTGAGGGTGTTGCTGGCTCGGCAGCATTTTTGCCCATCCCTAATTGCCCAGGGCCAGAATTACTGAAGAAAATAAGAGCTCATGGTACAGATGGTAACAGCATGAATAGAAGATAAGCAGGCTGGCAGAAAACAACATGCATCCAAGTCTCCTTGTCTGACTGTCAGATTATTGCTGCAAATGTGTTGCTGGTCAAAGCACAGCAGGCCAGGCAGCATCTCAGGAATAGAGAATTCGACGTTTCGAGCATAAGCCCTTCATCAGGAATAAGTCAGATTATTGTCAGTTCTGCAGTTTACATTTTACAGTTTACATCAATTTCTTAGATGAGGAGGGTGAAGGCATGTCTAGAAACATGTAAATTGAGTATAAAACAGTGAGGACGGGGGTCCCAATGCTGTAATTTTCAGCCTAGAGACAAAAATTGATTAAATACAGTATTAGGAGTTTGAGTTGTGATGACGAAGGAAAAGAAACAGACATTAAGAAAAAGTGAATACTGAGATGCGACGTCAACAACAGAAGAAAACAGGAAAGCTTGCAACATACCCATTTGGAATGTAAATATGTGGGTGAGATGTGGGAAGCGATTGTGGTTTGGAGACCAATATATGTTTATTTGTGCTATGCCAGTGGAAGTCTTGTATTTTTAACATAATTTTGACAGAGGAAAAGCCACAAGGAGAAAAAAGCTTCATTTTCCCACATTCACAGTGAGACTCTAGAAATTAATAGTAGTGCATGCAAAATTGAAAACAACCTTGTCCTGTAGTTTTTTTTTGTGTGGTAGTAGATTATTCTATGGTTGCAACATTTGCCAGCAAGAGGTTTCCAGTGCCATGGAGCTTTCATAGCCAAGAGGATGAGGTGGGGACCTAGTTCTTTCTGCTAAAAGTGTCTGATCTTTGGTTGGTTATGAGAACATGCACAAGATTGACATAGGCCACTAACTAGTTCACAAAGGTATCCAGTATTCCCAGAAATTACCCGATTAAAGGTTTGTGTGACTGTTTCTGATTCAATTCCACTATGTATCCCTTCTCTCAACTAATGGGGCTGAGGTTTACAAACCCACTGGATTTGGGCTGGGAGACAGAAGAGGAGCCTGATGGCTTTCTGCCACCATAGGATAACTTCAAAAGTGGAAATGCCAGTAGCTCAGTCAGTTATAATATAAAATTTAATTAACTGGCCCATTCTCGGTTAAATTATTATGGCGCCAGGATCTTTACAGAGCTGGCAGAGGTCCCCATCAACATTTTGTGGGAAGACTGTCAGGTACATCAATGCAGTTTCCTCAGGGTGACCTTCCTTTTCTGACCAGTCCATGGTCCACAGTGGAATCCTTAATGACAATGGCCAACTCTATGGTTCCAATTCCATCAGTGGAGGGTTCTCCAGTCTCCCAGCATTCCTGCCATGCCTTGCATACCGACACTTCTCTAATCTGCTTTCTCCTTCTCCCTGCAATCTCTGCTTTGGCCACCTTTATTGTGGCACAGTTGAGACTCCAGAACTGCTCGATCTTTGACTGAGCCAGCAGTTTTGAGAGATGGGCTGCAATCCTCAATTGGATAGCGGTCATGGTAGCAGCTGCATAATTAGCCGCCGCCACTCAGATTGCCCAATAGTCTTGCTGTCCACTCATGAGATTCAGTCACGAACTTTCAGTCTCTGTGGCAGGACTTCCACCTTTCTTGGGATAAAATTAAGAATCATAACCTTTCAATGTCATACTGACCCGGCTGCCATAAGAGCATAACAAACAAATCACAAAGTAGGCCATGGGTTTCCTCCAACCTGCTCTTCCATTCTCTACAATCATGGCTGATCATCTGTCAGACTCCTGTCTTCTGTTCAAATTTTGTGAGAGACAAAGAATCTCTTGAGCTCAGACAATGGATCAGAATGTGCAGAGTTACCTTCCAAATTACTTTGTAGCTATAATCATGCTTGATCCTTTCAATTTCTATTCCTTTCATTTCTATCTCCTAATGCATTCCTAGGATATTCTCCTATCTATTTATGTGTGGTAAATGGCCTGATTGGGGCTTGAGTTCCAGTAACTCAGTTAACTCTATACAACAAGCATCCAGATCAGATTGATGCCAACAACATCATCATTTCGGCTGAGGTACAAGATTCCAACATCTGTAGTTTTTTTGTCTCTAACCAACGTACTAAAGAGGGCTTGTCTCCTTAACCTAGTTGGTCAACTGTCAGTATCAAGTTTGTGCATTCTCCCCGTGGCTCCGTGTGTTTCCTCCGGTTTCCTCCCACAGTCTAAAGATGTGCAGGTTCTAATGCACAATCACTGATGGGGGGAGGGGGGTGGGTCTGGTTAGGATGCTCTTTGGAGGGTCAGTGCAGATTCAATGGGTCGAATAGCCTCTTTCTGCACTAGAGGGACTCTATGTTGGTACGTTTTATAAGTGATGAAGAAACACCAGTAGTTTGTGCAAAAAAACTTTTGAGACTCATTTATCTCAGTAGGGAGGTGTAATTTTGGTGAAAACATTCAGTAAGATGTATTTCCATCTCCTTTGCAGTATTCTAGCTCCTTAAAACACACTAGAATATTCTTTTGGATTGACCTGGTGCTGGTATACTGAGCACTGGATAATTCCTGGCTGTTTTGGGACCTGAAATCAGTCCAGCACAATTCCTCTTTCAATCATTTTCTTTTAACTTTTGTCTTATTTGACCAACAGACAGAGATTAGTCCAAATGTTTCAGACTGTCTGCGTGCTGATCCTCGAATCTTAGCAAACAACAGCCAGAAGTGTTCAAACTATAATCCAGAATTAAACATTACCTATGATTTTCTTCATATTCCAAGTAAGTGCATTAAGTGTGGACTTCTTTTGATGAGAGCATGTAAATATAAAAGAATCTCACTTAAACCATTGGGTCACTGATTGTGGAATCACCACATCACTTTCAAAGTCAATCTACTTGTTGATCACCTCCTCTGGTTATAAGTAACATGTAAAACCCATACACTTTGATGCCAATTGAACTTGGAAATTGAAGTTGTGAGGCATGTTGGCTCGGTGGTTAGCACTGCTGTCTTACAACACCAGGGACCTGGGTTCAAACCCAGCCTCAGGTGACTGTGAAGTCTTTACATTCTCCCCATGTCTGCATGGGTTTCCTCCAGGTGATCTGGTTTCCTCCTACAGTCCAAAGATGTGCAGGGTTAGGTCTGGGTGTGATGCTGTTTGGAGAGTTGGTGCAGACTTGATAGACCGAATAGCCTCTTTCTGCACTCTACAGAAGTTCAATCTCTGTCTTGATCCATAGTTAGTACTGAACTTTGGAATTGTTTGTTGAGTACTGCAATCAACATTTAGAAATATGCAAAATTTCAGTTGGCTAAATATTTGTTGGTCAGTGTTGAACCCTTTCGCTGCATTGTCCAAACCTTGTAAAACAAAACTGTTTTTATGCTAAATGCTTTGACTGTTTGGACGAAGGAAATGAAAATGATTCCTGTTCACTGTGGTTCATATTAGAGAATTCATTCTTTTTATTAATTGTTAATGTATCCTTCTCAGATCTGAATAAATCAGAGGTGGAACAATATGATGCATTAATTACGAGCAATATTGTGCCTATGTATTCAGCTTTCCAAAGTAAGTGAAATTAATATGCAATTATTTCCTGTGTGATTTGTCTTCTGACTAAATTAATAAATATTTGAAGCACATAAAATCTGCTCTAGATCTTTGTGCTCATAAAAATGGAATAATGCAACACTTTAGAAGAAGCAATCTAAGTATTGTGGTCCATCATGGCTGAGGATCCCTAATTTGTCCCAATTTCAGACAGGATCCCCAAATGGCTATACTGCTGGGTAAGGAAGGATAATCTGACTCCCCTTCTCTCATCTGGGTTGCAACAAAGTTAATTTAAAATAATCCCTTCTCTTCTGGATACTTTTCGTAATGCTTTAAAAGGAGCTATATTAGCCGGTCTTTATTGAGTTAAAGAAAAGATCAGTTTATTAACTATTAAATGTGAGAAAAGATAATAATAACACACACATGTCCACACATACATAAATTAGAACAATGAATTGAGTAAAATGATAGAAGTTAAAAAGGTATACAAATCACTCTCTGTGTTCCATGGAAAATAGATAATGGAACATTACGGCATTTGGCTGCTATTCATTAGTGAAGCAGTTGATTTCAAGATTCTTGATTACGCAGTTAAAAGACAGTTTTTAGTCTTGTTTTCTTCTCAATGATGACTTCGCTGGTTTGCCTCACCTCCAGAACTAGCAACATGGATGAGATTTCCTTATACTTGAAGTCTAATGATGTCCTCCAGTTGTGACCTTCACAGTACACTAGTTCACACTGGTACGTCTGTCAATTAACACACACACAAACCAAGTGTTGCAGTTGGTTTTTAACTTTTTTTATATTCCTGAAAGACTAAAGCAAACTGCGTCTGCAGTTTGGAATGTAATACACAGGAAATGTTTGTCTGCTAAGAGGAGTAATCAGTTTTTGCCTTTCATCTTCTCATTTTATGACTCGTTTCCCTGACAACTCTACAGAAGTGACGTTTTTTCAGTCATATAAAATGATCTGAAAAACTGTGCTGGCTGCTTCTTTCCCTTTTAACAATACATTTTGTACTAAATTCAGGTTTAATCATTTCCCTTCCCATTTTATTTTACAAAACTCTCCTGGCCAATCCTTAGATATCTATTACACTTTGGGGTTTTCTACCCCCACCTTCTAACACATACTATACCAAAATGCTTGTCACCGGCAATGTACTTCATCTGCTTTCAAACTTAAACTGTTCTAAGTTTAATGTGTCCATAATATATTAAGTCTGTCTATTTCCTGATCTATATGTGCCTCTCTTTAAATAATACAAGTTTAAATCTTCCTGTGTCCTAGTTTTTGACTTGCCCATGGGAGATGAACATGTTTTCTTTTATCAGACGTAGCTACCTTGAGGACTTTAAGTGTAGGGGGCAGGCATTGTGCACTCCTTTCCTTTAAAAACATGAATTGGCTAATTGGATTTTTACAAAAATCTGCTAGATAGGTTAGCTGGTCAGATTTTTATATGGTTCTTGCTTTTACTGAGTTTTATTTCACAGCTTTCTGTGGGACGATTCATATTCAGGAACACTTGATTGCTAGTCTTGCAGCATTGACGCTATGTGAATTCACCCATTCCTATTTATCCATGGGAAACTATGTGAAAGAAATTTTGAGTTCATCAACATAAGAGCATCCCAAAGATTCCAACACCATTAAGTAGAACCTTTGGGTCCAAATGGGCTGCTAACAGAGGCACATAGAATCAGGAAATGCCAGTTCCGTCTAACATGCTAGTCTTCCAGTGGTGTCATGAAGAAGGGATCAGGCATGGCCACTAATCTCATTAACGGCCTTGTTAACTATAACTCAAGGAAGATGCCAAGAATTTTTCATTCCACTGGTGCAAGTTTCCATTTGCGGAGATCTTTGCCAGTCTGGGGGCAACACTCCCTTCTGTGCTTCAGTTGTAGTCAGGCTGCAAGAATTGTCAAAAACTCTTTTTAATTGAAGTTTAAAAAAATGCTTTGAGGGTGCTGCCCGACTCAAGTACTTCATCAGTTACTTACTGTTGGTAACAGCCTGCTGCTCCTGACAAGCTTGGCCCTCCAGCTTCAAGAGCTTATGTCAATTACAGGAAGCCTGTAACTATGCCATTAATTGTCTCTGTGAAAATCCTAATGAATAATGGATTCTCCTGGGAAATGTGCAGGTCAGGACTCAAAAGTCTGATAACTAAGAATTTGCCAATACTGAACCTGATTCAGATAACTTCAAAACAAAACAATTCCATTCTGTAATTGACTCCTAATGAGTAGGAAGATGTCATTTTATCTTTTTCATAACAAAGTTATTTTCAGTATTGATTTTTAAAAAATATTATTTGAGAATGCATCACAACACAAGATTTTGTTGCTGAAATTATAAGCAGAAATATTTATTTTGAAATTTACTGCTGGAAATTAAAACTGCATAATTTACAAACACAAAATTTGGGGTTAGACAAGATCAAAAGGCATGATCCTAAGAACTAACAGTCAACCTGTGTTGACTGTTTCAGGGATTAGAATAAACACCCAACAGTAATAAAAAGGTTATTATAAAACAATTTACAAGATAAAAATCTTTTTGGCTGAAGATGTTATTGACATTGATAAAATTTAAATTTTAATAGCTCTTGTCATTCAGTATACTGCAAAATTACCAGGTTCCATCTGGCTGATTGCTTCACAGAGATCTGGCATTACTTCCACAACATTATGCTGCCAAGAGATGCTGCACAGCGCAATGGCATCATCGTAATGAGTGGGCCAGTGTTTGACTATAATTATGATGGACATTTCGATACTCTTGAACAAATTAAGGGGTAAGCAAAATATTTTTATTTTGTTCTGCATTTAGTTTAATGAGAAACAAAATTCAGCTTTGCTAGATCATTGGCTGAGACAAAATTAAAATATCTTGCATGACATGACTAATTTATTGAGCAGTTTACATTATTACATGAAAGTTATGATACTGCACATTCTTGCTCAGCATTATCATTATATTCTATTTATCTAGCATAATGCGATAATAATTTTAAAGTTAGCTATTAAACTTTGAATCTTGCAGTTTGGAAATAGAATTCAACCTGGAACAAATGTTAATCACTTCAATTACAACAAGGTTTACATAGTGAAACATTGAAATAATGACAGTTATCTTACCTCTAAATCAGAAGGTTGTGGGTTTTGGAGTCTTCACTATGAATATCTAGGCTAACACTCCACTGTAGTCCTGAGGGATTCCTATTTTGGATGATGTTAAACGAAAGCTCTATCAGCTCTTTCAGATGAAACTTAAGTATCCCTGCTACTGATGCAAAGAAGAGGAGTTAACCTGTGTCCTTGATGCAATGAAGAGCAGAGGAGTTATCCTGTGTCCTGGCCAATATTTATCACACAATCAGCTTCACTGAAACAAAATCTATTGTCACGTAGGTCTTGGTGAAATTTGGACAATTGGTTTTTGTGTTTCCTATATTATATTAGTAACTAAGAAGTCCCTCATTGGCTGTAAAACACTTTGGCCACTGTAAAAGGCTCGATAAAATCATCTTTATAAAATATATAAGTGAAAACAAAACATATAATGTAAATTTTATATTATAATATGAAAGTAAAAAATATTTTACAGCCCAGTTCCGCATGTTTATGAAGGATTATACCTACCTTTGGTGTTGTTTGTTGAGGTGAAGATAGAATCTCTATGGTGTGCAAACAGGCCCTTCAACCCAACAGATCTGCACCCACCCCCCCAAAGAGCAACCCACCCAGATCCATTCCCCTACCCTATTACTCAACATTTACCCCTGACTAATGCACCTAACCTACACATGGACAATTTAGCATGGCTAATTCACCTGGCCTGCACATCTTTGGATGGTGGGAAGAAACTGGAGCACCTGCAGGAAACTCCACACAGACAGTCGCCCAAGGCTGGAATCGAACCTTAGTCCCTGGCACTGTGAGGCAGCAGTGCTAACCACTGAGCCACTGTGCTACCCTTGTGTAGTTGCCTAAACAAATAATGTTGACTTGATTCTATTTTTGATAAAGCTTTATTTTTTAAAATAAAATGCTGACAGTATACAAATGACTTGAATATATGAGAACTCAATATCAGAAAATATGTTTCTAGTATTCAATGAACCCTTTTCATGTACAACCTTCTTACAGAGGATTTAGAAGAAAATCACCCAGTTATAAAATATTACTGGGCATCAGTCTAATAAAATAAAGCTTCCTGTATTAAAGGGTTGCAACCAAATTTTAAACCTGTGATCAAAGATAAGTAGCTATTTCCAATAAGAGTGCACTGTTTCACACACAGCCTTCAAAGTTCTGGAAGGAGCATGATTAAATGCTCAGACTATGTCATGGTGACCGAAAACAAGGTCTCATTTCAAATCAGAAGACATTTACGAGCCTGATAATGGAGTCCACCCATCCTGACAAATATGGCATTTCGCTGAGGATTACAGGATCAGGAAGCACCCTTTGCTGATCTCTGCAGGACATGTTTGTTGTTGCTCTGGTGGATTGATAACAAATAATGTCAGTTAAGACAAACCATCATGATTATAGTAATAGTAACAAACTATTAGTTATCTTTGAGAAACGCTATAATCCTGTTTGTACTTGATGTGTATTCTGAATGCGAATGTTGACATTTGTTTCATTTTCCATGTTATTTCTTCAGACATGTCAATGGCACAGCAATCCCCATCCCAACTCACTTCTATGTTGTCCTTACCAACTGCAACGACACCGCACAGACTCCCCAACAATGCAAGGGTTTACTACATGCACGGTCCTTCATTCTACCGCACAGGCAAGATAATAGTGAGAGCTGCCCAGTAAGTAAAATAGACCAGTCTGGCAACAGCACAAATTTTGAATTTGTTTCTTATATATGAAGTCTCTAATTAAATGTATTCATTTTTCCCTAAAATTCATTGTTGGAAATATTGACATGAGGAAAGACAGGATAGGTAGGTTCTTGATTGTCAAGGACATCAAGGGTTACAGGGAGAAAGCGGGAGAATCGGGTTGAAAAACTTATTAGCCATGGTTGGATGATGGAGCAGACTCGATGGGCTGAATTCCCTCATTTCTACTCCTATATCTTATGGTCTTTTAATCTATATACTGTAGCATGTAGTAAGTTTTGATCATGGTGACGAAATCTGCAGAAAAATAAAACTGTAAAGGATTCTTTAGGGATGGGTGTGTGTTGGTGAGACTATTGACACAGGGGTGGAGGTTAGAGGGAGGGAGGGGAATGATGGAGATAGAGGTAAAGGTCTCAGCGAAAGCATTGATGGAGTCAGAGAGGCCCCTAAGATTTGCCCTGAATCAAAACTATGCCTTTGCACGTTCCATGTATCCTCACCATCTTTGTGTTCTCTGTCTGGAGGCAAGTCCAATAGATAGTACTCTAATCTCCACCATATGGGTACAACAAGGTTCAAGTCATCTCGGCTGGGACAGGGATTGAACCTCATCCTATTGACACCAATTTGATTCATGCTGACCTCCTAATTCTCCAACTCCATCTTTCCTAGTCACTTGGCAACTCCTCTCTCTAGTTCCACTCCCTCTTTCACCACCCCTGTCCACTCAGAAGATCTCCTTCCTAACCTCCCTCTTTGCCTCTCAACCCCCTTTCAATTAAAACTTCTGTTCTCAAAACCTCTCTTCTCACACAATCAGGAAACCATCTCACCATCAACCCCTTGAGGCTTGTCAATCATGGGTATATGAATAGGAAGGGTTTGGAGGGATCTGGGCCGGGTGCTGGCAGGTGGGACTAGATTGGATTGGGATATCTGGTCGACATGGACGGGTTGGACCGAAGGGTCTGTTTCCATGTTGTACATCTCTATGACTCTAATTCTGTGCCACCTGGCACCCCCTGGTGATCTTGCCAGCCAACCCTGACTTTTTCCCTGACATACTGCACTCCTTGGGCTTGTTTGAACTATTCCTTGGGCCTGCCAGAGCATCCATTATCCACCTGCCCCTCCCCCCCCAATCCCAGTTGATGGACACTCTCTCCTGGGTCTTCTGGAAGTATCCTACCTTGGTCCTGCTTGATACCTCTCTACCTGCTTCAGTTGTGTCGAAGAATGCCGGTTGAATCCACGCCTGGTCTGCCTCCCAACGCCGCCATCAGCACCACAGCCCACAATTTCCATGATCTGGCACCAAGTCACATCCCAATGCAAGCCCGCCACAGGAAGACTTGACTACACCCCAGTCCCCCATCACTGCTGAGTCATAAATTGTCTGAGCACCACTGTACCTGCCCAGTGGTAGAGTGCACAGCTCAGATGCCAAAGATTTTGGACTGAAGCAAGATGAGATACCACAGAAGGGGAACACATTAAAACTATCAAATGGCCTGACTTATTTTAAATATTTCAAACTATTGGTACCATGTGAGCAGTATTTTCATTTCTAAATACTACTGGCTCTTTCTTCTGAGGTGTCCCACAGGCTTCTGAGTCAATTCATGATAAAATCCAGGATATCTGGCAGATCAGAGAACTATTGTGTGGGACATAGAGCAGCAAGGAAAAGTGCAGGACAACCATGTAAGATGCAGAATTGTTGGTCATCTTCAATGCGTTGCCTGAGTGGAAGGATCAATAAGGTTTTCAAAATAGAGTTGGATTATTATTTGTGTTGTGCTGTCTCTCAAAGATATGTGATATCTCTTTAATGGGCATGCTCATGATGCCATCATCATATCATGGCATGTAGTCTCATGGTGTAAAGCTCTCAGTCTCCATTTTACTGAACTCTGTCCTCAAGTAGCATGAAATGTTGAGAGAAGCAAACAATACTTGCAAGACATTTAGCTTCAGCCCAGACATGCACGTGCTGGTGATTATAATGTAAACATGTCGATACCAGGTACTGTCATAAAAATTCATTGAATTCTTCAGTGCTACATGACCTATGTCTTGTCCTTCTGCTAAGGGAGCCATTGTATCACAGCATGACTGTGGTAGACTACACCCCACATCAATTTGAAAGTAAAGTTTTGCAGGGCTATGGCTAAAGTCAGGGGAGTAGCATTAGTGCCAGCACAGACACATGGTCTAAATTGCCATTTTCTGTGCTTCAACCATTCTGTGGTTTCATATGGTAAATGTATAATTATGGACAAAAATCAGGGACTGCAGGTTTCTTTATTACTTCCTGAAAATATATTTGGAAGTAATGAAAGAAATGGCAATGCCAAGAGGGTGGGCCTTTGATGGATTTACTTAGGCATTGTTTTAAGCTCTCTTCTAAAATAGGAACATAATTTTGACTGACTTCTCTGATGACAATATGATGACCATTTCTCGAATCATACAATCCCCACAGTGCAGAAGCAGGCCATTTGGCCCATCGGGTCACCACCAACTGTCCAAAGACCATCCCACCCAGACCCAATCCCCTACCCTATCTCTGTAACCCTACCCCTGTATTTGCCCTGGGTTAATCCATGTAACCCACACATCTTTGAACACGATGGGACAAGTTAGCACAGCCAATTCATCTAACCTGCACATCTTTGGACTGTGGGAGGAAACTAGTGCACCTGGAGTAAATCCCTGCAGTCACGGGGAGAATGCGCAAACTCCACACAGACAGTCGCTCAAGGATGGAATCAAAATTGGGTCCATGGCATTGTGTGGCAGCAGTGCTAACCACTGAGTCACCATCCTGCCTTTCTGCGGCAAGGAATATGATTTACGTATGTGGCTGTCAAAATCATTGCATAAAACTAATTTTAAACATAGAGCTTTGTATTTTTCTTGGTTCAGTAACTAATCTGAGACCTAAAATGATTGCATTTGACTTTGCGAAAAATAGAAAGATTTTACATTATATTTACAAAAAAAATCATAGTTTTACAGACAGATGAAAACCTTGGTAATTTGCGAACTTGCTTGCTTCTGGTCTCAGCAACACATTCCTCACCTCGAATATTACTCTTGACTCTCATTTGGGCCCTCAACAGGCTATCCTGTGAAGATTCCTGAGATGCCTTTAAATATCCCAAACATTTACCCATTTCCATGACTTCCCTCAGACTGTAGAAATATTGCATTGGGCTGCAGGGATTTGTGGGATGTATGAGCAGGCAAGAGGAGTATCCCTTTCAAGATCAATCTTGGTAGTTTAATTACTGTACTCTAACTTACAACCTATTGGTCAGAACTCAACCAGAATTCATTCCCTAAAATTGTCCCAACTCACTAGGACGTTGGGAATCAAATTTTGCTATTACCAGAATCATCACAAAGATTAAAGGTTTTAAAATAATGCACAAAATTCCCCAATTTATTTGATTTTCAGGCCCATGATGATAAAAGGCATGGATCAGGCTTCTGTATTGAATAAGAATTGTGACTTATTATTTATTAAACCATTAACATATGACTCTACAAATTTAAACTCTAATCCTCTTATAAATATCCCTCACTCCACAGGCACGTGCCCACACACACACACACACACACAGACACACACATACACACACACACACACACACACGTTGGTTGTGGATGAAACAAAACTGGAAAGCAGTTCAGCCATTTCTATTAATGAGTTGTTGAGATGATCCTTGTGATTCTTATGCTGGCCAGAACATTGCTGCTTTTCTCCAGACACTTGTACTGGTTTACAGGAGACACAAGGTGGCTGGTTCACTTAGAAAAAGGTCTCTGACCTATCAGTTACAAGTTACAGCTTACAGCAACTGCTGAAATGCTTTTCTGTAAATTTGACTAGAAGGGAACTGTGGAGATCAAAACACTCACCTCTGTATCTTGCTCCCAGCCCTAAGATGTTCAGTTACCTCAGAAATTATCACTAGGCTGACGAAAAGCTTTTGCCATTGACACCGGTCACTAGTCCATAGATCGACCAATGTCTCATTGCTAGCAACTACATTTCTATACAGAACACCTCAACTCCAGTTCATCTACAACCATAATTACTGCTTATTCAAACAGCTACTTGCAAACATAATATTTGCCAGAAGTGTCAAGTGACTTGGTTTTCTAAACATGCAGTAATCCTTTAAAACTATGGTTTTAATATGGTTCTTCCATAATTTCAGTCCATAACTTTGAAAAGTATAAAAACAAATAGTCTTACAAGATACTTCACTTAAATATAATCTTCATAAACAATCAAACCTGTTTTCTGAAACACATTTTGTTGAGCTGAGTGTCCCATTAGTATTTTAATGCAAAAGGATTTTGTGATTCAGGGAAAAAAAGAAATGAACATTTATTGTCACAAATGTTATCAATCCAATTTCATTACGGAGATTGCAGAAGTATCAAACATTGTCAAATGATACAGCACGTTTCACCCACTATGCATGTGCCTAAAATGAGTATCCCAGTTATCCCTCTTTCCATAGTCCCGCAAATTGTTCCCCTTTACCTATTTATTCAATTTGCTTAGTCAGTCATAATTGAATCTGCATCCACCACACTTCTAGACAATGTAATGAAAAGAGCATAAACATACTTGCCTGGAATTTCCACGAGTTGTCTGACAGGAAATTGACAGAACCTTATGGAAATGTGATTACCATTCCACACTGCATCATTTTTTAAAGTGCAAGCCAACTTCCTTTTTGCTCCTTCCATCTATGTGATTCATATGACAGCAATTTATATGTATTTAGCACCTATAACATAGTAAAACATCCCAAAATGCTCCAAAGGGGTATTATCAAGAGAAAATTGGGTTATGGAAGATGGCCAAAAGCTTGACAAAGAAGTAGCTTTTAAGCAGTGTCTTAAAGAGAAGCTTTCTGGAGAATATTCCAGAGCTGAGAGCATTGGAAACTGTGATACGATTAAAATCGGAGATACTCATTAGGCCATAACTGAAAAAGCACAGATATTTTAGAGGCCAGGAAGAGATTACAGAGTTAGGAAGGTGGGAGGATATGGAAAGATGAGAAATTTACAACAGAAGCTTTCATTAACAAGCTTCAATGTAATTTGAAAGCAAAGGGTGACAGTTGAATGAGGCTTAGTGAGAGTGACCCCGGTGAGAGTTTTGGATGATTTCAGGTTTATGATGGTTAGAAAGCAGGAGGCCATCCATGAGTATGTTGAAATAGTCGAGTCTAGGATTATAAAAGAATGAAGATTTCAGCAGCAAATATGTTAGCACAGGGGAGAGAAGAATGATGTATTGAAGTGGAAAAAGATGGTGTAAGTAACGTTACAAATGTATGGTTGGATACTCAGCTTGGAGTCAAAGATAACACCAAGGTTGTGAGTAAACCACAGAGAGTTGCCAAAGAGAGGGAATAATGTTGCTGGCAATGAAATGGAGTGTGTGGTAGGGATTGAAACTATGCTGCCTTTCCAATATTTAGTTAAAGGAAATTTCTGCTCATTCAGTACAGTATGTAGACAAGCAGTCTGACAAATTAGATACTAAATGGAATTTAATGCCGTTCTGGAGATTAGTCTGAGAGGAAGAAGCTTTATGATCAGGCTAGAAGGTGCAGAGTTAAGATCTTGTTGCCTTTCAACTTGTCTCTAGGGATGGATTGTCTTTTATCTGGAAGCCCAATAAGGCTGTTATGCCACTTAAGGGCTAGGTCAGGGCCTCATTCCACTGCTGGTATATAACCACTGGTGGACTCACTGGTCAGGTTTGCCCATCACCTTTTTAGGACTGGTGATGGAGCGCATAATGAATGGGGCCCTTATTCAAAGGCACTCTCTGCTTCATTGTGAGGTACGGCATTGGGAAAGTGTGTTTGTGTGTGTGTTTTTATGGGGCAGGCTGCAGGAAACCTTCTCCTTGCCCTTGTTTCCCCTACCCTAACCTCTCACCTTCAGCTGCTGACCCCCTCCCTGGAAACTACCCTGCTCCATTTACCTGACTCCTGAAGCCCCATCACCCGTCCTCTGTCTAGTTCCAATGCAATAATGGTAATGGCCATTGTTTCTGCTGGTGTTGCCAGTCCAGCAGAATTGCTGGCTTCTAATTGGCCACCAGAATTTCAGCCCTATTGAGCTTTTGGTTCCATGGGAGTACAGACATTGGTGGGGTAAAAGCTGCTCTTGTCAGAAAATGCAGGTCTTCTGAATGAAAATAACGTGGGGCTCCCATCATTCACTAACTAGTGGGCATCCCTGCCACCATTAGTAAAGTTCAGCAAGCGATAAGAGATGTTGCAGTGAGACTGAACTGGATGTGGCCAACTAATGTTATGATTTTTGGAATATATCTCTATGGAGTTGCCTGCAAATGAAAAATAGCAGGGCCAAAAACAAATCCTTGTGGATACAGAGAACAAGGGTGTGAAGGCATTGTAGGTAATTCCCTATTGATTGCCTCAATAAGAATAGAACCAAGCCAGGGCATTTACAGCAATTGGAAAATGACAGAAAGGTGTTGGAGGAGGATTGTATGGTCAATAGTGTCAGAGGCCACAGGCACATGAAGAGGGATGAAGAGAAACCATTCATCAATCACATTATTATTATTTTGTGGATTTATTGTGTTTCCTAAGTATACAGAAACTTGTTTATTTTTTTCCCTGTTCCATGCTCAAAACTGCCTTTTCTAACTTTCGTAACTTCATGATTCTGAAAAATGTTTCTTATCCACATGATGCATTCGTAAAATTCTATTTTATTCTCTCTTCCAATGTGGGCCATATTTATTCAATACACTAGTTTAAAGCTAGGTATGTATTAAAACAACGTAAATGTGTATATTTTTTCAACTGTAAGCAATAAATAGTAGTATCTTAACTCCAAATAACAACAGATGCTTTGTCTTAGGAATATTAACATTCTTAAACTGTAAAAGACAAAATAAATTACTCAGTAGGTAATGAATCCTGTGTTCTTTTGGCAGAATAATAAAAAAGAATCCCAATGGATTGAAGAGCGAATCTGGGCTCATACAGCACGAGTGAGGGATGTGGAGCTGATCACAGGACTTGATTTTTATCAGGAGAGAAAGCAGCCAGTCAATGAGATTTTACAGCTAAAAACATTTTTACCTGAATTTACACCTAACGTTTAACTGTCATTCCAAACAAAAATATTGTTAACTCGAACATCTGATGTTTCCTCTCTTGCAAATCTTCAACACTGATTTTATAAAAAGTGATGAAATAATGAATTGATCTTTTGATGTCTGTGAATTTAGAATTCTAGCATGCAAAACAAAACCCTGTTTTTTTTTTGTAAGGTATTAATATATTCTGTCATGTGTTTGGAAATGATCTGAGTCATACCAGCACAGCATGCTCCTAGATATTTGCCAATGTTTGGGATGTGCTTTTTCAGTGCATTGTAACTACTTTTCAGAGTTAGCCTCCTTTCCATCCCAGTTAATTTCCCCTGAGATGTGTAAATCATTCGAAGGAAGCAGCTAAAGATGTGGCCCAGTGTTCCCACCCTCTGCCATTTGCACAGTACGACAGAGCATGTTTTGTGGATTTGCTGAATGATAACGTAATTACTTCTGAGTGTGAGTGAAGTGAAATTCAAGCCTGTTGTACATAATTTTCAGGTGCAGAAGTGAAATTGCACAATTGCTTGATGCAATGATTTATGCCTGAACACTACTTGAATGAAATGCGTTTCAGTCAACATACAGATGCCCCAAACAACATCCTGAAACATTTTGAGTTCCTCTGAATTAAAAAATTACTGGAAGATAATCATGTCAAGACATGTGTCTGAATTTTATCTTGCCTTAATATATGGCCAGGAGGAAATGATTACAAATGTTCCATAGTATGATTACTAACCTTGTTCGCCCACATTTGTCCTACCTCTCCCATTTTCTTCCCCTCCAGGATCTATTTGAGGAACTGCCATTAGTTCTGGTGCTTACCTGAATTCCATGTAGTGACTATCATGTATACTATTTAGGGGAATGTCCTATAACAACTCAGTAAGGCGTCTTTGGCAATCTCTCTCAGACCCACAGATTCCAGAAGCAAAAACTACAAGAACATGGTATTATAAAGAAAGCAAATTGGATTTATAAAGATGTGCTCTTTTCATACTGTCACATAGGGAGATATTCGAGTTTGGTGATGGGAGCGTTACATGAAACCAATCCAGGCTCAACTAGGACTGTGAAGGAATAGTCTCCATTTGCTCATTGGACGCAAATTCAACAACATTCAAGAAACTCAACGGAATAAAGCAGTCCACACGAATGACAAACTACTTACCAACTGAAGTACCCATTTTCTTATATGTTTGTGATTACCATCAATACATGTACTATCTACAAGATGAACTGTAACATTTCTGAAGGATTTTTGGACCATCCCTACTATTTAGAAGGGATCACTATGATTTCCAAGAGACACAAAATTCTGATTTATTCCTTCATTGTCTCTTGGGTCAAGATTTGGGGATTCCCTAAACAACAAGGTTTAACTTCAGCTGTTCAAGAAGACAGTTCACCACGACCTTCTCAAGAACAACTAGGGATGCACAATAAATGCTGGCAATTCTAGAGACATCCATATCTGAAGAATTAACATAAGGATGAGAAATTATGTCCTGGTTTGATATCACTTCAGCAATCAGTCGATGATGTCTCCAGATTCCTTATAGAATTATTGTTGTTTGAATTCTGCTTCTTGTCCTCCATAAATATATTTCAGAAATAGAATTCTGTAAATTACTCTTGAAGATAAAAGCCATCAAAAAATCATTAAATATTTGTAACAGCTTGCTTTCACATACAATATAAGTTAAAGATTAAGTTTAGGATTTCACTGATTGGATTGTGCAGTATGTTAGACATTGATGTTTCAGATTAAGGACTTTGATTCAGATGCAGTGCCAATGGATGGAAGATAAATTTGTTCTACCGCCTGGCTGTATGACCTCCCACCCTGTGCTGCTGATTTGCAATAGTTCCTTGTTCAGCAGTACCTTCATTTCGAAATTTTCATCCTTGTTGTCAAATCTCTCATGGCCTCTTCCTTCCTTACCCCTTTAAGCTGCTCCACTTTTAAAATCCTCCTGTAACTCAATATTCCGCCAATTTTAGCCTTTTAGGCATCACAATTTTAGTTATTCCACCATTTGTGGCCAGTTCTTCAGCTGCCTAGGCCTTAACCTCTGGAACTTCATTCCTAAACCTCATCCACCCTGCTCCTTTAAGATGCTCCTTGAAATTTGCTGTTTTAACAAGGCTTGAGCTTATCTTTCATTGTTTTTCCTCATTTATCTTGATGTGCAAGCTTGTTTGACATGAGTATTTTGAACAGTCTTGAGACATATTCCTCCATATCACCTTCAATATAAATACAAGTTGCTTTTCTATGTACTGACTGCATGTTTTCAAAGATTTAGCCTAAAACCTTCGTGTCGAGATAGCAACGAGGTCAGCCCGGTGATCTCATAGAAACATAGAAAATAGGTGCAGGAATAAGTCATTCAGCTCTTCGAGCTTGCACACTATTCAATATAATCGTAGCTAAACATGAATCTCTTTCCCACTTTTTCTCAGAATGTAAACTATAAGTTTTCTGATTGGGGCTGTTAGTTTGGTCTAATCAGGGAGTCCTGGCTGACAGATATAAACAAGAGTGTCAAGGACTCTCCAGTTGTAAGTAAAGGACAATTTCGTGATAGGATACTAATCGCTGTGAAGTTTAAGTTAGATTAGATTACCTACAGTGTGGAAACAGGCCCTTCGGCCCAACAAGTCCACACCGACCCTCTGAAGAGAAACCCACCCTCTTATATTTACCCCTGACTAATCCACCTAACACTGCGGGCAATTTAGCATGGCCAATTCACCTAATCTGCACATCTTTGGACTGTGGGAGGAAACCAAAGCACCCGGAGGAAACCCACACAAACACGGGAGAATGTGCAAACTCCACGCAGACAGTTGCCCGAGGTGGGTCTCTGGTGCTGTGAGCCAGCAGTGCTAACCACTGAGGAGAAAGTGAGGTCTGCAGATGCTGGAGATCAGAGCTGAAAATGTGTTGCTGGAAAAGCGCAGCAGGTCAGGAAGCATCCAAGTAGCAGGAGAATCGGGCATGAGCCCTTCTTCAGGGCTCCTGAAGAAGGGCTCATGCCCAAAATGTCGATTCTGCCTGACCTGCTGCGCTTTTCCAGCAACAAATTTTCAGTGCTAACCACTGAGCCAAGTTATTTCAGAGCTATAATGAATATTGCAGATGGTCCAAAACTTAGGTGTTCACAGGTCCCTGATAGGCAGATAATATGGTTAAGAAGGCATGTGGTGTACTTTCTTTTATTGGCTGAAACAGAGTGTAACAGGAAGGTTATGTGGTAATTGTACAAGACATTATTTAGATCATAGCTAGAGTACTATGAATCACTAATCGCTGCATTACAGGAAAGATATGACAATTTATTATTCATTCACATGATTTGGGCTTCACTGGCTGGACCAACAATTATTTCCTGCTGGTGTTGACACTGCAGGCACCATTGTTAAATCTCAGTTATGCACCGGTTTAACCGCTGTCAGCCAGGAATTGCCCGTCACAATGCCTTGCATTTGGAAAGGAAAGTCTGAAAGAAGCAAACTGACAATCTGGTTTGCAGACAGAGACCTGAAGATCCTGATGGAGTGGGTGGTGGAGTAGAAAGACATGTTCTTTCTTATTCCAGGACTGCCAGAGGAGACCATGGCACCCTGCCCTGCCAACCTGGTCCAAAGTTGCCATCCAGGTCAGTGCTGTTTCTATGGTTCAGAGGAAGGCGCAACATTTTTGCAAAGATTCATGATCTTCTGTGCTCCATAAGGGTATTTTCTCTCTGCTACTTCACACTCCCTCTTGGTCTACAACTGAATGAGTCACCACTTGGGCTCTTGAACTATCGTTTGCACTATTTTATGTAGCATCTTCCCTCAGTGGCTCACATTTAACCCATTCCCCTGAACTATTAAGCATTCCTGACATCTGTGCTTCTTATTCACTCACTCAGGAAACCACATCTTTCTTGCACTTGCACAATCACTATTGAATGTTTCAGTCCTTTTGGCTCACTAATCCCTCTGATTGTCTCATTGCTGGAGGAAGACAGTCCACCATAAAGGCAAAGACAGGTGAAGAGGTGGCCAACATTCATCTCCTCATCTCTACAGGGAGAGGATCCTTGAATGAATCAGAAAGAGACTGCTCATGTGAGAATACCAAGACTTCCATATCCTGGCAATCAAGATTAATTGTGATGTGATGCATTGCTCTCCCATTATCACCACTATGATGATATTCTCAACACGTTCATGTTTTGATTCCTATTGCAAAACTTATTCTCTTTCTGCAAGGTCTCTAGTGTGTATATGTCTGGATGTCTCCATGGACAGATTGACGGTTGTTATGGAGTACCAGTTCCATCAGCTCAATGGCTGGCAGAAATACAGATAGACCTGCACTCCTTGGCTGCAGACATTGGTGTTCAGTGGCAACATGAGAGTTACACTTACATTTGGGACTAAATTGGGGTGCTAGTCATTGGAGCGACACCAAATTTACAGTCTATAAATGATGATTTTATCCACCGCTGATCATTTGGAGGCACATGTCAATTCAGCCCCATCTGGTGTATCACACTTGATGCTGCTCCTGCTCAATGTTCTACCTTCCTTTTTTTGAGGACAACTGCATTTCTCTTCAACGACCATCACATTCCCTCATTGCCTGTTCCAGTGTGTAGATCACAGCATGCTAGAATTATGCAGCAGATTCTGTATGGACTGTATTGCAAGGACCTCCCTCAGATCCAAGCACGGAACCTCATCGTGAGCAGGCCTACTGTTGCCATAGAATGGTCCTTGTGGTAAAATAGGCTGCAGGTCTCCACCCTTGGCCTTAGTCAGGCATAGAATGGTCACCCACTCTTTCAAGTCACAGATCCTACTCCAGCAGTAACACAGTTCCATGATGATATCCAGGCACATCCTCAGTATTTGACAGCACTCATCGATCCGGAAGGAATGGCATTGAGGATAATTCACTCGAAGCCTCCTGGTCCTCCTGTGCTTTCTGTGAGGATCTTCAGCTGCAACTCCTTTGTGTGGAGGCTGCTGAATGCTGGTGCTGGTTCTGGGCTTGCTATTACAGTGGCCATCATGATGAGAACTACTGCAGTGACTAGACCCAGAGCTGCTGGTTAAAATATGGGCAATGCCAGCCATAAAACAGATGAAGGGGCAAGGCAGTCACCGTCTATGGACCATACCCCAAAATGTCAGGGAATGTTGGCCAATAAGGAATATCTGGGAATATAGCAACCTGCATATTAAAGAGGTGAGATTAGATAATAATTGCATGTTCATACATGAAGAGACCCCTTGCTACTTACCAAGCTTCTCCTCTAAGCTTTGAAAACTTCGTCAGATTTTTATTAGAGTCATCATCAGAGAGTTGTATGACATGGAAACAGACCCTTGGTCCAATTTATCCATGCTGACCAGATATCTAAATTAATCTAGCCCGATTTACCAGCATTTGGCTCGTATCCCTCTAAACCCTTCCCCCTCATCCATCCATCCAGATGCCTTTTAAATGTTGGAATCGTGCCATCCTCCACTACTTCCTTTTTTTAGATTAGATTAGATTACTTATAGTGTGGGAACAGGCCCTTCGGCCCAACAATTCCACACCAACCCTCCGAAGCGCAACCCACCCATTCCCCTACATTTACCCCTTTACCTAACTCTACGGGCAATTTAGCATAGCCAATTCACCTGACCTGCACATGTTTGGACTGTGGGCGGAAACCCACACAGACACGGGAAGAATGTGCAAACTCCACACAGTCAGTCGCCTGAGTCGGGAATTGAACCCGGGTCTCTGGCGCAGTGCTAACCACTGTGCCACCCAAAACTTCCTCTGGCAGTTCATTCCTTACATGCACTATCCTGTGTGTGAAGTTGTCCCTCAGGTCCCTTTTAAATCTTGCCCCATCACTTTAAAACAATGCCCTCTAGTTTTGGACTTGTCTACTTTGAGTAAAAAAGATCTTGACTATTTACCATGCCCCTCATGATTATATAAACCTCTTGACCTGAAGACTCACACTTTCATTCCTCCCATATGTCATTCTTCCAAGTTTCCCACCATTGCCCATATCAAATCACCTTATGATCTTTGTATATGTTTATACTGCATATAAAACAAAAAAAACTTCTCATTTTAGGTAGGGGTGACAATAATAAATCAAAGATCAAAGTGAAAAGCAGTGATCAAATTCAAACCAACTGAGCCCCGGTCCTCTCTAACTAACGGAAGCTTTTCGCAGCAAGTGCCACCTTTTGGATTTTATGAAAACAAACTGTTAAAAATACCTCTGGGAATTTCAAAACGGGAGCATTTTGGACCTTGAAATTTTACAATTATTAAGCGTGAAGAAGCCGCTGCACATGCCTGTTTATCGGCTCAGTTACAAGTTTCTGACTTTCTGTTTAAACTCTCAGTGTAAACAAAAAAAAAGATGGCGAGTGCATTTCCAACTAAATGTCCACCAGACGGCCGCAAACACCAATAAGAGGTTTGCAACAGTTGCATGAGGACACATTGGCCCTAGTTGCGCGCTGAAGTTGAATTACACACTTTCGGCGAAACCTGCTTCCAGAGAGTGGTGTCATTGCCCGAACTGTCCACCCCCTCGGAGCAACCCTTCAGAAGGATTGGTTCATTCACAGCGAAAGGGGATGTCCTGACGGCACCTTTCACACACACACAGCTCTTTCTCGCGTCTTGTCTCCTTTTTTATGTGGGTAGCAGTTGCACCGTTCTAGTCTTAACAAAAAAGCGATAAAGCTGAGGGAGATGGATCCCGAGAAAGGCGGGCAAGGGTACAAAGCTCATTACTCCAACGAGGAGCAACAGGCGTCCATGCTCCAGGCGGGATCGGAGCCGACGGCGAAGAGGCGGAACCAGCTATGCAGCTCCAAGCGCCGAGTGATCTTTGTGGTGAGTGAGTGAGCAGGGAGTGCAACAGGGTCACCCAGGACACACACTCACATACACAGGGAGAGAGAGAGAGAGAAGCGATTCTGAGTTCACGGCAAAATCTTCCTGACATCCAACCCCACTGCCAAACTTCCTTGTCACTCAATTACAATGTGTTAAATAGCTGCAAATATACGTTAACAACCATTCGCAAACAATGCAGTTCATTCAAGTTAAAGTTTACTTTACAGTATTGGAATTATAATAGTTTTCTCTGCATTGACAGCCAGGGGAGCATTGCGAACTGGATACAAAAGGTCTTATAAACTGTTGCTAGCCCTGTTATTTTATGAGTGACAGTGAATATTTTATGTTCCAATCGTACTTAAACCCTCTGGTATGGGAATCTACACATCACAAAATTGACTCATGTTCCCTCAATCCCAAGACAAGCCTCCAATTATGCATGTTTTTTCTATCTCCCAAAATTGGGAACCGAAAGTCATGTTTCATACAGCTTAGAATCCCTCCAAGCAGGCCATTCGGTCCATCAAATCCTTATGCATGTTTGGAAGAGCATCTACACATCACCCTTTCCCTGTGAAGCTGCATTACCCGTGGCTAACCCACCTAGCCTACACATCCCCAGACACCTTCAGCAACTTGGCATGGCCAATCTACCTAACTTGTATATCTGTTGGAGGAAACCGGAGCACCCGGAGGAGACCAACACAGGCATGGGGAGAATGCGCAAAATCCACATAGATAGTCACCAAAGGATAGAATCAAACCTGGGTCCCTGGTGCTGTGAGGCAGCAGTGCTAACCACTGAACTACCATGCTGCCCCTGGTTTCAGGTCTTTTAAATTTGTATAAATGGAATTTTCCCAGAAGCCTGTTGTGTAACTATTATTGATGTTAATACATTGTTATGAGTTCTGTTTTTTCACAGTTGCAAAGATTGCAGGCCATTAGACCATAAGATTCAGAGCATTCAGCCTGTCCAATGGGATCATAAGTAGACAGGCTGGAGCTGGAAGAACACTGCAAGCCAGGTAGCATCAGGAGGTGGGGAAGTCGACGTTTTGGGTGTAACCCTTCTTCAGGTCCTGGAAAAGGATTCCACCCAAAACGTTGACTTTACCATGTGCTGATGCTGCCTTGCTGTGTTCTTCCAGCTTCTGCATGTCTACTTTGGATTCCAGCACCTGCAGATTTGTTTTGACTCTTCAATGAGATCACGGCTGATCTGATCACCCCCTCCCCACCCCCACTCCACTTTCCTATTTTTTCCCTATAAACCTTGATTTCTTTCCTGATTAAAAATCTGTCTAACTCAGCCTTGAATGTATTTATTGATCTAGTGTGAACAGCCCTGTGTGGTAAAGAATTCTACAGATGCACTATCCTCTGAGAAAAGAAATTCTTCCTCTGTGTGAAATGTGTGTTTGCTTATTCTGAGATTATGCATAATCCTAGTTTCTCTCACAAGGGAAAAAAAACCTCTCCTCACCTCCCCTGTCAAGTCCTTTAAGAATTTTGTATGTGCCAATAAGATTGCCTTTCATTCTTCTAAGTTCTGAGGAGTATGGGCTCAACCTCTCCTAATCAGATAGTGCCTCCCTATCCCAGATCAACCCAGTGAATCTTGGCTGGGCTGGGTCCAGGATTAGAGCTGAAAATGTCTTGCTGAAAAAGCGCAGCAGGTGCGCTTTTCCAGCAACACATTTTCAGCTCTGATCTCCAGTATCTGCAGACCTCACTTCCTCCTGTGTCCAGGATTAGTATATCTTTCCTTAGATAAGGTGTCCAAGACTATTTACAATACTCCAGTTGTGGTCTAACCAGTGCCTTGTAAAAATTTAGCAATCTTTCATACACCATTCCCTTTGAAGGCCAACATTCCCTTTTACCTCCTGAACTTGGACGCTAACTGTTTCAGAGTCATGAACGAAGACTCCCAAATCTATCTGTTTTGTTGACTTTTTGCAGTATTTCTCCATACATGAGTTGGAGGTGCTGGTGTTAGACTGTGGTGTGCAAAGTTAAAAATCACACAACACCAGGTTATAGTCCAACAGGTTTAATTGGAAGCACACTCCGAAAGCTAGTGTGCTTCCAATTAAACCTGTTGGACTATAACCTGGTGTTGTGTGATTTTTAACTTTTTACATACTAGTAATATTCTCTCCCCTATTCTTCCTGCTATGGTGTACATTATATTCTCTTTGCCAAGATTTTACCTACTCACTTAACCTGTCTACTGTATATCCCCCCCACAGACTCTGTCATCCTCACTACGTGCTTCCCCATCTGTTTTTGTCATCCACAAAATTAATCGGGAGTGTTGCTCCATCCTCACAGGATGTGCAGAGGAGTAGGTTACCTGGTCGCAGGAGACCCATGGTGCTTCTGGGTCTGCAATGCAGCTGGAGGATGGCGAGACTGTGTAATCAGGAAGACTGTGCTATCATAAAGTTCTCCACCAACTTTGACTAGCAGTGACAGGAGGATGTCTGACAGGCTAGCTAATGCTTAGTGTACATTCTCTCTAGTGTTTTCCCGTATGTGGTTCCAAGATCATCCATGTCGACACCTTCTTCAGCTTTGACTTACCATGCCAGATAGCAAGATGTGTCTGAACTAGTTGTTGAGAAAGGGAATAGAGCAAGAATACACTATCATCCTCAATACTCTCCAGTGTAACAGGCATCATGATGCTGAAGAATTCCAACTCTCTGACCTGCTATTGTAGTGATAGTATTAATATGGCTGCTATAGTTCAGTTTTTGCTCAGTGGTAATCTCTAGAATGTTGTCAGTGTGGAATTCAATGATGGTAATGCCATTACATTTCAAGTGGTGATGGTTGGATTCCTGTTAGAGATGGTCAATGCCTGTCACATGTTTGGCATGAATGATCCTTGCATTAATGGATTGACTGCACTTAACGCCAATTTTTGCAAGATTGTTATGCTTTTGGACTGTTTTACTGTAGGGTAAGATGGAGAAATGAAGTATGTCTTTGATCTGTTCTGAATTGGTCGTAAAAGCTAAAGCAGGGCCCAGGTTGGTTTATTGGGAACCTGGTACTGATACTCACACTTCTTGACATTGGCAGAAATATCTCTGCTAATATTTGATCTAGTATTCCTCTCTAAAGTCACAGGAAAGGATTAGAATTACAGGTTTTGGAGAACAGTCATGCAACAAGCTAATCATTTACTTCAAGATAGAATAAAGATGTGTTTTAAAAGACTAACTAATCAGAATTTCTGCCTGAATATGTGATCCATATGGTCCACATTGCCGTGGAGATGAGCTTTTCGAGGGGGATAATTGTTAGGAAGCCATTGAAAGATATTATTGAAACTTTCAGATGAGATTTCTGTCAGGATGTGGGAGAGACAGCAGCCACAGGCTAACTCTCAATGTTTCATCGTGCAAGAATATGGATACAATATTGTTCTTGGATTGAAAAGACCACCTCATGGAGGTGCTAGTGTTGGATTGGGGTGTACAAAGTTAAACATCTCACAACACCAGGCTATAGTCCAACAAGTTTGTTTGAAAGCACTAGCTTTCGGAGCGCTGCTCCTTTGTCAGTGGTTGTGACATACTTTTGTGGAGATTTGTGACAAGGCAGGAAGAATCATTAGAGGGAGGACTCTAGAGAAAAGCCCTTACTGTGAAATGCAGTCACAGACTTAAAAGTTACCACAATGGGAAATGTATATAATGGAAGTAAATCACTGGAGCTAAAACTTCCTTTTTTAGGGTTGGTCCCGATAGAGTTGACTGTCTACCTCATGAACTGCATGACATTGAAGTTGGAGTTTTGGTAAAGTTAACAGAAGAGGAAAATTCTGTATGGTAATTTAAAGTCTAAGTTGCATACACAACAATGTTTATCAATGTCACTCCTAGTTTCCTTGTGAAAGTAAATGTCTTAAAACATGAAATTTTATTGTATCGTCCATTCAACTATAAGCAGATGTTCTGCATGATTTTTAAATGTTACTGATAATTGACCTGCTCCTTTGGCTGTAAAGTGCTTTGGATTGTCCAGTTCATGACGGCAACAGCTTTGCCTTCACTGTTTAGTTGGGTGAAAAGGTGATAAAGTGATAGGTCACTATATCCTTTTTACTTCAGTTTTAGCTGAAGAATGAATGAACTCAAATCTCTGCTGTGATGCAGATTTTGAATGTTTAGTGTTTCAGAATTGTTGGAAGAAAATATTTGAATAAAAATATCATTTGATCTCTTTAAGCAAGTGAATAAAAGTGAATATTGAATAAAATTACTCTGCAAGCTGTAATGATCTTCAATTATAGCAAATCAAGAGATATTATTTATTGACATCCAGTCTGAAATTGCCCTGTTCCAAATTTCTATGCCATACATCTCTATGATTCTGTGATGTGTAATTATACTTTAAACTGACCAATCAGTGTAAGTTTGTTTTTTATTTTAAAACCTTTGCCCAGTTATGCAAATTACATTTTTCCTTTCTTTCCAACACTTGCATCAGTCCCAACCACTAATTTTGAGATTTGTAGTCCCCGCTGTGCATATTGGGCAGGTCTCTAATGATGATATTGTAATAAGCCAGTGTACTATACCAGTACTCAAGTGTAGTGGTATAATTTAATTTTCTGCAAATTGATTTAATTTCAATAATTAGGCACTGCACCAATGTAGTGAAGTTGCTCATTTTGCATTTCCAGATTGAAAATGAATATGCAATGTTCACACCGTTCCCAGTGACAGAATGATGAGTACATCAACAATTTGAAATTATGAGTTGATAAGTCAACTATATTTAAGAAAAATTAAAAGACCTGGCCCAGATGGTCAAACAACAGTGTTCCCTATAAAGCAGAGCGAAAAAGATTCTCGCTAATTTGAGCAAACCAGAGGAATTCTCGGTATGACGGAAGTCCTAGGGCCAAAAGATGGAGGTAGGTTAGGACTTAATCAGGATGGACAAGACCTGTTTAACTGTCCAAAATAATGTGTTTAATACAATTTGAGCAGCATCTTTGTAATTGGGAGCAACTTGTATTTATCATGATTCCCAGAAATGTCACTGGACTCAATGTTAACACTGCTTTCTTTCCACGGATGCTGCCAGACCCTGCAGTTTCTCCAGCAATTTGTATTTTTGTTTTTGTTTCAGATCCACAGCATCCTCAGTTCTTTGCTTTATTTGTGTGGTTTCAAGTCCAAGTCAAAGGAACAGGACTACAAAAGCTGAGGATTCTAAGATCCAGGTTAAGAATGGATAGCTAATATTTTGGTTCAGCCTTTATAAACTTGAGTAAATAAAAATCTCAGGTTTGCGTTGAGGAGCAAATGGAATAAGCATAGTTAAAAGCAATTCTATAAATCACCCTGTATGAATGAGCTCTTTTTAAATTTCTAATTGGAATCGAGGTTTGGCTTCCATGAATGAAAATTCCTAACTCTTGTGAGAAATTCGGGATATTCAATGTGACCAAGTGGCCTGTGAGTGCAGGATGTGCCTCAGCTGTTGCCCTGTTGATGATTTTTAAGCTAGAGGGGTGACTTGGGGCATAACGCTGGTTAAATCTTTTCTGGGTTGCATATGTCCGGAGATCAACGTTTAGACCAAATTCAAAAGGGAGAAAAAGGCCACAGTGCAGATATCCTCAGGGTGTGTGTTATACTCAAACTGATGGGGAAGAGCGAGGACTCATGGTTTAAATCACCATAAAATGGAAGAAGTGAGTTGGAATCCTGTAGACTAAGTTAAAGGAACTACCGCAAATTTTTCAAAAGAACAGGACCTCAAAGGCAGTCATTTATGAATTACCCGGTCACATGTTTTTGAGTGTAAGGATCTGGCAGATTAATGTGGTTAGAGACATGGAACAGGAAGCGGGGCTTCAGATTCCTAGGACATTGGGATTTGGTCTGTAGCAGAAGGGACCTGTTCAAAATAGCATCATCAGATCAGAGATTCATATCCTCAAGAGCAGATTTTTTTAGTACAAAAAGGAGAATACTTTGGGGTGTGTTTGAATGACTGTTGTTGACTATTTTGTTTTTCCTGTTTATACTTAGGCAGGTAGTGATTCTGGCCACAGTCTTCCAATCCTTTCGCTAATTGACGGGGTCAAAGACAAGAGAATTGCAAATGCTCCAGCCTAATTCAAAAATGTGGGGAGGCCAATCCAGAGCAATTACAGGCCCGTAAGGGAAAGGAGCCTGAGATGTTAAAAGGAAAGTGAATGCAATGCCATCTCTGGTACAGAAGCAAAATAAAGAGATTGCAAAAAGATTGGATTTGGAAATAGAAAATGTAGTCTGGGGTTAAATCTTACCCTGCTCAGAACAAATATCATCATGGGAAGTGATGCAATATCTTGTGATATTGCTTTCTCCTGCGGCTTATTTTAAGATTAAACCACAGTAAAATATTTCTTAGGTAAGTTAATGTTTTTCTTGACTCAGTCAAGAATCTGACCAGCTCAACCTCGAATATATTCGGTGACTCAGCCTTCACTGTGTATTGGGGAGAGAGCCACAAGGACTTCTGAGAAAAGAAAATTCTTCTTATTCCATCTTAGAAAGACCCCAAATTTTTAAACTGTGTCCCTTGTTTAAGATTCTCATATTAGAGGAAGTATTCTTCCAACAGCTCCTCTATTAAGCCCCCCTAGAACCTTGTGTTTTAATACAACCATCTCTCAGTTTTCTAAACTCCAATGAGTAAAAACCTAGTCTGCTCAATGTTTCCTCACAAAACAGCCTCTTCTGCCAAGGCTCTGCCTATTCAATCATTTCTGGATTGCAAGTACAGTCTGGACCTCTTTAAATGTCCAAGAGAGCACATACAGTATATACTTGTTGAATTTTGAAGATTTTTTTTCAGCTTAAATTAGGAGACTGACTAATACACGGGTACAAGTTTTGAGGGGCTGAAATGCATGCTGCAGTTCAAAATACCCGTGTTATTAGCAAAAGCCGATTTGATCGCACAACTAACCCTGGGTAAAGAAAAAAAAAACCAGAATGAATTACAGTAAAGGTAATTACCAGATAAAAGCAAGAGGCTGGTATGAAAATTTAACATGCCAAAGATTCATTGAAATCCTGCAAAATTACATGGTTCAACATCATCATGGCCTGGTATAATGGCACACTTAAAATGAAACATTTTAATAAATTCTGAACATGTAAGCATCTTGAACATTTCTGCCAAATTCTTCCGTTTCACTCCCATTTATTCTCATACGTTATGAACCTCAGCAACATTAACACATTTGTTAAAGTATTAAAGATATACCAGTATGTAGCTAATATATCTCACTTGCATTCACATATACTGGCACAAATAAAGTGATTAACTTTTTAACGATCTTAGCTTTTGGAAGTATAGTGAACAAAATGGGATAAGTACTGATAGACTTAGTACCGGTCTGAATGAATGACTCAATCAAAACATGTTGTAGTAAACCGAGTGCGGTAAATAGAGTTACGAATGAATGAATAGAGGTGCAATATAATAAAGAAAGAGTGATGAATAGAGTTACTGGTATGAATGAATGAATGCAATTTAATGCGATATAGTAGGGTTGACTTATACATGAGTTGTATGGAAAATTCAAGATGGTTTGGCCAAAAATAAGGGGTCGACTAAAACATGAGATTGACTTATTTGCGAGTATATATAATAGTACTCTAGGTAAGATCTTGACCATGCGTTGTTCATTTGTAGCAAGAACTGTCTAATCTTACACACCAAACCCTTTGCAGGAAAGATTAATATTCATTATAAAATCCAAAAGAACTGTGAATGCTGTAAATCAGAAATAAAAACAGAAATCGCTGGAAAAGCTCAGCAAGTCAAAATATGCCAACTCATATTTTAGAACACCCGGATCCTTCTCTACTGTAGCAACCGTAGTCTGATTCTATTCAAATAATACTCTATTCTTCCTCCCAAAATAAAGAACACATCATTTTCATCACATTATATTGCACTGCCAACTTTTTGGCCAGTCATTTAACCTATTTATCCTTTTGTTGACTCTTTGCATCATAAAATTGGCTGCAATCCAATTTGTCCCTTCATCTATCTCATTCATAGAGATCATGAAACATATTTGCCAGTGGTATTTTTTCTCAAGATTAAATTGCTGATGGAAATATGATTGGTGTTCTAAAAATCATGCAGTAAAACATTTTAGACGCAACTTCCTTTCAGAAATATAATATGTAAGTATATCGCAGCTCACCCATTCATTGACGAATTCACTTGTAGTGTTTGAGTGAATGCATGTGCATGCATATTGGACTCCCCCAAGGATGATGCCTTTGGAGAAGGAAAAATTGGCACTTGTGACTTTAACTGTTGATGATTTGACACTCACGTAAAAAAAAATAGAATTCACATTGGATCATGCATGTCAACAAGCTGACGTGCTTTGGAAGTTGAAACACTATTTTTCACGCAGTGGTCTGATAACTACCATCACTTCTGTTTATTCCACATTGAAACATGAGGTACTCCTGATAGTCAGTTAGATTCTCTGCGGTGTAAAGTGATTGCAATTTCAGAAAATGGCTTGTAAAGTAATTGTGAGCCCCAATTGTGATAGCTATTTAGATCCCTCACATTATTACAGTTGTTCACACACAGTCACAATCTGCCATTCTTTGGTGAGCTTGCTGTCAAACTCCAAGCTTCACAGTTTTATACCTACAGCTAGATCTCATTGTGGCTACTAGCTATCAAACTCAAAATAGCTAACTCAATTAAGGTGTAAAAATTACAACATTTAAGAAAAATTGAATGCTAGTCCTCTTCTACACAATGAACCATCTCTAATGACTATTAAACTTTGAATGTTCATCATGTAAAGATATTAATCTAATACTCAACACATTACTTTGGTCTTTCTATCATTTTGAAGATATTTTCATGCTTTACTTTGAAAGGTTGATTGCAAAACTTACCTCAATTCAGCCTTTGATTTAAAGTGAATTTATTGTTAGATTAACCTTTTGTCATCATCTTGATGGATGCATTTTCCTGATGAGGTACATAACAATATGAAAAATGGGATGTAAATTCATAATTTTCCAGTGAAATTTTACTGTAGGTTGTCTGTGAACTGAGAGATTGCCTGATTTACCAAATCAACAGATAAAATAATTGTGCTGTTGTATCATTGCCCAGTAACTAATAGTGCAATGTGTCTGGTTTCCTTTCTAAAATATTCGATGTTTTCAGAACAGCTAAAATGTGATCCATGACAAATGTAATCCTTGAAAGTAGCCCTCATGCAATGGATAATCATTGTGGCAAATCTTTTTGAATTCAGTGCAACCACTTAGAGGTTGGAGAACTGAATTGATCTCAAGTTCGTCAGGAGTAAGAAACAAGTTGTCATTTTGATGTGCACCTCTGAATTATGACGTTTTAAACAAATTAGAAAACGTTGTCAGGAAATAACAGACTGCTGCTGTTTTAATGCAGGTTTAAAATCATAATTTTTTTAATAGAAAGGCAGTTATTCATCAGGTTTCTGGAAGCCCACATCTGTTGATCCACTAGTCAGTTTACTCTGAATCTTGCATCATGGACAGGGCCAACATTCTCCTGTGGCTTACTGACCTGATACGTGTTGAGTTGATTGATGGTTGTATTACGATAGCAACCAGGGCAGGAGGGGTCTATCGGCACCACCTCCACCTCCCCCTTAGTTATTTGCAGCAAAGATTGTGTTCTTTTTAGTGCAAGGTTAAAATATAGTTGATCAGAAACAGTAAGGAGCCAATTAAAAGGTTTTCTTGAGTGAATGAAAAGTCAATATTAATTTTTGCTAACCTTGAGGAAATTAATGCGATGCAATGTCAGACATGCACAAAGGCACTAAAGGAATACCATCCAGTTCAAGGGAAATGAAAATGAAATGCATTTCGTAGACGTTAAGGTGGTTGGAGTATCAATGTTTTAACCTGAGACTACAGTTATTTAATAGATGTCTGTATCTAAGCAGTATTTCGTGATGTTTTGATTTTCTCTGCTGCTTGTTAATGCATGAGACTATGTTTAGATTTTTAGCCTGGATTTAGTATTTTGTTGAAGGTATGAACTATTTTATTGAAGGTTTGAAGTGATGAAAATAGTGCAAAGATGAGCAATATGGCTGATCCTAAAGTCAGATGACAATTGTATGGAATAGATTTTTTAAAAGTTAAACTATTTTAGTTTTGGAAAGGTGAAGTGAATTTTCCTAAAATGAAGACACTAAGTTGAATAAAAAGTATTTTTCTTAAGTTAAACAATGATCTCAGAGCAAGGGGACATAGGTTGAACTCTTAAAGACAATTTGAAGGCTAAAATAATAACAGAAAAGACTGAAAATAGACAGGTCAGTCAGTATGAGTGAGGAGGAAAATCCAATTATCAGTACTTATCTGTAGATTCTTTCTTATCTTTTTACAAATGCCGATTGAATTCTTGTGAACTTGCAGCACTTTGTCTTTACTCACCATTTGTATTTGTTTTTTTTTCTTTTTATTTCATAAGCTGAAACCTGAAAGCCAAAAACCTTGGTCATAGAGTCATACAGCATGGAAACAGATCTTATGGTTCAACCAGTCCATGGCAAATGTAATCACAAACGAAACTAATCACACCTGTCTGCTTCTGGCCCACATCCCTCCAAACCTTTCCTATTCAAAAATCTATCCAAATGTCTTTTAAACATTATAATTGTACCACATCCACCACTTCCTCAGGAAGTCTATTCCAGATGCAAACTACCCTCTCTGCTTTTCAAAAAAAAGTTGCCCCTCATGTCTTTAAATTTATTTCCTCTTTCCTTAAAAATTTGCCCTGTAGTCTTGAAATCCATCATTCTTGGGAAAAGTTATCTACCATTAACCCTTTCTAGATACTTCATGATGTTATAGACTTCTATACGGTCACCTCTCAGCTTCCTACACGCCAGTGCAAAACGTCCCAGCCTATTCACCTTTCTTTATAATTGCAATCTTCCATACCCAGCAACATGCTGGTAAATATGTTCTTAACCCTCACCAACTTAATAATATCCTTCATTAACCAGTGAGATAAATAGATGCAGTATGGATAGCTTCAAACAGACAGAAACTCTCGAGCTGTTGAAAGGACATTTGGATGCTGTTATTGGGAACCTAGGAACCATGTGTTCCTATGGAATGATGCACTGAATAGACTGAATGACACGGTTATGAAATTTGCTGGCTTTGATTGGCTGGCAGCTCTCTGAGGTGGGAATTCTTCCCTGATGTGGGCAGCAGTCACAACATGGCCTGATGAATGCTCAACAGCTGTGAGGAGAGCTTGTCATGGCAGATCTCAAACTAACCTCAAATGCATTTTGGTCTGTTTTTGTGAATGGGTTTAATAAATAGCAAGGTAATTCTTTCCAGATCCATGATGGCGGCACGGTGGCACAGTGGTTAGCACTGCTGCTTCAAAGTGCCAGAGACCTGGGTTCAATTCCCGCCTCAGGCAACTGTATGTGTGGAGTTTGCACATTCTCCCCGTGTCTGCGTGGATTTCCTCCGGGTGCTCCGGTTTCCTCCCACCATCCAAAAATGCGCAGGTTAGGTGAATTGCTAAATTGCCCGTAATTTTAGGTGAAGGGGTAAATGTAGGGGATTGGGTCTGGGTGGGTTGTGCTTCAGCGGGTTGTGTGGACTTGTTGGGCCGAAGGGCCTGTTACCACACTGTAACTAATCTAATCTAATGGTTTTATGATTTCAAACCAGAATATGTCAGAGAATGGATGACTGAAGACATCCGGGAGTGTCAATGGACTTTTGTTTATATGGAGGGGAGGAATTACATGAAAGCAGAGAGAAAATAATGAATGGCACTTACTTGCTTTTGTGTTGAGAATAATCAAGGGATTATTTGAGTTGAGGAAGATCCAAAGATTGGAAAACTTTTAGGCAGTTCAAAGAAGAGCTGACTGGAGTCAGATGCCAGTATAGTCTCTTCTAGAAAGAAGAATATTATTCATACCAGGTAAGGAAAGAGTGTAGTTTGTGAAATTTCAGACTAGTGTGCTTGGTTAGAAATCTGCATTGGTTATTCAACGCCTAGAAAGTCCAGGACCTCAGCTGTGTTCAAACAAAAAGCTTCATAGCTCACAGACAATTACAGAGAAACGAGCAGTTTAAGTCAATCCTACACGTTTGATGGTGAAAGGAAGTTTTTGGGTTTTTTTTGAGTCACTGGTGCCTGGGAATAGATGGTGTCTTGGTTAGCAGTTTTTAAAAAAATATTTAAACTTGTTATATTTAGCTTGTTTTATTTTTATTTCTTGTGTGTAATAAACCTCTATTTTATTGTCAAAACCAAACCTAGAGCCTTATGTGTTTATTTCAATGAAAGATCACCACATTAAATTAGAAAATGAATCTTTAACACCAGATTTTTTTTGGGATCTGATCTATCCAATATTAACACAATTGTTTTGTACAGCAAGACCTTTATAATTACTTATTATACCTGTAAGCCGAAATTTTACAACATGTGCAAGGGCACCAAGGTCGTTCTGTACTGCAGCATCTCTGTCTCTCTATCTTTCTCTGTCTCTCTCTTTAAGGAATATTCTGCTTTCTATTTATGCCAAAGTGGATATCCACATTTTCCCAAATTTTTGTCCATTTATCACATTTTGTCCATTCACTCAATCTGTCCATCATAGATTTTTTTTGTACCCTCCTCACAAAATTGCTTTTTGATATATCTTTGTTCATAATAAATTTGCCGACATGACAATTCAGTTTCCTCACCAAATCACTAATTTATATATTTATTAGCTGAGATGGTCACTGTTATTTGCCCAAGTCCTCTGTTAATGCTAATATATCACCCCAACATCATAGGGTCTTGTCTAAGACTCATAGAGATGTACAGCACAGAAACAGATCTTTGGTCCAACTCGTCCGTAGACTCATTTGCCAGCATTTGGCCCATATCCTTCTAAGTCCTTCCTATTCATGTACCCATCCAGATGCCTTTTAAATGTTGTAATTGTACCAGCCTCCACCACTCCAGCTCATTCCATAGACACACAATCCTCTAAATGAAGAAGTTGCCACTTAGGTCCTTTTAAACCTTTATCCATCTCACCTTAAACCTGTGTCCTCTAGTTTTGGATTCCCCTAACCTGGGGAGAAGATTTGTGTAGTAACTTTTAAGTTGCATCATATTAAGTGTACTCCATCTATTGGTTCTTCTTTATAGATTTTCTTTTTCAGATATTCAAAGAGCACTAATAATATTTTGTTCAACTTAGTCCTTCACAGAATGTGGGCAGTGCTGGCTAAGCCAGTATTTATTGCCTGTCGTTAAATGCCTTGTGACTGAGAGGTTGTGCTGTAGTGCTAATTACTGGACAAGTAATTCAAGACCTAAACAAAAGAAAAACAAAGAACTGGAAGTCAGAAACAAAATCAGAAATTGCTGACAGAACTCAGCAAGTCTGGCAGTACATGTGAAGACACAGCAGAGTTAATGTTTTTGGGTCCAGTGATCCTCCTTCGGATCTGATTGTAGCTAGGAAAAGATTGGTGTATATGCTGAAGGTGGGGTTGGGGGAGGGAAGAGGAGTAAAAGCTAGGTGAAGACGGAATCCAAGGAAAGAGAACAGTAATTGGTCAGGCAAAGGAATGGATAAAGGTCAACCTAAGAGAATCATTAGCTGCTAATGGGCACCATTAGTGGCTGACAGTGGGTTGTTTATGGTAGCAGCGACTGAGAGAAAGTGAGGACTGCAGATGCTAGAGAGTCAGAGTGGAAACGTGTGGCTGTGGGAAAGCGCAGCAGGTCAGGCAGCACCCGAGGAGCAGGAGAGTCGACATTTTGGGCATAATGTTTCTGATGAAGGATTTATGCTCAAAACGTCAATTCTCCTGATCCTCAGATGCTGCCTGACCTACTGTACTTTTCCAGCGCCCCACTTTCCGACTCTGTTTATGGTAGCAGTCCATGTGATGACAAATCCTGGTGTGTGGGGAAAGAACATGGGCCAAGGTGCTCAAGCCCTAAAACTATTGAACTTGAATAGGGTTCATTTCCGCTTGGGTACTCTGCAATCTTCAGGAGTCAATATCAAGATCTCGCACTGGCTGAAGTTATGAAGTGGTGACCCTCGCGTTAACCTATTACCAGTTGTGTGTCTCTAATGAGCGATCAGCCCTCTGATCTGGTAAGACTTTGGCAACTTTATATGTTTGCCTACTGCTCTCTTACAAAAAAGCATCTTGTTAACTAAGACATGCTTCTTCTGTTCAGACATTGCAATGTCTCGACTGCGTCCATCTTTTGTATTGTTGATAATCAAGTAGGCCTTAGACACAGTATAGACATAGGAGATTAGTAACACTGAATTATGTTGAACAACCCTTACCCAGTGTCACATCCTGGTAAAGGTGGCAGAAACCAAGGTTTGGCAGTAATGGCAATCAGAACAAATCCCAGAAGTGGACAATACCAGTGGAGTTATTTGAGCTTCTGTAACTACCAGGATCACATTCTTGAGTATGTTGATTAATAATCAAATAAATGTGAATTCCAAAAACGATTAACTAACTTGCATAAACAGATAGTTCTAAATTGATGTCCCAAATATTTTCATGACCAACTAAACATGAAAGTTAAATGCTCATCTCTTTAATGTACAAATTTATACAGTGGAGACCAGAGATCAAACCTTATGGGAGTGCAATGTGTGACATAACAACAGATAAATTATCCAATAAAAGTATTTCTTGAAAAGTTCAAGTTTTAAGAACTACCCAAGTACATCTGTCTACAGATGGCCCTCATTTGTGGAACCAACAAAAGCTTTTGTTTTTTAAAAAAAAGCTAAATGATATTTTATGGTTTAGTTGAATAGATGAAATAAGTAAAATCATAGAGTCGTACAACATGGAAACCTACCCTTTGATCCAACACGTCCTTGCCAACCTGATTTCCCAAACTAAATTACTCCCATCCTTGTAAATCTTTTCAGCAGCCTTCCAATTTAACAACAACCTTACTATAGTGGGACAACCAGAACTGTACGTAATGCTGCAAAGGTGGCCACCCTACAAACTCTGAAGGCTTGGAATGGAACATTCAGACAAAGATTATTTGTAATTTATATATTAGCTGCAACAATTATAGATGAAAGTAGAATCCAGAAACTTATTTTGAGAATTTTTGTCAATCAAGGAAGAATACTGCGACTGTAAATATATATTTATACTTCAAAATGAGACAATTGTTTTTATTGGTTTGAAAGAACTCTGAATACTTCAGCCTTGTATTGAGCAAAGCAATGGAGTGATCTCCATGAATAAGTTAGGTGGTGGGATACCTAAAAAAATAAAATGCCAAGCATTCAGACATGTTGCAAATTTTTGTTAAACTTTTATAGACATAAATTAACAAGTTAGAGTACAAACATGTTTGTGTCAGCAAGTTATTTTAGTTAGTGGAGGCATGAGCTCCTTGTAGGAATATTATGGGAAGGTCTGGTGATTTCTAACCTTCAGATTTTGGCAAATATTGAATGAATTATTTACCTTCAATGATGAGGGAGTAAACCGACAGGAGGCAATTCCCACACTGATAGCACCTAACTTGTTTTCAACCAACTCCAGTATAAAAGGTCAAAATTACCACATTATGCATTGGGTCATGCTCCTTCCAGTGAATGAATGCTTCATTATCCTAAAGTAAAAATTAAATGGCTGTATTCAAATGGCATGTGCAAGTTTATGATGTATGTTTCCTTCTATGCAGGTACTGATCATGTTTGTGTTAGTTTTGCTACTTGGATCTGGACTTGGACTTGGCTTCAGATCAAGTAAACAAGTGGCAGGTACGTGATGTAAATTTACCAACTTTAATACTTGAAAAGTGCTATTTCTTCATCATTGATGTTCTACTAATGTTTTTAATTGTAACTTCCTTGTGGTGGTTGGACTACTTTGAGCTGAATCAGGCTGTAAAACCAGTGAACACCCCAGACATTACTGATTTTCACTTGTCATAATTGCCAAGCTGTTGCTCAATCTTGGGAATGTTTCAGTGATAACAACACCTCTGATTTAACTGTCCTTACTACAAGGAATACCAAGCTGGGGAGGCTTCTTAAAGCTCTGCAAATTACTTATTGTAACCTTTGCCATTTGTAACATTCCATAAAGTATTCCAGAAATTGAAGATAGTGACTTGTGCTGTTTTTATAACTTTATTATCTTTTTTAATAGACTTAAAAATCAATATCATCTTTACCTGAATGGAAGTGCATCTAACTTTTGATTCTGCCCACAATCTGTTCTAACATAATCTCTGTCATATTGATGTAAGTTTCTCTTGTCGCTAAAGTAATTCAGCAAAGCCATGGGGCTAAGAGCTACCGAATTTGGCACTGTGCGAGCCAGGTACAAATTCATTTACATTAAGCATTTTTTTTGGCTTTGGTTTCTGCTCAAACATATTGATTTATCATTGAAGACAACAACTTCCACAAAGCAGTGTGTATGGGCAGCATATTAGAATGTAGAACCATTTATCTGGAAAATGGGAAGCCTTCATAAATGAGATAATGAGAATCCAGAGAAAGTACATTCCTTTCAGGGTGAAAGGAAAGGCTGGTAGGTATAGGGAATGCTGGATGACTAAAGAAATTGAGGGTTTAGTTAAGAAAAAGAAAGAAGCATATAAGGTATAGACAGGATAGATCGAGTGAATCCTTAGAAGAGTATAAAGACAGTAGGAGTATACTTAAGAGGGAAATCAGGAGGGCAAAAAGGGGACATGAAATTGCATTGGCAAATAGAATTAAGGAGATTCCAAAGGGTTTTTACAAATACATTAAGGACAAAAGGATAGCTAGGGAAAGATCAGCAAGGCGGCCTTTGTGTGGAGCTGCAGAAAATTGGGGAGATACTAAACTAGTATTTTGCATCAGCATTTACTGTGGAAAAGGATATGAAAGATATAGAACGTAGTAAAATAGATGGTGACACCTTGCAAAATGTCCATATTACAGAGGAGGAAGTGCTGGATGTCTTGAAACGCATAAAGGTGAATAAATCCCCAGGACATGATCGGGTGTACCCTAGAACACTATGGGAAGCTAGAGAAGTGATTGCTGGGCCTCCACCTGAGATATTTGTATCATAGATCACAGGTGAGGTGCCAGAAGACTGGAGGTTGGCAAATGTGGTGCCGCTCTTTAAGAAGGGTAGTAAGGACAAGCCAGGGAACTATAGACCAGTGAGCCTGACATCAGTGGTAGGCAAGTTGTTGGAGGGAATCCTGAGGGGCAGGATGTCCATATGTTTGGAAAGGCAGGGACTGTATAGGGATAGTCTTAAAGGCTTTGTGCATGGGAAATCATGTCTCACAAACTTGACTGAGTTTTTTGAAGAAGTAACAAAGAGGATTGATGAGGGCGGAGCGGTAGATGTGGTCTATATGGACTTCAGTAAGGCGTTCGACAAGGTTCCCCATGGGAGACTGGTCAGCAATGTTAGATCTCATGGAATACAGGGAGAACCAGCCATTTGGATACAGCACTAGCTCAAAGATAGAAGACAGAGGGTGGTGGTGGAGTGTTGTTTTTCAGACTGGAGGCCTGTGACCAGTGGAGTGCCACAAGGATCGCTGCTGGGTCCTCTACTTTTTGTCATTTACATAAATGATTTGGATGCGAGCATAAGAGGTACAGTTAGTAAGTTTGCAGATGACATCAAAATTGAAGGTGTAGTGGATAGCAAAGAATGTTAAAAACTTCGAGGAGAAAGTGAGGTCTACAGATGCTGGAGATCAGAGCTGAAAATGTGTTGCTGGAAAAGCGCAGCAGGTCAGGCAGCATCCAAGGAACAGGAGATTCGACGTTTCGGGCATAAGCCCTTCTTCAGGAATCAAGGGCTTATGCCCGAAACGTTGAATCTCCTGTTCCTTGGATGCTGCCTGACCTGCTCGCTTTTCCAGCAATACGTTTTCAGCAAAGAAGGTTACCTCAGATTACAACAGGATCTTGACCAGATGGGTCAATGGGCTGAGAAGTGGCAGATGGAGTTTAATTCAGATAAATGCGAGGTGATGAATTTTGGGAAAGCAAATCTTGGTAGGACTTATACACTTAATGGTAAGGTCCTAGGGAGTGTTGCTGAACAAAGAGACCTCGGAGTGCAGGTTCATAGCTCCTTGAAAGTGGAGTTGCAGGTAGATAGGATAGTGAAGAAGGCGTTTGGTATGCTTTCTTTTATTGGTCAGAGTATTGAGTACAGGAGTTGGGAGGTCATGTTGTGGCTGTACAGGACATTGGTTAGGCCACTGTTGGAATATTGTGTGCAAGTCTGGGCTCCTTCCTATCAGAAAGATGTTGTGAAACTTGAAAGGGTTCAGAAAAGATTTACGAGGATGTTGCCAGGGTTGGAGGATTTGAGCCCCAGGGAGAGGTTGAACAGGCTGGGGCTGTTTTCCCTGGAGCGTTGGAGGCTGAGAGGTGACCTTATAGAGGTTTACAAAATAATGAAGGGCATGGATAGGATAAATGGACAACATCTTTTCCTTGGGCTGGGGAGTCCAGAACTAGAGGGCATAGGTTTAGGGTGAGAGGGGAAAGATATAAAAGGGATTTAGGGGCAAACTTTTCATGCAGTGGGTAGTACATATATGGAATGAATTGCTGGAGGAAGTGGTGGAGACTGATACAATTGCAACATTTAAAAGGTATTTGGATGGGTATATGAAAAGGAAGGGTTTGGAGGGAAAGGGCCAGGTGCTGGCAGGTGGGACTAGATTGGGTTGGGATATCTGGTCAGTATGGACGGGTTGGACCGAAGGATCTGTTTCCATGCTGTACATCTCTATGACTCTATCTATCATATTTGTGTACAGTAGTCAGTTTCTTAAATTAATCGGTATAGGTACAAATATTTTTAAATGACGCATAGTAATTTTCTTGTGCCTCAAACAAATTTAACAGGTAACTTTAGTAGCCATATGAAGATTTGAAAAGAATTGGAATCAATGAAACTCTCAGTTGTGGTTTTTCAATCCAGTGATAAGGTCATTCTTTTATGGGCAGCTCAGTCTCTTTTGTGGTTTATTTTTATACGAGAACAAAAGATCATGGAAACTTGATTTTTGATAAAGGAACTTGTGCTTGAAATTATTCCATCTTTTGTGGTGGTTGGAGACTACTTTGAGCAGAATCAGGCTGTAAAACCAGTGAAGACCCCAGACATTGCTGATTCTTACTTGTCATAATTGCCAAGCTGTTTCTCAATCTTGGGAATGTTTCAGTGATAACAACAACTCTGATTTCGCTGTCCTTACCACAAGGGGAGGCTTCTTAAAGCTCTGCAAATTACTTATTGTAACCTTTGCCATTTGTAACATTCCACAAAGTATTCCAGGCAGAAATAGGTCAATTGGCCCAACTATTCTGTGCTGGTCTATATGCTCCAAATGAAAATTGTCCTACCTAGTTTTATCTAACTCCATTATCATACCCTCCTATTTCTTTTATTCTCATTTTCTTATTTGGCTTACCTTTTAAATGTTATTTTATTCAACTGCTTCTTGTGATAGTGAGTTATCAAATGCTTAAAAATTTACCTTGAATTCCCTAATAAATTTGTTTGTGACTCTCCTATTTTGGACATATAGTTTTAGACTCCCATTTAAGTTGAATATTATCTTTTACATTTGGTCAAACACTAACATTGAATTAAAAATCATCTCTATCAGGATACCTCTCTTCTTTTTTTTCTCGAAAAACATCCAGTCCATTCAGCTTTTCCTGTTGACATCTATCTTCTTCGTTCTGGTATTGCCTTTTGCTGTCCTTTTTGGCAAGCTGAGTTGGTTGTTTCTGAGAAACCAAAGCGCTGGCTGGACATGCAATTGTATTTTTATAGGTTGGAACTTCTTTCACTGGAGCGTAGGAGGTTGAGAGGTGATCTGATAGAAGATTATAAAATAATGAGAGATATTGATAGAGTTAGTGGTAGTTGGCTTTTCCCTAGGATGGGGGATTTCAAAACTAGGGGGCACCTTTTTAAATTAAGTGGGAAGAGATTTAAAGAAGACCTGAAAGGCAAATTTTGTGCACAGACGGTAGTTCCCGTGTAGAATGAACTTCCTGAGGAATTCGTGGATGTGTGTATAATTACATCGTTTAAAAAACGTTTGGATGGATATATGAATAGGAAAGGTTTCGAGGGATATGAGCCAGGACAAGTCAGGGGGGACTAGTTTAGTTTGGGATTACATTCAGCATGGACTAGTTGGACCAAAGGGTTTGTTTGTGTGCTATGTCACTCTGACTATGACTCTATAATGCGAATTTGACCATAATATAGTTTAATTGCCTTAACAACATTTTTATAAATTGAGCAGACATTTATATGTTTGTGAACCACCTCAATGAATGTTTTGCAACCATTTCAAAGTTTTGAGTTTTGAATGTCCTGTCTATATGTTCAAGAAGTTATTTTTAAGAATACGTTGTCAAAACAAAGGGATTAAAATAATAGTTTGGAAATGTTTTAAAAACTGAAATAAAAGCAAAATATTATGACCACGGCTGCATCCTGAAAATACTCAGTAAGTCTGGTCTTGTCTGTGTGGTCTGAAGATTCTCTTTCTCTCCCTCTCTGCATCTCTCCCTCTCTGCATCTCTCCCTCTCTGCCTATCATGTATAAGATAACTGAATAAGTCCTTCATAATGCAGTCACATTTTGGTATGAAGCCTTTTTATATTTTCAATCAGGTGAATGGCTTTTCTCAAACATGTGCTTGCTGTATTTCCTATACATTCTCCATATACAGCCTCATTATGGCATCTGTTTTAATTGCATTGTCCAAGAGTTCAAAGAATAACATTCAGATCAGTGGTCCCTTTATCATTATGGCTTAACAATATGAGAGATTCTAGAGCTGCGTGGGTAACTCCATGATACAAGAGACTCCATTAAAGACATTTCTCAGAAATAATACAAAGTAAGTATTATTTTAAAGTTGATACCATTTGAGTTAGTCTTAGCTCAGTGGTCATATTTCTGGCTTTGAGTCACAGGGTTGTGGATTGAAGACAAACTCCATAGATTTGAACAGAAAATCCCTGCTGACAGTTTGGCAGGAATGTTGCAGTATCAGGGTGTTGATTTTTGAATGCAATGCAATGGAGGTAAGATGTCTCGTGTAATGCTTGAACTTTTACAAATATTCAGACTTGAGTAGAGTAAGCAATGGCACCGACAAAGATTTAGAATGTTAAAATTATTGAGCTATATTTCAAAACCACAAGGATCTGACTAACACATCAGTATCTGACGGACCAGTGAATAATATTATGCCATTCCCATCTCTAACAAAGAAAACGTACAAACTGATCTCTTGCAATTTAACTGTGTTCTCAGTTTTAAAATTATCTGACAGAAGCTGAAGCTTTCCAATCCAATCCATTATTATACCTTTTGAAAACAGGACAACTGTCTCCTCTATTCCACTCCCTGCGACATTTTAAAATATGAGGTCAAAGTTTTAGTCATCCATTTATTTGGATCATTCCCATGATGCTGAATCTTCCACACAGTCCCCTTTCTTCCCCCTCAATCTCTTTAACCCACAGAAACTTTGGCATGCCCTTCCCTGCCCCCTGCTGGGTCCTCCTTGTGGCTCTGCCACTATGAAAATAAAAACCCAATCCTATCCAGCCTCTCTTCATAGCTAAACTTCTCCAACCCACGCAACATCCAGGTGTATTTTCTCTGCAGCCCCTCCAGTGCAATCACATCTTTCCTGTAGTGTGGCAACCACACAGTACTCCAACTGTGGCCGAACCACAGGTTTGTAAGCTCCAACATAACATCCCTGCTCTGTTACATATGTCACAACTGATAAAGATGAGTATAAAATATATATTCTGGATTAGTGGTGCTGGAAGAGCACAGCAGTTCAGGCAGCATCCAAGGAGCAGCGAAATCAACATTTCGGGCAAAAGCCCTTCAACAGGAATAAAGGCAGAGAGCCTGAAGTGTGGAGAGATAAGCTAGAGGAGGGTGGGGGTGGGGAGAAAGTAGCAGGCTATTAACCTATTCTGAAAATATGCTGCTGGAAAAGCGCAGCAGGTCAGGCAGCATCCAAGGAGCAAGAGAGTTGACGTTTCAGGCATGAGCCCTTCTTCAGGAATGAAGAAGGGCTCATGCCCGAAACATCGACTCTCCTGCTACTTGGATGCTGCCTGACCTGTTGCACTTTTCCAGCAACACATTTTCAGCTCTGATCTCCAGCATATGAAGTCCTCACTTTCTCCTATTAATCTATTCTGCCTTCAGGGATCTGTGGACAAGTAGTCTTTAGGATCCCTCTATACCTCTGAGCTTCCTAGTGTCCTGCCATTCATTGAGTTCTCTTTTAGCTTGTTACTTCTTCCAAAGTGAATCACCTCTCAGTTTCCAAGGTTAAATTGTTCGCTGATCAGCCCATCTGACCAACTCACCTATATCTTCCTGTAGTGTAAGACCTTCTGCCTCATTGTTAACCACACAGCTAGTCTTCACGTCATTGCAAACTTACTTATCATTCTCCACACCCCCGAAATTCTCATCTGCGCATATATCACTAACAATAAGGAACTTAGCACTGGTCCCTGTGGTACACCACTGGATAACCAGCCTTCTGCCACCAAGCAAATTTTGGATCCCCCTTGCCAAGTTACCTTGGATCCCATGTGATTTTACCTTGGTTATCAGCCACCCATGTGTCAAAGGTTTTTCTGAAAACTGTACTGCACTACCTACATCCACATACCTGGTCACCCCCTCAAAATATTCAATCAAATTTGTTCGGCATGACCTCCCTCTGACTAAACTGTGCTGACTATCCCTGATCCGACTTTGCATCCCAAGCAGAATATTTTTCCTTCTGAATTTTCTCCCAGTATTCTTTCTACCACTGATGAGAAACTTGCTGGTCTATAATTTCCTGATTTCCGGTAAATATACATAGGTTACATTAACTCTTAGATTTGTTAATTCATACTGACAAATGGTAGAGAATATATGTGCATTTTCATTAGAACACCATACCAGAGTCTAATTACAGGTAGTTCTTCTGGAACTTAATCTTGTAGAAAAATCGAGTTTTAGAAACAGAACTTAAAGAGTTGGTGATGTAATCACTTTACAGCCAACACACATTTTAAAACTCGCACTTTAGAAACAGTGTCCCCAATTCATCAATTGTATTACAATGAATTTGTGTTAATGAAATGCGTGTGATAGCAGAACAACCTGTATCTGATTCTCTGCTGTCAGGCTGTGTAACGTTCTCAGACTGATTGGAGCTCATTACAGCTCAAACATTAACTCTTTCAAAACTATTACCTTCTGCACCAGCAATAGTTCTGGCAGTACATGGTAATTGGTAAAAGTTTCATGCCAGATTTGAACTAATGGTGTGAAACTTCATGTGGTCCAAAGCCTTTCCTCAATATCCTTTGCATAATCATATCTTTGGATCTAACTCCCCAGTGGAATGAGACATACTCTGAGCTAGGGATGAAAGAGTGTGGATCATAGAATCATACCTAACAGCCTCTGAGCATGACAAATCAGGCTATTGAGTAGAAGCGTTTGCACAAATTGTGCACAAGTCACCAGATATTAATAAGAACTGAGAGTGTGGTGCTGGAAAAGCACAGCAGGTCAGGCATCATCCGAGGAGCAGGAAAATTGACGTTTCAGACATAATCCCTTCATCGGAAATGAAATGGCGATTTTCCTGCTCCTTGGATGCTGCTTGACCTGCTGGGCTTTTCCAGCACCACACTTTCGGCTCTAATCCCCAGCATCTGCAGTGCTCACTTTCACCTAGCTATTAAAAAGAGTTCAGTGCAGAGTTGACAGTATGGGAATGCATTAATCATGGTCTGACTGCGATGTCTAGGTTGAAGGCATGAGTTTTTTTTATTATTAGTCTTTTTCACTGTGGTTTTGCATAAGTCAGTGGCTTGCTGGGGCATTTCGGAGGCAGCTCATTGTCACTTACTTTGCTGTGGGTCAAGAACACACAAATCAGACTAGCTACAAGCCTGTTTGTCAATGAACCAATCATAAAAACACAACAGTGCAGATGATCAGAAAAACCTTGGGGTGCATGCCCTTGGAATCTTGAAGGCAGCAGAACAGGTAGATAACGTATTTAAGAAGAAATGTGGGAAACTTGCTTTTATTAGTCGAGGCATTGAATACACGAGCAAGGAGGTGATAATGGAGCTATATAAAATGTTATTTAGGTTGCACCTGGAGAAATGTGTGCAGTTCTGGTCACCATATTATAGGAAAAATATGCTTGCTCCACATAGGAGATTTATCAGTGTGTTGCCTGAGCTGGAATGCTTCAGCTATAAAGAGAGATTAGATAGTTTAGTGTTGTTTTCCTCAGAACAGAGAAGGCTGATGGATGATCTGTTGAGGTATGCAAAGTTCTGAAGAGCATCTATAGGACAGATGGGGATCAATAACCAAGTGGTATAGTTTTGAGTAAGGAGCGAAAGTTTAGAAGGAATTTGAGGAAAAGTAATTTCATTCAGAAAGTGGAATTCACTGAATAATAGCATACCCTCAAGATATTCAAGAACTATTTAGATGTACACTCAAACAGTAAAGCATACAGATGGAATATAATGTGGGGACGTGTGAGGTTATGCACAAGACTATAGGCTAAGTGCTGTGAAATTGGATTAGAATAGATAGCTACATGATGACTGGTGTCGATATAATGGGCTGAAGGACCTCTTCCTGTGTTGTAAAAGCTCTATGACTCAATGACCTTAGTAAGATAGCTTTACATTCTGCACAGAATAACACAGGAACGTCAAAGCTTGCACCAACACATTTTCTCCTTCCGTATTAAAACTCTCTTCACTTCCAGGATCTGTAAACCTCTATTCCCTTCCTGTTCATCTATTCGTATAGGTGCTGTTGAATATTGATTCCACCATCTCCTCTGGCAGAGCATTCCAGGCATTAATGGTGTTCTACAGGGATCAGTGCTGGGACCTCTGCTGTTTGTGGTGTACATAAATGATTAGGAGGATAACGTGCTTGGTTTTAGTGAGTAATGACTGGCAGCATTTTAGCCTGAGGGTCATCACCATACCTCAGACTTAGGCAAAGGTTGAGAAGGGCTATCCTTTTGCAGTTACCTCAGGAAGTATGGGAATTGAACACACTCTGTTGGAGTCACTCTGGATTGCAAACCCAGCTATCCCGATGAGCTGAGCTAATCTGTGCAGCATGTAACCTTTTTACAAAAGAAAATTTGCACAAATAAATATTAAATTAAACCATGCTGACTGATTCCGTGTAATTTTAATGTCAGTTGTTGTTTGAAGAAACATTTTTCTATAGATAGACCTTGCATGTCTAAACAGCAACCTCTCTAAGATGTCAAGATGGATTATTCTTTTTACAAAACGCTAACACACCCAACTACCTGTATTTATTTTAAACTGGTTTGTTTTTCTCGAAGCAGTAGTCCAAAATTTATTGAATTTATTAATGAATGTGGTGGCCGTCACTAAGGAGAAGGTGGATAAATCACTTGGACCAGATGGACTACACCCCACGGCACTGAGGGAGGTGGCTGAAGTGATTGTGGACACATTGGTGATTTTTCAGGAATCACTGGTGTCAAGGAGGGTCACAGAGGACTGGAAAATAACGTAATCCTCCTGTTTAAGAAGGGCAGGAGGCAGAATGCAGGAAATTAGAGGCCCGTTAGCCTGACCTTGGTCATTGATAAGACTTTAGAGTCCATTCTTAAGGATGAGATGGCGGAATACTTCAAAGTGCATGGTATAATAGGGCTGTTAGAATTCTTTGAGGTTGGTAATAAGCAAGATACAGGCTATAATACAAGAACAGAGATGTGGTGCTGAGGCTGCATAAGGCTCTGATCAGACCACATTTGGAATATTGTGAGCAGTTTTTGGGCCCCATATATGCGGAAGGATGTGCTGGCCTTGGAGCGGATCAAGAGGAGGTTTACAAGAATGGTCCTGGGGATGAATGTCATATGAGAACTCTGGGCCTGTATTCAATGTAGTTTAGAAGGTTGAGGAGGGATCTCATTGAAACTTACAGAATATGAAGAGGCCTGGATAGAGTGGGTGTTGAAAAGATGTTTACATTAGTAGGAGAGAATAGAGGGCACGGCCTTGTAATGTTGAGATGACCCTTCAAAACCGAGATGAGGAGGAATGTCTTCAGCCAGAGGTGGTGATTCTGTGGAGCTCATTGCCCAGGTTATTGAGTGTATTTAAGATAGAGATAGATGGGTTCTTGGATTAGTAAGGGGGTCAAATGTTATGCAGAGATGGCAGGAGAATGGGCCTGAGAAATGCATTTCCCGTAACTGAATGGCAGAGCAGTCTCAATGGATGAATGGCCTAATTCAGCTTCTGTATTATGTGGCCTGTATTCTTATGGTAATTGAGCTGATTTGTGGTGCTGCAGTGTTCAACATACTGTCACCGTTCACCTACTGTTAAGGGAATGCCTTGTCTGCTGAGCACCAGTACAGTGCCAAATACTACCATAATGCGCCATGTTTACGTGTTACATTAAACAACTATTATTTTGGATTAGGATTCTGTCACAGATTAACATATTGTTTATAGTCTTTGTGAAATTTCACGGAGACTCTTAGCTCTAAAATTCCTTCCAAAAACCTTCCTTGCTTTCCTCCATTAAAGACACTCATTAAAATATGCCTTGCTTGGTAAGACTTCAGTGCTTATTTCTGTGTGTTAAAGATAATATACAATGCAAATTGGTGACAGACCTTTAGCTAACTCAAATGTTAAAGGGAAAACCTTGGGTTGAAACACAAAATTAAATTTAGGAACATTATATTGAGAAAGCTTCAATTAGGTAAAAAGGCAAATATTCTAAAAGCTTCAGCCACATCCTTGTCTGAGCGCCACAGAAAATCTTTAGCAAATGCAATCTTACAGCTGTAGATAAAAATAAATCCTGTGGTTTCAAGTTAAGTAATTGGAACTATACATTCTCTTGTGTGAGCACAAGTCCAATTTTGGAAAGTAGGTTCTGTGGGAAAGAAATTTCCTGTTTTGAGGGTTTAATTGACTTGAGAAAACTGGAAAACAAACTGGCTTCAAATGATGTTTTCTGCCTCGCGGTGGCTGTTAATTCATTTTATGGTGACTTTGCCATTGCAATGAGTTGAAACTCATAATGTTGATGGTAGGAATGTTTGCTTGAGACCGACCACAACTGAGGAATGTGCTGAACCAGTTGCTGCTTCTCAGCTAGCTGCAATCAGAGACAGATTGATTCTGTTTATTTTGTGAAGTCAAATAAAAGATCACTTGGGAGTATAGTTCAGAGGTAATATTGTGCATGGGATAATTTACAATTGCAGTGATCAGTGAACAATTCATGGACCCTCACCCACAAGTTATTTTGCCAAATGTCTTTAAAGATCTCCATGTAGGTATTAAACATTAACGTGGACTGACGTGAATGAGCAATCTACACTTGATGGTATCTCTCCTGCTGTTGGTGCAAGCAGAAGTGAAGGGGCAGGGGGCAATCTGTAGAGACATGGCGTATAGAGTCATAGAGATATACAGCACGAATCAAGCATCAGTGCTAGGTCCACTACTTTTCGTCATTTACATAAATGATTTGGGTGTGAGCTTAAGAGGTACAGTTACTAAGTTTGCAGGTGACACCAAAATTGGAGGTTTAGTGGACAGCAAAGAGGGTTACCTCAGATTACAATGGGATCTTGACCAGATGGGCAAATGAGCTGAGGAGTGGTAGATGGAGTTTAATTTAGAGCTGAAAATGTGTTGCTGGAAAAGCGCAGCAGGTCAGGCAGCATCCAAGGAACAGGAAATTCGACGTTTCGGGCATAAGCCCTTCATCAGGAATGCGTTGGATGCTGCCTGACCTGCTGCGCTTTTCCAGCAACACATTTTCAGCTCTGATCTCCAGCATCTGCAGACCTCACTTTCTCCTCGGAGTTTAATTTAGGTAAATGTGAGGTGCAGCATTTTGGGAAAGCAAATCTTAGCAGGACATATACACTTAATAGTAAGGTCCTAGGGAGTGTTGCTGAACAAAGAGACCTTGGAGTGCAGGTTCATAGTTCCTTGAAAGTGGAGTCGCAGGTAGATAGGATAGTGAAGAAGGCGTTTGGTATGCTTTCCTTTATTGGTCAGAGTATTGAGTACAAGAGTTGGGAGGTCATGTTGTGGCTGTACAAGACATTGGTTCAGCCACTTTTGGAATATTGCATGCAAATTTGGTGTTGTGAAACTTGAAAGGGTTCAGAAAAGATTTACAAGGATGTTGCCAGGGATGAAGGGTTTGAGCTATAGGGAGAGGCTGAATAGGCTGGGTCTGTTTTCCCTGGAGCATTGAAGGCTGAGGGGTGACCTTATAGAGTTTTATAAAACCATGAGGGACATGGATAGGATAAATAGACAAAGTCTTTTCCCTGGGGTCGCGGGAAAATCCAGAACTAGAAGGCATAGGTTTAGGGTGAGAGGAGAAAGATATGAAAGAGAACTAAGGGACAATTTTTTTCATGCAGAGAGTGATACGTGTATGAAATGAGCTGCCAGAGGAAGTGGTGGAAGCTGATACGATTGCAACATTTAAAAGGCATCTGGATGGATATGTTATTAGTAAGGTTGAGAGGGATATGAGCCGGATGCTGGCAGGTGGGACTAGATTGGGTTGGGATATCTGGTCGGTATGGACGGGTTGGACCGAAGGGTTTGTTTCTGTGCTGTACATCTCTATGACTCTAAGATTATTCTTCTACTCAAGCAGCTTTGTGGTCCTGGTGTCTGTTGTAACTGCTAAAACTAAAACTTGTATCATTGATCAGACAACAACTAGTCCTCAGGCCACTTTCCTGGCCAATGAATGTTGTAGTTTTGGCTTCTGTTAACTGTTAAGCTAGACTTACTAGTGTTGGAACATGTGAACGCGTTCCAAGTGGAGCTCCAGTTCACCTCCAGAGGATCCACATCCTCTTTCTTAAAGCGACATGACAAACTTGGCACTTAATGCGATACTAGCCTTTAGTATTTCTTCACAATACAAGCCAAAGTTTATCCCAAAACAATCCTTATAGTATATATTAAAACTTTAAATCAATTGGTAATTTATGCCTTTTTAATTATACAAAGAAGTCAACAGTGAAATCAAACAAAATTCTCAAATAATAGAATGACATTTGACATTTTATTGTTTTTTAAAAACTATTCTTGGGTCTGTAGTTCCTCAGCAACTTACTAGTTATTTTTAAGTGCATTTTTAAATAAATAATTTGTATATTATATTTTAAACTAGTTTTAATTAAATTTTGTGTGTTTGAAGATGTTACAAGATCTTTTGATGTTGTAAGTACTGGCTCAGGAATTCTGATAGCCAGGTAGTTGTTGCAGCAGCACAGACTGCAGATGTATGTCAGGACCATCTAGAAAGACCAGTATAACTGACTGAGAAAATTTAATTTCCCTGGCCATTTTCTCAATTAGTCAATTTCCTGCAATGGCAAACCTCTCAGAAGTCTGTAAAGGTTGAAGGATTCAAAAGTTTCAGAATGATTTTCAGATTAATGTTTACCCAGGAAACATTAGAGGGTTGAAAACCAATTATAACCCATAGATGAGTATTAAACTCCAGCCCAGCTCCCCACAGATTTCCCAACTATAAACCCTCCCACTCCAGCTTGACCACCTCTCTCTTCCCTACCTGACCACCACCCACCCCCCTCAAGAATCTCCCTGCTCTCCACTCACTCACCTCTAAACCTAGGCCCATCCTTAACTTATACACTTACTTTTCCACATTCATTGTCAAGACAGCTTTGGATCTTCTATACAGTTTAACTCTCAAAATACTCCTATCCTCTCTGTTTTTCTCCTGGGCACATTCAGATCAGTTCAACCTCTGAATTCTGACATGATAAATCTTAAGACAGGTAGGTTGGTATCTAAAAGGATTACCTTCAGTCAAATTTGTTCTGACGTTAATCGGAAAAATATGACTGTCTATATTTTTAAACCCTCATCTAGTAGTTCCATGGAAAAGCTATTTCCAGAAGTCTTCACAAAATTATTCTGTCCTGTAAATAGACTGATGCTATCACCCTTTTTAAAGCAGTGTTACAGTGTCCTTCCTGTTTCAGTAATAGCGGGGAGTTAACCAGTTGTAGATTAAATGGGAGTGGGAGAAGTCAGATATGTCTGGTATTAGTGCTCTGAGAAAGAACATTGCAACATTTGATAGTGAGATTGAAATGTTTTCGAAGTTATTGTGAGATAATCTTTAACTAAAACATCAAATCACATGTTTGCGTATATGCAAAGTTTAATTTATTATGTTAAGAATTCAATGATTCAGTAATGCAATAGATGGTGCCGTTTGTCATTAACATTAATAGACAGAGGTATGATTTTGTGAAAAGACTAATTTGAGACCTATTTATGGCAATAACATTTTTCTAAAGTGTTAAGAAGACATTAATTTAAAAGTTTGCATTATATTTTTCCCATAGGTGAGAAAACCTGGTTGGAGGATGACTGTGAAGATGTTGACACACCTCAGTGCCCAGAAGGGTAGGAGTACTATCATTCCTCCAAATTCAGTGTTGTAGGTCACCTTGTGGAGAATGTATGAAGCCTGGTTTGGGACAATCTCATGAACCAAACTTTATAAAACTGGGTTGTCTCTTGCTGTTATGACAGTATGCATGACTTTGTATTCCCAAGTCACAGATGCTGAGTTTAAGATCTCAGCTGGGCATTAGGGAAACTGTTTTCTTGTGGAGAGAATGTGATTTTGAGTGTTCATAGAGGATTGTCTTGGGCTGCTAAACAAGGGGCAAAAATTTCCAATCAGTTTGCAATCTGCAAAATTCCACTAGTGCTTTTCCCCTAGTGTGGGGTTTCATCTCTGTCTTAAATCAATAACTTCTTAGTTTAAGATTATGCTCTTTGCTCCAAGATTTTCCTACCAGGTTAACAGCCTCCTTTGCATTTACCTTGTCCATCCCCCTAAGAATTTTACATAAAAGCAAAATCGTGCGGATGCTGGAAATTGGAAACAAGTGCAGAGAATGTTAGGCAAACTGAGAAGGTCTGGCAGCATCTGAGAGAGAGAAACAGGCTTACCAATTCAAATTTAATATGATTCTTGTTCTGATGCTGAATTTGAAATGTTAACTCTGTTTCCTCTTCACAGATAACTGTCAGACCTGCTAAGTTTCTCTCGCAATTTCTGTTTTTGTTTGTTTTTAGATCTCCAGCATCCATAGTTCTTCGTTTATTTTAGGATTATTGTTCTGTGTGATATTATTCTCTATTCTACAGTACTGGTCGGTGGCCTAAGTACTATTCACACCAATTTTGACTTCCACTTGTTATTTCTTATCTTAACCTATATGGATTCTACACCTTCCAATCCAAGAAATGTGCCTGTGCTTATTCCATCTCATGCTGACAAAGTTCCCCTACCCCACTTCCATATCTACCTGTCATAGAATTGTACAGCATGGAAATGGGCCCTCCAGTCCAACTCGTCCTTGTCGAGCAGATGTCCTAAACTGATCTAGTCCCAATTAACAGCACTGACCTAGATGGCAATCTTAGACCAAGGTCTGCTGGTGTGATCTCCTCTGCAAGTCCTATTCTGACATTCTTGCCCTGCACCACACTGTCCAGGAGGACCTTGGGCTTCCTGTCAGCAAAGCAGGTCCCAATTATCTTCTATTTGTCATTTACTGCATCCATTGCTCCTGACGCGGTCACCTCTACATGGGGAGACTGGACGCCTTCTCGCAAAGTGCTTCAGGGAATATCTCCGGGACATCCGCACCAATCAACCCCACTGCCCTGTGGCTGAACATTTCAACTTCCCCTCCCACTCTGCCTAGGACATACAGGTCCTGGGCCTCCTCCAGTGCCACTCCCACACCACCCGACACCTGGAGGAAGAACATCTCATCTTTTGCCTTGGAACCCTTCAACCCCGGGGCATCAATGTGGACTTCATCCTCCCCCACCTTACCCCAGTTCCAACCTTCCAGCTCAGCACCGTCCTCATGACCTGTCCCACCTGTCGATCTTTCTTCCAATCTATCCGCTTCACCCTCTTCTCTGACCTATCACCTTTACTCCTTTCTGCATCCACCGAGGGAATCCAATCAAATCTATTGCATTCTTAGCTACCTCCCCCCAGCCCCACCCCCTCCCACTTATCTCTCCAACCCCCAGGCTTCCAGCCTCATTTCTGATGAAGGGCTCCTGCCTGAAACATCGATTTTCCTGCTCCTTGGATGCTGCCTGACCTGCTGTGCTCTTCCAGAACCGCTCTAATCTTGACTTTAATCTCCAGCATCTGCAGGCCTTGCTTTCGCCAGTTGTCCTCTGGCTACCATGTCTGGTGCAATTCCAAAGAACTGCGCAGTGCAGCTCCGCATTGATAGTGCTTGACCTTTTAAATGTGAAATCGGCAGCAGGAATCGCAGTAGGCCATGTCAATTACAAGTACTTTTGCCCGCTGTCAGGACTTTGTCACTCTTTGCAGGTGTTTTTCATTGTATGCTAGCTTTCAGATGTGAGGTTGGCTATTGGGCTGTGGAGTTATCTACGATTACAGTCTATTCCACTCTGATCTGATATCAGGAGGTCTAACAGTGTAGTTATGTAGATTTCATGTGAAAGGTTATTACACAAAGTAAGAGCTCATGCTGGAGGGAGCAAATAATTAACACGGCTTGAAGATTGGCCGGCTGGCAGACCACAGAGTGTGCAAAAATAGATCTTTTCAGATTAACAGGATGTGATAATTGTGGTCCCACAGGGCCCTCAACCATTTGTCATTTATATTAATAATTTAGCTGAGGGGAGTGAAGCTAGGGCGGCTGCACATAGGATTTTTATTCTTGTGGGTTTGTCCAGAACCAAGGGCTACTGTTTTAAAATTATGGTTGACCCTTTTAGGACAGACTGAGGGGAAAATGTTCTCCTGAGAAGGTTATGGCATTGGAACTATCTGCCTCAGAAGATGGTAGAGACAGAGTTCAATTGATTTTGTTGGCAGGATAGATGGTTATCAGTGGTAGATGGGAATGTGGAATTCGCAACAGAAACAGATCAGCCATGATCCTATTGAATGATGGAGGAGGCTTGAAGGGCTGAATGGCCGACTTCACATGAATGTAAACTGAATAATTTTACCTCTGTCGTCTAGATTGGTTAATGTTTATATGATGTATTTTGTGGCTTAGCAAGTTCTTCTTTAGTGGTTCCTATTTAAATAAGAGAAATTGGAATAGTGAGAACCTTTGGAATTTCAGGTACAAACATGCATTTGAGAGTCCAGTACCAAGCTGTCAAGCCACTTCTCAAGTGTTAAACCCAGCCCTGCCAGATGTGAACTATGAAACTAGACACAGATCCTTTTCTTGTCAGTGTGTTTATTCACATAATGCAACATTACATAGCTCTGCCTCCTACCGATCTACCAACATCCCAGTGTCTCAGAAATATCTTTGTGTAGTTGAAGAGACAGTGAACAAGTACCTCTTTATACTTGAGTAAATTAAATTAGTTAAAGAACCACCCTTAAAGTCCCATTTTAATTAAATATGATCAAGATACTTAATCAGTACCCTCCATCTGTTTACCTTTAAGCTTAACAATACAATTAGCATAACATTAACACTAAACCTATTTCATTTACTCTTGGTGTCTACAGTTACCTGCAATACTTAATATGATTTCTTTCCAGTTCCGTCTATACAACAAGACATTCCTGATGAAGGGTTTATACCCAAAATGTTGGCTGCTCCCTGACCTGCACTTTTCCAGTGACACATTTTTCAACTTAGATATTTCAAGCCAATTTTTTTCCATGCAATAAGCATTTGGATAGAATAGAAGACTGTTACATTTAGAAAGTAAGGCATTTGGATGAGTACATGAATAGAAAAGGTATGGAGGGATCTAGGCCAGGAGCAGGCAGGCGGGGCAAGTTTAGTTTGGGATTATGCTCGGCATGGACTAGTTGGACCGAGGGTCTGTTTCCACGCTCTATGACTTTGTGACCTTCGGTATACAAAGTAAGCCTTGCCATTGAACACTTTGTATTTTTCAAGACTCGCTTAGCTCTAGTCTGTCTTCTTATGATGTGTTGATGACTATAATTTCACAGCAGATGTTTTGGAATGTAGGGAAAAGGAAAGAGATGACTGAATGATTGAATCCTAGGGTGTGGTGAACTAAAAGAATAGCAATTTTATGGACCATACCAAATGCACTCAAAGCATCTCAAGAGGACAGCCTAGGTTGTAACTTCAAACTTAAAGGCAAGTGGTAGCTGTTGCATTTCAGATGCAATTTGATTAGTCAAACTACCAGGTTTGAAGCAAAACACACTTTATTCATACACTATATACTTAAAATGCAACAAAAGAAAGAAGAATTAGAAAAACTTAACTCTATGAGAATAATAAATTATTTAACTACTAGACAGCAATCGTTCCAATATAGTAACATCTCATAATTACCTCCTTGGCAAATTCAGTACAACAGATTGTCTCACATGCAATTCCAGCTGCAAAGAGAGAACTCCAACTTTTAGCTGGAACAGAGAGAGCAATAAGAGCTTGCACATTCAGCTTCGAGATTCCAATAACTGCTGAAAGCTATGTAAAATCCTGGTTCTGTGGGAGCTTGACTACACCCATTCAGGCTGCTAATATTGCTCCAACTTGAAAAAACAACCCAAGGCCTCACAAACTGTTTACGTTATTGGCTTTTAGCAGACCACTCACACCTCTGTCTCAACTTCTCTTCTTAAAAATAAAGTTCAAGATAAATGCTAAAAGTTGTAGTATTGTCACATATTATTTGGCAGGAAGCTGTTTCAGAGTTAGGGAAGGGTAAAGCCATAAATTTGAACGTGAAAACAAGCTTGAGAAATTGAGAACCCAGAAATTGTTATTCAGGGAGAAACTATAGGTCAACTGCAGGGTGGTTATAAAATTAAGGAAATGTAGACAAAGTGAACCATAAATTTATCTGAACATTAGAAAGTTATGGTTTGGAGATGCTGGTGTTGGACTGGGGTGTACAAAGTTAAAAATCACACAATACCAGGTTATAGTCCAACAGGTTTAATCGGAAGCACTAGCTTTTGGAGCGCCGCTCCTTCATCAGGTGGTTGTGAAGTACACAATTGTAAGGCATAGAATTTATAGCAAAAGTTTACAGTGTGATGTAACTGAAATTATACATTGAAAAATACCTTGATTGTTTGTTGAGTCTTTCATCTGTTAGAATGACTATGATAATTTCACTTCTTTCATACATAAATCACAAAGTTTTTTTAAAAGTTACATTCTCAGGTTAACTGTAACAATTGGTGTCAGCCAGATACTATGTTGAAGGTATTAGCCTACTATGTTCCCTGTCTGTGCCATAATGTTTAGACTGATTCTAATTTAAAAAGTGAGTTAACAGAGCCTTACATGGATTCATGCAGTTTTTGTGCAAAGTACAATATCTCTGCAAGTACAAATTCACCCCACAAATGTATATGTATATGTGTGCATGTGGGTTTTTCTGCGTGTGTGTCTGTGTCTGTGTGTCTGGGGTGGGGTTTGTGAGTGTGTGAGAGAGAGTGTGTGTATGTGAGTATAAAGTGTCTAAGTCTGTGAGAGGGCGCATGTGTGAGTGTGGGAGTGTGTGTGTCTGTAGGAGTGTGTATGAGTGTCTGTGAGAGAGAGTGTATACGTGTGTGTGTGTGTGAGAGTGTAAAGTGCTCTAAATCTGTGAGGGGATGCATGTGGGAGTGTGTGAGCCTGTAGGAATGTGTGTGAGTGGCTGTGTATATATGTATATGTGTGTGTATTGGAGTGTGTGTGTGTGTGTGTGTGTGTGTGTGTGTGTGTATAGTGCAATGGTGGTCACCTGTAGTGTGACATGAACCCAAGGTCCCCGTTGAGGCCCTCCCTATGGGTACCAAACTTAGCTATCAGCCTCTGCTCGGCCACTTTTCACCAAGCAAATTAGAAAGTCAGGAAAACAAAGTATGAAGCCTTGTCTCATGTAGGGAAGTGGATGTGTGCTATTGTAAGTATTGGAGTAGAAAATGAGGTCTGCAGATGCTGGAGATCACAGCTGCAAATGTGTTGCTGGTCAAAGCACAGCAGGTTAGGCAGCATCTCAGGAATAGAGAATTCGACGTTTCGGGCTTATGCTCGAAACGTCGAATTCTCTATTCCTGAGATGCTGCCTAACCTGCTGTGCTTTGACCAGCAACACATTTGTTGCTATTGTAAGTATTGGAAAACGTCTTGTGAGACTTTTATAAGAGACATGTTGAAGACAATTAGTGAGACTTTTTAGAGTAGAGCTTTTAAAGATGTTGTCCAATTATAGCTGCATTTTTTGATTTTTTTTCTGTACTCTGCAAAGCTCCCTGTAGCAATTGACTGTAATGTTAATGATTCCGTTCATGCATGGATTGCACTTCCTGTCAAGGTGATCTTCATCAAAGATGATCATTGCATCTTCAAGGATTTCTAAGGCAGCACAAAGTGTTTTTGAGCTAAATATCTTGTTGGTTATTCTTTTTGCTCATCATCTTCCTCCTCCTCTGCAGCCCTCTTGTTGCATTGAAATCTGGTTCGCAGCAGAGTCTATCTCTGCTTGGAGGCAAGCAATCCTGTAACATTCTCTATGTTTAGTTCATCCAATCCAATCCAATCCATTTCTATAATTGTTTCTTTATTTTTTTTCTCAGTACGATCCACAAAGCCTTTGGCTTTAACACAACTGAGTTACAAATTCCAACACATATCATTCCTTCAGATGAGATGACCTAATTTTATTTGATCTGAATCTTGTCAATGTTCTTAACAATGTTATATCACTGCCTTCACAACCATGCCCCGAGGGCATGTCCAAAAATGCTTCTGTGGTAATCGGCAATCAACAAGATTAGACACAAATGCTGGGCTCAAAAATTGGAAGAAATGAGGTCAAATTCCTAGGACATTGGCACCAGTACTAGTGAAGGAGGGAACTGTTCTGATTGGACTAGCTCCACCTGAATCATGTTGGAACTAGAGTCCTTGCAAATCACATAACTAGGGCTGTGGATAGTGCTTTAAACTAAATTGGAAAGGGGCTAGGGGGAGTTGTTCAGTTGCATAGAAAATTATAGCAAACATTAAAGGTGGGAAGGCTCAGCAGAGGTTATCAAAGTTTCCAGAACGAGTAATAGGAGTAAGCATATGGAAAGCTGGGGAATCTAACTACATGCACAGCAGATGAGGACACACTTTGAGAAGGGAAGCAGGACGGACAGTGTTGTACATAAGTGCACTTAGTAAACAAAACAATGTAAATGAGCTTGTAATACAGATTGAAATTGGTAGATACAATATCGTGAGTATCACAGATTTGACTACAAGGGGATCACAGCTGGGAATGAAATACCCAAGAATATGCAGATGTGCAGGCATGGTGTGATTGACTTCTTTGTAAGAAATGAAATTAAATTGATAGCAAGAAGTGATATTGAGTCAGAAAGTGCAGAACCAGTATGAGGAACTGCATAGGAACAAAGCACCCTTATTTATAGGCCTCCTAGCAGTAACCAGGATGTGGAAAGAAAGGCATAGATGTAAGGCACTATCACAGTAATCATAGGGGATTTCAATGCACAGATGGACTGGGAAAGTCAGGTTGGTAAGCAGATCTCAAGAAAAAAATTTGTGGAATGTCTACAAAATGGATTCTTTGGAGCAGTCTGTAGTACAGCCCAATAAGGAACAGGCAGTTCTGGAATCAGTGATGTATAATGATGCAGATTTGATTAGAGAGCTTAAGGGGAAGAGCTCCTCGGGGGTAATGACCATAATATGATAGAATTCATCCTGCAGTTTGAGAGAGAGAGAAGCTGGAATTAGATGTGATAGTATTGCCATTGAGTAAAAGTAATGACAAAGACATAAGGGAGGAGCTGTCTCGAGTCGATTGCAGAGGAGGCCTAAAAGGGAAGATGGTGGAATAGCAATGCCAGGGTTTATGCCATAATTTGAGGGGTACAGCAGGAATTCATCCCAAGGAAAAGGAAGCAAACTAAGGGGAGGACAAGGGAAACATGACTGACAAAGGAAGTCCAGGACAGTAGAAAAGCAAAAGCTTACAATGTGGTAAAGATTGATGGGAAGCCAGTGGAGTGGGAAGTCTTTAAAAACTAGCAGAGAGTAACTAAAAAGCAATAAGGGGGCAGAAGATGAAAAATGAGGGTAACCTAGCTAATAATATAAAAGAAGACAGCAAGAGTTTTTCTCGATTTATAAGAAATAGTCAAGAGTGACCATTGGACCGCTGGAAAATGAGGCTGGAGAAGTAGTAATGGAGAACAAAGAAATGGCAGAGGGACTGCATAGGTGCTTTAACATCAGTTTTCACAGTGAAAGTCACAAGTAGTTTATCAAAACTTCGAGAGTATGGGGTAGAGGTGAGTGTAGTGACCATCACTAAGGAGAAGGTGCTGGGGAAACTGAGCATGAGCCTCATTGGTAAAATTAACAAATAGTACCACACCATTTCTAGACAATCAGTATGGAGACAGGAGATAACTTTTGTGTGGTTCACAAAGTGGCATAGTGCATACCCCACCAGTTTATACTGCAGAAGGCAATGACTGTTTAAGAAGTAGTCTTTTAAATAGACCATTAGAGACTACTATCGGACAATACAACCTGGGCCCAGCATAAATAAAAATCTGGGCTGCTTTGAATCTGTCAAAGGCTCATAACCGTCTCCCAAGATTGCCTGCTGCTGTATTACCTCAGACTCGACTTTCTCAGGCTCAGTGTGGGGAAATTTGTAGGTATATCTCAGCATATGATGATGGTAAAGTGAAATAACAGCAAGGTGATTTGAATGCTGCGTATTGAAGATTGTGTGGAATATTTTTAAGTGAGAAATTGCTGACTTGATATATGGAATAGTACTGTTTTGTTATTTCATACACAAACGAGAACAGAAGAAAAACTAGTTCAATTTTTTTTCTGTGAACAGAATGGCAACAATTTGACCCTTAATATCTTTCAAACTTGCTGACTTTCTTTTACAGGTTTTCACAGCCTCCTTTGATCTTGTTTTCATTGGACGGATTCAGATTTGATTATTTGCAGAAGTGGTGGAGTTCTGTGCCTGTTATAAACAAACTGCGTAAGTAGCATCAAAAGGGAGAAGAACAAATTAATTATATTCTCTTATGTTGATGTGTTCTGACTGTTATTGCTTAAACACCTTCAACCCTCCCAGCAATCAACCTCAATTTGTACTCTGTGTCTTTCATCTTGCAACATTTTCAATGGACCTTTCAAATATCAGCTATTCTTCTGACCATGCATCTGACCATAGAATTACTTGGCAAGCTACAGCAAATTATGTCTTTAAAGTCCAATGATGATGTTGCCTTTTAACATTTTGAGCTTTAAAATTCCCCCATTCTCAGTATCTTGCGGGGTTATCATTGACCAGAAACTTACTGGATGAGCCGTACAATCACTGTGACTACAGCAGCAATTGAGAGGCTAGAGTCCTCAAAGCCTATCCGCTATCTACAGAGCACAAATCCAGGCAAGTAGGGAGTCTACTCCTGACAAGTGCCACACTCGAGGAGCTTGACACCATTCAGGACAAAGTAGCTCACTTGATTGGCACTTCATCCAGAAATATTCACTCCCTCCATTTAACTTTTTGATAGAGCCAAACAATAACAAAATGGGTGGGAAATGAACTAAAGTAACTAAAATAATGTTTCACAAAAATAAAATACAACATAAAGCATACAGTGCCTTAAACCTAAACTCTTATTTCCTCATTTACAATGTTGTTTGAATATCTTGAAAATAAATTTATTAATACATGCAGAATTACAATTACAGAATTCAAAGCAATAATTGCTCAGTCCCAGCTGGAGTATTGTATACAATTCTGAGCACAACACCGTAGGAAGGATGTGAAAACATGAATGAGGATGCAAAAATGATGTACAAGTTTACTTCCATGGATGAGAAACTTCACTTTTAGACAGATTGGTGGATTAATGAGGATAAAAAATGAGGTCTGCAGATGCTGGAGATCACAGCTGAAAATGTGTTGCTGGTTAAAGCACAGCAGGTTAGGTAGCATCCAAGGAATAGGAAATAGATTCCTGATGAAGGGCTTATGCCCGAAATGTCGAATTTCCTATTCCTTGGATGCTGCCTAACCTGCTGTGCTTTAACCAGCAACACATTTTCAGCTGATGGATTAATGACAAAGGGGTTGTTCTCCCTTGAGAAAAGTGACTAAGACGACATTTCATGGAGGTGTTCAAAGTTGTGAAGGGTTTATGCAGAATGGATAGAGAAAAATGGTTTTCATTGGTGAAAGTATCAGAGACAGAGGACACCAATTTAAGGTGAATGGCAGAAAAACCAGAAAGTACACAAGGAATATGTTTTTATACAATGAGCAGTTATGACTTAGAATACATCTGCCTGAAATTGAAGTGGAGGCAGATTCAATTGTGGTTTTCACAAGGGAATTGGCTGAGCACCTGAAGAGAAATAATTTTCAGAACCACATGGAAAGGGTACAGGAGTAGCACTCGTGAAGAAGCTGTTGCTGAGATTTGGCATGGATAAAAATGTAAGAAATGATCTCTGCTTGTGCTGTAACTTGTCTCTGATTTTGCATCTATTTGTGTTAAGAGTTTAAACATCAAACTTCTTTGAGCTTATGCTTCATGCTTTTTTGTTGTTTATCCAAGTTGAGTAGATGTTGATGCTACTTCATCATGGTTCTACAAGCTTGGCTGAATGAATTTTCTACATTTTAACACTGATGTTTTGTTGACTTTGTAGAAACTTGTAAAACACTGGGCAATGAATTGGGCTCAACGCTACATGTGCTCTTTGGGGACGAACACTGAATTTCTTGTATGCTCTTTCAATTCTGTGGTGTTTTGTGCCTGATTACATTAAAATGATACATCTAACAACATTGGAAGTAAAGATGAAGCAAGCAAGATCATGATATCAATCTGGTTATGGTGCTGATTTGATGCCAGCGTGGACATTTATAGAGTCTTGGAGTCATACAGCATGGAAGCAGACACCTCAGTCTAACTATTCCACACCGACCATGCTAAAGTAGTCCCACTTGCCTGCATTTGGCCTATATCCCTCCAAATCATTCCTATTCATGTACTTATTCAAATTTCTTTTAAATGTTGTAACTGTACCTGTATCTACCACTTTCTCTGGCAGTTTATTCCACACACGAACCACTCTCTGTATAAAAATGTTGCCCCTCGTCCTTTTCAAATCTTTGTCCTCTCACCTTAAAATTATGCTTTTTAGTTTAGAACTTCCACACCCTAGGAAAAAGACCCTTGCTATTTACTTTATCTATATCCCAAATGATTTTATAAACCTCCAAAAGGTCACCCTTCAATCTTCTATGCTCCACATGGAAAAAGTCTCAGCCTCTCAAGCCTATTTTTATAACTCAAGCTCTCCAATCTTGGCAACATCCTGGTAAACATTTTTTGAATGCTTCTGTTTAATAATATCCTTCCGATAGTGGGGTGATCAGAACTGCACTCAGTACTCCAGAAGAGGCCTCACCAATGTTCTGTATAACCTCAACATGACATCCCAATTCCTGTAGTCAAAGGTCTGAACAATGAAGGCAAGCGTGCTAAAAGCCTTCATAACCAGCCTGTCTACTTGTGACACGAACTTCAATGAATTGTGTACCTGAAACCTGTTCTACAACACTACCATTAATTGGATAAGTTCTGCCCGTATTACAAAGTGTAATACCTCGCATTTACTCCAAATTAAACTCCATCTGCCACTCCTCAGCGCATTGACCTAATTGATCAAGATCTCTTAGTAATCTTAGATAACCTTCTTCATTGCCCATTATATCACCAATTTTGGTATCATCTGCAAACTTAGTAACCTTGCCTCCTATATTCTCATCCAAATCATTTATGTAAATAGCAAACAAAAGTGGACCCAGTACCGATCCCTTTGGAACATCACTGGTCACAGGCTTTCAGTTCGAAAATCAACCCTCCATACCACCTTCTGTCTCCTACCATCAAGCCAATTTTGTATCCAATTGTCAAGCTCTCCCTGAATCCCATACACTCTAACTTTGAGTTAATGCACCTAAACGTGTAGCTTATGCACCAGCTGTGAGCTCTCTCAAGCACGCACTGTAGGAAGTAACTCACCAATGCAATTTGAAGTGTTGTCAACTGCTTGCAAGTTTTTTTTAAAATTTATTTTTCTTTGACTGCTGGTTTGTGGGTTCTTTTGAATTCCAAAAGTCTACGGAGAGTGGTGTAGCAACTGCTGAAGGACTTCGAATGACTTCAAGACTTCTGCACAAACTAGTTGTGTTTTGGCTTCCAACCAAATAAGTCCACCATCACTCAATATCCATTTCTATATCTGTAGCTTTGTCCACTTCTCAGCTCATTTGCTATTGAAATCTTCAATCATGCCTTTGTTACCTCTTGAGTTAGCTGTTCGAAAGCAGTTCTTGCTTTTTTCCTACCAGTGTTTACTGATCACCTCTGTGCTCGTTAATCTTCAGTGAACTCCATCGGATAGCATGCTTTGAAAATTTCTCCATGACAGCTCCATGGGTTTGGGACATGCTGTCAAAGGACCTTCAATGAACTGCTGCAATACATTTTGTAGATGGTGCACATTGCAGTAACTGTGTGTCAGATCATCAAAACTAGAAAGACTATTTACAAGGATGTTATCCTGACTGGAAGGTTTGAGTTATAAGGAGAGGCTGACTAGGCTGGGACTTTCTCCCCTGAAGCATAGGCAGAGGGGCAACCTTATTGATGTTTATAAAATCATGAGGGGCCTAGATAAGGTGAATAGCCAACATCTTTTCCTCCGGGTAGGAAAGTCCAAAATTAGAAGGCTTAGATTTAAGGTGAGAGGGGAAAGATTTACAAGGGATCTGAGGGGCAACTTTTTCGCACAGGAAGTGGTGTGCATATGGAATAAGCTACCAGAATAAGTGTAGAGGTGGGTACAATTGAAATATTTAAAAGACATCTGAACAGGTACTTAGGTAAGAAAGGTTTAGAGGGATATGGGCAAAATGTAGGAAATGGGAATAGTTCAGTTTAGGGAATCTGGTCAGCGTGGCCAACATGGACCGAAGGACCTGTTTCTGTGCTATACGACTCTCTGACTCTAAAATGAAATAGAATTTTGAACCATATAAGGAGGTAGTGGCTAGATGATCAAATGTTTGTCCAAAGGAGTGGTTTATATGGTGTACTTTACGGGAGCAAAATAGAGATTTAAGAGCTTAGGACATCTATAACTGAGGGCACTGCTATTGTGGTTTATTATGGTTGAATTGCTGGCAGTGTGCATGAGCCGTGTAATCTTGATTTGAGGCTTCCAGCAGTGTTAAGTGTGTGAATGTAAGGTAGAATAGGTGAATGCTGAGCCTGAGTCCTGACTGATAGAAATTGTTCATTGCTGAGTGCAAGTTCATAGCTCCTTGAAAGTAGAATCACAGGTAGATAGGATAGTGAAGAAGGCTTTTCGTATGGTTTCCTTTATTGGTCAGAGTATTGAGTATAGGAGTTGGGAGGTCATGTTGCAGCTATACAGGGCATTGGTTTGGCCACTTTTAGAATTTTGCCTGCAATTCTGGTCTCCTTGTTATTGGAAGGATGTTGTGAAACCTGAAAGGGCTCAAAAAAGATTTACAAGGATGTTGCCAGGGTTGGAGGATATTAGCTAAAGGGAGAGGCTCTACAGGCTGGGGCTGTTTTCCCTGGAGCGTCAGAGGCTGAGGGGGTGACCTTATAGAGGTTTATAAAATCATGAAGGGCATGAATAGGATAGACAGACAAGGTCTTTTCCCTGGGGTGGGGAAATCCAAAACTAGAGGACATCGGTTTAGGGTGAGAAGAGAAAGATATAAAAGGGACCTAAGGGGCAACTTTTCCATGCCGTGGTTGTGCATGTATGGAATGAGCTGGCAGAGGAAGTGGTGGAGGCTGGTATAATTACAGCAATTAAAAGGCATCTGGATGGGTATATGAATAGGAAGGGTTTGGAGGGATATGGTCTAGATTAGAGTGGTGCTGGAAAAGCATCGCAGGTCAGGCAGCTTCCAAGAAGCAGGAAAATCGATGTTTCAGGAAAAGCCGTTCATCAGGAATGATTTGCTTTCCAGCACCACTCTGATCTCCAGCATTTGCAGTCCTCACTTTCACCTTAGAGGGATATGGGCCAAGTGTCGGCAAATGGGACTACATTAGGTTAGGATACCCGGTTGGCATGGATGAGTTGGATCAAAGGGCCTGTTTCTGCGCTGTACATCTCTGTGACTCAGAGAGATGGGGAGTATTGGGTATTGAGCAGTTTGAGGTTAATGTTGCACCTGATGGGATGTGATACCTAAGATGTGTTTACTGACCTGGATCGCACAATTTAGGTTTCTGCTTGTTCTTGGCCCTGTTTCAGTAGGAACCCCTGATTGTCATTGGGGACCTTCTTCTTTCTACCTTAATCAAGATGTTCAACGCAGCATTGAAAATCATTGGAGCCCAGTCTCTCAATATTTTTGCTATTTTCCATCTGTTTCCAAGCCAGGTTCACTTCGGCTTGATTCCCAGCTCCAGCCACACTGCATTTTTTCTTTCAAAGATGTGGGCCAATTTTCAGCTGTGCTAGTTTTAGAAAGCACTAGGATATTGCGATTATATGCTCCATGCTGAGCTCTGCAGCCAATGAATAATGTGGTAAGCAGGCAGTGGTAGCATGTAATATGGTAGCATTTTAAATATGCACGCATTTTAAGTAACTGGTGTGGTGAATTCATCATAGCCTAGATTAGAGTGGTGCTGGAAAAGCACAGCAGGTCAGGCAGCATCCGAGGAGCAAAGTAGCGAGTCTGTTTCAGGACATGGTTGAAGACCTTCAGGGCAGAGTTTTTACCTAGTTTTTACCTGGTGAATTAATCATGTCTTCTGATCCCCTTGCCCACCTATGAGACTATTCAATTTAGCTCCCTGAGTTTGTTACTTGTTGGCAGTTCTCAGAACACACAAAGTATATTTATTTATACAGAGGTACCATTGAGTATTTAAAATAAACTGTCTAACAAAAACGCTTTAAATTTTAAAATATTAAATTTAAGTGGCTTCCATTTTGAATCTGAACCTTTCTCAGTTTATTTTACTTTATTTTTCAAGGTGTCATTTATTGTGTTTAGAGAGCAAAACATTGATCAGAAAACAGTCATTTTTATTAAAAATCACACAACACCAGGTTATTTTCCAATAGGTTTATTTGGAAGCACTAGCTTTCAGAGCACTACTCCTACATCGGGTAGCTGCTGAATGAAGGAGCAGCGCTCCGAAAGCTAGTGCTTCCAAACAAACCTATCGGACTATAACCTGGTGTTGTGATTTTTAACTTTGTACACCCCAATCCAAGACTGGCTCCTCCACATCATGCCATGATTGTGATTGACTTGAGGTGGCAATGACTTATAGAACACAACATCATCACTGAAATAAAGACATGGGCATGTTACAACATGGATGGAATCTGATGGTTTGGTCACATTTTCACAGAGCCATGGAGACTCAGTGAAACTTTAAAATGGTGGACTGAACCCAGGTCTAGAAGTCTCATCCCTCCCCATTTCCAACACTTTTTGATTTTTGCCAGTAGAAATGAGATGGGTGTGTAGGGAACAGGTACAAATTAATAACTGGCTGTTGGTGAAGAATCTATCTCTGCCTTAAAAATGTTCAAAGATTCTGTTTCCATTAAATTTTGAGAAAAAGTATTCCAAAAACTTATCACTCTCTCTGACAACACAAATTCTCCTCATCTCTGTCTTACATGGGCGGCCTGTAATTTTTAAAAAGGAACCCAAGTTCAAAGTTCTCCCATAGGGGAAATATCCTGTCCACGTGCATCCTGTGAAGACCCTGCAGTCTTATATTCCCAATCCAACTGCTGCTTACTCTTCTAAATTTCAGTAGATACCAATCCAACTTGTCCAACCTCTCCACGCAGAACAAGCTATCCGCTCCCAAGTATTAGTCAGTATATTATATCGGAACTGCTTCCAATGTATTTGAGTTTCCTTTAAATAAGGAAATCAATACTGTACACAGTGCTTTCACCCAAAGCCCTGCATAACAGTGATGTGCTCTAGCATCCTTTTAGCTTTCCTAATTACATTGTACCTCCATAATAGCATTTACATTTTATACACAAGGATGCTTCAATGACCACTTAAATAATTATAGTTATTTAGTAGTCTGTCAAAATGGATAATTTAATAGTCAGGAAATTTAGTTATCATACTTCCACTCTCTTCATTGAACTTAATCATTTAAATTGTCAACATTTGAGTTCCAACACTAATTCCTGTGGCACACTACTGATTGTATCGTGCTGATCAGAAAATGACCCATGTTTGCTAACTCTCCCTTCCTGTTAGCTAGCCAATCTTCTAATATATTATTAGCAGGTATATAATCTGCTAATATATTAACCACTACCCCATGAGCCCTCTAAGCATGCAGGTACAGCAGGTAGTGAAGAAGGCTAATAGCATGCTGGCCTTCATAACAAGAAGGATTGAGTATAGAAGCAAAGAGGTTCTTCTGCAGCTGTACAGGGCCCTGGTGAGACCATACCTGGAGAACTGTATGCAGTTCTGGTCTCCAAATTTGAGGAAAGACATTCTGGCTATTGAGGGAGTGCAGCGTAGGTTCACGAGGTCACTTCCTGGAATGGCGGGATTACCTTATACTGAAAGACTGGAGCGACTGGGCTTGTATACCCTTGAGTTTAGAAGACTGAGAGGGGATCTGATTGAGACATATAAGGTTATTAAAGGTTTGGACACTCTGGAGGCAGGAAACATGTTTCCGCTGATGGGTGAGTGCCGAACCAGAGGACACAGCTTAAAAATAAGGGATAGACCATTTAGGACAGAGATGAGGAGAAACTTCTTCACCCAGAGTGTGGTGGGTGTGTGGAATGCTCTGCCCCAGAGGGCAGTAGAGGCCCAGTCTCTGGATTCATTTAAGAAAGAGTTGGATAGAGCTCTCAAGGATAGTGGAATCAAGGGTTATGGAGATAAGGCAGGAACAGGATACTGATTAAGGATGATCAGCCATGATCATATTGAATGGTGGTGCAGGCTCAAAGGGCAGAATGGCCTACTCCTGCACCTATTGTCTATTGTCTTTTATTTTCCACCATAAATGTTTAAAGAACCACCTTTTCTGACACCTTCTTGAAATACAAGTACCATACATCCACTAGTTCCCCTTTTATCTAATTGATACAGGGCAGCTCAGTGGCTCAGTAGTTAGCATTGCTGTCTCACAGCCTCAGGGGCCCGGATTCGATTCCAGCCTCAGGAGACTGTCTGTGGCGACTTTGCGTATTCTCCAGTGCCTGAGTGGGTTTCCTTCCACAGTCCAAAGATGCGCAGGTTAGGTGAATTGTCCATGCTAAATTGCCCATAGTGTTCAGGGATGTGTAGGTTAATGCAGGGGGAAATATACAGTAATAGGGTAGAGGACTGGGTCTGGGTGCTTACCCATCGCAGGGTCGTTGTGGACTTGTTGGGCCAAATGGCTTCTTTTCACATTGTCGGCATTCTATGATCCATGAGATGTTACTCCCTCAAGGAACTCTAATATATTGTATAACATGATTACTCTTTCACAAAATTATCAGAGAACATCACCGAGACACCCACAACAATGAACCCCATTGCCCCATGGCCGAACATTTCAACTCCCCCTCCCACTCTGCCAAGGACATGCAGGTCTTGGGTCTCCTCCAGTGCCACTCCCTCACCACCCATTGCCTGGGGGAAGAACGCCTCATCTTCCACCTTGGGACCCTTCAACCCCCATGGCATCAATGTAGACTTCACCAGTTTTTGCATTTCCCCTCCCCCCATCTTATTTCAGATCAACCTTCTAGCTCAGCACCATCGTTCTGACCTGTCCCCCCCACCCCCCCCCCGGTCAATCTTCCTTCCCACCTATGCACTCCACCCTCCTCTCCAACCTATCACCTTTATCCCCACCTCCATCCACCTATTGCACTCTCAGCTACCTTCTCCCCAGCCCCACCCCCCTCCTCCCATTTATTTCTCCACCCCCGAGGCTCTCAGCCTCATTCCTGATGAAGGGCTCCTGCCCGAAACATCGATTTCCCTGCTCCTCGGATACTGACTGACCTGCTGTGCTTTTCCAGCACCACTCTAATCTGGACTCTAATCTCCAGCATTTGTAGTACCCATTTCTGCCTTTCACAAAACTATATTGACTCTGCCTGATTACCTTGTGTTTTTCTGTTACCCTTTTATAATGTCTTTAAAAATGGTTTCTAATATTTCCCTGTAACAGATACGAAGCTAGCTGATGTGTTATTTGCTGCTTTCTATCCACCTCAGCTTTTATTTAAATGAGCTACGTTCACTATTTTCTACTACAATGGAACCTTCCTTGGATCTGAAACTCAGTTCTGAAGTCTGTTGCTGTTGACAAATTAATGTACTGAAGGTGAGTTATAGTAGATGGAATAAAAGCAAGTTGATTTTCTTTATGATTCTTGGCAGGTACCTGTGGTGTGCATACTCCATATTTGACGCCAGTGTACCCATCCAAAACCTTTCCTAACCACTACACAATCATCACAGTAAGTAGGTGTATGCAGTTTCATGACATGGGGGCACCTCTTGTTACCTGTGTTGCTTCTTGATACTAAATGTCTGCTGACAAAACTCATTTTGAAGTTGACAAAATCTCCTGTCCTAATATTATGTCTCAGTCATAAGCAGCTTCACTTAGTTTGAAGAGCTGCTGTCGTCTGCGTTTTCACTCTAGATAATCTTGTTTCACTTATATTTATACACAAAAATCACCATTTTAAAATTCAAGAGCAATTGTTACATGCAGCTTACCCAAAATACTTAAATGGGGCACCAACCGCTTGTTCAATCTACTCATTGAAATAAAGTATACTTAATCCACACATAAAGACTTGGGCTTGTTATGATCCCTTCGCCTGCCAGTGATTCAAACATCATTGTATATTCTGACCATAATTTGATTAACTCGTCAGGGAGCTGTCTTCAAATCAAGGTTTTTTTTGTTCAAGCCATTAATCATTGGTTCCCCAGGTGTTCAATACTGCTGGTCATTTTGAATGATGCTTTGCCAGTAGGGTAACATAGAAGATCTTACAGTCTCCAGGGTGGGGTTATAGGACGGGTTGGCATTGTGAGTTTCATAGACTCACTGTCACCTGTCCATATAATTGGAATATAGAATGTAAATTAGTGTAAGTTGGAATGACTTTAGTCTGTTTCAAAAGGTCTGTCTTTTCAAATGTTCAGTTCCTATTTCTAGTCAGCTTGTAGAAATCCAAGCTCAGCAAAAGCAGCCATGCTTGTGACATGCTACATACAATATTTGTTATGCTGGGTCACATGGTCAGTATGTCATTATACCTTCAAGAGACATGCTCATGACGTCAATGCACCATAGCATAAGACCTTGGATGATAACAATTTTAAATGGGATCATTTGAAATATGACTTGTTACTGGTGTTCCCTTTTGTAATCTAATATTTACATATGATAGTTAGCTGCAATAACTTTTGCTGGATTCTTCAATACCACAGTATCCATCCACCTTTCTTATATTAGGTGTGATAACATAAGCATTGCCACATGAAGTAAAATACCTTGCTGGAGACAAAATCATATCAGTTTCTTACTAACACTTAAGAGTATACAGAATAAACCATGCTTTGGAGGCGCAGCATAGGTAGCAGGTCAGGACAGTAGGAATTGGATATGATATATGTGAGAGTTAAGCAGCTGAACTACATTTCCAGACCTCTGGGCAAGTAGCCAATCAGTCATCCATCATTCATGACTTTTTACAAACTGTTTAATTTTAATTTTCTGATCTCTTTCAAACAATCAGTACACTTCAAAAGTAGCACGTTCTAATGTAAAATATTCAAAAGTTGTATGAGAACTATTTGTCATTATAGAAATGCAATTTTGTCTTTGTTTCTTCAACTCTTTCTCTCCTTCCAGTCATTCATGACTCAAAATGTCTTTCTTTTCATTGGATTAAAATAAAAATCAGGCTCTGTGGAATTGAAATAAGGTAAATGAATGCGTAGCAGGAACGATGGTGCAGAAGGGAGGACTTTAGGCTCCTGGACACTGGGACTGAGGAAGATGGCACCTGTCCAAGAGCTGTACCTGAATAGAGCTGGAAACCAGTTCTCTTCATGTATTCTCAACTGTTCATGGTCTGAAATGTTGTTTTCAATTCTCTTTTGTTAATACAAATGTCAGAATGGTCTTGTGCTATTAATTTTGATTCCAGGGTCTATATCCAGAATCCCATGGTGTAATTGGCAATCGCATGTATGACGTGGACATGAATGCCTCTTTTAGCCTTCGAACAGAGGAGAAATTCAATCCCCTTTGGTACAAAGGACAACCTGTGAGTATTGAACTCAATAATATTTTGAGTATCAGAACAGTAAAATTGATGGTGGAGTACACAGAAGGGAATTAAATTTCCTCTTGTTGGAGGGGTAGTTATTTAGTCAGGCAGGAAGCTGACAGGGAGCACCAAGGAAAATCTGCTACTAAAGAGAGTGGTTGAAGTGTATGGCATGGATGCATTTACCAGGAAATGAGAGTAGATTATGGTGGAGAAGGGAATAGAGGCTTACCATGATTGTTAGAGATGAGGACACCAAAGTGGAGCATAAATGCTGGGTTTCCCAACCAATCTCACATGCTGTCTCTTTCATGTTCGTTCTCTCTCTCTCTCTCTCTCTCTCTCTCTCTCACATCAATCAATTTCTCTCCCTCTCTCATACACACACGGCAATCAATTTCACTCTCACAAACACACATTCCAGCTAATTTCTCTCACAAACACGCACTTTTTTTGTGGTGTACATCCAATATAATCTTGTATAAAGAAGAAATGTACATTTAGTTGACATTTTGCACAGGGACTGATTCACTGGAACCCAGTGTTGAACAGTTCCTGAGGTCCTCTGGAACTTTAAGGATTAGGCTGGTACTTGGACAGGATCTGGACTCCCTTTGACAGCAGACAGCAAGAGCTGACACCTGAAACTGTCCAATACTAGCAGCTAAAGCAAATTCTGCTCTCAGAAGAGCACTCTGTCTTCATCAGGGACTGCCAGTATATCTTAGAAGAGAAGTAACTGAGAGGTATTACAGCTTCCAGGGTGGGTGATGCTAGAAAGGGTGGCAGTAAATCACATGGGTGTGCCAGCCTTCCTTGATGCTGTATCCACAAAGTGGGCCCCGAGTGCATGTGCATGATGGACCCACCTTTAGCTGACCATGGGAAAACTCAATTGGATTTGTTGAGCAATTATTCCTGATGCAGTGAGTTCAGTTCTGGTCATTGCTAGAATTACTATTCGTAGACATTTAACAGTCATCATTTGACCACTAACTACCACCTCCCAGTGATTAAGCTCTGGGTGGAATTGTGAGGGCCAGGGGTCTCTGTAATATTGTTGGTCTTGGTATTTACATAATCTGCTGATGTAAGGAAAGGATAATTCAGCTAAGAAACCTCTTCCTGTGGCTTCATCTTGCCATAGGGATCAGTGATTAAGACCATGTGACATGACATCACTTCCTGCGATAGTATGTCTTATTAGCATATTGCACAGTTTAAATACCCCTTTACTGTTGATTCCATCTCCAACTGTACCTTCTCCCTCCAGAGGAGCGTGAAATTCTGCTCCTAACATCACGGAACAATTTAGTCACTTGGTTTGTGCAGAGATAATGCAACGACCTTTCAAATGACACAAAATATTCTGTGTTACTGGTTAAATATTAACTCTGCACCATATCAACATGTGCCTCTTTGTTTCTATTTAATTGCTTATCCCAGTGGACAGTGGTTTCTGATTGTGGGTGTAGTGTTAAATTTTGTCACTTCTCAAAAGTAAAAATGTTCATACCGTACTTATTTAGTTCCCATCTCCACATCCTCTGTATCATGCTCCAGATGAGTGGGAAGGTAAACATAACCACATTTCTTGGCATCTGCTAATGTGAGCAGAATTCTGTGCCTGAGTGATCAAAACTGGTTTTTAAGTCTGCAATTTCTTCCAGCTTTTTGTGTGAATAAAATGTACCCAAGTCGAATTGAGGAACCTAAATCTCCAGTCCTGGCATTGTTTATTCTTTTAATTCAAAATAGTTGTCACATGACGCCTGAATCTGCAATGATTCTAAGTTTGTGTTCGAGTTAACTGCTTTGGACACAACGTAAGGGATTTACTTCAATTCACTTGCAAAACAGTATCACTGCTTGTTGTTCTTTGTTAGCTATCATAGGGAATCCATTGTCTCCATGCTTAAAGCATTTTCAGTTAAAATCAATTTTAACAGCACTTTAGCAACATGGTATTCCCTCTCTAAAAAGAGGATATTCAATCAGATGACCAGTTTAAAAATTATCCAATCATTTCACGTTCAGCTTATTAATGCTGACCTTACTTGACTTGAGAATTTAAAGTCAACGATGCTTAAAATATTCCAGAAAATATTACAATGCAGCAGTTCCTCTCATGATGCATTTCATTTGTAAATTCTTTCTCCCAAGGGAATGATAAATAATTTCAATTTGTAAAATACTGAAAAATGCCTGTTTTCCTCATTGAAATAAAAATTGGACGCATGAGATATGCAGAGCACGTTGCTAACACTAATCAGAAATGAAATCACAAGGTAACACATTGGTCATCTTTACATTTTTGGTATTGGCCATTTTTAATTTTAGTTCTTCGGGTTGAATTTTATATATGTGTATGCATTGGTATCAATATTGGTTGACATAGCTGTGAACATATTTGACAAAAATGACAATGTTATTTGATCCTCCTGAGATACTTGAAACATTGATCTAGCATCCCTGTAAAATAGAAACAATGTCCTATCTTTATTTTTATCCACTCACAAAATGTGAGTGTTGCTGGCTAGGCCATCAATTATTGTCCATTTCTAGGGTAGATGAGAGTCTGGAGTCACATGTAGGCCATACCAGGTAAAGATGGCAGATTTCCTTTCATAAAAGACATTGGATGAGTTTTTCCAACAATTGAAAATGCTTTCATGGTCATCATTAGACCCTGAAATCCAGATTCTTTACTGAAGTCAAATTATACCTTCTGCCATGGCTGGATTTGAACTCAGGTCCCTAGAACATTATCTGAGTTTCCGGATTAATAGGGCCACAGGACAAATTCAATGTGGCCAATTGCCACCTCATAAGTCTACTTCAACCATCAACAAAGTGATTGAAGGCATCATCGACATGCTGTCAAGCAGCACTGGCTAAGCAATAACTTGCTCAGTGATTTCAGTTTGGGGTTCCACCAGTGCCCGTCAGCACCAAACCTCATTACAGCCTTGGTTCAAATGTGGACAAAAGAACTGAATTCTGGAGGTGAAAACAGACTGACTACCATTGACATCAAGGCTGCATTTAAATAAGTGCTTCATAAAGCAGCCCTGGTAAAACTAGAGTTAATGGGAATGATGGGAAAAAACTGTTGTTTGGAATCAGATCTGGCACAAAGGAAGATCGTTATGATTGAACTCTGGAGTTCAATCACCTCAGCTCTAGATGTCCCTGCAGGAGTTGTTCTGTGTAGCTCCATTCACTGCTTGTCAGGTACTGAAACAGTCCAGGTCCAAATGCAGCAAGATCTGGACAATATCCAGACTCGGGCTGTCAAGTGGCAAGTAACATTGTGCCAGAAAAGTGGCAAGTAATGACCATCTCCAACAAGAGTGTATCTGACCATCAAGCCTTGACATCTCATGACATTACCATCGCTGAATCCCCCACAATCAATGTCCTGGAGTTACCATTCACCACCATTTTCTTGAGGGCATTTAGGGACAGGCAATAAATGCTGGCCCAGCCTGTGATGCTCAATTTTAAATAAAAATAAGCCTGAAAATCCAAACCACACTATTAAGCTGGTCTGTAATTGATCATGTACTGCTGTTTCTGCATCTGGAGGTTCCACAGTATCTGTAATAGCAGCAGTAATGCTAGCTTCTAGATTGAATCATTGAATCTCATTTGAAGCAGATCTGTGATAAATGTAAGATAGAGCACATAGACTTTATGAAAGACACACCTGTTCCTAAAATCTGCCGCAATGAAGCTATGTGTTATGTTCTCTGAGGATAGCACAGAACCTCTGCAAAGAGCCAAATGCATTGAAGAAGAATTTAATCGATGTGCTTTTAACTCAAGATGACCCAACAAAATATCCGTATTCCCAAGGAGGTGCCAAGAGGGTCCCTTCTCACATTCTTTTCCCCTCACCCCACCTCTTGCTTCAGTAGTCATGTCCTAGTTTCCTGTTATATGTAAGGAAAAAAACAACTACAATTTATTTGTTGGAATTCCTTCAGACTGTGTGCCTTGGCCAACATAATTAAAGACTCCTCCCACCCCAGTTATATTTCCTTCCTCCTCTTCCATCAGGCGAAGATAGAAAAGTTTGAATACATGTATGAACACCTGGATGATCTCCAGACTGCTTTTGCAATAGGATATGACTGACCAGCCATCAAGGTCCAAACTGATTTCAGTTGCTTGTCAGTACTAACACTGACCCAATTCCCAGACTTGTGTTGGATCAATTGCCTTATTGACAGTGGCCAAACCCTGTGGACTACAAATGGTTCAGCCCCTGGACTGACTGTGATAACACTCCCTGTCTCAACTCTACCCTCCCTGCACTGAACACACCTCATTTTTGACTTTTACACAAAGCAATTGAGAGCTGCAGTTCAATTTGACAGTAAGAATCTGATTTTAGAGCTCTCGCCCAATTAATTTACCATACTTGTCATTACTGTCACCATCTTAGAGAAAGGAAAGTCATTGTCTTCGTTCCTGCATCCACTTGAAGATTGTACTTTTTATTTTAAATTGCCTCTCTTCACCTAATGATCAAATGTAACAGTTCACACTTTCTCTCACTGTTAAATTCCATCTGTGTGTCTGCTTATTTTACCAATACGTTTGCATTCTCCCCTCATTTGTTTACTACGCTGTATAGTTTTTTTTTGTCAACTGCAGACTTTCAGACCAGACTCCGTATGTCCATGTTACAGTCATTGATCTCTATCAGAAACTACTTATCATTCTGGCGGAGCCTTCGTACTGATTTCTAGGTATAACAGGATCTTTCTGTCCAAAGCTGAGGGTGGTCTTGGGAGGTTGTTGTTCAGACTGGAGGCCTGTGATCAGTAGTGTTCCTCAGGGATCGGTGCTGGATTTACTTTTGTTTGTCATCCACATTCTCATCTAAATCATTTATATAAAAGTCATGGTTAGTAAATTTGCAGATGACACCAAGAATGGTGGTATAGTGGGCAATGAAGAAAATTATCTAGGATTACAAAGAGGACATGATTAATTGGCTGAGGAGTGGTAGGTGGAGTTTAGTTTAGATAAATGTGAGGTACTATGTTTTGGTATTACAAGCAAGGACAGGACTTATCCAGTAAAAAGTAGGGACTTGGGTAGTGTTGTACAACAGAGAGACCTAGGGGTTTAGGTACATAATTCTTTGAACTTTGAATCACGTACAGGTCGGGTTGTTAAGAAGGCATTTAGCACGCTTCTCTTCATTTCTTGGACCTTTAAGTAGACGAGTTGGGATGTCATGTTGAGGTTGTACAGGGCATTGGTGAAGCTTCTTCTGGAGTACTGTGTCCATTTCTGGTTGCCCTATTTTAGTAAAGATATTATTTAGCCGGAGTGAATTTGAAGAGAACTTACCAGGTCGTGGCCAGGAATAGAGGGTTTGAGTTATTGGGAGAAGCTGGTTAGGCTGAGACTTCTTTCACTGGAGTGTAGGAGGTTGAGGCATGACCTTATGGAGGTTTATAAAATCATCAGAGGTATAGATAAAGTGAATGGCAGGTGTCTTTTCCCTAGGGAAGGGGGTTTCAAGATAAGGGGACATATTTTAAGGTGAGAGGAGAAGTATTTAAAAAATACATGAGGGGCAATTTTTTGAACACACTGGTTCGTATGTGAAATGAGCTTCCAGAGGGAGTGGTGGATGTGGGTACAATTGCAACACTTAAAAGACATTTAGATAAATACATGAATAAGAAACTTTTGGAGGGTTACAGGCCAAGCACAGGCAAGTGGGACGAGTATAGTTTGGGATTATGGTTGGCATGGACTGATTGGACAGAAGGGTCTGTTTCCATCCTGTATGACTCAATGCACTAGCTCATGGACTCACTTGATGTTTTAGTACTTACTCATTTGAGCCAAATCTGATCCCTGCCTTACCTTGACATTTTATGTCTCACCTCTTAGCATGAGATACATCACAGAGGCTCACAATTCTGCTGTGCCATCAAGCGCAGAATCAAAGCCTGGAGGTTTGTTGTGGCTATCAGTGATTCTCAATTAAGTCAAGAGCTTGCAGTAAGGGGATCCTGGGTCAGTGAGTTGAGGGGACCCTCTGACAATGGTTGAGGGGCTTGTTCAGGGTCAGGATACTGCCCACATAAGGGATGATGAACTGAATGCTGGGCAGTGCACCAGCCATCTGGATGCTTTCTGTCCTGCTGTGGGCTGTTTTCCACTTGGAATGAGAGAAAGGCGGCATTAAAGGAGGGAAAATGGGTTTTGTAAGACATGGCGAGAAAGCTTACTGGACTCATAGAGAGAAATCCTCCATAAAATTCAATGAGAGTGACAGAGGGAAAAAAAAGGTAAGATTCAGCCCAAAATGTCCTGCTGCTGCCAGGCACCCATCATTTGGTTATTTGTGTCTACATGAATGAAAATAAATGATTTCTTTCACAATAAATAGCAATGTTTATGAATTCTGTTAAAGGTTGTACAGAGATTTGATATTAGTTATTAAATTTATTTGTTCTTCTTATAGTTGTGGTTGACAGCAATGTATCAGGGTCTGAAGACCGGTACCTTTTTCTGGCCTGGATCTGAAGTCAAGATAAATGGAACATATCCAAACTTTTACAAAGTGTATGATGGGTGTGTAGTACAATGGCTGTGTTTTTTTTGCTGACCAAAATATCATTCAGTTTATGTTTTAAGTTAGTGGAGGCAGTGTCATTATCTTTGCACTTTATTTTGACAAGGCAAGGTATTGTTGGGAGGTTGAACAGTTCATCAACTTCACAAACGCCTTCCACCCTGACCTCAAGTTCACCTGGACAATCTCCGACCCTCCCTCCCCTTCCTGGACTTCTCCATCTCCATTTCTAGTGACCAGCACAATACGGACATCTACTTCAAACCCACCGACTCGCACAGCTATCAACACAACACCTCCTCCTAACCATCCCTCCTCTGAAAACGCGATCCGTTGCTCACAATTACTCTGCCTCCACCACATCTGCTCCTAGGAGGCCCAATTCCATTCCAGAGCATCTCAGATGGCCTCTTACTTCAAAGACCCCAATTTCCCCCTCCCCCCCATGCCCTCCAATGCATCTCCTCCACTTCGCGCACCTCTGTCCTTGAACCCCACCCTCCCAGTCGCAACAAGAACAGAACCCCCCCGGTACCGGTTCTCACCTTCCACTCCACCAACCTCCGGATACAACACACCATCGTCTGCCATTTCTGCCACCTACGCTCTGACCCTACCTCTAGAGATACATTTCCCTCCCCACCCCTCTCAGCATCCGCAGAGAGCATTCCCTCTGCGACTTCCTCGTTAGGTCTACATCCCTCACCAACCCACCTTCCACTCCCAAGGCACCTTACCTTGCCACCACAAGAGGTGTAAAACCTGAGTCCACACCTCCCCCCTCACCTCCATTCAAGGCCCCAAAGAATCCTTCCACATCCAACAGAGATTTTGCTACACCTCCAACCACCTTATCTGCTGTGTCCGTTGCTCTTGATATGGTCTCCTCTACTTTGGGGAGACAGGACACCAATGTGCGGAATATTTCTGAGAACATCTCCGTGGCCAGGCACCAATCAACCTCACCGCCCCGTGGCTAAACACTTCAAATCCCCCTCCCACTCCGCCAAGGACATACAAGTCCTGGACCTCCTCCACTGCAAGATCCTCGCCACCCAATGCCTGGAGGAAGAACGCCTCATCTTCCACCTTGGGATCCTCCAACCACACCGCATCAATGTCAATTTCACCAGTTTTCTCCTCTTCCCCTTCCCCCACCTTATCTCAGATCCAACCCTCCAACTTAGTACCACCCTCTTGAACTGTCCTACCTGCCCATCTTCCTTCCCATCTATCTGCTCCACCCTTCACTCTGACCTATCGCCATTACCCTCCAGTTTCATCTACCTGTTGCATTCCTAGGTCCCTTCCCCTGCCCCACCCCCAGCCCCACCCTTCTTCCATTTATCTCTCAGCCCACTTGGGAGCATGCCTGATCAAGAATACTGGACAGCCTCTCCATGTGGCATAATGACACCAATGGGGAATGCTTTGACCAGAGGTTCTCTGTAACAATCAGTGGATGACTCTAGATCTGGAGCTGTCAATGAAAGGCAGATTCACCAAGGGTAGAACATTGTATGTTCTACAATAAATAGAAAGTAAATTCTAATGATTTAATAACCCAAATAATAAAGATGAAAATGACCTTTCATCTATTTGGGATTATTATGAATTAAAGATCATTTCCTAGTTATCTGGTCGTAAAACTTGTCTTTCATTTAGCACTGAAACTTAAGAATAACTACAAATTCACAGAATTGCCTATTTTTCCTCTTTTAAGATCTTTTCCATATGAAGAAAGAGTTTTCACTATTCTAAAGTGGCTTGATTTGCCAAAGGAAAGCAGGTAATTATTCATATTTGTAAAATCTTTGGTTGGCATGATTAAGCAGAATGTTTGAAATATATCATTCTTATTGCTGTTTAGTCCATTAAATCATAACTGGTCAGAAGTTTTGAACGATCTTTTCCTTTGTTCCAACAAGTCACTGTGCTGATTTGAGGTGTGGTTCCGCAGGCACGGGTTACCAGTCCAAGAAAACATCTGAATGACTGTTCATGTATGAATTTGCAGGAAGTGTTAGCAGATTTTCTGGGTCAAAACAAAGCTGTATTCAGTCTTGCTCACATTTATAGCCCATGCTTCCATCCAGGGACCCCTTGATATCCTTTGGTCCTAAGCTGACTTCAGCTAACTTAGCACAAGTCAGGCATTCAAAATAGGACGCTTCCTGGTCTATGACCTCTCAGTACCACATGAAACAGCATATTTACATATTGAACTTTAGCAATACAATGTGTTATGACTAATCCTCTTTACCATGAATGTGGAATTCTTGAAGCAGAAAAGCACAACTTGTTGCTGGCTGCTTTAATGACTTTTCCAGCATTGTGTTTATTCAGCTGGCTGACATAGTTATGAGTTTATTTATTCTCATTGCCCTAACACTGGTCAGAACAGAAGGAAACTTCCAGATTTTAATCTCCAGAATGCCATTTAACAATTTGCAATTTTACATGGTGAGTCAGTTAGAAACAGCTCACTCCTTTAAATGAAAAGAAGCACTGAAAACAACAATTTTGTTTGAAACTGGGAGTTTTTATTTCTAAGAAAAGAAATTGTTGTTCTGTTCTCACCCCTCCCACACTACACCATCTTTGATCATTACAATTTTGCTGATTAATAAAAAGGAAACTGAAAAATAATGGATGTGCCTAATTTTTCAATTATTTATCCAACTGCCCCTTTAAGTGAGTTTTTTTAAGAGTAGCTCCTGCTCCTACTATTTCCTGATGATAGTAAATTAGACTGAAGGGAAAATTTGGTATTAACAGCTTTAGTTAGCATATTTTATGTAGGTCTTACAGTGCTTCATGTATGGTGAATTGTTTTGGAGTGCGGTGACTGCTATTTATGTTGGCGGATCTGCCATCAGTACACAGCATGATCCAAAAGATGAGAATTGTTTTAGTTGGAAGGTTTGATGAAGTTAGGGATTTTCGTTATTAATAGGTAGAGACCAGATCGTGGATATGATTATGAGCATCCCAGCAGTAAGAACAGGCTTCAAAAGGTATTCAGCCAAGTCAGTATGCTAAATTCCTCACATTCCAGGATGTAAGTCCCAGCCATCCTGAATGGCAACTGTCTGGTGAGGAATATCAACTTTGAGGTCACACTTTGTCACCTGATCTCTTCCAACCCTAAACAATTTCAGGCTTTAGTTGTGTTACCAATTTCACATTGTTATGAAGGAATCTTGAATGTGCATTATTTTGGAAAGTGGATGATTCTATTACTTAGCTGTCAACATTCTAAACCCATATTAAGATCAAGTGTTTGTACACTTGTGGTCTTCTGACATTATAAATTATATGTTCAGAAAGTTGGTAGGTGTTTGTCTTTGATTAATACTCCCTTGTCAAACAGTAGATACAGTTAGTAATGTCTTTGCTAAGAGATCTTATCAAACCCTTCTTTCCAATTCATCTTAAAATTTTCAGCTAACTGTAACTGTAGACAAACTGTCTACTTTGTTTGCATTTCTCTGCATCCTATACAATCTTTCTCAAGTACGGTCACATTTCTAAGTGAAACTATTGATGTTATAACTAAACATTAATTGTTAGTGATCTAGCGCTTTACTCACTGACAGCACATATTGGAAGTGTGGGGACCCAAATTATGGGCCCCAAATATTTTCTTTTCTTTGTAAAATGACTTTCATAGTTTGTGTCTCAATTGCTGTTTGTGAAAAGGCATTTCATTTTTGAATAATCAGTATTTCATCTGACCTTCTCTGTCGTTCTTCTAGTGATATTTTGGAACTTCTTCCCTCTTTTCATCAATCGACTAACCTCCGGAAATAATTATTTACTATTTTCCATAAAACTGACCGTAATTTTGTAAATCACCAATGGACATTAATGCTGCAATGCATTCAGGTTGTGGGGAGGAAATTCTTTTTCACATCCTCCTTCATATTTCAGTGGTGTTTGATTAGATTAGATTACTTACAGTGTGGAAACAGGCCCTTCGGCCCAACAAGTCCACACCGACCCTCCGAAGAGCAACCCACCCATGCCCATTCCCTTACATTTTACCCCTTCACCTAACACTACGGGCAATTTAGCATGGCCAGTTCACCTAACCTGCATATTTTTGGACTGTGGGAGGAAACCTAGAGCACCCGCAGGAAACTCACGCAGACACGGGGAGAATGTGCAAACTCCACACAGACAGTTGCCTGAGGTGGGAATTGAACCCGGGTCTCTGGTGCTGTGAGGTAGCAGTGCTAACCACTGTGCCACCATGCCACCCACTGTGTTGTTGCAGAAGTATATCATTGTATTGTCATACACACATCTGTACTCAAAATCACATTGATAACAACAAATTCATTGTCCCAATTTGTATGAAACCCCAGAATGTGATTTGTCTTTTTTATTGCCTTTGCGCTCATCATTCTTGCCTCTTAATGACACTCATTATTCATACCCCTAGATTAAAAATGATCCTATATTTGCAAGTTCTGAATGCTTCATCTAAAAGTGATTAGCTGTGGTGAACCTGTACCGACAACCTTTTTTGCAATTATTTTTGATTAAGTAAATTAAGCAGTGTTCTAAAAAAATCCAGCTGATCCCTTAGTGCTTTAGTTATATTCAGAGGATGTTAATTTACATTTTTGGTACCAGCAATGGAGAGATCTATTAATTTCTGTCAATATACTCCATTGACCAGAACATGTGATTACAGATTTTTTAAGTGTCAACATGTTCCAGTATTATTCAGTTCTTAAGAGGTGTTACGTACGTGTTCTTTCAAGATAGATTTGTTGTTGTTTTAGGCCTGACTTTTACACGCTGTATTTGAGTGAACCAGATCACACAGGGCATGTAAATGGGCCTAATAGCAATCAAGTAAGTATATTTGATTGATTATTCTATAAAGCAATTAAGTTAATTCAGTAATTTTATGTATTTCCACTGTATCAAGATGAGATTGTGCATGTTAACAGTGGACAACATTGCATACTCTTCCTGTAATAAGGAATATCACAGTTGCATGCTGCAAGATGAATGACCTTATTTAATCAAGCTCAGTAGAGAGTGCTACATTGTTCCCTGGGCAAGGAAAGAGAATTTAAAAATCAGCCCATTGACCCTGTCAATAATACATTTGTGTAAATGTCTGGTAATAGCAGAATTAAATCTGGGTTGAAATAGAGTCATAGAGACGTAGAGCATGGAAGCAGACTCTTCAGTCCAACTCATCCATGTCGACCAGATATTCTAATCTAATCTAGTCCTATTTGCCTGCAGTTGGCTCATATCCCTCTAAACCCTTTCTATTCACATACCCATCCAGATGCCTTTAAAATGCTGTTAATGTATCAGCCTCCACCACTTCCTCTGGCAGCTCATTCCATACATGCACACCCTCTGTGAAAACGTTGCCCCTTAAGTCCCTTTTATATCTTTCCCCTCCCACCCTAAACCTATGCCATTAGTTCTGGACTCCACTACCCCAGGGAAAAGACCTTGTCTCTTTACCCTATTCATGCCCCTCATGAATTTATATATCTCTATCAGGTCACCCCTCAACCTCAATGCTCCAGAGAAAACAGCCCCAGCCTATTCAGTCTATCCCTATAGCTCAAATCCTGTAACCCTGACAACATCCTTGTACATCTTTTCTGAACCCTTTCATGTTTCAAAAGATCCTTCCGATAGGAAGGAGACCAGAATTACACACAGCCATAAGATATGCACTTGTATAAGCATATTTGCACAAACCTTCATTAATGAGATCAACACTTGCCAAAAACTTGCATTTTCTATCTGGACTAATCGGATAGCCCCCTACATTAATAAGATCTCATAAATGGTTCATCTTTAATAACATAGCTGAATAAAGAGGAGTGAACTTCAAGGGTGCATAGACTCCCATTAGATTGGAAGGGCTGATCTCATCGGAGGAAGAGAATGACTCGGCCATGGCACAGATTGGACAGGAAATGCAGAAGGGGATTGTTTTACTATATGAACATACTCAGCTAAACAGGAGGTATTCAGGCTTGGGGTACAGAGTGAAATTTTGCCAAGAAGATGTAAACGCGATCAATTTGATCTTGTAAAGGTATAACTAATCAGCGCTTGAGGCCTGATGGCCTGTCAAATCAATGTCATTGTGTCCAACCTGCACTGATGCACCAACAGTTGCTATAAGTGAAGATTCTGGAGTCTTAACATCACAGGAAGTTGGACTACTCTGTTGTGAGGAGCTCCTATTTTGTTTACTGTTTGAGCATAATCAATCTAATCTTGCATCTCCATTTAACAATAAGTGCTTTTGTACACAGTGCAGTGAGAACACAAAAGGAACAGTCCACATCAGTGTAACTCTGCAATTATCCACTCAATTATCTGCCCAAAGCGAAGTTCTCCACATTCAGTCACTTCCCTGCAATTGTGCCCTTGTTGCCTTGGATGAATCAATGATGGCCTACTCACTTTCTGATTGCTGTGGCAACCCCATGCTCATTGTGAAGTGACCCATTGAACCTCTCCTGTGACAGCCTTGTTTGCAGAGGCAGCCTTCATCACTGGACCCTACTTTACTGATCTCCCTCTATTGACGATCCCAGGGCGATGAGGGAACTGAGTTGTAGCACCCTTGTTTTCTACTGTTATATCCTTGACCCTTGGTTAGAGCTCCCAATGGATTGAGGGAAGCTGTCACTGGAACCCAACAGGTACCCCCTCCAGTTTTTTGTTTGAGCCACTAGAATGTTTGGCCTTTTTAGCGCTTCATGTATTTTATAGGAATGATTGGGCAAATTCTGAACAGACTTGTCCAAGCTCTGTAAAGCACCATTATTACAAAGGCACTTAATTTTGCCTGGAGTTTTTCTGTTTTCATTTGTAATATTGATCAATTACGCTCAAATTACACACAAATCCAAGAACAAAAGGATCAAGCTTTCAAGATTCATCCAGATTCTTTGGGGATGCACTTGTACATTACAATGCTCAAGGAAGTTGAAGATAGAAAATCAGAGACTTGCAGAAGCTTTTTCTTGCACCTTATTGAACATTAAGAGAAGGGACTCTGAAAATATTGCTGTTAATAACATTGCTCAAATAATAAGAGACCACTCATAATATTTTAAACTTACTGCCATTTAATTATTAACAGTTGCTATTTCCTTGCTGGCAAACAGCACCCACAACAATGGCTACCCATACTTATTTGCAATTTCCCCACACCAGAAGCAATCCACCTCCATTAGTCATGCCCATGGCCACCAATTGGTTGGTGAACTTGTCACCTCACCGATTAAGTGCTCACCTTGGACAAGATTTGGAAAGTTTCCAGGGACAATTTGATGACCCAGAACTTAAATCCCCTCCCTAGTACTTAGCTTCCCTGTAAAAGTCCAGTCTAGGGCTCTGTAAAAAAACTACTTTTGAAGTTCTATAATATTTGGCATAGTTACAAATTTCAATTTAAAAAAAAAAGACCACTTAAGAAATCATCTTAGGAACGTTAGGTTATTTGTTATTTCTCACTATTAAGTGCTGATTATACGTTGTTTGCTTAACTAAAATAAATAGTGGCCTAGGTCGAAGAACAGCAGCAGCAATGATATGAATGACAAAGACAAAGAGATTGTGAAGATCATTTTGGCCTTGGTTTGAACACTTTGTTTTTTTTCCCTTTCTCACAATATATAGATGGCAGAAGCACTAGAAATGGTGGACAAGATCGTCGGACTGCTGATGGATGGGCTCAAGCAAAGAAATCTAACACAATGTGTCAACCTTATTCTGATATCTGACCATGGTATGACACTGGAGTTACACACAACTCCGGCAATGTTTCCCATTGCTTCTCACAGTTTTCCATATTGCATTATTGATGATCATTAGCAAATTTCAATATTGCTTGCTTTGTTCCCATAAACAGGGTGTTGATTTACAGTAAATATGACCAGTCGAAAGGAAGAATTGTGTGCAATTATCTATTCTATCTTTCCAACTTCTTTTCATCCTTTTTAATTTTGTCTTTTTCTCTCTTCTTTCCAACCAGATCCATGTCCCCGTTGCCAAAGCCCTCCTAACTTTGTATCCCTTTGCCTTCTGTGGTACCTTAACAGATACTTTTGAAAACTGATATAAATTGCATCTATTGGATTGCCCCATATCAATTCTATTGTTCTACAAATAATTCAGCAGGTTGGAATTTTAGCTTATGTAGCCCCATTTTCAGTGGTGGATGTGGAAGGGAGCATCCTGTTTACACAGTGGCAGGCTATCTTAGGCTACTGCTGTAATCCCAGTTCATTACCTGTGTGTGTCCAAACATCTTGGGAAATCTTGAAGCAGTGGTCGCAAGAGGTCCATATTGCTATGATCAGTGTAAGGCTCTGAAAGTCTTGTTACCATATTTAATGACAGCCAGACATGCATTCATACACTGCAGATTCCTCCCTTGGTCAACCTGCCTACCAACCCCTGCTGGTCTGCCTCCAGTTAGAGGTCAGCCCCTTTGCCTTAGAATCCTGCGAGCCCTGTGCAGCTAAGTGTGTGGTCATTGGAATCTCAATCAAAGCAGCATAACATGAATGAGCACATCCAAAGAGCTGCTGCTAACCTCAAGTCCAGCTACGACAAGACCTTACCTGGTGCTGACCTGTTATACTGTCAGGGATCAGAAGGCTGGTATTACTCACACCTGGAGAACTTAGTTGGGAAAGGGAACTTAATTCTAGTGAGCTGACCTTTTAATGACCATGCTTCTTTTTTATTATTCATTCACGGGATGAGGGCGTCACTGGCTGGGCCAACACTTATTGCCCATCACAATGCTGTATGTCTGGAGTCACATGTAGGCCAGGTAAGGATGACAGATTTCCTTCCCTACAGGGCATTAGTTGAATCAGGTGGGTTGTTCTGACAATCAACCATGGCATCATGGTCAACATTAAAATCTTAATTCCAGATACTTTATTCAATTCAGATTCCACCATCTGCCATGGCAGGATTTGAACCCAGGTCCCTGGAACATTACAGAGTTTGGGATTAATATTCTAACGATAATATCACTAGGCTATGGCCTCCCAAGTGGAAGCATGATATACTGCATGCATAATGGCTTCTCAACAGTTCTCAGGGAGAAGCTAAATCGGCTGGGGCTGTTTCCCCTGGAGTGTTGGAGGCTGAGGGGTGACCTTATAGAGGTTTATAAAATCGTGAGAGGAATGGATAGGGTAAATAGACATGGTCTTTTCCCTGGGGTGGGGAGTCCAAAACTAGAAGGCATAGGTTTAAGGTGAGAGGGGAAAGATATAAAAGGGACCTAAGGGGCAACCTTGTCTTGCTAAGGGTGGTATGTGTATGGAATGAGCTGCCGGAGGAAGTGATGGAGGCTGGTACAATTACAGACATTAAAAGGCATCTGGATGAGTATATGAAGAGGAGGGGTTTAGAGAGATATGGGTCAAATGCTGGCAAATGGGATTAGATTTATTTAGGATATCTGGTCTGCATTGACTCCAAGAGTCTGTTTCTGTGCTGTACATCTCTGTAACTCTAGGAGATTTATTAGGATACTGCCTGAATTAGAGACTAGGATTGTTTTCTGTGAAATGGCAGAGGCTGAGGGGAGACCTGATAGAAGTTTATAAACGTCTGAGAGGCATAGATAGTGTGATAGTCAGAATCTTTTTCCCAGAGATGAAATGTCTAATACTAGAGAGCATGCATTTCAGGAAAGAGGGGAAAAGTTCAAAGGAGATGTGAAGGGCATAGAGTGGTAGGCACCTGGAATGCAGTGGCAGTGATTGGAATGTTTAAGAGTTTTTATATAAACACATGAATAAGCAAGAAATGGCAGGATGTGGGCTGTGTGCAGGCAGAGGTGATTAGTTTAACTTAGCATCATATTTGGCACAACATTCTGTGCTGTACTATGAATTGTGATTGGTAGAAGTGTTGCCATGGAAGTGTTGTTCTTGGATCCTTGGGTCTGGCCTACTAATGGTGGGCACTGCCCTTTGTAGTGGGAGCTCCTCATTTTCAATCTCATCTTGATTTCTGAAGTTACAGAAGTCATTAGCAGAGGCAGCCTTTCTGGTGCTCAGGAATGTGATCACCCCTGAACATTGATAACTAGCGAAGTTCTTAATACAGGCTAAAATAAAACTGAGAACTGCAGATGCTAGAATTCAGAAACAAAAAAATTGCTGGATAAACAGTTCTGATGAAAGGTCACTGCACCCAAAATTTTGACTCTGTTTTCTCTCCACAGATGCTACCAGACCTTTTGAATTTCTCCAGCAATTTCTATTTTTGCTTCTTAATTCTGCCCTTCTGACCTGTATGACAAACACTTTAAAAAAAATTTCTTCTCTCTTGAAACTCCTTCCAACTTCATGACATGCTCTTACCTTACATGATACTGGACAGCTGCTGAACTACAGCTATCTATCTTAAAGTGACAGTACTTGCTGGAAAAGAGCTTTTAAAATGCCCACAGTGGCTTTGTTTGGTTCTACTAGAGATGAAGGCAAAGCGAATGGGTACAGAGGAGGGACTTTGGTCTATATAATGTCATGGTCAGTTTTCATCGCTCGCCCATGATCCTGTACAATGGTTCCCAGCAATGGTTCCGAACAAAAGGACCCAGTTTGACATCAGTGAAAATGTAATTAGATTTAGCTGTGTTGTCTCTCATTGTCAATACCCTGCAATATTTGGTGTTATTTGCAGATAATGGATGGCACTATGAGGAAGACACTGGAAATCTGGTCACATCTGTCCAATTTTACCTTGGTATGACTACCTCCCTTCACAGTAAGAGTGTTTAAGAGCAAAAGAAAAATCAGTGATGAGAAATGGTCAATGAGCCCAGTGAAGTTCATCCCTGAACTATATTACAATGTGGTTTCAGCTCTACTAGCAGATTATAGCAAACATTTATCATCTTTAAGAAGTCTTCTCTAAATGTCTTCTCTTTTAATTTTGTATTTCATTGATTTCATTTTGTGTTCTGATCCATTAGTCCTAGTTTATTTTAATGCTGTTCCTAATCAGCACTCCATCCGCCATCTTAAATATTCACTCTCTTCACCAACAATGCACAGTGACAGCAGTGTGTAATAACTACAAGAGGTAATACAGCAACTCAAGGATCCTTCCGCAATACTCTCCAAACCCATGACCTTTACCAACTAGAAGGACAAGGATAACAGACACATGAGCAAATCACCATTTGAAACTTCTCCTCCAAAGCTCCACACTATTCTGACTTGGAGTTGTATCACATTCCTTTACTATCACTGAATCAAAATCTTGATACTCTCTTCAGAACAACACTGTGAGCATACCTACACCATATGGACTGTGGTAATTCAGGAAGATAGCTCATTGCAATCATCTTGAGAGCTGCTAGCAATTGGTTACATATTCTACAATCATCACGTGCCTAGAAAAACAAAACAAATTCATCTATTTGACAAAATGTTATTTAATATGTCATAAGAACTCAAAATTAGATTATGTCAAAAATATCGAGATGTGTTATGGACCAGCTGGTTGAATAAGAACCAAAAATGTCCCTGAGATTTATTACACATGTTAGTAATCAAAAGTATTAAATATCTCTGATATTATCTAAGCCAATTTCATAATGAGCACAAGTAAACTATTTGGCTGAGCAGGTTTCAGGGGCTACTAGAATTGGGGCTTTGAGTCCGTTTTCCTGTCAGTCCATAATTCTTGTTGGTCAAAGTCTATCTAGCTCAGCCTTGAATGTATTCAATGACCTAGCCTGCGCTGTGTTCTACAGAAAGAATTTGACAGACTAACAGCCCACTGAGGGGAGAAAAAGAACTCCTTGTCTCTGATCTAAATGGACAAAGCTTTTTTTTTAAATGTGCCCCCTAGTCCTAGACTTCACTATGAGGGAAACATCCATTCAGCATTTCTTATTCTCAATTTCATTGACTTAAATGAAGACTGCTCTGTTCTCTTTAAATTTCTGAAGCAGCTCCAGTATTTTACTGAGATTTTGTCTTTGGAATATCCTATAATTTGCCTCTTGTACCTTTCCAAATGGTAAATATCATTTTAGCTGCTTGGTCATGTGGTGACATTTACAGAGTTCTGTTGATACTTTAGTGGAAAATAGAGAATCTGGTAACAAAAACTTTTATTGTTTGTTCAAAAATTGACCTGTTTTAGTTGTTTGTACAGTGTAATGAGATGATTAGTCAGTTTATGTAAGAGTATTCTTCAGCTATCTAAATTCTGCACAAATAAGGTACATGGATACCATTTATTTGAAGGTCTATGCTGGGTTTACCTGCAGCTAAACTAATAGGTAGAGTACAAAGTGGTCTCTACATGACATCAGTAAAAATTTAAAGTTGCTATAGATCTAGAGGATCACAGGCTGCTTACTCATCACAGAGGGGCAATTGGTGGTGAGTGTAATCTAGGTTGCCAAGCTGCAGGCAAGGGGCAAGATTTATAAGGTGAGACCTTCCTAATGATCTTAGTCATTGCAGTATGTATTTGCCTGGAATGCTGTCGTGGATGGAGCATGTGATCCCAGATTCTTAGCTCATTTGCATGTTGAACATTTGAAGGGATATTATTCCAAAGGTGATAAAATTTATAGTAAAGTTTTGTTCTTTTATAGAAATTTTATATTCACTCTAAATCCATTGGCTTTCCTTGACTTTTTCTATCTTGCAGGAATGGAACAAATTGACTGTAACAAGGTTGTATATATGAGCGAATACTTAGATAACGTCGAAAACATTGAGATGCGTTATGGACCAGCTGCTCGAATAAGAGCCAAAAATGTCCCAGAGGATTATTACACATGTAGGTAATCAAAAGTATTAAGCATTTCTGATCTTATCTATGATTTGGAGATGCCTGTGTTGGACTGGGGTGCACAAAGTTAAAAAATCACACAACGCCAGGTTATATCCAACAGGTTTAATTGGAAGCACACTAGCTTTTGGAGCAACGCTCCTTCATCAGGTGATTGTGGAGGGCTCGATCGTAACACAGAATTTATAGCAAAAATTTGCAGTGTGATGTAACTGAAATTATACATTGAAAAATTGATTGTCTGTTAAGCCTTTCATCTGTTAGAATCCAGTGATAGTTTCATGTGTAAAGAAGTGAAACTATCACTGTATTCTAACAGATGAAAGGCTTAACAGACAATCAGTTTTTCAATGTGTAATTTCAGTTACATCACACTGCAAATTGTTGCTATAAATTCTGTGTTACGATCGAGCCCTCCACTATCACCTGCTGAAGGAGCGTCGCTCCAAAAGCTAGTGTGCTTCCAATTAAACCTATTGGACTAAAACCTGGTGTTGTGTGATTTTTAATTTGATCTTATCTAAGCAGCCAATTAGCAAAGAAGATTTACATGTTGCTTTTGTGAAATCATGTTATCTATGTTCCTAATCATAATAAGAGAATGCAAACTATTTATGCTGTTGACTTTGTCAGAATCAACAAAAATACATCGAACTACTACAGCAGCATTTTATCAGCAAGGAAATGATAGGAGACAGTTTACACAATGCATAATCCATAGTGTCTATACCATCCAAACAAAAGGGAATGTAAGGCAGATGCTGAGAATACTTACTTTCCAATCCCTGTTACCATAATTAGAATAATCCCGATGTGCTCATGGTATTGAAGTTTATTACCTAAAGTGTGTGGGGATTGCTGTGTTGTCAGAACCTTCTCAAGGTAACTCCTCATATGCTCAAAATGTGAGGACAGTTTGCATAAATGTGGAACTTTTATAGTGCTTTATTGTGTAGGACATTGTGGGATGATGTGAATGAGCTACTTAAAATGTCAAAACGAGTTGCTGGAATAGATTCCAAGCAGTTATCCCCTCTGAGGGCATTGAGAACAGGGATTTTTAAATTCAAGCTAAGCATTTTGGGAGGAAAATTAGGAACATTGCATGTGACAAAAGGTTCTCTCCCAGAAGCTATGAATGCCTCGTGAGATGTTTGTGATTTCAATATTGAAATTAGCATTATTAAGTTAGGATATTATTATGATCTAGTGGCTCCAGTTATTATGAGGTAAGCTCAGTTGACGTTGGTATCAGACAAGTCAGATTCCTGACAGAATTCTGGCTGGATGGATTTTTTTTGCAACCAAATTGATCTTTTACTAAAACATAACCACCTTTCTTTTAACAATAAATCAAAAATTTATGAACGATAGAAATGAAGCTTAACCAAAGAAAGTCTCTATCTCCTCATAGCTCTGATTCAAAGATGTTTAAACACAGTAGAAAAAACCCAAACAATCAATATAGATTGAACAGAAGACCAGTTTTATATTAGAATTAGTGCACCCTGGCACAACATACAAACATTGTTATAATTCTAAGATGATCTAGTTATACCTCTAGCAGGACCCAGTCCTGCACATGTCCAATGATGAGAGAGATTCTTTTATTTTTTAATACTTTAGGCTTGAAGTAATTGAAACTTTAATTCATCTGGAACTGTAGATAACTCTTTCTTTATTACTATTAGTATATTTCATAATCATCACCATAATCATCCTCTGCTTCCTCCTGTCTTAGCTTCTTTCAAGTACAACGTTATTCCTTATGTAGCTTCAATTTGGTTTCTTCTTTTTAAAAATAATCGAAAACTTCACTTCCACTGACTGTATCTCAAAACTCCAGTTTGGGATTAATAATAACTTCTTAATCTAAGCTTTCTTTACTTTAACTCCATTTCTTAGGAAAGCTGCTTAGCACATGTTACTCCATCAAAAGTCTTTTCAGTACGTCAGTGCTCAATATATGCTTCTCTCTCAAATGACTTCCCAACACAGAGAAGGTCTTATCCTAAGTCCTTTGGGTAGTTGCCTCGGAACTCCAGATGGCTTCCACTTTTTAAAATTATTCTTACTGCTGTTTTTAAAAGGCTAATTGCTAACTCCAAACATACTGACAAGCACAGATATCTAACTTAGAATTCAAAGAGCTCAAACATGCATACATTTGTGAATATCTCAGTTTCATCACAATATTCAGTTTTAAGGAGCAAAGATGGTTGAAGGTAATTAAGCTAAAGATCAGATATGGTCTGATTTCACAATGACGGACCAGACCTGGCAGACCAGCCTACACTGGTTCTTCTGCCCTCCTCGCTGATTTCCACACAATCAATTGCACAAGTACAAATTATTAATGTATATCACAAAAGTCAGAGGACCGAGCACTGAGCTTTGTGGAATTCTATTGGAAATAGCCTGAGTCACAAAAACATCCATTGGTAATTATGCTTTGTTTCTTTTACAGACCAATGAGATCCTCTGAAATCATTTCAAGAAAGTAGCTAGTTTGCTAGTTGTTTTCATCAGGTGTAACACGGATATTCCAGAAGTGATGAAGTTGGTTAAACCACTTAGTTTTAAGCAAAACAGATTTTATTTACAAGTTTACCAAGTGAAACACAAACAAATGAGAACATGGAATAACTTAACCTATCTGAAAACCCAACAAATTATCCCAACTTAATGATGTAGTCCAAATTCCTGCAACAATCCCCATAAACACCCCTTGGCAAAAAAGGAAAAATCAAACGCAGGTTCTTACAGGAGAGAGATGTCAGAGAGAGAGAGGCGGGGGGGGGGTGGTGGGAGGATCAGTATGGACCTGCTTCTTTGGTCCAACAACTTCACACTGCCTGACTGCTTTCGGTGAACAGCCAGGCAACCAACCCAGAGAAAAGCTGAGCTGGGAGAACTGGCCACTACCCTTTTATTGTATAAGAGTTTTTTTGAAAACTTGAAAGCCTTTTTCTGAGGCAGTATATGTTAGCTATAATCAAATTGGCCCTATAACCCTTCAAGCCTAGACCTTTTGGAATCGCTGTTTTTATGACCTGTCTGGAAAAAAAGATGCCAAGCACAGCAACGTCATCACATTTCCTGCTACTAAACTGCTTTTGTATCCAGCCCTGGATTCCTTGGGCTTTTCTTTATTAACCAGTCTACCTTAAGCCGTTCTTAACTCCGTATAGTTTACATCAGTTGTACTACCCTCATCAATCATTCGGGTTATTTCCTCAAAAAAGCTCAGATCAGTCAAATCTGCTTGATGGAAGGGGTATCATATGCTTGAATTCTCCATGTTTGGACAAACGCCAAGGTCAGGAGGTCATGAGCTTCAGATTCCTTGCAGACCACTATCTGAGTATCAGGGAGCAAGTGGTTACAGTATAAGTGCTGCTTGATAGAATTTGTTGCTGACACCTTTCATCACTTGTTGATGTTTGAGAGTAGTCTATGTGGTGATTGGTTTGGGTTTGACCTGCTTTCTGTGATCAGGACATATTTAAGCAAATTTTTACCCGGTCTTGTGGTTCTGTTTGCCAAGCTGGGAATTTGTGTTGCAGACATTTCGTCCCCTGTCTAGGTGACATCCTCAGTGCTTGGGAGCCTCCTGTGAAGTGCTTCTGTGATGTTTCCTCCGGCATTTATAGTGGTTTGTCTGCCGCTTCCGGTTGTCAGTTCCAGATGTCCACTGCAGTGGCCGGTATATTGGGTCCAGGTCGATGTGTTTGTTGATAGAATTTGTGCCTCACAACACACTTCACATTCAACAACCAAATATATGAACAAATCAACGGCACACCCATGGGCTCACCCATCTCTGGACTCATAGCAGAAGCTGTAATGCAAAGATTAGAACAAACAGTCTTACTGCAAATTCAACCAAAACTCTGGGTCAGATATGTAGATGATACCTTTGTAATCATTAAAAACACAGAAATAGAGAACACACACCAGATCACTAACGCCACATTCACAGGAATCCGATTCACTAGAGAGGAAGAAAAGGACAACCAACTCCCATTCCTAGACGTGATGGTCCAGAGAACACCTAACGGAGAATTCAGCACAAAGGTATACAGGAAAGCCACACACACAGACCAACTCCTGAACTATGAAAGCAACCACCCCAAAACACACAAAAGAAGTTGCATCAAGACACTGTTCAAAAGGGCCACAACACACTGCAGCACACCAGAACTGCAAAAAGAGGAGGAAGAACACCTATACAATGTATTTGCCAAAAACGGATACCCGCGCAATTTCATTAACAGCTGCCTAAGGGAAAGATAACGGAATGAGGACATGCTACAACCCAAAGGACCAGCCACATTACCATACATCAAGAACATTTCTGAACAGACTACTATGACCACTAGAACTCATAACAGCACACAAACCAACAGTCACTCTCAGACAACAACTCACCAGGACAAAGGACCCGATACCCAGCATGAGCAAAACCAATGTAGTGTACAAAATCCCGTGCAAGGACTGCACAAAACACCACATAGGACAAACAGGAAGACAGCTCATGATCTTCATCCATGAACACCAACTAGCCACAAAGCGACACGACCAGCTATCCTTAGTAGCCGCACACGCAGATGACAGGCAACATGAGTTCGACTGGGACAACACTACTATTATAGGACAAGCCAAACAGAGAACAGCCTGGGAATTCCTAGAGGCACAGCGCTCATCCACAGATTCAATCAACAAACACATCGACCTGGACCCAATATACCGGCCATTGCAGCAGACAGCTGGACCTGACAACCGGAAGCGGCAGAGACAAACCACTATAAATGCCAGAGGAAACAACACAGAAGCACTTCACAGGAGGCTCCCAAGCACTGAGGATGTCACCTAGACAGGGGATGAAATGTCTGCAACACAAATTCCTAGCTCGGCTAACAGAACCACAACAACGAGCACCCGAGTTACAAATCTCACAAACTTTTTACCCGGTCTATTAGATGCCAACATTGTAACTGATCTGGAAAGCTGTGGCTTATTCTGCAGCTGGGATATTTTCAGGGCCCACAACCTTTTCTGCCTTCAGCTATTATTATATGGGTTCATAATGAATGGGTAATTCATATTTCACTTTATTAATGATCAGCGAATTATACTGTTGCTTTAAAGCTTGACATCCGCAGTGCTGTTTATTATTTCGTGCAGATGAGCTGCAGTGCTCATTTCCATCATTTATTTATTTCAGTATATGTATTTGATGTTTATTCCTTACCAGTTTTAAAGCTGAGATATGCTTTAAGTGAAGCTGGGGATAGCAGTCATTCAGTATGCCTGACTATGAGGAGTGCATTCATACAGAACTGAAACGGATGGTGTGCAAGTTGACAGCCCATGATGGGGTGCTCTTTGATCCATCATGACAGTGGAGTGATGAATCTGCGTTTTGTGGGGGGAGGGACTCTGGTATGGATTTGAGGGTGGAAGGTGAGGTTCACTGAAGTCTGGGGGCTGAATTTAATGTTCATTGCCAGCAACTGGAGAGGTGGCTGGTGGCTAAGTGGCAGGGGCCATTCCTAGGAGCCCAAAAGCAATTGAAGGCAGAACCTGCCAGCAGGGTTCTTTGAGCCTCCAGGTGAAATGGCCTGTCTCAGCCTCTAGGAGCTGTGCCCAGTGCAGGGGGTCCAGGGGACAGACTAACAGCACTAGAATCATAGAGTCACACAGCACGGAAGCAGACCGTTCGATGGACCTCAGCCACGTTGACAAAACATTGCAATCTGATCCACTTCCATTTGGCAGCATTTGCCTTGAGATCAGGGCCAGTCGGGGAAAGTCTATAAAGGAGTTTTGAGGGGAGATTACTTTGAAGGGTGAGGAGGGCTCTGCTTGTGGGGCATGGTTCTTGCCTCTGTTGGTTGAGGGTGACGTTTGATCAAAGGATGCCTGAACAGGATTCTACACTACCCAGATCTTCCCATCAGCCATGGGCAGGTTACCTGCAATGTGATGTCCCCACATGGCTACCCCTGGAATTCCAACACAAGAGGGATGAAGTCTTTAAGTGGCCATTTAATTGACCACCCAAAGACTTAAATTGGCTGAGACGTTTCAGTAGTGCTGGACGGCTTAGTCACATAGGGGAAAGGGTAGAAAAATAAAAGAAGCTGCCTCCTCCTGGCCAAGTATATTCATTGAATGACATTGATAGGACTGACTTCAGCTTGTCCTTTTAAATGATAGCTATGAGGTGTGTATCAGCAGCAAGATGTGTTTCTTTCTAACCAATCTTTTGTGTTGTGGCTAATTCCATGTTTTATTTTACAGTTGATTCAGAAGGTCTTGTAAAAAACCTTACTGTAAGTAAATTTCACAACTTTCTCATAAAAGCGATGGGTTTCCTATATTCCTTGAATAATTGTGATTATGATTGAGTCATATAAAGTGGAAGCTAATTTCTTGTGATACAGTAGGAGCACCCTTGCTTCTGTGCCAGAAGCTCCCTCTTGGAGTCCTATACCAGAACTTGATTGTGGAAGATGGCCAAGTGGGATAATTTATCAACTTTCAAACCCTTCCAGTCTTATGGTAGTTGGTACGAGTCGTCAGCTCATGACTTTACAGTTCAAACATGGACAATAGGGCTGATTTCCAGAGGTGTGCTGAGAGTGATTGCTCTTGAGATAAAGGCTGCAGTTGACTGTATATGGTGTAAAGGAACTCAAGCAAAATTGGAATCAATGAGAATTGGGAGGGGAGGAAATATCCATTGGTTGGAGTCATACCCAGTTCGATGGTTATTGTTGTTGGAGTTCATTCATCTCAGCACAGTTCATTTCTGCAGAAGTTCCTCAGGGTATTATCCTAGGCACACCTGTCTTCACCTGTTTCATCAATGACTTTTCCTCCATCATAAGCTTAAAAGTGGTGATGATCACCAACGATTGCACAATGTTCAGCACCATTTGCGGCTCCTCAGATATTGAAGCAGTTTGTGTCCAAGTCCTGCAAGATCTGGTCAATATCCAGGCTTGGGCTGACAAGTGAGAAAGAACTTTCGTGCCATACTATGTCAGACCATTAAAAATCTAACCACTTTGCCTTGACAGTCTTCGGTATTACCATCACTGAATCCATCACTGTCAACATCCTGGGCCAACTAGACTTGGCCCATGAAAGCAGTAGCTAAAAGAGCAGGTCAGAGGGTAGGAATACTGCAGCAAGTAATTTACCTACTGATTCCCCACAGCCTGTCCACTATCTACAAGGCACAAGTCAGGAGTATGATGGAATACACGCCACTTCCCTGGATAAGTGCAGCTCCAATAACATTTAAGAAGCTTGACTCCATCCAGGACAAAGCAGCCCATCTGATTGGCACCACATCTATAATCATGACTTAAGATGTATGGCATAAATTCACGAAAAAGCCTGAAACAATCGTAGATTTCTCAAAGACAATTCCTAAGCCCATGATCACAACCATCTAAAAAGACAAGGGAAGCACCACCACTTTCAAGTTCCTCTCCAAGCCACTCACCATCCGCACTTGGAAATATATTGCTGTTCCTTCACTGTAGCTGGGTCAAATTCCTGGAATTGCCTCACTAATGGCATTGTGTGTTTACCTATAGGTCATGGACTGCTGTGGTTAAGTAGGTAGCTCACTGCCACGTTCTCAAGGGTAACTGGGGACAGGCATAAACGTTGACCCAGTCACCAACACCCACATTCCACGAGTGAACAAAATACTCTCCTGGTCAGCCATGCTTTCCAATCTATTCCTGTCACCTTCAGGCTCGTGACCTACTCCAGGGAAAACAAGCTAATGAAAATGAACATAACCATGTGCACTGTTTGCCTTGTGAATCTTTTGAGATGGGAAACCTTCTAAGTTCTAATGTAGTAATTCTGAAATGTAATGCAGACAGTTGACAGTTTTTTTTTGATGTTTCATTAGTGCAGGTCACCACATCAACACTTTACGCCCTATCTGAAGCAATTCTTGCCAAGGCGCTTCCATTATGCCAACAGTAAAAGAATTGAAGATGTTCATTTGTATTTGGATCCACAATGGCAGGCCAGCCTGTAAGTGGTGAGCCTGTGGAATTCTCTATCACAGTTGAAATCGAATCATTGAAGTCTTCCAAGATGTAGATACGGTTCTTTAGGAGTAAGTGATTGAACAATATGGGGTGAAGGCAGGAGCAGAGTACTGAATTGGATGATTAGCTGTGATCATACTGAATAACAGGTTGGCCTTGAGAGGCCAAAAGGCTTATTCCTGCTCCTGTATTCTTTGTTTCTATGTCAATTTAAGCAAAAGCCCAATGCTACAAGTATTGAGAATCTAAGATAAATAGAAACCACTGGAAACACACAGCATGTCGTGCAATGCCTATTGAAAACCTACAAACAGCCGTCCAACTCTAATGTAGAACTGGAAAAAAGGATTCTATATACAATGCTGATTGTTGCTGTTGTTTCCACAAATTCTGCCTGACAGACTATATCCAACCTCCCTGCTTTAACTTTGAAACTTAGTTTTACTTGGAGAAAGTGAGGACCACAGATGCTGGAGATCAGAGTTGAGAGTGTGGTGTTGAAGAGACACGACCGATTAGGCAGCATCCAAGGAGCAGGAGTATCAGTGTTTCGGGCATAAGCCCTTCATCAGGAATGAGGCTTGTGGGCCGGAGGGCTGAGAGATCCATGGGAGAGGGGGGATGCGGTTGGGGAGAAGGTAACTGAGAATGTGATAGGTAGATGAAGGTGGGGAGAAGGTGATAGGTCGGAGAGGAGGGTGGAGCGGATAGAAGGGAAAGGTGATGGACAGGTAAAGAGGGTGGTGCTGAGTTGGAGGCTTGGGACTGGGATAATGTAGGGGGAGGGGAAATGAGGAAACTGGTGAAATCCACATTAATCCTGTTTGGTTGCAGGGTCCCAAGGCAGAAGATGAAGTATTCTTTCTCCAAGCATCAGGTAGTAAGGGTTAAGTGAAGGAGGAGGCCCAGGACCTGCATGTTGGTGTCCTGTCTCTCCCTCGGGTGCAACGGATACAGATCTCCCGCATCTGCAGTCTTCCCTTCCTCCTAGTTGATTTCAACCTTGCTGCGAGGCCTCTTCCAAGGATGCCTACCTTGAAGTTCTCCTCCTCTCTGTATAAGGATCTCAGTGAGTCCCTGTCTCACTGCACCCCCTAGGTCATCTCCTTTGCCCTGAAGGTCTTCAGCTACGTCCTGAAGCAGACTCGCTACCACATACGCATCTCTTTCCTCAGCAGAACCTGTGTACACACACCTCCCTCCCTCACCTCTGTATAAGGCCCCAAAGGATCCTTCCAAAACTGATAGAGATTTGCCAGTATCTCCACCAATGTCATCTACTGTATCTGTTGCACCTGATGTGGTCTCCTCTATATCAGGGAGACAGGACAACAACTTGCGAATCATTTCAGAGAACATCTCTGGGACACATGCACCAACCACCCCCACTTTGCCATGGCTGAACACTTCTACTCCCCCTCCCTCTCTGCCAAGGACATGCAGGTCCTGGGCCTCTTCCATCACCAACACCTGGAAGAAGAACATCTCATCTTCGGCTTTAGGACCCTGCAACCACACGGGATTAATGTGGATTTTACCAGTGTCCTCATTTCCCCTCCTCCACATCATCCCAGTCCCAAGCCTCCAACTTGGCACCACCCTCTTTACCTGTCCATTGCCTTTCCCATCTATCCGCTCCACTCTCCTCTCCAACCCATCACCTTCTCCCCTGCCTTCATCTACCTACTGCATTCTCAGCTATCTTACCCGCCCACCCCCCACTCCAGGCCACCCCCATTCCCCACCCCACCCCATCCCATTTATCTCTCAGCCCCCCTGGCCCCAAGCCTCATTTCTGATGAAGGGCTTATGTCGGAAGCGTCAGTTCTCCTGCTCCTCAGATGCTGCCTGAACATAGTTTTAATTGTTGAATTATCTACAGATGGGTAATCCTTTGTACATGGTGCATTCTAATAGGCATAAAATCAATCACAAAATAATAATTTCAGTTTCAAGCATGATTGCTGCAAACAACCTAATTATAAGCAGGCATCATGGTAACACCTCTCTCATCTTTCTGTGTGGGGTTTGTATGGGTTTCACGTTACTTTTCTTGAGAATCATTAAATGAGGGCTACATTTTGCAATTGCTAATTGGTTTGACAAATATTCCTACCTGTCTCAGTTAATCTAATATCTCCTGGGAAAACAGGTGTTCCACTTGCTTTTAATAAAAGTGGCCCTCCTATTTCTCTTTGTCAGTAATATCACGGCAGTGAATACCATATATGTCAAAGTCAAGCCCATGACCTTTACAGAGTCATATAGCATGGAAACAGACCCTTCGGTCCTATTTGACAATGCCGACCAAGTTTCCCCAAACTAAACTAGTCCCACTTGACTGTGTTTCACCTGTATCCCTATAAACTTTTCCTAATCATGGATTTGTCCAAAGGTTTTTTATGTTATAACTGTACCTGCACCTACCACTTCATCTGGTAGTTCATTCCACATATGAACTGCACCCTGTCTGAAAAAGTTGCTGCTCAGGTCTCTCTTTAAATCTTTCTCCTCTCACCTTAAAAATATTCCCTCTAGTTTTGAACTCCTCACTTTAAAGAAAAGTGCTATTCACCTGATCTGTGCCCTTCTATGATTTTATGAACCTCTATAGCATCACCCCTCTACCTCCTATGCTCCAGTGAAAAAAGTCCCAGCCTATTCAGCCTGTCTTAATAACTTCAACCCTCCAGTCCCAGGAACATCCTGGTAAATCTTTTCTGAACCAGACCCAATTGTTGTATGTACACCCAATTTTTCTTTGACCTACATCGTGGAAACCTAGATTTTCATTAGTCAAGTGGGGTGTAGTTACTTACTGGTGATTGCCAGAACTCATTGAAAGACATGTGTGAGACATTTAGATATTCTATTTGCCAATTCTAAAGGCAATATTCTGACAAATCAATAAGACTATGCCAAGTGATCTATCGTGATGCCTAAATGAAGGAATAAAAAGCCTTCAAGTCAATTTAAACTTGAGAAAGAAGTCTGAGTGGCTTAATGAGAAATGGCAAAATGGGCATATTCTCAACCAATGAGCCATCCGCCTCCACACCCTTTGTGAAGTGAGGAAAGGTGATATTTCAGGATTCTGAGCTAATATGGGATGGTGCACCAGGTTCATGGAATGGTGCATTTTGTCCAAAAATTAAAATTTCACAGCATCTGTCATTTGAACAACAAGCTGAAAAATGAGTTGCTGGAAAAACGCAGCAGGTCAGGCAGCATCCAAGGAGTAGGAGAATCGACGTTTCGGGCATAAGCCCTTCTTCAGGAATTTGAACAAGATCATACAACCCCACCATTTTGTCATCTGACATCAAGAGATGAATACAGATCAGCTGGTCTAGATCAGAAATATAGATAAAATACTAAAGAAATTCAACATGCCTTTAAGACTGTCACTGTGGCTGGTGGGGGAAATGAAAACATTTTGTGAAGATGATTGGCCATTTGTTTTGTAGTGGTTTAATCATGGCAGATGGTAGAAAATTGAAGCCAGTGGTGATATTCATTGATAAAGTTCTTCCCGAAGGAGAAATTTCAGAAAAATGCCAGCAGAGGCAGGCTTGATAGAGAAAAGCAGTTGCAAGAAATGAATGAAAGAAGTGTGGGATATGAGACCTGGAGGGCATGGTCAAAAAAGAAAGTTTGCTCGTTTGATCTATGTTCAAATCCCACTTTGTCGATGATGTAGTCCATGATACTGACGTGGCAGTTACTTCTGCCAGTCTTACAGATGTTCAGCCTTCGAATCAGTGTATAAATACATTTTGAGGGACCAAAGGATGTTAAACAAATGGTGAAAAAAAAATTCCATAAGTGTAGAACATATGCAAAAACATTCACTAGCAACATTGTATCAATATGGCAGTAATATGTGAAATGGATTTGATCTCAATATTGACAAAACATAAGTCATGACTAAGTATTCCACCATGTGTTTCTTTAACACTGCAGACTCATGGAATCTTACATAACAAAGGCATGCAGTGGTTTCGGCCATATTAGGATTGTAGGTTCAAAAGAAATAGGAGAGGAATGGGTATTTTGAACTGTTTAGTCTAATTTTCCGATGATGGAGATCATTGTGATTTTAACTCCACTTTGCTCCAAGGCTCTTAAAATCTTTGACTTGATTGCAAGTCAGAAATCTGTTTTCATTAACCCAATTCTCTTTTTTGAAGAGAATTCCAAAACTAAATGGGAAACCACTTATCTCGGGACTTTGCCTCCTAATTCTAGGGTTCCTGATGGGGATAAACAGCGAAAGCAGCTTTTGTCCAGTAAACTTCCTCAGAAACCTGTATGTTTTAATAAGGTCACCTCTCATGCTTCTAACCATCAGTGCACATCGACCCAGCCTTTATAGTGTTTACCACTACGCAAATGTGCCTTTGTTATAGATAGAGCCCTATAGTTTATGAAAGCAGGATATCCCAAGTAGCTTTCTTTCCACAGGAACGTTGATGAATATGCACACAGTATATTACTTCATTGCATTTCATCCAATTCACTGTGCTCCACCTTCATTTTGTGTTGTCTTTTGGAGGATTCGATGTTCATTTTCGTGAACAAATTTAGGCTTCTTTGCCTACTCTAAAATAAATAAATAGTTTCACATACATGGTATTGTAATTCGAGCTAACCTGGCAATTGTTTGCATACCTTTTTCAGCAAACCACCAATGAAATATTGTACAGGAGGATTTCATGGTTCTGATAATCTATTCAAGAATATGCAGGTAAGGTGTGATTTTTAGGATCTGAGTCATCCTGTATCTTGCATTATGCTTGCATTACTAAGGACATAGTTTGAATATTGTTGCAGGTTTTGGAATATAGTTTATTGCTTTAAACAGTAATTGTATTTTCATTTTCTTTCAATGACAGGCCATCTTTTTAGCCCATGGGCCTGCATTTAAAACCAAAACTGAAGTTCAACCCTTTTTAAACATTGAAGTCTATAATCTGATGTGCGGTAAGAATGTGGAGATTTTTATGGTGATATTTACTCAGTTATGAAGGGGACTTGACAGCATGGAATTCTGAAAGGCTGTTTCACCTTCTGGGAGAGACTAAAACTTGAGGTTACAGTTTACAAGTAAAGGGTGTAAAGATGGCAATGAGGTGATTTTATTTTTCTGTATGGGTTCTGAGTCTATGGAGCTCTCTTCCTCAGAGATTGGTGGAGCAGGATCATTGAGTGTGTTTAATGTGGGTCAGATAATTTTTTGACCAATGTTAGAATCATAGGATATTAGTAATAGGCAGGAAAGTGGAGGTGAGGCTGCAGTCAAATCAGCCATGATCTTTGCAGCATCCTTGAACACAGACATTAGACATTATTGGCCATTCAATTATCCTTCCTTGTTGTAATTTCTTTGTAATGCACAAAGAAACTTTAATTTCATATCTAATTTCATGATTGTCTGCATTGATGTATGGTTGTGGAGGACTGGAGAATTGCTAATGTTGTCCCCTTGTTTAAGAAAGATAATCCAGGTAATTATAGACCAGTGAGCCTGATGTCAGTGGTAGGAAAGCTGCTGGAGAAGGTACTGAGGGATAGGATCTATTTACATTTGGAAGAGAATGGGCCTATCAATAATAGGCAACATGGTCTTGTGCATGGAAGGTTGTGTCTTGCCAACTTAATGGAATTCTTTGAGGAAGTGACAAAGTTGATTGATGAAGGAAGGGCTAGAAATGTTATATAAATGGAGTTCAGTGAGGCGTTTGATATAGCTTCCCATGGTAGGCTGATGGAGAAAGTGAAGTCACATGGGGGCCAGGGTGTGCTAGCTCAATGGATAGAGAACAGGCTGGGTAGCAGGAGGCAGAGTAGGGAGTTTCTCAAAATTGAGAACCGTGACCAGTGGTGTTCCATAGGAATATGTGTTGGGACCACTTTTGTTTGTCCTATGCATAAATGATCTGGAGGAAGGTATAGGTGGTCTGATTAGCATGTTTTCAGATGATACTGAGATTGGTGGAGGAGCAGATAGGAAGGGGACTGTCAGAGAATGCAGCAGAATATAGATAGATTGGAGAATTGGGTAGAACAATGGCAGATGAAGTTCAATCCAGGCAAATGCGAGGTGATGCATTTTGGAAGATCCAATTCAAGAATGAACTGTATGGTAAATGGAACAGACCTGGGGAAAATTGATATACAGTGGGAGATCTGAGTGTTCAGGTCCATTGTACCCTGAAGGTGGCAACTCTGGTTGATAGAGTGGTCAAGGCGGCATACGGCATGCTTTCCTTCATCAGACAGGGTATTGGGTACAAGAGTTGGCAGGTCATGTTACAGTTTTTACATTTTTGGTTCAAAGAATTGAAATTAAAGTGGATTTGGATAAGAACACGTGAACTAGGAGTTACAAAATGGAATTCAGCCCCTTAAGCCAAAGTTGGCAGGTCATGTTACATGTATATAAGACTTTGGTTCGACTACATTTGGAATACTGCATACAGTTTTGGTTGTCACATTACCAAAAGGATATGGATGCTCTGGAGAGAGTGCAGAAGGGGTTCACCAGGATATTGCCTGGCATGGAGGGCACTAGCTATGAAGAGATGTTGAGTAGATCAGGATTATTTTCATTAGAAAGACAGAGGTCGAGGGGGGACCTGATTGAGGTCTACAAAATCATGAGAGGTGTAAGCAGGGTTGATAGCAAGAAGCTTTTTCCCAGAGTGGGGGATCTCAATTACTAGGGGTCACAAGTTCAAGTTGAGAGGGCAAAAGTTTAAGGGAGATATGCATGGAAAGTTCTTTACGCAAAGAATTGTGGGAGCCCGGAAAGAGTTGCCAGTGGAGGAGGTAGAGGTGGGCATAATGGTGCCTTTAAAATATATCTAGACATTATTGGCCATTCAATTATCCTTCCTTGTTGTAATTTCTATGTAATGCACAAAGAAACTTTGATTTCATGTCTAATTTCATGATTGTCTGCATTGATATATGGTTAGAAGTCATATGGGTCTTCATGTATTTAGATAGAGATATGAATGAGCAGGGAGCAGAGGGATACAGACCTGTAGTAAATAGGCGATAGGTTTAGATAGAGAATCTGAATCGGTGCAGGCCGGGAGGGCCGAAGGGCCTGTTCCTATGCTGTAATTTTCTTTGCACTTATCAGATTCAGAGTGGATTGACCTATACCTCTGGGTTTGTATGTGCATCTGCTTTATTTACTATTTTACAGAATTCAATATCCATCTCCTTTACCACCCATAATTATCTAACTATTCGCAATGGGAACCATATAATTAGAAGCAATTAGATCCATGGTTTTGGCTAGTCTGCTGCTGCAGTTAAATGTTATGAGTAGGATTTTTGTGGTATTTCTGCATTATTCAAAACTACAGTAATGAAACAAACTACCCAACTGTAAGAACTTATCGAATACAGCATAGGGCAGATAAAGTTGAGATAATCACCATCTTAAGCTGAAGAAAGGCCGGGAGCGAGTATGCTCCAAAATGAAAGTGGGCCTTTCATTTGTTGCTGTATTTCCAACAATAACCAAAAACAGCATTTCCATTAGTGATCCTTTTGAATAAAAAAATGAAATTATGTAACCATTGTGAATTTAACTGACCAAAAAATCTACACATGGCTCATTTTATTTTGTATTATATTGCATTAACGATATGCAAAAGATTTGTTTATCTGTTTCTATTTTTTATTATCACCTTCCAAATCAATGAGCTTTGCTGTTTTAAATGTCCTTTTTTTGGCATTACTGGCCATTCAGTTATCCTTACTTGTTGTAATTTCTTTGTAATGCACAAAGGAACTTTAATTTCATGTCTAATTTCATGATTGTCTGCATCAGTATATGATTATAAGTCATATGTGTCTTTTACCACATAACTTAAGTGAAGAAAATTACAGATAGTGATGGCAAGAAAACTGCTGTGTTATAATATCAGCACATGTTGAAGTACAGATTCACATTAATATTTCAGTGAAAGACTCAGCAGTATGTTTTTTGTATAGGTTTTAATCATCCCTTGCATTAGATTTGTTGCAGATCATTCCTGCACCCAACAATGGGACTCATGGGAGTCTAAATCATCTTTTAAAGAAACCTGTCTACAACCCTATCCATTCCAAAGAAGTATCCTCAGCATCATCTTGCTCTTCAACAGACTTTATGTCAACTGTAATTCCACAAACAAAATGCCTATGCAGTTCTGTGGTAATTATGACGATATTTAATCTCAATTGTTATCTTACAATTGACTAACTGCTTTCAGAACCTGTTACATTGGTGTCTTACACAAGTATTTCCACTTTTTAGGAATCATTACCTGCAGATGCATGCAAGGAATTAAAACTGTCCTCAACTGAAGGTAGGAAACTGTAACTGTATAATTGTTACCAAATGTTGCCTATTCTGGCTCATAAACTGGGATTTTCATCTTTATTGTCTGGGTGGTATCCAGCCGATCGGGTTATTTGTCCTTTGCAAAAGCCAGGTTACTATTATTCTGTTGGTTTCAGCAGAATAAAATCAGTCGGGTTCAACATTCTTCCTGAAAAAGTATTGCCCCACAGTGAAGGTAAACATCTGCTTCCATGTTCAAATAGGTTTTGCAGTTTCAATTGCACATTCACTTATTCAAAAATCCAGTTGGGCCACTGTCTATCCAATAACTGCTGTAATAATTCAATTATAATTAATTATAGTAATCTCCCCCACCTCCCACTCGTTATTTATGATGCAGGACATACTTCTGCAAATATCGAGAATATTGGACAAACAACACTTTGTGATTTTGCATAAAAGAGCAACATCAACTCCTATTTATGTGGTGCTTTTAATGCAGTAAGATATGCCAAGGCATTTCACAAGAATTATTAAGGATACAGCCATTGATAGTTGGATGATCTTGAGTTTGAGGCCAGCAAAGAGAACATTGCAATATTCAAATCTGCAGGTAACAAAGCAGCAGATGAGCAGAGCTAAGGATGGTTGTCTAAAGTTATGGGGATAAAAGTTAGCACCTTGATGCAGATGATGGTCAGAAATTCATATAAGGGTCAGACATAACAAGATTATGAAACATCTGTTTCAATAGTAGATAGTTTATAGAGAGAGGAAGCGGTGTTTGTGGTGGGAATTGGAGATAATGCCTTCAGACTTTACAATATTTAGTCAGAGGAAATTTCTACATATTCAGAACTGGAGGTCAGACCAAGTGACCTGAAAAGTAGTTTGAAAAGACAGCAATGAGGCTGCAGGGAGGTATAGCTAGGTGTTGTCATTACACATGTGGAAGCACCATCAGCATATTGTATTGTTACAACTTAAAGTTGAATTGAATTGAATCAAATTGAATTGAATTTATTGTCACGTGTCCCAAGGCACAATGAAACACTTTGTCTTGTGAGCAATTCAGACAGATCACAGTTAAATAGCGTAAATAAGTAAATAATAGGTAAACAGCAGCAAAAACACAGGTACAGGTGAATGCTAAGAGTTTGAGAGTCCATTCAGTATTCTAACAACAATAGGGTAGCAACTGTTACGAAACCAGCTGGTGCGTGTGTTCAGGCTTCTGTACCTTCTCCCCATTGGTAGAGGTTGTAGAAAAACATTGCTAGGTGGGATGGATCTTTGAGAATGCTAGCAGCCTTTCCTTGACAGCGGGCCTGGTAGATGGATTCTATAGATGTGAAATTGGTCTTTGTGATTGTCCGGACTGGGTTCACCACTCTCTGTAACCGTCTCCAATCTTGAATGGTACAGTTGCCATACCAGGTAGTGATTCATCCAGACAGAATTCTCTCGATGGCTCACCTAAAAAAGTTGGCAAGTGTATTCGCTGTCATGCCAAGTTTCCTCAGCTGCATGAGGAAAAAGAGACGTTGGGCCTTTGCATCCACATGAAGAGTCCAAGAAAGCTTGTTGTGGATGACCACTCCCAGGAACTTGACGCTCTCCATTTGTTCCACATCTGTGCTGTTAATGTGTAGGGGGAAATGAGCAACATCCCACCGAAAGTCAATAATGAGTTCCTTGGTTTTGCTGGCATTGAGAGCTAGGTTGTTCTCAGTGCACCATTTTTCCAGGTCTTCTACCTCCCGTCTGTGATCTGTTTCATCGCCAGCTGAGGTTTTACCGACTGTGGTGGTGTCATCAGCGAACTTGTAAATGGCATTAGTCTGGTATTTGGCGACGCAGTCATAGGTATACAGTGAGTACAGTAGGGGTCTGAGTGCACACCTCGGGGGGGGTACCAGTGTTGAGTATTAGTGCGGATAAAATATTGTCCCCAATAAGTTGCAATGTCCCTTTCCTGAATTGATCAATAATTTCTTTTCAACCAAATTTTGTGTTAATCTGGTTTTGAACTCCGACCATAATTAGGAAGAATGAAACTAATATTGTAATACAGGATTTATTGCAAGCCCTGTTCTCTGATGTTAACAAAAATTGCTACTACAAGGTCACTGGGCTGATTTTTAATTTTCCTCCTAGTGTGATTCGGGCAGTGTAAAACAGTATGCCATACCACTGAAACCATTTTTACCATCTGCTTGCCCCTGCCCATTAGTTGAGTATTTTACTAGAATGGAGAAGGTACTGGCAACCTGCTCTACCATGGATAAATTAAGGTTCCACTGAGACCAATTATTGGTTGCTTATGTCACCTTGCCTTCCTCTTTGGGGATTTTACCCAGGGCCTGGTGAAACCTCGTGAGATTGTGACTGTGTGCCAGGGAGAGATTTCCTCTTCCTTGTGCCCCCCTGTCCCCAGAATGTTCTTGCACTCTCCCCCTTGTTTCCTTGACAAGCTAACTGGTGAGATAATTGTTAATGTTCACTAAGTTGAGCTGTCATAACCCAGAAAGAAAGATGGATGGAAACGTCAGAGGCCAGAAACTTCTTCAGTTTAGGAGAAAAGATTTATACCAGCAGATGGTGCTGTTTAACAGCCTGACAGTGGTCAAACGTAACTGGAAAAATCCTTCCAACTCACTGAGAAAATAGAAGCAGGAGTAGGCCATTCGGCCCTTTGAGCTGGTCTGATATTCATATGACTCTGGCTGATTGTCCAACTCAATACCCTGTTCCTGCTTTTCCCCGATATCCTTTGATCCTGTAGCCCTAAGTGCATATTCAACTCCTTCTGGAAAACATTGACTGTTTTGCTCTTAATGTCTTTCTGTAGTAGTGAATTCCATATACTCACTGCTGCCCTGGGTGAAGACATTTCTTCTTATCTCAGTCCAAAATGACCTATCCCCTATCGTTAAACTGTGACCCTCTGGTTCTGGACTCCCCAGTCGTTGAAACATCATTCCCACATGTACCCTGTCTAGCCATAGAGTCATGAGTCATTGAGAAGTACAGCACAGAAACAGACCCTTTGGTCCAACCCGTTCATGTCGACCGGATATCCTAAATTAAGTTAGTACCATTTGTCAACATTTGGCCCATAACCCTTGAAACCTTTCCTGTTCACATATTCATCCAGATGCCTTTTAAATGTTATAGTTGTTCCAGCCTCCACCACTTTCTCTGGTAATTCATTCCATATGTGCACCACCGTCTCTTTTCAATCTTTCCCATCTCACCTTAAATTTATAACCCTCTAGTTTTGGACTGTTCCAATTTTATAGATTTCTACAAGATCTGTTCATTCTGCTAAACGTCTGTGAATATAGTCCTAACCGATCCAGTTTCTCTTCATAAATCATTCCTGCCAACCCAGGAATCAGTCTGGTAAACCCTTGCTATCCCTCCATTGGCAGAACATCCTTCCTCAGATAAGAAGACCAAAACTGCGCACAGTATTCCCGGTGTGGCTTCACCAAGGCCTTGTACAATTGCAGGAAGACATCCCACACTAAGTTAGTGTTTATCTGTGCGTCTTCAGGAGAGGCACGGAGAATAGCGTTTGGTGAATGTGCAGGAAGTCACAAAAACAAACCCTAGCTCGTCAGTTTAGCAAAAAATTATTGAGTAAAGATAGAAATGGTGCTTCCCTGAAGTTGACTACCTACAAAGTATATTGCTGGGAAAAAGGGTTGAGATTTTGTTTGCATTGTTTATAAGTTATTTGCAAATGGTCTTTTATAGCACTTATTTCTTTTATTTCATGTAATATGCTTGTTATTTTATTTATAAGTACATTGGCAGCCTCATGAGCATTTCCAGTGACTGACTAACAATGAAGACTAAGTCAGGTTTCACTATGTGATTTGACTTCTCCATTAATTTGGATCATAAACCTAGAGAAATGTCACATACTTCATACAAATTGACGTATGTTGAAATCATTAGAAATTTATTTTCTAATTTGTAGCTTCATGAGAAGAGTTTCATAAATGCAGCACCAAATCAAATCTGTTACACTAACAGGGCCCTATGCCAGTATGTTACCAGCTTAACTAATCAACTTGAGTGAATACAATGACTTGCAGTTAGCAAACTGTTCCTGGTCCCACTGTGGGAGTGCGTACAAGCCAGAATGTAAAAATTAATGTAAGAATGCACTATTTCTAGCCTTTCGTTGTTTTTCTGAATAGTTTCTTGGGTAAGTAATTTGTCCTTGACTCTTTGGTTAAAAAGCAAATAAGATCAAAATGGATTCTTTACTCATGCTTAATTTCCTAATTAAATGAGATGGTCTCAAAGTGTGTATTTTTGACTATGTTTGTTAGATTTGTTTCCTTACTCATACTGCCTTTTATATGGTTTGATTTGGACATAATTATCTGTATGAAGTAGGTAGGGAAAAGTTGGGTGAGCGCTATGATAGACATTGATCTTCTGCATCATATCTTCCTTCTAGTCAATTACTTATTCTCAAGCACCAATGAGAAAAAAAATCCATGTAATCCCTGCCAGGGCAGCACGGTGGCTCAGTGGTTAGCACTGCTGCCTCACAGCACCAGGGACCTGAGTTCGATTCCAGCCTTGGGCAACTGCCTGTGTGGAGTTTGCACATTCTCTCCGTGTCTGCGTGGGTTACCTCTGGGTGCTCTGGTTTCCTCCCACAATCCAAAGATGTGCTGGTTAGGTGAATTGGCCATGCTAAATTGTCCATAGTGTTCAGGAATGCATAGGTTAGGTGTATTAGTCAGGGGTAAATATAGGGTAGAGGAATGGGTCTGGGTGGGTTACTCTTCGGAGGGTCGGTTTGGGCTCGTTGGGCTGAAGGGTCTGTTTCCACATTGTAGAGATTCTATGATTTAAAAGAAATTAAACTGACTATACCTTGAAGGCAATTTGTCTCACCTGAAGGTGAATGGTAGATTTAAAACGTCAAAGAGTCATTTCTGCAAGTTGAAACTTTAAGTATGAATATAAATATTAGCTGTTACAGTGCAACATGTTCTTTTTTCTCTAAAGTTCATTAAATACCCATAAAGATATTCATCAAGAACTTAATTGTTGAAAATTTTATGCAGTACGAGTAACAAATTATAAGCTAGTGTTTATGGCCCATATACCAACATTTTATATTCCAATCAATGTGATTAAATTTATTTAAACTGCATGACATTTCTTGCTGGACTGCAGTTAAAAAAAACAAATAATGTAAATGGTCTAGTGACTGCAATGCAACTAGTAGAGGTTACTTCTATTAAACAAACATTGCTGACTTTGTATATTATATTTCATAGTTAAAGGGGCTAATGAGCATCACTTGCCGTATGGACGACCAAAAGTTTTGCAGAACAATAGTAAGTGGTGCCTCCTGCATCAACATTTATATGTAAGTGGATACAGCCATGACATTCTAATGCCATTGTGGAGTGCATATACAGTCAACAAAACAGTAAGTTTCCAATTAGTATCACTGTTTAGTTATCCACGTTGCTTTTATGTGATAATGTTTGAAAATTTCACTTTGGACAAATATCATAATTACCGAATTGTCTTTTGAACAAAAATTCAGTTGTTTGCATGTTGTTTATTGATAAAAAACAAAGACCATTGACTCAAATTGAAACTATACAGTTATTTTGAGTTTCATGTTTGTTGGTTGGCAGCAATTACATTTATTTGTTTGCAGGTTAATAAACTCCACATGAACTCCACACTTTTCTATTAAATTCCATGGTTTTAAAGACACCCTCAATTGTTAAGGTAAACGGTGGGGGTTGAAGCACTACAGGGATTCTTTAGACCTATGATGACTTAGAGTCATAGAGTCATTAAGATGAACAGCACGGAAATAGACCCTTCGGTCCAACCCGTCCATGCCGACCAGATATCCTAACCCAATCTAGTCCCACCTGCCAGCACCCAGCCCATATCCCTCCAAACCCTTCCTATTCAAATACCCATCCAAATGCCTCTTAAATGTTGCAATTGTACCAGTCTCCACCACTTCCTTTGGCAGCTCATTCCATACACGTACACCCTCTGCGTGAAAAAGTTGCCCATTAGGCCTCTTTTATATCTTTCCCCTCTCACCCTAAACCTATGCCCTCTAGTTCTAGACTCCCTAACCCCAGGGAAAAGACTTTGCCTATTTATCCAACCATGCCCCTCATAATTTTGTAAACCTCTATAAGGTCACCCCTCAGCCTCTGACGCTCCAGGGAAAACAGCCCTGGCCTGTTCAGCCTCTCCCTGTAGCTCAGATCCTCCAACCCTGGCAACATCTTTGTAAGTGTTTTCTGAACCCTTTCAAGTTTCACAACATCTTTCCGATAGGAAGGAGACCAGAACTGCACACAATATTCCAAAAGTGGCCTAACTAATGTCCTGTACAGCTGCAACATGACCTCCCAACTCCTGTACTCAATACTCTGACCAATAAAGGAAAGCATACCAAACGCCTTCTTCACTATCCTATCTACCTGTGACTCCACCTTCAACGAGCTATGAACCTGCACTCCAAGGTCTCTTTGTTCAGCAACACTCCCTAGGATCTTACCATTAAGTGTATAAGTCCTGCTAAGATTTGCTTTCCCAAAATGCAGCACCTCGCATTCATCTGAATTAAACTCCATCTGCCATTTCTCAGCCCATTAGCCCATCTGGTCCAGATCCTGTTGTAATCTGAGGTAACCCTCTTCGCTATCCACTACACCTCCAATTTTGGTGTCATCTGCATACTTACTAACTGTACCTCTTATGCTTGCATCCAAATCATTTATGTAAATGACAAAAAGTAGAGGGCCCAGCATCAATCCTTGTGGCACTCCACTGGCCACAGGCCTCCAGTCTGAAAAACAACCCTCCACCACCACCCCCTGTCTTCTACCTTTGCGCCAGTTCTGTATCCAAATGGCTAGTTCTCCCTGTATTCCATGAGATCTAACCTTGCTAATCAGTCTCCCATGGGGAACCTTGTTGAACTGTGGGAACTCACTGGAAAATCATTTAATGGGCTATTTGCCCCATTTCTTCTGGGCTCTGATTGATGTTCCACTGAAGTTGCAGCAAGAAATTGTGAGAAGCCCCGGCAATTGTTCTTGCTGGAATATTCATTCATAAAAACCATCCAAATCCTCCCAATATCCTTATTTCAGTTCTGTTTTTATGAATTGTAGCTCCAGCAAGTTTGGTGGCGAGTTTGTGATATCCTATTCTGTATTGGGATAGGATTAAAGAAATTGAATATTATGATCATAAATATTAGATGTAAGCCTTGATAGAGTGGTAATATCATATCTCTAAGACGGAAGGTCATGGGTTCAAGCAGCCTGTAATAGGATGGCATGGTGGCTCAGTGGTTAGAACAGCTGCCTCACAGCACCAGGTTTGATTCCATCCTTGGGTGACTGTGTGGATTTTGTACATTCTCCCCATGTCTGCATGGGTTTCCTCCATTTGTTTTGGTTTCAGTCCAAAGATGTGCAGTTTAGATGAATTGGCCACGCTAAATTGCCCATAGTGTTCAGGGACGTGTAGGTTAGGTGCATTAGTCGGGTAAATGTAGGGTGAGGGAATGGGTCAGAGTGGGTTACTCTTAAGAGGGTCAGTGTAGATGTATTGGGCTGAAGGGCCTGTTTCCACACTGTAGGGATTCTAATTCTAAAGAAATGCAGTATTACACTGTCAGAGCTTTGAAATGACATGTGATGTCTATCAAATCAAATGGCAAATTTCCGTTCCAGTTTCTTTGATTGTAACTGAAAGGGCAGCAGGAACACCAATACTGGCTACATGCTTCGTCTAAGCAAGAGAAACAGTTTACTTCAGGACTGCCTCATCTACCGAACTTTGTATATCACAGGACCTGACCACGTTGACCTTGCCTCGTACCCAGACCGGCCTATTTCTGTGATTCCGGCACCAAACTTGGTCCCCTGGAATGATCTGTCTCTCTCATTTAGAGAAAGCATGTGGCTGGCATTGACGTTCCTGCTGCCATTTCAGGCCCACCCCATGTTCCGGGAAGGTCAGGTTTAACCTGATGCAGAGCCTTCTTCTCATCAGCAACTCTGCTACAGCTGTCCCTGTGGGTGCGTGAGGGATGGTCCTAATATCAAATGGCATTTGGCATGTTCGGACAGCTTCACACCATCCATCGTCCAACAGTCTGGCAGAAAGAGCAGTCCAAACGTTGAAGGCAGCTTTAAAGAAGAGCCTACAGCTTCACTCGATGCCAAATTCTCTCGGTTCCTGTTCAAATACAGGACCACCCCTCATGCAACGACTGGGATAGCTCCAGTAGAATTGCTGATGGGGAGAAGACTCTGCACCGACTTAAACCTGATCTTCCCGGATCTGGGGGGTGAGGATGAAACAGCAGCAGGAACGCCAATACCAAACACATGCCTCCTGTAAGTGAGAGAGAAAGTTTACTACAGGGGACCAAGTTTGGTGCTAGAAACATGGGGAAGGGTGAAATAGCAGCAGGAATGCCAATGCTGGACACATGCTGCCTCAAAGTAGTTTACTTAAGGGGACTAAGTTCAGTGTCAGAATCATGGAAATGGCCGTGTATGGCTACAAGACGAGGTTAGCTCTCGTGACGTACAAAGTTATAGTAAGTGAGGCAGTCCTGAACAAACATGTGGATCACCTGAAAACTGCTACCTTGTAAATGGGCGGGTGCAATAGATACCAGGCCGCTCAGAACAGCCAGATCGCCTATCGGAAACTATAGGTTCTTCCCCCCTGCCCATCATCGAGGACACCTCATACCGTGAGATGAATGCAGCCATGATACCATTACTGCAGGACGAAGAGGAAGAAACTCTACTGAGATGCTCCAGACGCAATAGATGGTCTATGGTGCAGTACACCCCACCTGTGTCCAAGTCTGAGTCAGGGAAACTGGAGCTGGGCTGAAGCTTCACCTGGGAGGTTTATCAGAGAAAGACCAGGCCTACATCTCTAGACTTTGTAGAGGGTAGGGACATAGTGATTGGAACCAGGTCACTTTTAACTCTGCAATCCTTGATTGGGGTTGTTATCTGGTTCTTCTTTAAACAAGTTGCAGACCACTCCAAGTAGAATGTTATGAATGAATTTACCAGATGACCAAGAATACTAAAGCAGTCAAATCAATACGAACACAAAGCAAAACCTTCCCACTTTATTAGGATCAAAATTACAATAACCGTTAATACTAAATAGATTATCCCTAATCCTATTTCACCCCTTAAGATTACAATACTTCCTTATAAATTTACACAGTTGCTGTCTCTGGGTCTCTGTCTCTGGGTCTGCAATGCTGTTTTTTCCCTCTCTCTCTCTCTCTCGAGGTGGTCAGCTGGTCTCTACCTCTTGCCGTGCTGGCCTCCTCAGAAGGCATCAGACAGATCCAACAGAGCAGACTGCAGGTGAACTCTGTCAGATGGCTTTCTGGAACTGGCCAATCACAAGTAGTCTGGACAGAGTGGAAAGGGAGAAACTGTTCCCGCTTATAAATGGACTGACGCCCAAAGAACACAGTTTTAATGCATTTTGGAAAAACAAACACAAAAGAGAGTTGGGAAAAGATTTTTCACACAGGGAGTGGCTAAGGTCTGAAAAGTGCCTGGAAGTGTGGTGAAGGCAGGTTCAGTTGACCCATTCAAGACTGCATTCAAGACCAAGGCATTGGATGATTGATTGGGGATTGTATTATAGATCCCATAATAGTCAGAGGGAAATTGAGAAACAAACCTGTAAGGAGAGCTCAGCTATCTGTAAGAATAATACAGTGGTTATGGTCGGGGATTTTAACTTTCCAAACATCGACTGGGATTGCCATAATGTTAAGGGTTTAGATGGAGAGGAATTTGTTAAGTGTGTACAAGACAATTTTCTGATTCAGTGTGTGGATGTACCTACTAGAGAAGGTGCAAAACTTGACCTACTCTTGGGAAATAAGGCAGGGCAGTGAGGGAGCACTTTGGGGCCAGTGACCATAATTCTATTAGTTTTAATATAGTGATGGAAAAGGATAGATCGGATCTAAAAGTTGAAGTTCTAAATTGGAGAAAGGCCAATTTTGATGGTATTAGGCAAGAACTTTTGACAGCTGATTGGGGGCAGATGTTCATAGGTGAAGGGACAGCTGAAAAATGGAAAGCCTTCAGAAATGAGATCGAGTGTCCAGAGAAAGTACTTTCCTGTCAGGGTGAAAGGAAAGGCTGGTAGGTATAGGGACTGCTGGATGACTAAAGAAATTGGGGGTTTGGTTAAGAAAAAAGGAGGAAGCATATATAAGGTATAAACAGGATAGATTGCGTGAATCCTTACAAGAGTGTAAAGGCAGTAGCAGTATACTTAAGAGGGAAATCAGGAAGGCAAAAAAGGGACATGAGATAGCTTTAGCAAATAGAATTAAGGAGAATCCAAAGAATTTTTACAAATACATTAAGGACAAAAGGGTAACCAGGGAGAGAATAGGGCCCCTCAAAGATCAGTGAAATCGACGTTTTGGGCAAAAGCTGTACATCAGTAATACATCTACATCTACATCCACGCTTCAGGTTCACTGCCTTTATTCCTGATGAAGGGCTTTTGCCCGAAACGTCGATTTCGCTGCACTTTGGATGCTGCCTGAACTGCTGTGCTCTTCCAGCACCACTAATCTGGAATCTGGTTTCCAGCATCTGCAGTCATTGGTTTTACCCTCAAAGATCAGCAAGGCGGCCTTTGTGTGGACCCACAGAAAATGGGGGAGATACTAAATGAATATTTTGCATCTGTATTTATTGTGGAAAAGAATATGGAAGATATAGACTGTAGGGAAATAGATGGTGACATCTTGCAAAATGTCCATATTACAGAGGAGGAAGTGGTGGATGCCTTGAAATATGTAGAAGTGGATAAATCCCAGGACCTGATCAGGTGTACCCGAGAACTCTGTGGGAAGCTAGAGAAGTGATTGTTGGGCCTCTTGCTGAGATATTTGTATCACCGATAGTCACAGATGAGGTGCCGGAAGACAGGAGGTTGGGAAATGTGGTGCCACTGTTTAAGAAGGGCGGTAAAGACAAGCCAGGGAACTATAGACCGGTGAGCCTGACCTCAGTGGTGGGCAAGTTGTTGGAGGAAATCCTGAGGGACAGGATGTACATGTACTTGGAAAGGCAAGGACTGATTAGGGATGGTCAACATAGCTTTGTGCGTGGGAAATCATGTCTCACAAACTTGATTGAGTTTTTTGAAGAAGTAACAAAGAGAATTGATGACGGCAGAGCAGTAGATGTGATCTATATGGACTTAAGTAAGGCATTCGACAAGGTTCCCCCGGGAGAGTGATTAGCAAGGTTAGATCTCACGGAATACAGAGAGAACTAGCCATTTGAATACAGAACTGGCTCAAAGGTAGAAGACAGAGAGTGATCGTGGAGGGTTGTTTTTCAGACTGGAGGCCTGTGACCAGCAGAGTAGCACAAGGATCAGTGCTGGGTCCTCTACCTTTTGTCATTTACATAAATGATTTGGATGCGAGCATAAGAGGTACAGTTAGTAAGCTTGCAGATGACATCAAAATTGGAAGTGTAGTGCACAACGAAGAGAGTTACCTCAGGTTTCAACAGGATCTGGACCAGATGGGCTAATGGGCTGAGAGGTGGCAGATGGAGTTTAATTCAGGTAAATGCGAGCTACAGCATTTTGGGAAAGCAATTCTTAGCAGGACTTATACACTTAACGCTAAGGTCCTCGGGAGTGTTGCTGAACAAAGAGACCATGGAGTGCAGGTTCATAGCTCCTTGAAAGTGGAGTGGCAAGTAGATAGGATAGTGAAGGAGGAGTTTGGTATGCTTGCCTTTATTGGTCAGAGTATTGAGTACAGGAATTGGGAGGTCATGTTGCAGCTGTACAGGATATTGGTTAGACCACTTTTGGAATATTGTGGGAAGTTCTGGTCTCCTTCCTATCGGAAAGATGTTGTGAAACTTGAAAGGGTTCAGAAACAATTTACAAGGATGTTGCCAGGGTTGGAGGATTTGAGCTATAGGGAGAGGCTGAACAGGCCAGGGCTGTTTTCCCTGGAGTGTCAGAGGCTGAGAGGTGACCTTATAGAGGTGTACAAAATTATGAGGGGCATGGATAGGGTAAATAGGCAAAGTCTTTTCCCTGGGGTCAGGGAGTCCAGAACTAGAGGGCATAGGTTTAGGGTGAGAGGGGAAAGATATAAAAGAGACCTACGGCGCAACTTTTTCACACAGAAGGTGGTACGTGTATGGAATGAGCTGCCAGAGGATGTGGTGGAGGCTGGTACAATTGCAACATTTAAGAGACATTTGGATGGGTATATGAATAGGAAGGGTTTGGTGGGATATGGGCTGGGTGCTGGCAGGTGGGACTAGATTGGGTTAGGATATCTGGTCGGCATGGACAGTTTGGACTCTATGACTCTATTATTTGAATAAATCAATGGCTAGGGCTCTAGGGTAAACATAGGAGATTGGCGCAAAGTTAAAATGCTCAGAGGGCTAATATAGACACGATGGACCAAATGTTCTCTTTCAGCATGCTAATGATTTGGTGATTCTTCTGTGAATGGATATTCAACCAGGAGTCTCTTGAATTCATCACATTTTCTCTGTATCCAATTCATTTGTTTTGACCATGGCTGCAGGCTAGGGTTGAAGATTTTAACGTATACGCTTAAATCTGCAGGCAATTAGGAAATCCTCACTCAACTGATCTATGCTGAGATGGCTGCATGACGTCCTGGTTGATTTCAAATTCTTGACACTAAGATGTTTATTCAAGTAAAGTTCCCCTCTTGACAGCTCCTGTAGATAAAAGCAAAAGACTACAGATGCTGGTGATTGTAATAAAAGCAGAAAACACTGGAGAAATTCAATTGGTCTGGCAGCATTTATGGAGAGAGAAACTGAGTTACTATCTCAAACAACAGTAGTTGCTCCAAACTCTACATTCAACACAAACATGTCTAGCAACTTGCGTTGCCCCTGCTGCTTTCCCGTTAAAACATCTTCCCTTCAGCCTAGGGCTGTGGTTGGAACAGTTCTCCCTCACCTTGAGGTGGTTGTTTCTGTGTGTTGGGTGGGCAGGGGGCGTGGAAAGCTTGGCATTGTCCCCCTCCTCCCTGAGTGTAAACACACACGCACACTCTCTCTCTTACACTCGGTTTAAAAGAAGCTGCTGTAAAACATGCTCGCAGCCGTCCAGGCAGTAGGGAACATCAGCTTTCTGCAGTGTGTGTGCATGCCTGCTCTTTGAGGTTGCACCATTGGAAAATCTATTTTCAAATTACAGTGGTAATTTGGGTATGTTTATTTATACGGCCGGAGATAAAGATTAGATTAGAGTGTCGGGTTACAATGGCTGGTCGAAGGCCTTGAGGGCTTTTCTGGTCTCTTGTGGTGAGGTTTCTCTTTGCATAATCTCAAGTGTGTGACATCACACGAAACACAAAAAAGTAGGAATTCAGAGTAGTTTTACTGAAATTCCTGAAGTTTATATAAATTAGGATTGCATTATTTCATTTAGTTTGCTGAGCATTCCTTCAGACTTGTGTTCAGAAGGTGTTGTAGGCAAATCAGTGGAGAAAATATAGAGAACCACCAGGAGACGCAGAGGGTTCTTCAAGAAGTAGGTCTTTTATTTGCAAACAAAACACCATGACACTGAGAAAGCAGATTCTTGAATGCTCTCGGACCTCAGGGTCTGTGGATTTTTTTTATCATGTTTCTGTTAGCTAATCTTCTAGGAGAAAGTGAGGACTGCTGATGCTGAAGATAAGAGCTGAAACTGTGTTGCTGGAAAAGCGCAGCAGGTCAGGCAGCATCCAAGGAGCAGGAGAGTCGACGTTTCGGGCATGAGTCCTTCTTCCTGAAGAAGGGCTCATGCCCGAAACGTCGGCTCTCCTGCTCCTTGGATGCTGCCTGACCTGCTGCGCTTTTCCAGCAACACATTTTCTGCTCTGTTAGCTCATCAGCATGTTCAACTATATTAATCAAAGTACCTCACTCTAGCTACACAATAAACCAGTGATGTTAGTTCCCATTATCTCTTTAGTTGTACATTCTACTTAATGTTATTCTAATTTCACGGTTAGATATTTATTGCTAACTCTGCTGTGATGGTCTTTCATTCCAGACCCTACTTGATATTCTCCTAATGTCATGATTAAATATTTATTATCACTTCTACTCCAGTGATCTTTCATTGCAGACTAACCTATCGTGATAGATATTTAGATATTCCATTCAGTGCAATAGTTTCCAGTCTCAAGCTGACTCTACTAACTATTAATTAGTTAGTATGGTGGCACAGTGGTTAGCACTGTTGCCTCACAGTGCCAGAGACCTGGGGTCAATTCCGGCCTCAGGTGACTCTCTGTGTGGAGTTTGCACATTCTCCCAGTGTCTGCGTGGGTTTCCTCCGGGTGCTCTGGTTTCCTCCCACAATCCAAAAATGTGCAGGTTAGGTGAATTGGCCATGCTAAATTGCCCATAGTGTTAGGTGAGGGGGTAAATGTAGGGGAATGGGTCTGGGTGGGTTGCAGGTCAGTGTGGGCTTGTTGGGCCAAAGGGCCTATTTCCACACTGTAAGTAATCTATTCTAGATATTTTAATGTCATGTCCCAAATATTTATTGTCCCAATCCTGTCATAATAACACTTAACTGAGAAATTTGCTTTATTATTTGTGTTATCTCATCTTGTCATCGTGACCTTTCAGCCTTAACCTTACTCTGCTAATTGGTGTAAGAATGTTCCACTATGGTTATCCCATCCTGCCTTCATTCCACAGAATACAGATTCCCAGTGGTCTTCATGCTTTAATCCTTCTGATGCTTTCATATTCCCCCCCGCTTGAGACCTACTGGTCTCACCCAGAGAAAGAAGACAATAAACTCAGCCTCTCTTGTGCCCAGTACAAACAATATAGGTCCCAACATGGACTAAATAATTTTCGGAGTCTGAGACTTAAAGGGTTCTTCCTCCATTCCTGGGATCCCTTGGGCCAAAAACCTGCCCTCCAATGACCAGAACAGGAAAAAAGACCCAAGATCCCTCAAAATCTTGGACCCACGCGTTCTTCAGAAGTATCATCGACGTCCCTACGGGGACATATTCCTTGCACCGTGGCGGTTGTTAGGTCATAATAGTAGAGTGGTGGGGTTCCAGCCGAGAAGTAAGCACTTCCTGGGGTAGCTGAAATGACCACAAGTTGCCGTGTCGTGACGTGAACTAAAAAGGACTTAATAAAAGGTAAAGCACAACAAAGGACGAAGGCAACAACAAGCAAAACCGCACCTACAATAAGACTAATCTTGACAAACCATGCTCCCCAAGACCCTAATATATTACTCAACCAATCAAAATCCTGATGACCAAACTCCATATTGTCTTTTAGCTCTTGTCTTAGATTCTTTAGTTTTTTCCATTGCTTTAGTAAAAGATCCCCCAGGGCTAGTGTTGTTCGGTATAAAGGTACAGCAATGCTCCCCAAACATCACACAGACCCCGCCTTTTTCTGCCAGTTTCCAATCTAAGGCCTATCTGTTTTGCCATGTCATTTTAATAGTAGCATCCAATTATTTTCCCATGGCTACAAGGGCATCGTCAGTATAATTGATAAATTTCTGCTGGTTGTAATAAATGTAATTCATCCATTCAGCATTCTTGATAACCCCAATCACTGGGATGAGAGCTTCCCAGCCCGTGGCAATCTCATTGCAGGCCTTAAACTCATTAGAAATACCTCTTGGCTGTCCTATGCGATCAATCCGAATCTTCAAATCAGGGACATACCGTTGCTTAGTTCGGTGCAAAGCTGTTGTGACGTAGCATCAAGCTGCATGTGTGCCGGCATTACTACCTCGTTTAGGGGCATTACACGGGCACAGCTGCCTCTCCAGTCGGCGGGCAGCATCGAGCGCAACCCTCCTTTCTTACCACACAGCCACCAAGTATCTGCCAGTGGGACATTTTGAGAATTTAAAACAGCCCCAGATTTGGTGTCCACTTCGAGTTCAATTGTATCCCCACAAAGAAACTTAAAATAGTCTAATGATGTGGAACCATTTCGTTTAAAGAATTCAAAACTCAACCCTTCCCGTATCCTGAAAGCAGCTACAGGAACTTGTAATTAGTCTTACTACTAGCCACACCATCGCTGGAGTTGCTGCCAGCGTAGAACGTAGAGACCTGAAGTAGGAGACACCAAAACGGGCAATGGGATTGCCTGTAAGTTGATGGATCATCCGGGTTAAGAGGTCAGCTAGACTGTTACAAACGCCATTGAGTACAGGTGGTTATAAGGCATATGGACAACATAGGATGAGGGGGTTGCCTTAGTACACAAGAAGCAGTCCTGTCTAGCCATCATTACAGCCGTATAGTTGGCCCATTGATACCAGTGATTGTCACGGGCGCGTACCCATGTTAGGGCAGCAAGGGCTGCACTTCTAATACGTCTTTGCCTCCTAGCCTGTGTGACCCTGGCATTACCACTCCAGATCTGCCAAGTTAATGGTCTCCAAGTCCGAGTATGCAGGCCTGGCATCAGAGGGGGGGTTATCAGGGACATCCCCCATGCCTTCCCCATCCCTGCTGCCAGGAGAACCATGCTCCACATCTCCATCACAATCATTTTTAGAATGATCAGCATCTCCAAGAACTTCACCTGTACCTTTTTTGGAACCCTACTGAGGTGTACTAGCCTCCTGTGTGGCCTGTCCATGTCCAAGTTCCTCGGCCTCAGCTTCACTTACCTCAGTGTTAGAGTTAGTTTGTGCTGGTGCGAGAGCTTTAGTACAGTGATTAAGGTGGTACCATATGTGTCGTCCTTCCACTTGGATGGCGATAGGTGATGCCTTAGTCACTCCAAAAAGATCCCCTCTCCTCAGCTCATTCCAGCGTATTCGGAAAAACCAGCACATACACCCAATCCCCGGGTTTAATAGGTCCTTCCTCGATGACAGGTGTCGGTTCCCTTTGTGTTTCCTGCAGGTGGATAGTCTCATGTATCATAGTTAGCTGCTGCTCATATTGCTCAAGTTCTAAACTTAACCATTCCAAGCTAAGCCCTTCATATGGGCCCCTCCACCTGGGCACTGTCTCGGTCTACCTGTGTGTATCTCATGTGATGGTAGGTTGGTCATGTGATTAGTCTGCATACGATAACTCATTAGCGCCAGCGCATCAACCCAATTAAGGTTGGTGCTTGCGCAGAATTTGTTTAATTTACCTTTCAATATCCCATTCATTCTTTCCACCATACCCTGTGACTGTGGATGATACATGCACCCAAATCTCTGTTTGATTCTCAAAGACTGCAGCACCATCTTAACTACTTTCTGAATGAAGGCAGACCCATTGCATGAACTAATTTCCAACAGTATACCAAACCTTAGGATAACTTCATTCATCAGAAATTTCACTACACTCCCAGCTCCTGGTTTCAACCTTATTTCCACTGGGCTAGCTGATTTCACTCTCCCCACATCTGTATCATACTGTGACCACAAAGTGGCAGGTAATGCATCCAATTGCTCATTACCATATCGATCACCTTCCTCCACTGTCACTGGCAAGCTCCACTGGGGTGTGACCTTGACATCCTTCGGATTCTCTGTCAAGTTGCAGCATGCTCGGATTTTAATATAGCTGCCATCCCCAGATTCCCAAACCCCTGTCGTGAGCATATGCCATTCTCTGACTGTTTCTACGTACCTGGCCATAGGTCCTAAGTCTTTAGATTGATATCCCTAATTTACCAGCATGGTTAGATGTGGTGTGGTGCCTGGTACTCTATACCACTTTTCCAGGAACACATTTCTCTCTATTTGCAGGATCACTCCCTGCTCCCCTAATACTATTGCTTCACTTCTCAAATGTTGCAGAGCAGTGATTTCCTGCTGCCACTGCCTCTCTAACACCTCATCCTGAAACTCATCAAATATCACTGGACAGTGCAGCTCAGACTTAGGTGATCTTGCTTTAGTCAACATCGTCAACACTTCTGCTTCCCACATTCCCCAAATGTCTTGAATATCACTTGCTATATCCCCCCTATCCAATAAACATTAACATCTTTAACTTCTTGCATCACTAATTGTGTATTGGCCTTTTCTGTGACCAAGCCCTGCTGTATGCACTCCAATCTTACCTCTAACTGTAGTAAAGCATCCCTATCTAACAAGTTAATTGGCATGTCTTTAGACACTAATATTGGCAGAACGATCACCCTACCTTCCATTTCCAATCTTAGTGGAGCTGTAAATCGGGTTAACTATGATTTCCCTGAGAACCCTACAGTTTTAACAAATTTACTTAACATGGGAAGGTGAGAGGCTTACCGCGGCTGTACACAAGCGTATGTAGCTCCAGTATCTACCATCACCGGTGTCTGCCGCCCTTCTATATTAACTTGTATTACTGGTTCTTGATCAGCCTCCCATGCTACTACAGGGTAGTGCCCCTTCCCACCCAGGTTCTCAGGGCATCCCTAACACATCCCATACGGGTTAACAGGTCCTGCTGGGCCTGTGGGTGTCTGGGAAATGGCCACTGGGGATTCCCGCCGTCTAGGCCCGCTGTGGGGCAGAGAGGGCCCGATCCAATAGGGGCAATTCCTCCTAAAGTGGCCTGGTTGATGGCAACCCCAGCACATCATTTCTGGCCCCCCTTTGACCCTGATCATTTATCATGTACCTTAGTCCCCCATTCCTACGTCCCTGTCCTTGGGGATTCCAGTTCTGTTGTTTAAATCTGCCCTGTCCCAGATACGTCACCTGTGGGAAAGCTTCTCTAAAAACCTCCGTTGCTGGCATGGAACTTTCTGGCCCCTGTCTGGCTACCTGATAGGACCCCCCTTGCTCCGGCACTTGGTTCACGCCAGTGTTGATTACTGTGTCGGTGCTGACTGTGGCAACACCTTTTTAGCTTTCTCTTTTTCTTTCTTTTTAAGCTCTTCGAGCTGCATTTGCACCAGCTTCCTTTGCACCTCCTCCTGCTGTTCAGACAGTTTCTCTTTGTCTTTTTAAAACCTTTCAACTGCATGAGCTACATGATCTCTAAATTCCTGGTGGCTCATTGATGATGTCAGACCCACCACCTCCTCCAGCTTTGACCTGACTTGGGAGGGCATTGCAGCAATGATGAAATTTCGGAACATTGTGGTCAGCAACTGATTAGTCTCCATGATTGCTCTGTTTCCAGCCTCCACTTCTTCAACTGTTTCTCTAAATAAATAGCCGGGTTTTCACTTTCTCCCAGTGGATCCCCTCTCAGAGCCCGGGGGTCCATTTGGGTGAATAGCAGTCTCTTAAGGCCTCGATCAAACCCAACTCCATTAATCATTGGATTGTCTGCCACATTTTTCAAATTGGCTTGGACCATTATTTCCTTTAACTTTGGGAGCCCTACCAACCTCACCAACAGTGCCTTCAAGTCTCCTATAGTCAGCAATTGCCCTGTGGTTTCATTTTCAAAAGCACTGATTCACTTTCCTGCTCCCTCATATAAACAGGGCAGCGCATTCTTCAGCCTTTCCAGATCCTGAGTTCACCAAGGAATGTATTGTGGGTTTCTACCCTCTTTTATAAGGAGTGGTAGCATCCTTCCCTGTTGGCCCTTTTTCCCTTTACCGACACTGCTTCTCAATAATTCCCCCTCGGGCTCTGAATCCGACACTATTTCTAATTCCTCCCATTCTTTAGGTACTGGGGCCTTTTTCTTTCCTTGTCTCTCATCATCATTCCTTTCTGCTTGCTCTCTGTCACTTTCACTGCTTTTCTCTTCAGCCCTCCTTTCGTATCGCAATGAGTATTCCTCAATTGCTTTTTGTTCCCTTAACCCACGCAACACACTAATCTCATGTTTCAGCTCTTCTTGCTGTTCTCTGATCTTATGACTTGGAGATGCCGGTGTTGGACTGGGATGGATAAAGTTAAAAATGACAACACCAGGTTATAGTCCAATAGGTTTATTTGGAGCACTAGCCGGCCCCATCCCCCCAACCCCCCTCCCCCACCACAACCCCCCAACATTCCTGATGCAAACCTTATGTCCAAACGTCGGCTCTCCTGCTCCTCGGATGCTGCCTGACCTGCTGTGCTTTTCCAGCGCCACATGTTTTGACCTCTCTGACTACCTCCCCTGCTTACTCCACTTATGGATTCTCGGCAGGTTAACTGTGGGTCCATGATGGTGGCAGAGTAGGGCTCCTCTGTTGAAGTTCATCCACTCTGACCACTTTGCTATTTTTTCCCCTTCCCATCTCTTTTCTTTTTTTCTTACTTCTATACCTTGTCCTGAGTTTGTACAATGAGAACCTAGTGCACGGACCCAGCATACGAATCTCAAATGGTCTCGAGCTGGGCCCAGTATGGAGGAGACTGAGCTCCTACTTACCTTTCCAAAGCATGCTCAGGACCTGAAATCGGCATCGGCTGCTACAATTGGCAGAGAGGACATCAGTAAAGGATAGTGTCCAAGGATCAGCCACTTGGGTCCAGTATTGGTGGCAGTGGCAAAGTGGTGGCAGAAGGGCACCATGGCAAAATCATTGAGTAAGGCCCAGTGGAGAGAGACGCCTCTGTGACATCAGTTGGTCCAGAGTAGGCAGTGATGGAGTATTAACCCAGCGACAAAAATGGTGCCTAAGGATTAGCGACTTCAGTGTTGGTTGGGTCTGGTGTAGATGGTGGTGTTGGTGTCATTTACAGTGATGAGCTAGCTCATGACTGATGGACTCTCTTCAAGCTATATCTTTCTTTTTACCCTTATTCTTAAGTTATTCAAAATGGTGGCATTTCATGGCAATAAGTGAAAGCTTTTCACTGTATTTTTTTGTATTCTTGCTGTAAACTGGAAGTGTTAAATTTAAGTCCCATTAATTTCTCCAATACCACTTTTTAAAAAAAACTGATTTCCTTCAATTCCATACTTTCATTCGATCCTTGGATCTTAACTACTTCAGGAAGATTTCTCGTGTCTTCCTCTGTGAAGACAGAAACAGTACTTATTTAACTTCTCGGTCATTTCTCTACTTGCTGTTATCAATTATTTGTCTCAATTTATAACAGACTCTCGTTGGCTTTGCTAATTGTCATTTCACTTTCTGCATACCTGTAGAAGCTGATACAATCCATTATTTTACCCTTGCTGTTTACAATCCTATTCTGTTCTCCTTCTCAATGTCTTTCATTATTGAATTCTACTATTGTCACAATTCTCTGGCTTCCAATTGTTTTGACGGCTATCTAAGCCTCTCTCTTTCATAAAACCTTATCTTTAGTCTCCTTTGTTGGCCCTGGCTCTTTTGCTGTTCCTTTTGGGCATTTGTGCCTTTAAAGCAATGCATGTCTTTTTTTAAAACAAAGAGTCATAGAGATGTACAGCATAGAAACAGACCCTTTGGTCCATATCGCCCCATTCCGATCAGATATTGTAATCTAATTTAGTCGCATTTGCCAGCACTTGGCCCCCATATCACTCCAAACCCTTCCTATTCATAGACCCATCCAAATGCCTTTTAAATGTTGCAATTGTACCAGCCTCCATCACTACCTCTGGCAGCTCATTCCATACACTTACCACACTCTACATGATAAATTGCCCTTTAGGTCCCCTTTATAACTTTTTCCTCTTATCCTAAATCTGTGCCCTCTTGTTCAGGACTCCCCCACCCCAGGGAAAATACTTTGTCTACTTATCCTATCCATGCCCCTCACGATTTTATAAACCTCTGCAAGGTCACCCCTCAGCCTCCGACACTGCAGGGAAAACAGCCCCAGACTATTCAGCCTCTCCCTATCGCTCAACTCTTCAACTCTGGCAAAATACTTGTAAATCTTTTCTGATACTTTCAAATTTTACAACATCTTCCCAATACTCTCCCAACTCCTGTACTCAATACTCTGACCAATAAATGAAAGCATTTATTTCTACCTTCACTATCCTTTCTACCTGCGACTCCACTTTCAAGGAACTATGAACCTGCATTCCTTTATTCAGGTCTCTTTATTCAGCAACACTTCCTAGTACCTTGCCATTAAGTGTATAAGTCCTGCTGTGATTTGCTTTTCCAATATGCAGCACCTTGTATTTATCAAAACTAAACTCCATCTGCCACACCTCAACACATTGGCCCATCTGATCAAGATCCTGTTGTACTCTGAGGTAAGCTTCTTCGCTGACCACTACACCTCCAAGTCACTAAACGCAATCCTTATTGTCAAACAGCAAGAATAACTATCAAAATATGAATTCCACAAGTATGCCATTCAGCCCCTCAACCCTGCTACACTATTAAGGTCATGGCTGATCGGTTTGTGCTGCAAATTCCACATATCATGTACAAGGTGTCTCTGTGGAGGTACACTTGTTCACCTATCAGCAAATGTTCACCTAAGGTGTCTTTATTGGCAAATATACAAAACACTATATCCTATTAATTCTAAAACCAATTGGTAAGTTTGATTAAGAAGTACTTCTTTTCTGCATGTTCTAGTGTTACTAGTTTCATTAATAACAACATGCTAAATGGAAGGACGAGAAACAAGTTTGATGAGAAAAATCAGTTTTATTTCATGACATTCTTTGATTTGATTCTTAAGACACAAAAATCACAGAGTCATAGAGATGTACAGCATGGAAACAGACCTTTTGGCCCAACTCGCCCATGCCGACCAGATATCCCAATCCAATGTTGTCCCACCTGCCAGCACCCACCCCCGTATCCCTCCAAACTCTTCCTATTCATATACCCATCCAGATGCCTTTTAAGCGTTGTGACTGTATCAGCCTCCACCACTTCCTCTGGCAACTCATTCCATACATGTATCACCCTCTGCGTGAAAAAGTTGCCCCTCAGGTCTCTTTTATATCTTTCCTCTCTCACCCTAAATCTATGCCCTCTCATTCTGGACTTCCCCAGCTGAGGGAAGGGACTTTGTCTGTTTATCCTATCCATGCCCCTCGTGATTTTATAAACCACTATAAGGTCACCTCTCAGTGTCCAATGCTCCAGGGAAAACAGCCCCAGCCTATTCAGCCTCTCCCTGTAGCTCAAATGCTCCAATCCTGGCAACATTCTTATAAATCTTTTCTGAACCCTTTCATGTTTCACAACATCCTTCCGATAAGGAGACCGGAATTGCACGCGATATTCCAAAAGTGGCCTAATCAATGTCCTGTACAACCACAATATGACCTCCCAACTCCTGTACTCAATACTCTTGACCAATAAAGGAAAGCATATCAAATGCCTTCTTCACTCTCCTATCAACCTGTGACTCTACATTCAAGGAGTTATGAACCTGCACTCCAAGGTCTCTTTGTTCAGCAACACTCCCTAGGACCTTACCATTAAATGTCTAAGTCCTGCTAAGATTTGTTTTCCCAAAATACTTTATATTCATGAAATTGTTTGACTCAAATGCACACTCAATCTATCGCTCCTCCTATATGCGCACACATATTGGCTTATGGGGTGAACTTGTTCTTGCAGAATTACATTTTATTTTGCTGAAAAATTGCATGAATCCATGTAAAACTCTGTAAAACTATACAGAGTGTTTGTCAGTCTGACATAGCATTGGGACACAGACACACTTCACACCTATTGTTTAAAAAGCTGTGCTATCTCGAGAATGTAATTTAAAGAAGTTCTGGGATTTACATAAGAACAGAGCAGAAACCAACATACCCCATTCTAAAAGATGAAAGTTTTAATCTAAGGTTGTTTACTGCATCGCATCTCCATGACACTGGACTCCTTTGGCTATAAATTTTGTGAGTATGATCTTAATCTCCACAAACATCTGATGAGGGAGCAGTGCCAACTGCCAACTTCTAGCCACCCAACGCCTGGAGGAAGAACGCCCCCCCCCCCCTTCTGCCTCGGGACCCTTCAACATCGACTTCACCAGTTTCCTAATTTCCCCTCCCCCACCCATCTCATCCCAAATCCAAGCCTCCAACTTGGCACCGCCCTCTTGACCTGTCCATCTTCCTTCCCACCTATCCGCTCCACCCTCCCCTTTGACCTGTACCTACTACCCCCACCTGCATCTACCTATTGCCTTCCCAGCTAACTTGCCCCCATCCCCACTCCCACCCTCCTATTTATCTCTCAGCATACCCCTCAACCCCATATTCCTGGTGAAGAACGTATGCCCGAATCATCGACTCTCAGATGCTGCCTGACCTGCTGTGCTTTTCCAGTGCCACACTTTTCAACTCTGATTTCCAGCATCTGGAGTTCTCACTTTCTCGTAGTCAGAGAGGTGACAAGGAGAAACCGTTGTGTAAGCTGGTCTGATGGGACACTTGCCTGTTTCATGCCACCCCTGCAATTAAATACCGGGGGAGGAAGTTTATTGGAGACTTAATTGCAAGCAAATAAGGCCCTTGAGTGTTCAAATAATGGCTAGTTAAGGATTTCGACTTACCCCCTCCTTTATTATCTGCTTCGCCAGTAGGCAAGAAAGGAGGTCGGCAACTTACCTGCTGAATCTGATGGGGGTTGGGGGGGAGTGATGTCCAACTGCCCCAGTCTATGAGTAATAGAAGGTATGGATGGCAAGCAAAAGGGTGGTCTTTAAAACCACCAGTTTGCCGTTGCCTCTTATCTTCATCTCTTGGTGGTCCCACCCTATGAGAAGAAGAAAAAGAAAGACTTGCCTCCTCCCCACTGAATCCTTACTGGAATGGGCCTTGACCATTGGCACAGTTGTTTGGAGGTAGAAACTGACAGCTGATAGGTTAATGTTGAGTCTGCTGTACAGGAGGAGCCCAGTCTTTTGCTGAGCCAGTAGGCGTGCGAAATATAGTGAATTATCTCACTGCTGGAGATGTCGTGTTGGTCGTCACTTAACATGCCCCCATACTTAAAAAATGCGTTTCTTCCTCTAAAATCCCTCTTGTATTTACACAACATGGTGCACCAAATGGGATGATGTAATAGCTGTCTCTAAACACCTGATAGAAGATTCATGTGGTAACTTGAAAAAGAGCTGAAGGTATTTGTGACTTAAAAATAAAAAAAAACTATTGGAGATAATCAACTTTATTGTGTTATGTCTTATGACCAGTACACGACTACATCTGTAAGAGATATGCTTATGAAATTATCACTGTCATATTATGTGACTGGATTGTATAAAGGTTTCACGGTCCATCTTATCTCCAATCACTTGAAGCAAGACATGCTTACTATTAGCAGGATGTTGTGCGTAATGTTTTCCATAAGAGTTAGCTGTAATAAATGTCTGTTCAATACTGATATTCACATGATATCCATGGTATTCACAGTGAGGGTCTTGTGTTGTGGGAAGTAAAATAAGCATGCCTCATTAGGTGAAAAGCCATTTTGAAGGCAAAAATCACACAAATGTCATGCAACTTACCTGGAAACAGAAAAAAGTGCCTGAATTGTCGCAAATTTTGGGGAAATACTGTTTTCGGGGAGTTTCCGAAGCCATGGTAGCTTTTCTGTCAATTTTCACCTCATTAAATATACATCTGGTGTCCATGGCATCCTTTTCAATGTCAGGTGTAGTGTCAGAGGTGAAAGTGGTCACATCACAGACTGCAGCTCCACTCCAGTTCAAGCACTGCGAAATATCTAATCTTTACAATAAGCCATAGAAATAGCAGTCCAAATAATGCAGTGTTGACACTGAGGAAGGACAGCCAGCAATTCCCTGAGAAGGTCATTGACCTTGTACACTCTGCAAGGGTAAGGGCCACCACCATCTTCTCTGCTGTCTCATTCACATTCACTCTAACTGCATGATTGCATATACATCTCAGCCGGACTAATGGCATGTGCTCAGTATTGTTCAGTATCTTCCCTCAATCCCCCATTCCCAGGCGATGTCATCACTTTCTATGACTGACATTTGAGAATTTAAGAAGTGAAAATTCCTTGAGTTTACAGGAGAGATTTGAGCCTGCTCATGTGCAGGTGTTGTACCTCCATGTTGAGACAATCAAGTGAGCTTTGTTGTGTTGTTATGCTACTTCCCAATGCCATCACTGTGAATATAGTTTTAATGTACTCAAGATTCTATCCCGAGTACACAACTGATTATGTCTGTTCCCTAATACTGGCAGCAATGATACTCAGGGCCTCCTCCACGTCAGGGGAAGAAACCACAGATACCTCAGAGGATGCACCAACTAAGCTTTCTCCTGCACCCTCCAGGGGCTCAGATACTTTCACTTCAGCAGCAGTCTTTTCTAGATTAGATCCGGCAACACAATCGATTTTAGCCAGTGGAGTTCACCCTCAGTGGCATGGTGATAGGGGAACAAGAGACCATGACCTCACTCCAGGAGCCCCTTCCCTTCGAGGAGACAAGGTGCTGTGAGGAGGCACCCAGACAGAGGAGGAATCGTACATGTGTTTCCCTGAACTGTTCTATTGGAATAGTCCAAAGGTGACAGGTCTCTTTCACCTCTAACTACAAATACCCGGAGGTCACCAGACCCACCACTTAGAATGCTCGCTCTGCCTCAGCTACAGTCCCCCGACTGAGCTTTGATATCGTGGAAAGACATAAATGCTCAGGAACCATGTAAGTGCGATGGGTGACACTTCATTGTAATTGCATTCTTACATTAGGAATTACATATCACCACATATATTTAATCAACTGTCGTTTCAGCTATAGGATCAGATGAAGTGACTACCATGTAACACATCAGCAGCCTGAAGGATTATGTATTTTTATTCAGTGTTCTGGAGTGGTTTTGTAAACTGAACTTGGTCTCTTTAAAGCAGAGAAGATTGCAAGGAGATTTGTTATAGTGAAATTTCTACTGGAGATTTTATTTGCTCTGACAATGTCGCACCCAAACACACTGAAAAGGGATCATGACAATATGGCTGAGATTGAACCTTGCAAAATTTGCTGAGATGACAGAATACTGTGCTGTACATCTGTATGATTCTAATACTGTTTGAGACACTCTAATCACTACCAAAAATGATTTCCTTTCACTGTGAAAATTCCTTTTAATTATTTCTGGTCATTTAATTTTCACCCAAATGGTGATTCAAATTCTTAAGTAAGGAGAAATTGTTTCAGTGGCAGATGCTTCAACAACCAGAGGATGTAGGTTTTTCTGCACATTTTTCTTTAGTTAAAGTTAATGCCATACGTGATGGGAATATGTTGAGCAGTATGAATTATATCGATGTGAAGAGGTATTTGGCAATTCTGTTTAATCACAAATCAGGAGATTCCTCCTCTGTGTAACACTTTCTGTATGTATTCAACATCAATATTCAGTAACTAAGGTTTAGTGTTCCTTTCTGCATTGTTTGGAGCCTAGAAGCAGAAATAATGAAAGTTGTTTTGAATGAGTTGCAGCTTTTATTATGTTTTATTGTCTTATTTTTGTAATTTTCAAGGTCTTTAGGGTTGGATTTATAACATTGTTGGATTTCATAAAGTTCCTCTTTCCTATATTTTTTAGATGTACTATTGGTACCTTCTGAAGGTGTTGCAATTTGAGAATGATGACATTTTAAATTATTTTGATAGCAGAAAGGACATCAAAGAATACTGATTTATCATAGAGCTGTTTATTGCTCCTTTTAGTTATCAAGCCAAACATCAAGTGATGGTGTGTTTTCAATTTACTGCCACACTATACTATGAGTCATCCAGCAGTTAGTTGTTTTTCCCATTTCTCTATGTGGCTTGGAAATGAAAAATATGGCCAGGCCAGACATAAAGGTGCTGGGTATGCCTTGCATCTATTAATAGGCTTATTTATAAGATAGAAATGCACATGTCTGTGGCAACTGTTAGAAAGTGTATTTGCACTTTGTCACTAACCAAAAAATATAGATCAAGAGCTAAAAGGAAGTCTGCCTGCTTGTTCTAGTGAAATTCTTAATGTTACTTAGTGTTTGATTTATTGTTGAAAGTTCTTTGCACATTATAGTTTTTATTTTGTTTTACTAACAGGAAAATTCACTTGCTGCTTTACCAAACATTTTAGACTGTGTGCTTGCTGATGTTCGAATTCCTTCTACCGTAAACCAAAATTCATACATTAGTGAAGATCAGGACATAACTTATGGATTCCTTTATCCACCCAGTAAGTGTAGCATTGATTCATGTCCAAACTTTTTGAATACCTCAGATTTTGGTTAGAGCTATCAGAGGGTCATTACAACTTGCTCAATCTGTTATTTCACACCTGAAATGAGATATCCTGTAAATAAGAAGAGTTGCTGTTACTCCATCATAGCTGAAGCATGCGATGGATTGCTGCTGTTTACCTCTGTTGCTGTAATTTTTCTGTTGAGTTTAAGATTTGTTACTATGTTGTTCAGTCACAGAATTGAGCTGTTCCTGAAAAAGTTTTGCAACATGATAAAAGCATTACATCTTATTGCAGTTTCAAATTAAAGCTGTCAGGATATGTTGACCTTTCTTCCCTGCCTTGGCTACAATGCCCATTTTCATGCAGTTTGACAGCAACAAACAGGAGAAATGGAAATGGGGGTAGTTTTCCAAAGATTCCCACTAATTCTGGCCCATCATATCTATGTAGGGGTGGCTGACTCTGATATTTGATCTCTACTATCTATATAAAAAAAACATCATTGGCCCTGCCAGTCCTTTCTGCCTGCCAGTAAAATTAATCTAAACCATTTTGAGGCCCAAACCAGAAATGCACATTCACAAAGAAAACTAATCTTTGCAATTATAGCTTTAATTGAAATAGTAATGTGACACCTTGTGTTTCAGACATTGTGAATGTTACTGTCAGTCAGTCAGTATTGTGTCATCAGAGGAACACAGGAGCATTAGTACAGGATAAGGCCATTCAGCCCATCAAGCCTACCTCCCTATTTAATATAATTATGGTTGATTGAACACTTCCATGCCCTTCACCAATGCTATCCTTCTAACCCTGTACACTGGTAACCAGAAATCTTTCAATCTGAACTTTGAAATAAACTCAAAGACAGAGCTTCCACAGGCCAATGGAGTAGAAAATTCCAAAGATTCACCACCCTCTGAGTAAAACAATTGTCCTAATCATGGACCAAAGTGGAAATCCCTTATTTTTAAATTGTGCTCACTCTTTCGAGACTCCCCAAGCAGGGGAAACATCTAACCTGTATTTAGCCTGTCTATTCATAAGTGTGGGAACAGAAGTAAGCTATTCAGCCCATCCTGTCTACTCTCCCATTCAGTGAGATCATGGCCGATCTGATACTCTTCAACTCCACTCTCCTGTCTTTTCCCTATTATCCTTGATTCCATTACTAATTTAAAAACTGTCTATCTCAGCCTTGAATATAATTAACAACACAACAAATACAGCCCTCTGTGGTAAAGGAGTCTGCAACTTGACCAACCTGAGTGAAGAAATCTTTCTTAATGTCTGTATTAAATACATGAGCCCTTTTTCTGAAATAATGCATTTTGTTCATAGACTCTCCCACAAGAGAAAAAAACCCTTCCTGCATATACTGTATCAAGTCCTGTAAGAACCTTCTATCCAAAAGGTCATCTCTAATTCTTTGAAATTCCAATGAAAACAGGCTCATTGTTCTCAACCTTTCCTCATAAGACAATCCCTCCATACCTGGATCAGTCTAGAGAACCCTCTCATTAGACTACCTCTAATGCCAGTATTTCTTCCCTTAGATAAGGCATTCAAAAACCGTTCAGTGTTACAGTTATGGACTGCTGAGTGCCATGTACAGTTTTAACAAAGTCTCCCTAGTTTTATTTTCCATTACTTTAACTTAAAAGCCAACTTTTCATTTGCCTTCCCTATTAACTGCTGAACTTAGAACTCTTCGTGAGGACTTCCCAATCCCTCTGTTCTGTAGCTTTTTGTAGTGTTTCTCCATTTAAATAGTTTTCAGGTCCTCAATCCTTTCTGCTAACACCTTACATTTCCCACATTCTATTCCATCTGCCAAGTTTGTGCTCACTCATTTAACCCATTCACATAGCTCGACAGAGTCTTTGTATCATCCACACCACTTGTGTGACACCTAATTGTGTGTCATCTGTAAACGTAGCGATAGTACGTTTATTTCCTTATCCAGATTGTTGATATATTATTGTAAATAATTGTGTCCCTAACATTGGACGCTGTGACACATCATTACATCGAGGTTGCCAGCCTGAATAAGCCCCCCTCCCCTCTAAGACTCGCTGTCTTCTATTAGTTAGCCAATCCCCTCTCCATGCAATATGCCACCTCTAACATCATGAGCTTTGTTTTATTAAATAGCCAATATGCGGCACCATACCAAGTGCCTTTTGCAAAACTCAAATATATTACTTCTACTACTTCCCCTTTATCTGCTTTCCTTTTATCTTTTCTGCTCATTACCTCCTCAAAGAATTTTCTTAGATTTGTCAGACATGATTTCCCCTTCATGAAGCAATGTCTGCTTGATCATATTATGCATTTCTGAATGCTTTGCTATTAAGTACTTTATAATAATGGATGTTAAGCTCATTGGCCTATAGTTACCTATTTTGTGTCTCCTACCCTTTCTAATTAAGTTTCTGGCAGTTTTCCAATCTTCTGGGAATTATTCAAAATCCAAAGATTGGTTGGAAGGTTACAACCAATGCATTCACTATCTTACACTTACTTCATTTACTATCATAGAATGCATCTCATCAGGATCAGGGGATTTAAAGATCTTTAGCCCCATTAATTCCTCTAGTGACATGACTGTATTTATGTCCTGACCTTTTGCCCATTGAATAGTTAGTAATTTTGGGATGCTATTACTGTCTTCAACAGTGAAGACTACTCTACCATTTCCTTGTTCCCCATTATTATTATTTTGCCAGCCTCATTCTCTCTGAGCGATATGGTCACTTTGGCTTCTCCTCTCTTTTATTTATTTAAAGAAGGTCTTGCTGTCCATCTTGAATTAACTTCAGTTTACCCTTCCAGTTTGTTTTGTTCCTCTTTTTATTTGATTTTGTTTGGTTGCCTTCTGCAGGGTTTCACAAATTTCCCAAATGTCTGGCTTACTAGTAATTTTTCCGTGTTTTTTTTCTATCTAATGCTTTCCCTGATTAAGCATGGTTGACTTATCCCCTTCCTAAAATCATTCTTCCTCAATAGAATATGTCATAGGAATCATTCTAGAATTTGGAGAATTTTAAAAGATAATCACTAATGTATTATTGCCACCTCTACCAACATTCTGGAGCGTAGCCTGTCGAGTCCTGGGATTTATCAACTTTCAGCGCCAATAATTTCTCCAACACAGCTATCTTACTACTGCTAATTTCCTTCAACAATTGATCCTCTGTTGCCATTTGAATCTGTAGCTCTGGGAAATTTCTGGTATCTCCCTCAATGACAATAGATAGCAAGTAATCATTTCGCTTCTCTCCCGTTTCTCTAGTCCTTATTAAAAAATTCTCTTGACTATTCCTATTATGTACTATATATGGTTAAACCAAAAGTTTCCTTTTTATGTGCAAACAGAAGCTCTGACAGACCATTTTCATGTCTTTTGTGAGATTGCATCCGTATTCTATTCTTCCTTTCCTTATCAGTTTCTTATATGGTGTAAATCTCCCAATTCTCAGAATTATTACTATTTCTGACAACCGTATTGGCCCTTCTTTTATGCAATCCTGAATTGCCTTTCTTAGCCATTGTTGAGTGACCTCTCTTGAGCTTTTGCTTCAGGAAGGAATGTATAGTTGCTGTAAGTCATTAGTAACTCTGTAAAGACTATCCATTGCCAAGGTAAAATTATGCCTTTCAATGCGTTTTCCCAATCCACCTCAACAAGTTACTGCCACTTGTCTCCATAATTTGCCATATTCAAATTTAAAACCCTTGCTTCAGATTGAACTACCTCTATCTCAACTGTAATGTAAAATTTTCTCATACTATGGTTGCTTATCCCCAGAAGTTCTTTAAGAACAAAATTATTAATTTGCCCTCCTTATTTAACACTAGATCTGAAATAGCATGTCATATATTTGCTTCCTCAACATACTGCTCTAGAAAACTATCCCTTGCACATTCGTCCTTCACAGCTTTAAATCTGCAATAGGCCATAAGATATAGCAGCAGAATTAGGCCATTCAGTCTATCAACTCTGCTCTGCCATTTGATCATGGATGATATTTTTCTCAATCCTATTCTCCTGCTTTCTCCCCATCAGCCTTGATCCTCTTAATCATCAAGAATCTATCTATTTCTGTCTTAAAGACACTAAATGAATTGGCCTCCACAACCTTCTGTGGCAATGAATTTCACAGATTCACCACCCTCTAACTGAAGAAATTCCTCCTCATCTCAATTCTAAATGGTCATCCCTTCAGTCTGAGGCTGTATTCAGTTAGCTTACTCAGTCTATGTGCAGAATGCCATGACTTGGAGGTGCAGGTAGATTGGGATGGATAAAGTTAAAAATCTCGCAACACCAGGTTATAGTCCAGCAGGTTTATTTGGAAGCATTAGCTTTTGGAGAGCTGCTCTTTCATCAGGTGTTTGTGGGAACAACACTCAAAGCTAGTGGTTCCAAATAAACAAGTTGGACAAAAACTGGTGTGTGATTTTTTACTATATGCAGATTGAGATCTCCCATGATAACTGTATAGCTAATGTTACATCTCTCATCTCCTAATTAATACCATGCCAAACATTACCACTACTATTTGGTAGGCTATGAATATCTTAATTCAGTTTCTGCTGTCCCTTTGCTGTTTCTTAATTTCACCCAAACAGATTCCGTACAGTTCTTCCAATCTGAGACTTTTCCTCACTAATGTACTGGTCCTGTCCTTTATTATCAGTGCAACTCTGCCTCCCTTTCTACCTGACATATCCTCTTAAACTTTGAATGCCCTTGAGTATTCCTTCCCACCCCTGGTCACCACGCAGCTATGGTTTCTATAACAGCATTTCGATCATACCCATAGATGTCTCTTTGTATCTTCAGATTATTTACCTTGTGAGTACATTCAGGCCTGCATTTAAAGGATCAGCTTTGCTAATTTTGTTTTTTTTTTGACTTACTGCTATCAATTTTACTACCTTTAATTTGGGTTACTCCTCAGATTCCCATGCCCTGACAAGCTGATTTAAACACATCCCAACAACAATAGAAAATCACCCTGCAAGGATATCAGTCCCAGTTGGTGCTGGTTTTGTCATTGAATGAAGTAAAATCATCCAGGCAAATGTGTTTTTATTTGCACCAAGCTTCATTTTTTTTAACATTAAAATGTGTCTGCTTTTTACCTAGACTTGAAATCTGGACAGTATCAGTTTGAAGCTGTATTTACTAGCAACCTTGTCCCTATGTACAAAGCCTTTCAAAGTAAGTAAAGAATACTTCATATTACTTGACTCAAGTAATTGTCATAATGGACTAACTGTTTACACATTTTGTTTCTGAAGTAACTGATTTTTTTTTGTGATCATTTGACAATTCTGTTGTGGCTCAATTTGAATTTAAATTGAATGTGTCGATTGCTTGTATTGAATCATTACTTAATCACTTGGCAGCACAGTGCCTCAGTGGTTAGCACTGCTGCCTCACAGCACCAAGGACCTGGGTTTGATTCCTGCCTTTGGCAATTGTCTGTGAGGAGTTCTGCCTGCATCTGCATGGGTTTCTGCAGGGTGGTCTGGTTTCCTCCCACAATCCAAAGATGTGCAGGTTGGGTGAGTTGGCCATCTAAATTGCCCATAGTGTTAGGTGTATTAGCCAAGAGTAAATGTAGGGGAATGGATCTGGGTGGGTTACTCTCCGGAGTGTTGGTGTGGACTTGTTGGGCTGAAAGGCCTGTTTCCACACTGTAGGGAATCTAATCTTCTCACTGTTTGTGAGAAGTAGCTTAACCTATGAGGATAGTAATGAGCTAATAGAATGGAGCTTATAGTTTAAGAAGTTTTTTATGATTTATAGAACATTTTCTCTCTCTCTCTCTCTCTCTCTCTCTCTCTCTCTCTCTCTCTGCTATTATGACTCATTTGAACATATGATTAAAAGCAATTTATCACTGTTTAAACTTTCTCAGAATATCACATGATGATGATGATATACTCCTGTTAATGTATAACTGTACATTAATAGAACCGTTCTGAGAGTCATACCAGATTCAAATGTTAACTCTGTTTCTCTTTCCGCAGATGCTGCCAGACCTGCTGAGTTTTTTGGTATTCTCAGTGTTTGTTTCAAATATGCCCTGTTAGGTTTTTAACTACAATATTACCAGGGAACTACCTGTAGGCTATTCATCCATATCACCAAAGCGAAATACTAATTGTACCTTTAGGAATTATAGATATGCTCAGAAGTGTAGTTTGGGGAGGTGATGGCATAGTGGTATAATTGCAGAACCAATAATTCAGAGAACCAGATAATGTGCTGCGGAACTGGGTTCAAATTTCACCACGGCTAATAATGGAATTTGTATTTAATAAAAATCTTTAATTAGAAGTCTAATGTTGGTCATAATGCATCTGGTTCACTTTTCAGGAAGGGAAACTGAAGTATTTGCCTGGTTTGACCCTTGTGTGACTCTAGACCTACAGCATTGTGTTTTACTCTTAACTGTCCTCTGAAATGCCCTAGCAGTCCACTCAATGTGTAAACTATCAAAAAAAATGAAAATGGACCTTCTGGACAAAGAGCCAAATTCCAGAGTTGAGGTGAGAGTGACAGCCCTTGACGTCAATTTCAATTTGATGGAATGTGGCATTAAGGAGCCCTAGCAAAACTGGAGTCATTGGGAATTTGGGGAGGGAGGGGCATATTCTGTGCTGGTTGATGTCATACCTGGCGATATGAAGATGGTTGTGGTTGTTGGATGTCAGTCATCTCAGCTCTAGGATATCTCTGCTGGAGTTACTCAGTGAAGGGTCTTCGGCCCAAACCTTTTCAACTGCTTCATCAATGACCTTCTCTCCATTATAAGATCAGAAGTTGGGATGTGTGGTCATCAGTGAACAATGTTCAACACCATTTGCAATTCCTCAGATCCTGGAGCAGCCCATGTGCAAATACAGCAAGTGCCATGTAAAGACCATTGCCAACAGAGAATCTAATCATTACACTCTGACAGTCACTGGCATTATCATCATTAAATCTCCTGTGGGTTACTATTGATCAGAAACTGAACTGGACTAGCCATACACATACAGTGGCTGCCAGAGCAAGTCAGAGGTTAGGTATTCAGCAGTGATTCGCATCCTGTCTCCTCAAAGGCTGGCCACCATCTACAAGGTACAAATCAGGAGTGTGACAGAATATCCCTACTTGCAAAGATGATTGCAACTCTTTTAATAAATGACACCATCCAGGACAAAACAGCCTGCTTCTTTGACACCACATCCACAAACATCTCTTTCCAGCACCAACACACAGTAGCAACAGTGTGTAGCAACTATAAGATGCACTGCAGGAATTCATCAAGGCTTCTTGGACAGCACCTTTTGACTCAACAACAACTACCATCTGGAAGAATTAAAGCAGCAGATACATCAAAATACCATCACCTGCAAGATGCCCTCCAAACCACTCATTATCCTGACTTGGAAATGTATCTTCAGCCTTTGTGTGGCTTGGCTAAAATCTGGAACTGCCTCCCTGTCAGCATTTAGGTCTACCTACATGAAATGGGCTGCAGTATCTCAGGAAACAGCTCATCACCACCTTCTCAAGGGCAACTAGAATAGGAAAGAAATAGCCCAGCCAGCAAAAGCCACATCCCATGAATGTAGGAATAAAAATTTTTAATAATTTGAGATTTGGAAGAGTATCGACAATAATAAATGAGCATACAAGCTTCCTACTGGCTATTAGACCCAAACCAACTGAAGTTCAAATCATGCTGTCTCATTATCTTTCAATTGTCTCATTATCTGAAAAATGTGATTGGAATTATATACCCATTTGTGGATTATGTTGAAGTCAAGACATTTTTCTTTTCTTTGATACTTGCATCTGCATTGAATCATGTGGGAACCTGAGTACTTTCTGTCTATTCTTTTCATGTATTAAGTTGTCTTGTCTAGTAGAAACCTAATGACTAGCTAGTGGAAAAGTGGAGTACTTTGAGGTTTTTGTTGTTTATTTTACATTTAGCATTATGCTGCAGGATAAAAGATATCAAAGTCATTTCTTGTTTCTTTGACAGAGATATGGAATTATTTTCATAATGTTTTGCTGTTGAAGTATACTGAGCAGAGAAATGGCATCAATGTGATCAGTGGACCTGTGTTTGATCGAAATTATGATGGGCGGTTTGATACTCCTGACATAATCCAAGCGTAAGTAATACGCATTACTTTTCAGTGATGCTGTGTTTCACAAATACCCTATGTCTTTATAGAAAAGGCTGAGAGTTGACAGTTATGTTAGAACTTAATCCAAAGCAGACACTAATAAACTTGTTGTCATGCACTAAACTTTATATTTCCCCTTGTGGCAGTGTTGCTGAAGCATGAATATTTTAAAAATACGTTTGTTATATTGAGTAAAATGAATCATAGAACTTCACAGCATAGAACAAAATCGTTTGGTCCACTAAGCTCTCTGATGGCTCTTCAGAAGAGCACTCTCAAATCTCACTATCGTGTCTATGTCCTTATCCCTGCACTTTACTCATCCTCCAGTACCTAAATAGCTTCTACACTTATTTAGGGTGACCATTCCAATAAATTTGATTGAGAACATTTTTCCTTGTATTCCCTCTGAATATTTTGCAAGAGATTTTACATTTTTGAACTCTGGTTATTGACTCATATTTCATTTGGAATAGTTTGCCACTATTTATTCAATTAAAACATATCATAATCCTGTAAATCTCTGTTCTAAGGAGAATAATACTGCCTTTTTCAATGTATTCCTCACCAATCATTCCAGCCATTACCCTGACTATCCTCCTCTGCACCCTTTGTAATGCCTTTACATCTCTCCTCTGGAGTGGTGCCTATAATTGTGCATAAGATTCCAGCTGAGCCTTGTCACTGATTTATAAAATTCTAGCTATTTTTGTATTTTTCTTTTCTATGCTTCTATTTATAAATCCAAGTAAACTATTTTAAACCCAGTTGATAAACCTGTCTTGCCATCTTTTTACGGATTTGTGAATGTGGATGTCAAGGTGTCTGTGCAGCATTACTCAGTTCATGCTCTTTCCATATTAATGCTCACAAAGTATAGGGAGAGGCTGGACAGGCTGAGGCTGTTTTCCCTGGAGCATCGGAGGCTGAGGGGTGACCTTACAGAGATTTACAAAATTATGAGGGGCATGGATAGAGTAAATAGACAAAGTCTTTTCCCTGGGGTTGGGGAATCCAGAACTAGAGGGCATTGGTTTAGGGTGAGAGGGGAAAGATATAAAAGAGACCTAAGGGGCAACTTTTTCACATAGAGAGTTGTACGTGTATGGAATGAGCTGCCAGAGGAAGTGGTGGAGGCTGGTACAATTGCAACATTTAAGATGCATTTTGATGGGTATATGAATAGGAAGGATTTGGAGGGATATGGGCCAGGTGCTGGCAGGTGGGAATACATTGGGTTGGGATATCTGGTCGGCATGGCCGGGTTGGACCGAAGGGTCTGTTTCCATGCTGTACATCTCTATGACTCTATCTGACTTGATTTTGAATTTCATCCATCATGCTTCTGTCCATTTCTCCAAACTCTCTGTCATTCTGACATCCAAAGCCTAGAGAAGGGAGTTACTCAAGGTGAAAATCACCCAAAATCCATGTACTTGAGGGTCTTGAGCTCATAATACTGAAGACAGTCAGTGACAAATGAAGAATCCATATGGGAGAGGATCATGTGTACAGGCAGACAGGCATTGAGTCGTGGTGAGGGCCGTTCATGGTTGACAGTTGCCAGTAGATGATGGTGTCATGTATTCCGCAGTGGGGGGGGGTCGCCTGTTGAAGCACCCAGATAAGTGGAGTGGCTTGCAGATTGTGGTTGACAGTTGGAAGGGGTCAGTGTAACTAACAAGGCTGAGAGCCATAGGGTTGAGGGGACACAATGACTACAAGGTGATGGTTGGATGGGCAGCTGAAAAACCAATAGGAATCAAATTGAATTAAATTCAGTCAGCCCACACATTAATGAACTGTGAGCAAATTGTTGTCAGTCCATCAGGTCTCAGGATTGGGTTGGGTTGAACACATTTCTGTCCTTCAGCATCTCTGGCTAGTGTTGATGTTAAGGAAAGGATTAGATTACTTACAGTGTGGAAACAGGCCCTTCAGCCCAACAAGTCCACACCAACCCACCGAAGCCCAACCCACCCATACTCCTACATTTACCCCTTCACCTAACACTACGGGCAATTTAGCATGGCCAATTCACCTAACCTGCACATCTTTGGACTGTGGGAGGAAATTGGAGCACCCGCAGGAAACCCATGCAGACACGGGGAGAATGTGCAAACTCCACACAGTCTGTCGCCTGAGGCGGGAATTGAACCCGGGTCTCTGGCGCTGTGAGGCAGCAGTGCTAACCATTGTGCCACCGTGCTACCCATTAGTGAGGGCCCGAGTGCCTGACCCCTAACTTCATCATTCATCCTCAACAGAGCTAGAGCACCTCTACGTCAAAGCCCGTGTGTCTTCAGCACCATAGAGTTATATAGCATGGAAACAGACCCCTTAGCCCAACTCATCCATGTTGACCAAGGTTCTTAAACTGACCTAGTCCCATTTGCCTGCATTTGGCCCATATCCCTCTAAACCTTCCTATCCATGTACCTGTCTAAATGTCTTATAAATGTTATAATTGTACTCTCACCTCTCCCACTTCCTCTGGCAGCTCATTTCATATACGCACCACCATCTGTGTGGAAAAAAGTTGCCCCACAGGTTCCTTTTAAGTCTTTCCTGTCTCACTTTAAACCTGTGCACTCCAGTTTTGGACTCCCATACCCTGGAGAGAAGACCTTGGCTAATCACCTATCTATGCACCTCATAAGGTCACCCCTCAGCCTCATATGCTCCAGGGAACAAGTCCCAGCCTGTCCAGCCTCTTCTTATTGCTCAAACTCTCCAGTCTGGGTAACACCTTTGCAATTTTTTTTTGCACTCTTTCCAATTTAATACCATCACGTGGACTAAGAGTCCTAAAAACAGGAGATGCAACAGGGCCCTGGCACTGGTGACATCTACAATTATCCTCCAGTCTCTCCATCCTATTGGAAAATATTTATTATAAGCTAACATTGGAATGGTACTTGCTATCCTAAGTACCATTTATATTAATAAATGGTTCAATTTATATTAATTGAACAGTCATGGAACCAAATCTGACCCTTCAGGGGCTCCATTCCAAACCATCTCTAAGGCTGAAAAACCACTAGCTTCTGCTTCCTGTCACTGATTCAGTTCAATACATATTCCGGTACTATCTCCTTTTGTTTTATTAAAACCAACATTAAAGAGTCAAGTATGCAAAATGAAGACCTTTCGATTGGTTAACACATTGGAAAAATGGGTTTCAATCTCTTAAGCTAACTCCGTGAAGGCCCCTTAAGATATTGACACCAGTAGATGATCCTAAACTTCTATCAAAACGAAGAAAGAAGAGCTTGACACATTTTTTAAAATTTACTTTTTGACTGACTTAAGTTCATGGTTGTATTACACACCTTGCTCAATAACTTTAATGCTCTAGAATATTCTTTACTTGTCTTATCTAGAACATATATTATCTTTTTTGTTTAATGAGATTCTCCTTAATATTCTATCTAAACTCCAATGTTTAATTTTCATCATGAATTTTCTCAGAACATAACTCCTTTCCACTTGGGATCATTCTTAAATATTTCTTTACAGTCACCTCACTGCACCTCTGTTTGTTTTAAGCTAGGATGATCAGAGCTTATACTCCATACTCAAAGTGTGGTCAAACCAGCTCATTATAAAGACACAGGATAACCTCTCTCCTTCTGGACCTTCCCCATCAATAACATTAATTATGCAATGGAAAATAATAGTAAAAATATTTGATTGCCCACAGATTTATGCTGGGTCTTCATTTATCTTTGTTGCATAAATATTGTGACATAGGAACAAGCGTAGTGATATACAAGTTTGCTGAATACACCAAATTACAGGAATAACAAGATGTAAGAAAAATTGGAACTAATTATAGGACGCCATAAGGTAAAAACAATGACTGCAGATGCTGGAAACCAGATTCTGGATTAGTGGTGCTGGAAGAGCACAGCAGTTCAGGCAGCATCCAAGGAGCATTAAAATCGACGTTTCGGGCAAAAGCCCTTCATCAGGAATAAAGGCAGAGAGCCTGAAGGGTGGAGAGATAAGCTAGAGGGTGGTGGGGGTGGAGAGAAAGTAGCAAAGTGCAGTGGGAGAGGGACTCCCTGAGTTGATTTTAACCCTACTACGAATCCTCTTGCAAGAATGCCTGCCTTGAAGAAGTTTTCCTCCTCTCTCTACAAGAATGTCGATTTTCCTGCTCCTCGGATGCTGCCTGAACTGCTGTGCTCTTCCAGCACCACTAATCCAGAATAGAAAGCCATAAGTCAGTATCTTTGTGACTACTGCATATTTTTTGCAAACAAATGTGAAATAACAAATTTTGTAGAATAAAGAAAAATGAATAGTGTCCCTCCTTTGAGTATGCATGTAAGAGTGGAGACCAAAGAAATGTAGGCATGCAGATTATAAATCATAAAAAGTGATCAGACTGATCATGTAGTAAATCAATAAAGTACTTTTTTGTTCAAATGAATCATTTTGTTTTTGAAGGAAAGTTAACAATATGGAAATCCCTATTCCAACTCACTACTACATTATCCTTACCAATTGCAAGGACACCTTGAGAACCCCTCTAACGTGTAATACCTCACTGGATGTATTGGCTTTCATTCTGCCTCACAGACCTGACAACAGTGAGAGCTGTGCAGTAAGTAAACCTGAAGTACTGATTGTGTTGTGACATCTCTAGTACAGATTAAGTAACTAATCTTGGCAGCTTGATAAAGTGTTTTTAAAAGTCTTTTTAGAAAATGTGTCTTATGCCTTTTAATAAACTTTGAATATTTTTAAAACTATACGGAACTAATTGTTATGAAGAAATAAATGTAACAAACTACCTGTCCGGTATTTGAAGCATTGGTCCTTGGTTGGCTCTAAAGCCCATTAAGTTTATATTTCAAGGAATTTTGGAAGCCTTTGATTTAGATACTTATAAAACAGAAAGCTGTCAATGATCGAGTCCTGTACTCTTTGGCAGGATGGCAAAGAGGAATCCCAGTGGGTTGAGAAGCGAATCTGGGCTCACAGAGCACGAGTGAGGGATGTGGAGCTGATCACAGGGCTTGACTTTTATCAGGACAGAAAGCAGCCAGTCAATGAGATTTTACAACTGAAGACGCATCTGCCGTCAGATAAAGTCTAAATGTAACTTGTTTATTTTTAAAAGGCTTGTGAAATATACCACGACATTTTTACATTCTTAATGTATTTATTTTGTGTATGCATATTTGTAATTATGAAATTCAGCACTTTGGATGTGCTTTAAAAGAAGTTCTAGTAATATCCAAGAGTATCAGGGCACACAATGTAATTAAAGTGCAGTACAATGAAAGCTCATTAATTTCATTGGGAATTTTACCTACTTTGTTTTCAACTTTAGATTATTTTAGAAGCACAATTTCTGGCAAAAATTTGATTGAAAAAAGATTAAGGAGAATTGCATTGGAGGTTACCATCCATGTCTCATTTCATGTATTCGTTACCATTTGGCTTTAGGATTTAATAAATTGTAGAGTCTGACCTGCATAAACCAACAACTCTTGTCACACCTGAAAGACCTTGGCACATGACATGAAACTGAATGTACTGCTTTACTTAACTACATAATATAATCAATATAATAAATTGCACCATCCCTGATCACCATAACAATATATTTGGTAGAACAAGAATCACACAGTATTACATGACTTACTACCAGTAACAAAATGCAACTCTGCAGGTTGTAATAATGCTTGTCATAATAAGTAGTTTCTAAATTAAATCTCTAGCTTGGGCTTTGTAAATGAAGTTTCAGGTAGTAACAAGTTAAATAATGTTCAACCGTTGAATCAGTTGTACTGATTCAGGTTTTGTTAGTTTGTCTTTTACTATCTTCCTGCTTAATGATCATCTTAATATCCTTTGTTCTGTACCCTTCCAAATAATCCTTTTTCAAAATTTTCTAAGTAAGTTTTTCCAATATCACTTCTAAAACTGTCTCAAATTAGTTATATGACATTCAACAATTAATTACCGGTAATTGAATATGATTAGACCATTAATGGAAATAAGTGCTGTCTTCAATTATTTGAAAGGAGGCAATTCAATTAGAACTGTATCAAATTAATTATTTTAATAGCATGACTTTAATAACCAATTTTATTTCATTTAAAGAATTTTACAGCACTAGGTTATTGCTCATAAAGCAAGATGATAAATTCCTTTTGAGCTAGTCCAAGTTTTTTTAAATGCCTACACTAATATTTTTACTGATTCCAAGTTCAAAGAAGATAATTCCCAGTATTTTTTTAATGGTCAGGAACTTCCTCACCTCAACTTCAGTTTAGATTTATTGAATGGGTTTTCTTCTGAACTTCCAGCAGGACGGGGAAAGTTTGAATCCATAGGAACAAACCACTTGGGAGCAGGGATGGGCAATTTGACCCTTTCAGCCTGCTCCACCATTCAGTAGTTGAGATAATCGTGGCTGATCTAGTTGTAGTCTGGGCTCCAGTTTTATGATTGCACTTCATTACCCATGATTTTCTTGTCAATCCAAAATCTATTGAATTCAGCCTTGAATAGCTCCAAAGACCAAGCCTTCCACGTACTAGGGATCCCTGAAAAAGAGAAAATAAATCCTCATGTCCCTGTCCTAAAATCGAGAGCCCTTATTCTTAAATCATTCCCTGCTTTTTGTCTTCCCACAAAGGGAAACATCCTCCCGGAATCCACTTGGTCCCATCTCCCCAAGTTCTTATCTGTTTTCCATTATTCGTTGATACAACATAAACCCTCTAGTTACCACTTTAGGAAAAGAAAATGGTTTATGCTGATCATTCTTTATAGTATTGTCTGTACTATAGTATTGATTGGATTAATGTAACAGGGTCACCCTTGCAATGAAACCTGTAATTTGCCTAATATTTGGCAGTGTACATTTATTATGATTTTGTTCCTCAATTAATAATAATTATAATAACAGAACTGATGTTTTGTGTCTTTTTTGTGTACTTGTCATTGCAGAGTCATTATTACTTGTAAGTATATTAACTTATATTGTCATGGATTTTATCCTACGCACATTTGGAGTGCAGTTTAACCTACCAATACAGTATGACTTATATTCTTTAAACAGAACAGACTGTGTATACAGTCTTTTAAACTATTGAGCAGTTCAAATTACAAGCCAAACTGACAGAACCTCAGAAATTTATAATGCAGAAGGAGCACATTTGGCCTATTGTCCCTGCGTTCACTCTTCAGACAGGAATCATTAGCTAATGCCAATCTCTGGCATTTTCTCCATACAGTCAATTTTTCTATAACATAGTGGTTGTGTTCATGTGCAATCCTGCGTTATAGAAAGATTGCTGTTTAGAAACAGCAATTAAAGTGTTGGCAATGTAATTGCATTGCAGCCAACACAATTTTAAAAATTCACATTGTAGAAAGAGTTCCCAATTCGTCAATGCGGTTGATGAAATGCATTACAACAGAATGACTTGCACTAAATATAATAATTATCTAAGTGTCTTGCAGTTTTTTACACATCAATTTAAATCTCAACTCCAGAACATCTCTGCATGAGTTCCTCAGGATCGTTTCCCAGGACCAACTATTTTCAGCTGCTTCATCACTGACTCTTTCTCCATCATAAGGTCAGAAGTGGAAATGTTCCCCAATGACTACACAATGTTTGGCACCACTTGTGACCCATTGGATACTGAAGCAGTCCATGTCAAAGCGTAGCAAGACCTGGACAACATTCAAGCTTGAGCTGAAAAGTGGGAAGTGACATTTGGTACACATGCAATAACCATCTCAACTAAAAGGCAATCTAACCATTTCCCCTTGATGTTCAATGGCATTGCCATCACTGAATCCTCTACTATCAACAACCAGGGGGTTACCGTTGACTATAAACTGAACCAGAATATCCGTATGAATACAGTAGCTACAAGGGTAAGGCAGAAGCCAGGAATACTGCTGTGAATAACCCATCTCCTGACTCCCCAAGGTCTTTGCAACATCTTAGAAGGCACAAGTCAGGAATGTGACAGAATACTTCCCACTTGCCTGAATGGGTGCATCTCCAACAACATTCAAAACCTGACACCATCAAGGGCAAAACAGCTTGCTTGATTGGCACCAAATCCATTCCCTCCACCACTGATGCTCAGTAGCAGCAGTGTGTACTCTCTACAAAAAAGCTGCAGAAATTCACCAGAGCTGTTTAGACTACACCTTCCAAAGCAATGACCACTTCTATCTCGAAGGTCCAGGGCAGCACATACATGGGAACACCATCAACTGCAAGATCCCCTCCAAACCACTCACCATCCTGATTTGGAAACATATCACTGTTCCTTCCGTATTGTTGGGTGTTAAAGTCCTGGAATTCCCTTCCATGCAACATTGTGGGTCTACCTAAAGTATGTGGATTGCAGCAGTTCAAGAAAGCAACTTACCACTTAGTCAAGGGCAACCATGGATGGGTAATAAATGTTGGCCAGCCAGTGACACCCACATCCTGTGGGTGAATTAAAAAAAAACTAATCATCCAGAACCTAATAATTGTTTCGCGAAGCTTCCCCACCACCAAAGATAAACTAGCTGGACTGCAACTGCTGGGATTATCCTCCACACCTTTTCTTGAAAAAGGCTTTAATGTTTGCAATTCTTCAGTCTTTTGAATGTAGGGAAAACAGAAAGATTATGGACAGCTCCCCCCATAAGTTCTATCCTCACTTCCTTCAAAATCCTTGTTTAAATCCCCTTTTTTGCTCTCACATCAGTCCTGCTCCTCCTCTAACCACCCCTTCACTATTTCGATGCTTACAGATGAATTTGGGATTCTCCTTTCTGTCAGCAGCTAGTCTTTTCTCATGATTTTTTTCACCTTCCTGCTTAGGTGTTCATTTTGACTCTGTTATATTTTCTGCCTTATGCCTGTGATAAACATTATCTTTTGAGTGTTAATCTTTATCTCCTTTGCCATCCAGAAATTCTGAATTTGTTTGTCCTACCTTTCCCATTTAAGGGAATATATATCGACTGTAGCTGAACATTTTCTCTTTGAAGATATCCCATTGTTCAGTTACTGTTTTTCCTGCCACCTCTTGTTCCAGACAATCCTGATAGTTCTTTTCTTACCCTATTGAAGTCAGCTTTCCACCAGTCGATTTTTCTTACTCTTGGTTGTTGCATGGACCTTACAATACCATGACCACTGTCTCCTAAATAATCCACACTAGCAACTGATCCACTTGGCCCACATCATTTCCAAAGGCTACATCCAACACCGCATCCTTTTTATTGGACTGACAACAGACTGATATAGAAAATTCTCCTGATTACAATCTAGAAATATTTACCCTCTCTGCTCCTTGCATTATTAGTATTCCAGTCTATTTTTGGGTAATAGAAGTACCCCACCGCAACTATTTAACAATGTTGGCATTTCTCTCTAATTTCCTGCATCCTTTCTACTAGTTGTTGGTCTAGACCACACTAAGTAAATGTAATTGTATCTTATTTATTCCTTAGCTCTAGCCAAATTGACTTTGCCTTTGGATCCTCTTAGACATTCTCTTCCTCCAGCACTGTAGTTACCTCCTTAACCAAAACTGCAATGCCTCCTCCTTCCTGTATAACTTTCATGAAGAACTGTAAGCACAATCAGACAGGTGTGAAATATGAGGGCAGAGCTTTGCTGGATCAGTTTCGTGTCCAATTAAAATCCACATTTATGTCACCTCAAACATCGAGAAATCTGTGCAACTGAGTGATGTGATAGAAAGTTTTGTTCCATCAGAAGGTATTCATTGGTATTGACGAGCAGTAAACAATTCAGTTTTATTGATGTGGCTGAGGCATTTTTTATTAAATACCCTGTCCTCTATGACCATATAACCTGATATAACATCCACTGAAAATTACTTAAAAACTTTGCTGACTTATTTATTATTGTTGCTAATTTACCCTAGTCAGTTTCTCAGTATGGTTTTAATATAGAAACTTTTTTTTAAAATGGGACTAGTAATGTTATATAAATATAAGAAAATCAGTGTAGTTGGAGAACTAATTGCATCTTAAAGCAATGCAAAAAAAATCATTGAAAATAAAATTGAGTAGTTTTTAGTGCAGTTTTAAATACCCAGATCTTTGGCACTAGTTTGGCTGATTCAAGCCAACTGTAAGAATATTGAGTGAAAACTGAATCCCATGTGCATTCTGTTTCTGAGATCTCCACGAATGATGAAATTATTGAGTGCAGACTTTGTTAAAAATTGCATATATGCAAATTTGTCTGCAGATGCTGGATTTTGTTGCTACCTTTTTTTTGGTCCAGACAGGTGAATTCATGAACCACGATCACACTGATTATGGAATTAGGCCCTTCGGCCCAAGAAGTCCACACAGACCCTCTGAAGAGTAACCCACTCAGAACCCATTTCCCTGCCTTTTATTTACCCCTCACTGATGCACCTAACACTATGGACAATTTGGTATAGCCAATTCCCCTGACCTGCACATCTTTGGATTGTGGGAGGAAACCGGATCACCCGAAGGGAACCCACGCAGATACAGGGAGAATGTGTGGAGTTTGCACAAACAGTCATCCGAGGCAGGAATTGAACCCGGGTCCCTGGCATTGTGAGGCAGAAGTGCTAACCACTGAGCCACAATGCCGCTAATAAAGAGGATTTTCTGCAGTTTGTTCTCAAGCTGGCCTTGTTATTCTAATTTTACATTCTTGGTTAAAGGAATTGAAATTAAAGTGGATTTGGATATGAATGTAAGAACTAGGAATTGGAACAGCCCCTCAAACCTGTACCACCATTAAATACAATCGTGGCTATATCACCATTAAATACAACCACCTTGACCTCAACTTCACTTTCCTGCCTGCTCTCCATAACCCTTTAACCTATTACTGATTAAAAATTTGCCTATCCCTTTCTTAAATTGATTCAGTAATCCAGCACAATTCCACAGATTCACGGCCCTTTAAGAGAAGTTGATTCTGTTCATCTCTATCTTAAATCTGTCACCCCTTAGCCTAAGTTTATTACCTCAATCTTGATTACTCCACAAAAGAAAATATTGGTTACATGACTTATTTATCAAACCTATTTACTTCTAGTATGCTTCAATTAGGTCTCCTCTCACCTTTCTAAACTCTGTTGAGTATAGACCTAAACAGTGGTGCTTACCTCAATGAGTTCTGCCTGGTTATCTGTTCACCATCAATGTACAGTGTAGCAGCTGCACTATCTCAAAAGATGCACAGTGGTAACTCAGCAAGGCTCCTTACACAGCAATTTCTAAACCTGGAACCTCTACCACCTGGAAAAACAAGGGCAGCAGGAACATGGGAACACCACCACCATCCTGATTTGGTGGTAAAGGAAATAAACATTGGAAGTAGTGATTGGGTGTCAATCAAGTTGTTCACTTTATTCTGGATGTTACTGAGCTTTTTGAGTGTTCTTAAAGCGGCACTCATTCAGACAAGTGGAGAGAATTCCATAATGTTTCCGGCGGGTCAGGTGAATTGGCCATGCTAAATTGCCCGTAGTGTTAGGTAAGGGGTATATGTAGGGGTATGGGTGGGTTGCGCTTCGGCGGGTCGGTGTGGACTTGTTGGGCCGAAGGGCCTGTTTCCACACTGTAAGTAATCTAATCTAATCTAATCAAGTCCCACCTGCTTCAGAGGCATGTAATAACATCTCTGGGTCGATTATAAACTGTCTAATCTGAGTGATTACCACAAAGATGTCCTGGGACAGAGATGATTAACCTTCAACAACTATTAAAATCTTCCTTTGCCATAGGTATGACTTGCACCACCAGGGAACTTTCCCTTGATTTCCATTGACTTTGTTTTGTTTGAGCTCCTTGATGCCAACCTTGGTCAAGTAGTTTCTTGATGTTGAGTTAACATCTCCTGAAATTTTTAATAGTCTTCATGCGCAGCTAGACATGGACATCTGACAGTCTTTCACATTGCCACTGAAACTGAACTGGCCCAGTCACATAAGCACCTGTGGACAAAAGTACACATCAGTGGTAAGGGATCCTGCAATGGGTAACTTAGTCCCTGTCTCCCTTAATCTTGTCTGTCATCTACAATCATCAAGCCAGAAACATTACGGAATCCTCTCCTTGTCTGGATGAGTGCTGTGTAAGGAGCCTTGCTGAGTTACCACAGTGCATCTTCGAGATGGTGCAGCTGCTACCACTGTACATTGGTGGATGAATAATCAGGCAGTATCCATTAATATAAGCGTCATGTGAAATTTAGGCTAGCAACTTTGTCAATGTAACTGTTGTTTTGGTTCCTTCATCTCACCGACTATTTTATTCTCTTATGGAAAGGGGAATTAAGTATTTATTAAAAGGTTAAGTCCATCCAGTAGTTCACAGCAGTTTAGGTCCATACATTGCTATTGAAACTGAACTGGCCCAGTCACCTAAGCACTATGGACACAAGTGTACATTGGTGACAAGGGATCCTGTAATGAGTAATTAGTCCCTGTCTCCTTTAATCTTGTCTTGTCATCTACAATGATTACTCTTGCCTCATCTCTGGAATTTAGTTGCTTTGAATAAGTTGTAAACATAGCTGTATTGAGGCCAGGAGTTGAATGACCATGGCGGAACACAAACTGTGCAGCGGGGAGCAGGTTGTTGCTGAGCAAGTGCTGTTTAATGGTCTTTGATCTCTTCCATCAATTTACCAGTGATTGAATGTGACTGATAGAGTGGTAATTGGCAGTGTTGGACTTGGTCTGCTTTAGGTGGACAGGACACACTTCCCTGGGCAATTTCCACATTGTCAGTTGGATGGAACAGTTGGCTAGAGGTGAAGAAATGTCTGGATTCTATACCTTTAGTACTATTGCCAAAATGTCTTCAGGGCCCATAGGCTTTGCAACATTCAGTGCATTCAGCCATTTCTTGATATTGTGGAGTGAATCAAGCTGGTGGTCTCCAGAGGAATCCAAGATGGGTCATACACTCAGCATTTCTGGCTAAGGATGGATGCAGATGCCTCAGGCTTATCATTTGCACCTACTCTTGAAGATAGGGTTATTTCTGGAATCTCCTCTTCTCAATGAATTATTTTATTGTCTACCAAGATCTAAATTTTATTTTTGGATACAAATTGTACTATCTGCCATGGTGGATTTCAAACATTGGTCCCTAGAGCATCATCTGAGTCTCTGGTCTAGCGACAATACCACATTGTAAAATTTTACTGAAAAGCTCTCATTTTTTCCTGTTTGTCAGATGTTGGTAATTCATTAGCTTTATTCCAGAAGTAGAGGAAGATGTGTATAAAGCTCCATCTAGTGGTATGTTAAATTAGTTAAATATTTGGAATTTGACTTTGTGATGATTTCTATCGTACAGATTTGTCGTAGGAATGAAACAACTTACATTAATTGTGTATTTGACTATTTTTTTAACATTCTTCTCTTTCTTCTTCATTCTTTGAAGACATTGACTTCTTGCTGACCTAAATATCCTCAAGCAATATTAACATTCTTTAATGAACCTGGTGTGCAATGAGGAGCGGAATTTCACTGTTATATGTAGGGGTAGAGATTGCATGACTATGGCACATCGTTTGTCTGACTGGCAGGCAAGTAGTAACTAGTGGAATCCCAAAAATGTATGTGCGCTGGGTCCTCAATTTTTTACAATTTACATCAGTGATTTAGATGAGGCGAGCACGAGCAGAGTGACTAAACTTGACGATATATAGGAAAGTATATCATGAAAAAAGCATAAGGGCAATGCAGCTAGATATAGATATGTTGAGTGAATGGAAGATGGAGTATTACATGGGAAAATGAGAAATTGCTCTCCTTGGCAGAAGAATGAAAAAGCAAAGTACTACTTAAATGGAGAATGATGACAGAGTTCTCAGGTGGACAGGAATCTGGGTGTTATAGTTTATGTGTCACAAGATGCTATCCTTTATTCTGAGTTGACTTGAACATAAACATAAGAATGTTGTACAGGCACTGGTGAGACCACAGCTTGAATACTGTGTCCAATTTTAGCTTCCTTATTAAGGAAGTGTGTAAATGCATTGGAGACGGGTCAGAGGTGGTTTACTAAATCGGGATTAGTAGGTTGTATTATGAGGAAAGGTTGGACACGCTGAACATGTTGTTCCTGGAATTAAGTAGAACGAGGGTGATTCGATTGAAGTCTATCAGGTTTTGAAAGTCTTCAACAAGATGGATGGGGATAGGATGTTTCCTCTTGTGAGTGAGTCCAGAAGGATGGGATACTGATCAAAAATTAAGGGCCACCATTTTAGGATTGAGATGACAAGAATTATTTTTTTCTCATATGATCTGGAATTTTCTGTCTCAAAAAGAGGCGGAAGCAGGGTCATTTTTTTAAAGACAGTGGTAGATAGAAATCAGTGGTGGATCGAAATGTGAAATTTATAAAAGAAGCAGGTACATGATAATCATATTGAATCATGGAGCTGTCTTGAGGGCTGCAGGGCCTACCTTTACTCTTACTTCATATGTTCATATGTTTAATATTTGGGACCCTAGATCTTCATTCTTCTACTACCTTGGGCTGACAGTTTAATTGGGTTTCTTGGGTTCAGTATCATTTCATCTTACAGCCTAAACCTTTGAGAGTTGCATTTTTGAGCTCCAGTCTTGTGTCACTTCACATAAGTTTGTGAAATTCATGATGTTCCATATATGGTTATCTGACAATTCACATTCAGAAATTGATAACTGCTGGAAAAAAACACATTTTGTCAAAGTTTTGTTTTGTTTCAGACTCATCAGGCTAATTCACAAGAAATGTTGATGTAAACAAGAACAAAGTTTCATTTTTTTCAATTCATTCCTGCATTTATTTTCCATTCCTACTTGCCTGTGAGAAGATGGGGATGAGCTGTCTTCTTGAACTGCTGTAGTTCTTGGCATGTAGGGACAACCACAGGGGCTGTTAGGGAGGGAGTTTTAAGATTTTGACCCAGTAATGGTGAAGGAATACGATATAGTTCCAAGTCAGGATGGTGCATGATTTGGAAGAGAACTAGCAGCTGGTGGTGTTCTAATGTAACTGCTCCTTCTGCTTCTAGGTATTAGAGATGGTGCTATTGAAGGATCCTTGCTGAGTTATTACTGTGCATTGGTGGTAAAGGGGGTAAGTGTTGAATGTGGTGGATAGGATGCCAGTCAAGTGGATTGTGTTGTCCTTGAGGATGTCAAACTTCTTGGGTATTGTTTGAGCTGTATGCATTTAGATTCTGCCTCAGATATAGGGACACGCATTAGTGGTCAAACACTGGGAAATAGGAGGTTGCTTTCTCAAACTCTGACCTGCTAAGTCTGTATTTATTGCCCATCCCTAATTGCCAAGACAGCATTTAAGAGTCCACCATCTCATAGTAGGTCTGGAATCACATGTAGGCCAAATCATCAACAGTAGAAAGTATCATTCCCTAAAGGGCATTAGTGAATCATATGGATGTGTAGAATAATGGCTGCGTAGTCTCCATTAGACTAGTCATCTGCTAACTTGTACAGCAACAATGCCAAGTTACTTGCTGCAATATATTAACAAAGGTTTTCTGTAACATTTTGACATAAATATAGAATTATTGGGTTACTAAAGTGTGTTTTTCTTCCAGTACCATCTAGAGCAAGACATCAGAGCAGAAAAAAATGAACAAGTAATAGAGAATCTAATTTAAGTTGTTGAATTAGAATATTGTGTACTAAACAATAAAGTGAAGAATGAAGATTTCCTGTGTTGTCCTTTTTAAAATCATGAATTCATATTCATTGAATAGTCATCTAAGTTTTACTGCAAACATCAAAGATTGCAAGATTCCACTTTCTTCTTCTTAACTAAGTTTATTTCGTGTTTGATGAAGGTTAATCAGTTTAGTAAAATATGTTTAATGGTTGAAGGCATGTTGTGGGTATTATGCATGAGTCATCAAAGTGATTACAGATTTTGAAAAGTTAAACAAAATATTTTCAAATATTTTCAGAATGCCCGCCGATGAAAGAACTTGTTTTTCTCCTTCCAGAAATGCAATCTAACCAATCTTTGAAACTGTAAACCACAGAGACGCCTGTGTACTAACTTTATTGGGATGTCAGGTGTTGTTTCTTTGGTTTAGTGGCTTAGATTTTCCTTGGTTTCATCGATGCTTTGCTAAATCCAGTACTGATAAGATCACGTGCATTTTAACCTTTGGTTCACTATATCTTTATAATTCTCACTAGGTTAACGTTGCTTACAGTGAAGATTGATGAACCAATAGCTGATGCAATGAAAGCTGGCTTGCTCTTTTGAAAACTAATAAAATTTACGGTGTTTACAGCGTGTAACCTAGGAGATGGCATTTTGTTTGCTGTTTTACTGCTTTGGTTTGGCGAGACTGGCATTTGAGGCATTTCTAATATTGTCCCCCCTTAGGAAATATTCTGTGCTCTCTCAAATGGGAAATAATTAAAAAGGTATTCAACAGAGTGTGGGAAAAATTGATTCTGCATAAAAGAAAGAACAGACCATATTCGAGTGACACCCCGTGAGTGAAAAACGTCCTAAGGGACCAATTGAACATGAAGAAACAAACATACATTAGGTACATAGAGCACAGTAGATTGCAAGATAGGAGAGATTAAGTTGAGTTTAGGAGAGATATGAAAATAAAATCGGAATGTGAAGAATCATAGAGTCATAGATATCATCAGCATGGGGACAGGCCCTTTGGCCCAAACTGGTCCATGCTGACCCAAAACAGGAACTATGAAACCAAATTAGCAAGGAAAATAAATCAAAATACTAGTTTAGGGTGGGAGGGGAAAGATATAAAAGGGACCTAAGGGGCAACTTTTTCACGCAAAGGGTGGTACGTGTATGGAATGAGCTGCCAGAGGAAGTGGTGGAGGCTGGTACAATTACAACATTTAAAAGGCATTTGGATGGGTGTATGAATATGAAGGGTTTGGAGGGATATGGGCTTGGTGCTGGCAGGTGGGACTAGATTGGGTTGGGATATCTGACTGGCATGGACGGGTTTGATCGAAGAGTCTGTTTCCATGCTGTACATCTCTATGACGCTATAACAAAAATATTTACTGACCTATCAACAGTTAAAGCAAAGCAATGGTAGGTATAGAATCCATACAATGTGTAAGTAGGTCATGTAGCCCACTGAATCCACACCAACCCTTCAGATCCATCCCCACCCCTTATCCCTGTAACTCTAATCCACTCAGTCTGCATAAATCTGGACACTATGGGCAATTTAGCATGGCCAAACCACCAACCTGCACATCTTTGGACTGTGGGAGGAAACCAGAACACCCGACAGAAAACCACGTTGACATGGGGAAAAAGTACAAATTCCCCACAGTCACCCATGGCTGGAATTGAACCTGAGTTCCTGGCGCTGTGTGACGACAGTGCTAACCACAGACCCACCCATGCTGTCACATGGACAATTAAGGGACAGACAATATAATACTGGCAGTGGTCAAGTCAGTTGGCTTTATAGCTTTTATGTGCACAGGTTAATGCCTTTAAGACCTCTTCTAGCTGGAGTAGACTCAGATCCTGCCTCCCTACTTTACCCATTGCAAACACTGCTGTGGTTTGGTGAATATTTGCCAAGTTCTTGACTTCAGGTAGGTGACAGAGGAACATGGACATGGCATCGAGTATAAAATGAATAATGAGAAAATTATATTTAAAATAACAAAAGAGATGTATTGAATAAATTAAACAAACTCAAAAAGTCAAAAGCCTTGGTCCAGATGGATTACGTCATGTATTTTGAAACACTCCAGAAAAGTGATGGAAGAACTGTCATTATTCATATTTAATAATTCATTATCGAAAGGTGTAATGGCAGATGACTAGCAGACTGGTGATTCCAATATTTAGGAAGAAAAACAAAACATGTTTGAGGAGTAATTGACCATTTAACCTAATGCCACTGCAAGGAAAAAAGAATAGCATTGAAACAAAAGGAGAGAACTAAAGAAAATCAAGAAATAAAGAACAAATAGTTAGCATGCATTTCATTAAGGTAAACCTCATGATTTTTTTGAAAGGGTAGCCAAAGAGCAGATGGTGGGAATGCAGTTCTGAAGGAGATCCCTTTTGGATTAGAAACATTAACCTTATCTCTCCACAGATTCTTGACCTGAGTTGAGAGTATGGTGCTGGAAAAGCACAGCAAATCAGGCAGTATCCGAGGAGCAGGAGAATCTATGTTTCAGGTATAAGTCCTTCATTCCGGAAAGTCAATTCTCCTGCTCCTCCATTGCTGCCTAACCTGCTGTCCTTTTCCAGCACCACACTCTTGACTCTCGTCTCCAGCATCTGCAGTCCTCACTTTCTTCTAACAGATTGTTGACCTGCTGAGTTTTTCCAGTATACATATTACTTTGCTTTTATATATTTCATCTGGTTCTGGAAAGAAACATGGTTATATTGTTTATAAGATGAATGTCTATTTGGCATAGAGTTACAAAGGCATCTTGGTGTACAAATATATCAATCACCAGATGTTGTACCACATATTAGCAACATCATAAGAAAAACAAACAACGATGATTTATTTCTCAGGTAACAGAATTGAAAAATAGGTAAGTTGTGCTAAACCTGTGTCAAACCTTAGAGTTCTGGGTGCTGTTGTAGTAACTATATACTTCATTAAATTATATAGAAGCCCTCGAGAAGCCATAGAGAAGGTTTGCATCTGTCATACAAGACATGCATAGAAATATCAAGAAAATATTGATAGGCTTTGTCTGTTTTCTCTTGAAGAAAAGAAGATTGCGAGATGATCTTATACAGCTATTTAAAATTTGAAAGATTTTGATAGAGCAGTACAGAATGGTTGATTCCTCCAGTAGGAAATAGCTAAACTAGAAGCCACTGTTATAAGATAGTTGCCAAGAAATGAAGTAAAGGATTCAAAGAAACAAAGTGATTAAAACAGTATTGATTAGGGTAAGTGAGTAGATGGTACTATGAGGGAAAATAAGAAGTAGCTTGTGCAGAGTGTAAACACTACCATGAGCTGATTGCATGGAATGACCTTTTTCTGTGTTTTATGTCCTACGTTAGCACTGCTTCATATTGCTCTTTCACTGGACTTGTTGATCTTCCAGTTCATTTTGAATCATGCATTCTTTTAATTTGTCTAGCCTCATCCTGCTCCAACTCATTTAATCCCTGGGAGTGACAAACTGCCAAGTGGAAAGTTTTGATGCTGTCTGGCAACAGGCAGGGACGATAACCAGGCTTGGGTTGGCAAATGACAAGTAACATTTGTGGCACACAGTGCCAGACAATATCATCTCCAATAAGAGAATCTCGCCATTGCACCCTGACATTCAAATGTTATTACTAAGGCTGAATCCCCCACTATCCACATACCAGGGGTTACCATTAACTAGAAGTGGATCTGAACTAGCCGTATAAATACATAGCAGGTCATGGACACAAAAACTGCAGCAAGTAACTCTCCTCCTGACTCCCCAAACTGTTTCCACGATATATAAGGCAATCAGGAATGCCATCAAATATTCTCACTTGCCTGGATGAACACAGCTCTAACAACATTCAAGAAGGTTGATACTCTCCAGGATAAATTAACCTGCTTCATTGACACCACATCTACAAACATTCATTCCTTCCATCACCAATGCTCAGTAGCACCTGTATGTATTTCCATGATGCACTGCAAAAATTCACCCAAGCTCCTCTAAGAACAACTTTCAAACCCATGACAACATCTATCTCAAGGACAAGGAGAACCAATACATAGGAATACCAACACCTGCAAGTTCCCCTCCAAACCACTCACTATCCTGACATGGAAATATATTAGTGTTCTTTTAGTTTCACTGGATCAACATCCTGGAACTCCCTTCCTAAAAGCGTTGTGCGTCTACCTACACTGCAGGTGTTCAAGAAGGCAGCTCACTTCACAAAAGCAATAAATATTGGTCCAGTCAGCAACACCTCCCAAAACAAATAATACAAATAAGCATATACTGTTAGAGGCCAATCTTTCTCAGATTAAAATTTATTGAAGAAGGATAAGTAGCTGAAGGAAGCCATCTCAGAAGTAATGTGATTTCTTGACAGCAGCCACCTTATATTTCAATTAAGCCCGGAGCATTCTGTACATCAAGGTCACAATGCACTAAGTATAAAGGATACGTGTGCCAATAACCAGAGTAATGAGTTCTAGTCAGCAAAACAGATCAAAACATTCGCTGAAACTATAAATTCAGCTATGATCATATTTGAAAGATTATCAATAAATGTTGGTTCCATCATGAAGGCCTGTCTTTAACTCATGCTGGTTTTATCTTAGATAGGTTTTTATCAAATTTTTATGCTAGAGATTAATCTAAAACCTTCTTAAAAATATTAGAAGTGAAAATTAGAATTTTCAGACACAAAATGGTTGCAAAGATTGTACTTAAATAAAAATTATGACAAAACTTAGAAATAAAATTTTGTACTGATGTATTCAACATTAGATTAAAGGAGCACATTGGAGGGTTCATTGTTTTATAATCAAAATAATTTTTGTACAAAGGCCAAGATCAATTAAGCTAAATTTTAAAAATACTCAATCAATGAAAGGGTGACAAGGTCCCTTTAACATACGGAATGGATGGTCTTTAACCTTTGTTCAGGGATAAAAATAATCCCATCTCTGGACATTCAACTAGTTAGCGATATTCAGAAGGGAATGATTTCATGGAACAGAAATCTGTTGGATCTTTCTTCTTCTTGTTTTACCTGGTATGTTGAAGTCACTGGCAAGCCAGTATTTGTTGCCCGTACCAAATTGCCCTTGAACTGATTGGCTCTCAATCTCAAAGCCATTTTAGGGGGAAATTAAGAGTTCCCCACATTGTTGTGAGTAATTCTTTTACAACAATGGTCACCATGAGACTAGCTTTTAATTCCAGATTTAATTCAACTCAATTCATTTGTCATGGTAGATTTCAACGTGAATTCCCAGAACATTAGCCTGGGACGATAGATTACTAAAATGAAACAAAGAACTGCGGATGGGGAAATCTGAAACAAAAATAGAAATGCTGCAGAAACTTGACGGATCTGGTAGTATCTGTGCAGAGAAAGCAGAATTAACATTTCAAGTCTAGTGACTCTTGTTTAGAACAGAAAAGAAGAAGAAGGGTTGCTACTGACTCAAAATATTAACAGGCCTGCTGAGTTTCTCCAGCCATTTCTATTTTTGCTCTGATTACTAGTCTAGTGGCATTACTATGAGTATATTTATGTCTCCATTTGAGTTATATTGCTGAAAACAATCTAGTGAAAAATGTCAGTGAGTTGTAGATACATGCTCGGTTTTAAAACTAAGTCAGTTTTCTTGTCTGGTTGTATGATTCTTATACATTTACACTTGTTTGGTATCTTAACTTTAAAGTTTGATATTACAATGCTGTAATAATTTATATCTCTCAATTATTTAAACATGTTTGAAGTTGCTGCCTGAATAGTCTTGCCTGCTTCTTTAGGTTAAAAGTCTCATTTTGAATCTGAGAATTAGAAGTGATGCCTGGTCAAATAAATTTATTCTAAATGAGCAAATAAATTTATTCTAAATAAGCATTCATTGGAAAGGCCCTACATTTGCAAGACATTTAATACAATGTTTAATCATTAACAATTTTTGAAAATATTTGTAGCTCAAGTTGATGATAACTATGTAAGTTAGCTCAGTGAGTTGGAAGGTTTATTTTCAGACGTTTTGTCACAATACTAGGTAACCCTTAAGAAACCAAGAGCTATAAACAGAGAGGCAGGACATACCACCAGTGCTGCACCGGAGACTCTCACTTACAATTGCAAAATTTATAAAGCATCTGTATGGGTATGGAGGGATATGGGCAGGGTGCCAGCAAGTGGGACTAGATTAGGTTGGGATATCTGGTCAGCGTGGATGAGTTGGACCGAAGGGTTTGTTTCTGTGCTGTACATCTCTATGACTCTATGAAGATATTACCCAGTATGGTGACAAAACGTCTGAAAACAAACCTTCCAGCTTAGTGAGCTAACTTATGTTTAATAATTTCTGAGACTGATAACACAATGAACAATGATATAAAAGCATGAAAATAATGTCAGTCTTACCTAAAGGTTAGAATAAATTTGTTTAAAATAATTTGACGTATGAGACTGCAATTATACTGTAAGAATGTTTAATGTTTGAATGTTTAAGTTTGAATGTTTAAGTTGTTTATATGAAATTCCTCTAACATGGATAAATGATGTTCATGGGTAGGAGAAAGTGACCTTCACATAGTCCTCCTGATAAAGTATATTTTCCAATCTGAAATCTATAAACTAATGTTGGAACAAAGGTACTGAAACTTGGTTCTTGGACTCCAGATCCAAACACTAAAACTACTGAAAAATGAATTCCCTCAAAGACAACAAAGGCAAAGAATACTACCAACAACAAGACAACACTGGCTTAACATTAAAGTCCTACACTGGCAAAGTGTGCGCTTCAGGCACATTTCTGGGAGGAATGTGGACATAATTGCTGTGCATGAAAACCACCTATCCCAGCCGTAAAGCACCCATTCCGGTCTACCAACTCATTCCAAGTAGAGATATCAATACAAATAACTAAGATATGCACACCTAGGAACACCTCACCAAAACACTGAAGGTCTAAGAACAATGAACAAAGAGCAATACGGTACAGTAACAGACCCTTCAGCCCTCCAAGTCTGCTCCGATACATTTTGCCTTTCCAAATTAAAACTGTCTTCACTTCCAGGATCCATATCCCTCTATTCCCTTTCTATGCATGTATTTGTCCAGGAGCTTCATGAATGCTGCTATTGTGTCTGCTTCTACCACCTCCTCTGGCCACAAGTTCCAGGCACTCACCATCCTTTTGTGTGAAAAGCTTGCTTCTCATATCTCTTTTAAACTTCCCCCTTCACACCTTGAATCTGTGTCCATCAAAGGAGTAAGCTGACCATCACAAATGCCTGCAATCCACTAATTGTTGAGAGGCTCAAACTCATAATGCAGTCTGTAACAGTTCCAACTATTTACATTATGATTTCAACAACTAGAATCACATATGGGGTTACCTCAGCAAAAACCACCTTGGGAGAATAACTGTCAGACTGAGTGTCTGGACACGACTAAAGCTTACACACAAAACTAAGCAGCCTGGTGGATTTCACTCAGGCCTGTGGAAGAAGGAATATTTGCATTATCCTTGCTCAATGCCCCATCTCAGTACTGTTTAACCATTAACAAATGATGATCTTCTCCAACTTCCAACAATGCCAATTCTCACACATATTGGCCTCAAACAAGCATCCATAAACTCAATGCTAAAACCATGTGGAATTTACAGAAGGGCACTGGAATGCCTACAACAGATATTTGGAAACTACTATTAACCGATCTCACTCCTCCCCAAAAAACTATTTTGTTCAGCTTCTCAAACTAGCAACCATTAAATTTGTTCTCTGGGACTTCAGCAAAACTTTCATCCACTGTTCGACACTGGAAAGTGAATGACCCTGGAAGAATATAGAAAAATTGGGAACCTTGATGTGGCATTAGAATTTGACGAGTAAATCTTGACAAAGGTTGCCTCATATGATGGTGATAACAACAGAAAAGATTGAGGTTACTTATTCAAGACAAAATGCATGAAACTGTCTGAGAGTAGTTTATCAACAATCACACCAGTGGTCCTGAATCAACTCTGATGTCATTGCTTCATAACTTCTACTAATCTCCAAGGTAGCAGCCTAGAGAGATGAGAAGCCATGTTCAGTCACTCAAGGCCATTCCAGAACTGAAAAGATTTCTCAAGTCTTTACACATCAGAGGATAGTTAACACTCTGATGGCATGCATGACAGGAAATAAGCAAGAACTGATTCGTCCTGAATTCTTATAGAACATGGGATCACAAGGAAGAAAGCTGTTTATCAACATCCACAGCTTAAGCACCATTCTAATCATCTGGTGTCAATTCCAGCTCACAACCATTGCAAAGTCAGGAAAGTCACCCAATGACCCATGCAGCTTCTTCTCCATTGTCCACCTTCTTCAACTCTGGAGTGCCCCCAGTGAAACAGAATCAAAATCAGGAAAGCAGCAATGTTACTGACTTGATAGGTAAATTTCTTCTTAACCTGCAATGGCTGAAGAGCTTCAGAACATTGTGAAAACACCCACTGAAGAGTTACATTTTAGGATCTCTGCGGTGTTGAAGCAGGCCATTCAGCCCATTGAGTCCACACTAACTCTCTAAAGAGCAACCCCCTACCCCATCCCTGTAACTCTGCATGTCCCAAGGACACTATGGGCAATTTAGCATAGCTAATCCACCTAACCTGCACATCTTTGTGGGAAGAAACATGGACACCTGGAGTAAACCCACGTAGACATAGGGAGAATGTGTAAACTCCACACAGACAGTCCCCAAGGCTGGAATTGAACCCTGATCCCCCAGGGTGCTGTGAGGCAACAATGCTAACTACAGAGCCAAACTGCTGCCCTTCTTGAAGCCTACTTCTTAAAATGGAGACTTTCACCAAACACCACCAAAATGTTATGTCTAGTTCTGTGGTCGACCATTCACCATCTCTTCAACAACACATAACTATTTGTCATGTATTGAGCAACTGGCAAAATCTTCAGAATACCTGAGTCCAGCTAAAGACAATGATGAATCTCATATGGAAACTAAAGCAAAGCACTGTGGATGCTGGAGATCTGGAACATGCAAAAACAGAAATTATAAGAGAAACTAGGCAGGTCTGACTGCGCCTCTGAAGAGAAAACAGTTACCGTTTTGAGTCCAGTGACCCTTCTTTAGAACTGTTCTGAAGAAGGGTCATTGGACCTGTAGCATTGACACTGTTTCTATCCACAGATGCTGCCAGGCCTGCCAAGTTTCTCCAGCAATTTCCATTTTTGTGTATCTCATATGGAAACTGTTGGCTGGCACCCGAGGCAGCAAGGTCAACATACTTCATACTGCTTCACTTGTCCAGCGCTACCCAACAACAGAGTACTGATGTTCAACCTCATTCAGGAACCACCACACAAACATGCTGGATTTAAATCTCCAGGAGGATGTTTGGATTATTTCTCAAATGTTAGACTTACACAGCTTGCGTTGTTTCCTATGCCATCACATATTAAACTCCTGATGTCAGCAGGGAGACCTTCCTCCTCAAAGAACACCACCAGTTGATAGTCAATGAAGTTCTTCCACTGACACAGCAACACAAAAAAAACTCCACCTGAAATCCAGTTGACCCTAATAGAACACCTTCCACACCCTACAAACTGACAACAGCCCGCAACTCTCAATGGGACACCTCCTGATTGACTACTGAGTTCACATTCTGGTAATTGACCCAAGTGGTGATGTTCAACTGGTTGAGAATGGACCAGGGAAAATGTGGCATTCTGTGCAAGTAGAACATGGGAACAGCTCAAATTATAATTGTTGCCACCAGAACAACCATATATCAGAGTACTGACTAGAGAGATCTACCGCTGGTGACATCACCAACAAGCAGACTGTCAGCTGAAACCTATGAAATAAATTGTTAAATTCAACATTATAACTGCTTCCCATGCCATATGAATAAACAAAGTGCTCTTATTGGTGAGCTGGTTATTTTGATATGAATATATTAAGCATTACTCTCACAATATTGCACAAAATAATTTCTAGGTTGCAATGTTGTTTATATTATCAAGTATGCGGTTTATTTGATTATAGTATAATTTTTTAACTCAATTTTTATTTTGCTTTTAAAATTGGATTGTATGATTGCTGTGAAAAGTAAACTAATCAGAGTAATCTCAAGATGGCTAGATACATCAATTTACCTCACAAATATCATTTAGAGGTTTTCTCCAAGCCTCATAGTATCGTACCATATGTCACAATTCCTATTGTCCATTATTCAGGTTGTTCATTGGTACAAAAAAACTCACTAACTTGATAGTTCTCTCTGTGAAGCTTTGCTTTGGAAGAAAAATCTAATACTTCTGCCTTTAATTTTAGTTATATTAGGATTGTTGCCAATATCTTGGATGCTTCTTCCTAACTGGGAGAGAAGATGGGAATTTACAATTGAAACAGCATTCGTCTATCTCAATCTTCCAAATCCCAGCTTTGACATTGCAGCACCTCCCCCACCGACCGAACTACTTAATGTCTTGTTTGGCTCAAAATTTTTTATGCTCCGTATTTAGTTCTGATGATTGGAGATGTAATGCTGTTATAATTTCTGAAATTTGTAGCACATCTAAATTGAGATGGAAGGCTTTGTTCACTACCTTTTAATATATATGAATAAAACCATATTAATCAAACTGATTAAAAATCATTATATTTAAATAAATGTTATGTTCTGTCAAATACTTAAAGTATTTAGATATGACAATCTTCGTGACAGAATATAGTTCCACTTGGTAGATGTATTCATTCAGAAAACATTTTGTATCAAAAATATATTTTATTTTGAACTAGAAAAGTGCAAACATTTAACTTTTGGTCACACTTCTCAATGTTATAACAACTGTTCAAAAATAAAATAAAAAAATCAAAGAACAGTTATTTTGTCAAGTCTATAACTACAGTACTTAAGCAATAAACACATAAGGCACTTACACTTAAATTAACTTAGATGACTGTACACATATGTACATTATTTACAATGATATTACAGCTAACAGTGTACAAGCAATGCAGTTTCAAAATCTTGGCTGAGTGCACTGACATGTTTCAATTTCTCATTTGATGACTGATCATGTCAATATTTCCTTTGTATTATGCAGTAACCTTTCAATAGGATATGGGAAATCTTTCCAGTTAAAAAGTCTTAGGTCCATTACATAGTTTATGCCATATCACCTATCATTTTCCTGTAATACAAGGACTGAAAGACATCATTGTCCATGGGGCAATTATAATGACAGGCACAAGTCTTGATGAACATCATCTTCTTTTTCATCAGTTGGCCATCAGGACATTTGAACTCGACAGACAGTGTAGCGGTTCTGTGAGGGGTGCAGCATCGTCCATCAGTACAAACACCACAGAATTTAGCTTTGTAAGACTTCACACTGGTACAGCCAGAGAATTCAAACTTGGTAGGTCTGTAAACCTTTGGAGTGCGGATACACCTTTTGCCTTTCTATAGGGCAGATGACAGAAGAGAAAATTTTGTCAATGAAAATATTCAATATAACAAATCAAAACATATCTTGAGGTTATTTTAAGATCAATTGATCTGAGAGAAGTAGTTCCTTTTACCTTAATGGTGTCTTTCATATCCATTTCACAGGGCCTGACCATACAAAGTCTGGTTTGTTTCTCGAGTCTGCATTCTCTGTTGTCATTAGTTACTCGACTGGAGATGCCCATTCCACAGGTCCTTGAGCAGGCACTCCATTCAGTGGTCTGTACAAGACAGTTTGCACGTAGCATGGAGGGGTCAGGACCATAGGTAGCTTCTTCTCTGTAAGCTGTAGCAAAGAAAAAAAAATGCATCTATCAACTTTTTTGCTAATACAATAAAGTTAAATGTTTTAAAGATGGTAAGATAAACTCCATTAAAAAAATTAACAATGATTAGATTACTAGAGCATATATAATATTATACTCAACCAATGCCAAGATATTCTTTTTTTAAAAATCCGGTGGTTGCAAAATACAGCTAATGTTTGCTGAACTATAAGCATCTTACCTGCTAATGCAGGCCCAACCATGGTTTGCTGCCTGGGTTGCTCACAGATCCATTCCTCACAACACTTGCCAGGCACTTTAATCTTCTTGGGCACGGGACAATCTGGGCTAGCCAAGCGGATGGACACACTGCAGACAGGGACACAGCCGATGGAGCCATCCAGACAGGTGCACTTGTACTTGCATCCACTCTGAAAGGTCTCCCCACTCCTGTACTCAACACCGTCAAACAAGCAAGGAGCCCCTGCTTTGGCTGCAAGAGACCACATAAAGAAATAAGCAATTTAGTCCAACTGAAAGCGTTTCAGATGACAGCAATGCGGTTTCACCACAAAAACGATTCTGAACAGTTTCAACAGCACAGCCCCAATCATTCACCAGTTCAGAGTCAAGATATAAATTATTTGTTAATGGCATTTCTAAACTAATAAAACGTGAAAACTAAACATGCACAGAGTTCCACAGAAAGTTGGTCACATCCAATCCAGTTTGATATTATTAACTTGAAAATAATAGAACCGAAAATCGTCAGCAGATGACGGGACAGGCTGCCTCCTTTGCTGATTGTTTCGGTGTTTATTTTTGCTTTTCTCTAAATCTCCACACTAGGGTGTGATCATTTCTGATGTCAGTGCTGTACTGTTAGAGAGCTGACGGTTCTCACCTGTACAGACTCCGACTGTGGCGTACGTGGCGGAGCCGAACTCGCAGAACAGGCCCTTGTGGGGGTCGCAGGGCTGTTGGCGAGAACACACCTCGCCCACTTGCTTCGCGCAGACACTGCAGCAGCCGCAGCCGTCAGTGATCAGGGAGACTCCGGGAGGGCAGCGCGGCGGCTGCTCGGGGCACTGACAGGGGAATCGGCATTCATCGCCAGCAGAAACCTGCAAAATATACAGCACTGTGTTTACAACCATCTCCAGCAGAAGGCGCAGCAGATCACAGACAGTACCAAATGAATGAGACAACTACTCAGGAACATGAACTGCTTTTTAACACTGAAAGGATGATAGTCGCTTTGCCCATAAGATTGTTGCAAAACACAGTCACAAAAACTTACCACGTAAGCCAGTCCCAGAAGCAGCAATAAAGCAGACTTCAATCCAGCAAACATTTTCACTCAACTTTTCAGTTGGACTTGATCAAATGTTTCTGTTCTTCTTGCAAGTTGTCGAATCGAGATTTGCTCCTGATTCTCTCTCTTTCTCTCGAGCAGTTAGTGAGTGTTGAACGGTTGAAGCGTGTGCCTTTTATTGCCTGTCAGGCGGGCTGACGCACACAAGCGGCCGCCTGCCAACCAGCCAGCAGCCTCGCCTCGCCTCTGGGTCAACAGCAGCATTCCTGGGCAGGCTGCCAGTTCCTGCCTCACACCGGATTGGATGTGACCTCTTGACACAGCGCATACCTCCAGCCCAGCAAACAAGTACATTTCAAAATAAGAAGGCTGTGCAAACACTGCAGTGACGCGAGCTTTGAACAATGCTCACGGCGGATGAACGGCTAAAATACTATTTCAAAGTGACACAGTGCATTGTACGCGCACTGCCTGTGTAGCACAGCAAAGTCGTAACACGAGTCCATATAAGTATGTAAGCGCTGTAAATTATCATCAGTCGTGTTTTTGTTTATCAAAGAATTATTTCAATACAACTGGTGTATATAAACATATATCAGCAAAGTTAGATGAGTACAATGTGTTCGAATTGGCAAGATTGGCATAAGAATGCCAAAAAGTTGTTATGTCTACTGAGTTTCCAAGATCTCAATGGAGTCAAGACGGACGTGTTGGAATGTTGTACTTTTGATTATTTTTATTTCCCACTGCCCGATCAGATATTAGACAAGTTTCAGACGGCCAGGATTGCAGGAAAGTGGCTAGACGATATATGTGTGCACAGGAAGCGTACCTTTCCCCCTATAGGTCGTGATCCTAGACATGCCTTGTGAGATCCAGTTTAGTACTGGCAGCTGCTTTCGGAAATAAGAAAAACACTGACGGCTTGCAACCGCAAGAACGCGTCAAGGGAATGTGAAAATCACTCAGTCTGAGTCGAACGAGTATAGCCATCTCAATCTAGCTCCGTGCTGCAGAAATACATAGCGGAAAAGCTATCGTTTCAGAGCATAGTTGTAAAGCCTAAAATATACATATTTCAAATAAAAAATAATAATTTCAATACTTACGAAACACACAGAGAGGTAGACCCAGTTCTACAATTTAAACATTTGTACACTTCCCATTATTAAATAACACTGCAGACATTTGTCTTTAACTCTGTCACTTTTGATCAAGAAAGTTTAGCTCACCTGTGTACTAAGTCAATAACTCATGTTTATATATATGTTTATATACCTGTGTTATGGTGCATCTCTGAAGTAGGTGGGGCTTGACCCTGGGCCTTCCAGTTGAGAGTTTGGGACACTACACCATACCACAAGAGCCACAACTTGGCTTTATATACATTAAAGAAGAGCATCCCAATGTGCTTCATGGAAATAATCTAATGAATGAATTGAAATAACCAGGAAAAGGTAATAGAGAAAGGTTTGAAACTTTGTTTGAAGAGCTGTGTTTTAAGGAGTCACTGTTGGAGGAAGATGCTCCTTAAGAGGAAAAAGAGAGATAGAAAGGTTAAGAAAATGAATTTAGAGCATAGAGATAAACAGCTGGAATCATGCTACCAAAAATGTGGGAGAATAGAGATGGTGTTTGAACAAACGCTGGAGACTAACAGGGGTGTAGGCTTGTAGGAGACTCCAGAGACAGGGAGGAATTAAGCTTTAAAGACATTTAAACACAATGATAATTTTACAACTGAGGCATTTTTGAATCAGGAACTAATGTGCATCAGTGAGTAAAATGCAAAACAAACCTGACATACCGTAGAATATAGGCACCAGAGTTTATGAGCAATTTAAATTAATGGGAGAGAGCACCAGAAAACATTCGTCTGCTAATGATAGAGGTGTGGGATGAGAGTTTCAGCAGGTGACCACAGAATTATTGCAATGCAGAGAGATCCCATCGTGTCTGTGCTGGCTGTACAAATAAACATCTCACTTAGAACCATGCATATTGTTTCTTTTCAAATAGCAATCTAATTCCCTTTTGAATGCCTTCATTAAACCTGCTACTACTGTACTCTCAGGCAACACATCCCTGACCATAACCATTCATTGCATGTAAAAGATTTCCTTAATATCATTTGATGGGCTGAGACGCAGCCAGAGGTATATGATGTTACAAATGGTGAAGTAAGTGGTCTTTCGATGGATAGGTTTAGGATTGGAGTTCAGATCAAATAGGATGTTAAGATTATAAACAGTCTGATTCTATCAAAGAACAAGGGCCAAAGATACAATCAATGCCAAGGTTCTAACTTTTGTTTTAGGCTACAGGTGAATGCTCCAGTATTGTTTTATTGGAGGAATTCAAAACTCATTCAGGGTTGAGTTCTAGGCAAGGGATCTGACAACAAGGCAGCAATGAGAAGGTTGAGAGAGTGGTGCAGTGATAGTGGAGTTATTATCAATGTGCAGCTGGAAGATGGCCCCACCTTTCCAGGTGATACCAGCAATGGGCCATGTACACTGGGGAGAGATGGAGTTACAAATAGATCCTTAGGAGGTTCAGGTGCAACAATGTTGGGGCAGGAGACAAAAGCATCGTTGGAGATATGCCGAATACAATTAGTTAAATTGGAATGGAATCATATACAGGTACTCACACTGAGTTGGATAAGGGAGCAGAGGTTTGTAAGGAGAATGGCATGGTCATTGTATCAAAGGCCGTAGAAAATTTGGAAATATATGGGAACAATGGAGCATTTCCAAACCTGCTGCATGTGCAAAACACTCTTGGCCTTTACTCTTTTTTATAGGTTATGGATAGGGGAGTAATTTTATTTGTTTTTGATGTTCAAACCAACTGCTTATTAATTAGAGGCATATTCACACTGCTAACTTAGCTTTGATGAAAAGTTGTTTGAATTTATATTCACACTAAACCTATGTGGGCAAGTCATGACCACACAGCTTAAATTATGGACTGAGCAGAATGCAGGTAAGTTCATTGGACAGAAGGATTGCTCACTCAAAACACAGCCACTTGCCTGATTTTCTTTAATTTAATTAGAAGGAAGTTTGGGTAGGGCTTGTTTAAGACTGTCTAATCCTTCCTTTCTGAATTTCCACCCAGTGTTCTTTTCCCTAAGGTAGGGGAGTTCAAAGGTAGGGGGCATATTTTTAAGGTGAGAAGAGAAAGAGTTAAAAAGAATACAAAGGGCACATTTTTACACAGAGAGTGTGAAATGAACTGCCAGAGAAAGTGATGAATGCAGGAACAGTTACAACATTTAAAAGACATTTGGATAAGTACATGAATAAGAAATGTTTGGAGGGATATGGGCTAAATGCAGGCAGGTGGGACCAGTTGTGAACATGGTCAGCATAGATTGCTTGGACTGAAGGGTCTGTTTTTGTGTGGCATGACTCGATGACCCTATTGCCTGGTCAATGCTTTATATGCATGTGGTGTAACATGTGGAGTATAAATGAACCTTAATACCCAAGAGGCAAGAACAGTGAACCACATCCTCTTGGGAATCACAATCCTCTTTAATCTATCATCAAGTTAAACTGTTACTCTGGATTCAGTCTGTGTGTATACAACATTGTCAGTGTGAAGCAAAATAATATTACACAGTGCTATTTACAATCTGAGTATGACTGCGAGATTAGTTTCTTTTAGCATTAAAACAAAATGTTGAAAGTTCTTAAAGCTTGACTGTATCATCTAATTACTTTTAAAATAAAGTTTTATGTTGGAATGGAGACCAGTAAAAGAGACTGTGCAATCGGGGTTCCTATACTCAATTGGCACCTGTATCAATTTGTGCATGCAAGCCAGATGCAATGCAAAAGTAGCAATATAAATATGATGACAATACAAAAATGATGTGGGCAATAAGAATGTTTATCGATTAAATAATGTTAGCATTTCATTTAACAACTAATAAATCATCTTTAAAGCTAAATATGTAATCAGCATTATCATATTAAAAGCTAGCATGCCCAAAGGGAAAATTCTTGAAGAAAATGGAGCAGGAAAGTAAACATTCAGCAAACATTCTATCAGAATTACCCTTTCCTTCACAACATGGCCAATTAACTGGTGGAATAAGACCAAAAGACCATAAGGAATAAGAACAGGAGTAAGCTGTTCAGCTCCTTAAGCTACGCCACCATTCAATAGGATCAAGACTGATCCGACACTGCTCATATCCCATTTCCTGCCCTTTCCCCATAACCCTTGCTTCCCTACTGATCAAGAATCTATCTCAGCCTTAAATATATACATGAACTCTGTCCTCACAACTCAAATTCTGATGACTCACTATCCTCTGAGAGAAGAAATTCCACCTCATCTCAGTATTACATTGGCACCCCTTTATTCTGAGACTATGCCCTCTGGACCTGGACTCAGGGAAGCATCCTCTCAGCATTTACCCTGACAAGCCTCTTAAGAATTCCATATGTGTCAATGAGATCACTTCTCATTCTCTTAAATTCCAGTGAGGTAGAGTCCCAATCTATTTAACTTTGCTCAGAAGACAGTCCCTCCATACCAGCGATTTTCCTAGTAAACTTTCTTCAAACTGCTTTCAATGAAATAAGATCATTCTTTAAATAAGAGTACTATAAGTACTCATCGTACTCCAGATGTGGTCTCATTAACACCTTGTACAGTTGCAGGAAGACTTCCCTCCTCTTATACTTTAACCCCATTGAAATAAAGCCCAACATTCCATTAACCTTCCTGATTCCCTGCTGTACCTGTGTGCTAGCTTTCAGTGTTTCATGCACAAATCCCTTTGTGTTGCAGCTTTTGACAGTTTTTCTCTATTTAAATACTGCTCTGCTCTTTTGTTTTCTTTTCCAAAATGAACAACTTCACACTTTCCCACATTATACTCCATTTGCCAACATTTTGCCCACTAATTTAACCTATCAATATCTCTGTAAACAGTTTATATCCCTCTTGCAACTTGCCTTTCCACTTATTTTTCTGTCATCTCCAAATGTGCTTCTAGAACATTTGCTTCCTTCCTCCAAGCCATTAAAATATATATTACATTAAAATATATATTACATTAAAATATATATTACAAGATAATACATGGCTTGGAAAGGGTGGACGCTAGGAAATTTTTTCCATTAGGCGAGGAGACTAGGACCTGTGGACACAGCCTTAAAATTAGAGGGGGTCAATTCAGAACAGAAATGCGGAGACATTTCTTCAGCCAGAGAGTGGTGGGCCTGTGGAATTCATTGCTGCAGAATGCAGTGGAGGCCGGGACGCTAAATGCCTTCAAGGCAGAGATTGATAGATTCTTGATGAATCGAGGAATTAGGGGCTACGGGGAGAATGAGAGTAAGTGGAGTCGAAATGCTCATCAGCCATGATTGAATGGTGGAGTGGACTCGATGGGGCGAATGGCCTCACTTCCACTCCTATGTCTTATGGTCTTATATTGTAAATAGTTACAGCCCCAGAACTGATCCCTGTGTCATCTCACAGGTTACAGGTAATTAACTTGAAAAAAGAACTCCTTATCTTTACTCACTGTTTCCTAAATATTTGCCGTGCAATCTATCCATGCCAATATACTACCTCCAACATTGTGGACTCTTATCTTTTGACTTAACCTTGTGTGAGATATCTTGTCAAATGCTGTCTGGAAGTTCAAAGTTCTGATTCTGTTTGATCCATTCTGGTTGAGACTTCCTCAAAACTTTTCATGAATTAGACAGTCATGAGTTGCCTTTCATGAAACCATGCTTACTTTGCTTGGTTAGCTTATGATTGTCCAAGTGGATTCCAAATGAAATGGATTGCTGAATTGTTGTACAATTTCACCAATTTCCATTTTCACCAAATAACATGTCTCCAGAATGTAATAAATTATTAACAGGCCAGGTGTGATTCTTGGAATGCACAAAGCTGCCTGATTAAATTCAAAAGCTAATACCATGCTACAATTCAATAATAAGGCCTCCATTTCTGAGTCAAATTTCAGTAAAAAGACAATTTCTGCGATCACTAAGATAGAGACATGAGGCTCAGTTCAGGACTTGTGCACATTAATTCACAGCACGTGGATACTGCTGGTCAGTCCATCATCCAATTACTATTCTTATGCCCCTTGAGAAGTTCTTAGTGAGCTGCAGTTCATGTGGGAGGATATTCCCGGAAATACATCTAGGGAAGTTATTTGGGTGGAACTGAGAAATAAGAAAGGGATGATCACCTTATTGGGAGTGTATTATAGACCCCCTAATAGTCAGAGGGAAATTGAGAAACAAATTTGTAAGGAGATCTCTACTTTCTGTAAGAATAATAGGATAGTTATGGTAGGGGATTTTAACTTTCCAAACATAGACTGGGACTGCCATACTGTTAAAGGTTTAGATGGAGAGTAATTTGTTAAGTGTGAACAAGAACATTTTCTGATTCAGTATGTGGATGTATCTACTAGAGAAGATGCAAAACTTGACCTACTCTTGGGAAATAAGGCAGGGGAGGTGACTGAGGTGTCAGTGGGGGAGCACATCGGGGCCAGCGGCCATAATTCTATTAGATTTAAAATAAAGATGGAAAAGGATAGACCAGCTCTAAAAGTTGAAGTTCTAAATTGGAGAAAGGCCACTTTTGACAATAATAGGCAAGAACTTTCAAAAGTTGATTGAGGGCAGAATTTTTATCTCTCCACCCTGCCGGCACTCTGCCTCTATTCCTGATGAAGGGCTTTTGCCCAAAACGTCGATTTTCCTGCTCCTCAGATGCTGCCTGAACTGCTGTGCTTTTCCAGCACCACGCTAATCTAGAACCTGGTTTCCAGCATCTGCAGTCATTGTTTTTACTTGGCAGAAGTCCACAGGTAAAGGGATGGCTGGAAAATGGGAAGCCTTCAGAAATGAGATAACAAGAATTGAGAGAAAGTATGTTCCTGTTGGGGTGAAAGGAAAGGCTGGTGGGGATATGGAATGCTGGATGACTAAAGATATTAAGCGTATGTCAGGTATAGATAGATCGAGAGAATCCTTAGAAGAGTATAAAGACAGTAGGAGTATACTTAAGATGGAAATCAGGAGGGCAAAACAGGGACATGAGATAGCTTTGGCAAATAGAATTAAGGAGCATTGAAAGGGTTTTTACAAATACATTATGGACAAAAGGATAATTAGGGAGAAAATAGGGTCCCTCAAAGATCAGCAAGGCAGCCTTTGTGTGGAGCCACAGAAATTGGGAGAGATACTAAGCAAGTATTTTGCATCACCATTTAGTGTGGAAAAGGACATGAAAGGTATAGAATGTAGGAAAATAGATGGTGACATCTTGAAAAATGTCCATATTACAGAGGAGGAAGTGCTGGATGTCTTGAAACACATAAGAGTGGATAAATCCCCAGGACCTAATCAGGTATACCCAAGAATTCTGTGGGAAGCTAGAGAAGTGATTGCTGGGTCTCTTGCTGAGATATTTGTATCATCAATAGTCACAGGTGAGGTGCCGGATATCTGGAGGTTGGCTAACATGGTGCCACTATTTAAGAAGGGTGGTAAGGACAAGCCAGGGAACTACAGACCAGTGGGACTGTCGTCAGTAGTGGGCAAATTGTTGGAGGGACTCCCCGACCCCAGGGAAAAGACTTTGTCTATTTATCCTATCCATGCCCCTCATAATTTTGTAAATCTCTATAAGATCAACCCTCAGCCTCCAATGCTCCAGGGAGAACAGCCCCAGCCTGTTCAGCCTCTCCCTAGAACTCAAATCCTCCAACCCTGGCAACATCCTTGAAAATATTTTCTGAACCCTTTCAAGTTTCACAAAGTCTTTCTGATAGGAAGGAGACCAGAATTGCATGCAATATTCCAACAGTGGCCTAACCAATGTCCTGTACAGCTGCAACATGACCTCCCAGCTCCTGTACTCAATACTCTGACCAATAAAGGAAAGCATACCAAAAGCCTTCTTCACTATCCTATCTACCTGCGAATCCACTTTCAAGGAGCTATGAACCTGCACTCCAAGTTCTCATTGTTCAGCAATACTCTCTAGGACCTTACCATTAAGTGTATAAGTCCTGCTAAGATTTGCTTTCTCAAAATGCAGCACCTTGCATTTATCTGAATTAAACTCCATCTACCATTTCTCAGCCCATTGGCCTATCTGATCAAGATCCTGTTGTAATCTGAGGTAACCTTCTTCGCTGTCCACCACACCTCCAATTTTGGTGTCATCTGCAAACTTACTAACTATACCTCTTATGCTCGCATCCAAATCATTTATGTAAATGACAAAAAAGTAGAGGACCCAGCACCAATCCTTGTAGCACTCCACTGGTCACAGGCTTCCAGTCTGAAAAACAACCCTCCTCCACCACCTTCTGTCTTCTACCTTTGGACGGGTTGGACCGAAGGGTCTGTTTCCATGCTGTACATCTCTATGACTCTATGGTGCAGGTACACCCACAATACAGTTGGGAAGGTTTCAGGATTCGGACGAGATGACAATGAATGAACTATGATATCTTTACAAATCAGATTGTATGTGGCTTGGAAGGGAACTTGCAGGTTTGGTATTCCACTGTATTTGCTGCCCTCGTATTTCTAGGTGGTAGAGGCTACAGTTTTAGAAGGTGCTATCCAAGGACCTTTGCACCTTGTAGATGGGACACATTGTTGCCAATCTGCAGTGACACGAAATGAGTAAACGTTGAAGGTGTTGTTTGGGTACCAGTGAAGCAGGCTGTTTTTTCCAGACGGTGTCATACTTTTTGAATGTTGCATTCTATCACAGTCCTGACAATTGCATTGTTGATGATGAATACTCTTTAGAGACTCAGAGAGTGAATTACTTGCTGCAGGAATCTTAGTCTAGAACTTTTTCTTGCAGCCACAAATTTTATATGAATGCACCTGTTTGCTTTCAGATCAATGGTAACTCCACGATGTTGATTATGGGAATTCAGTAATGGTAATGCCTTTGAATGTAAAGGGGCGATATTTGAATTGTCTCTTGTTGGAGATAGTCATTGCCTGACACTTGTGCAATGTGAATGTTATTTTCCACATATGAGCCCAGGTCTATATGTTATCCCGATCTTCGTACATTTGGATATGGATGATTCCAGTATCTGAGGAGTAATGAGTGGTGCTGAACATTGTGCAATCATCAGTGAACATCCTCAGTTTTGACTTTATAATTGCGAGAAGATCTTTGATGAAGCAGCTGGGCCAAAGACAACACATTGAGAAGCTAAAGAGATGTTCTGTGGTTAAGATGATGCACTTCCAAAACAACACAATCATATTCCCTTGTGCTCGGTATAACTCCAACCAGTGGAGATTTTCTCCTTGCTTCCCATTAGCCACAACCAAGCTAGGGTTCCTTGATGATGAACTCAGATCAATGCTGCCTTGAGGTCAAGGACTCTCCCCATCATTTCCCAAGCCGGAGGATAAGGTACCACTGCACTAGAAACCCCAAGATGCAGTCTAACCTATTGGGAATATGGATTTGAACTTCACCTCAGTTCAATTAAATAAATCTAATAGCCTGGGGTAATAACTAAGTATAGTATTAAGAAAATGCTAAGAACACCTGGCCTAGAAAAGTGGGTAAGACTAAAACTTTGAGGGAGCTTGCATCAATATGATGGGTTGAGTGGCTTTCATTTTGCTTCTCTATGATTCTTTAAATGAGAGTTGCCATAAGCTTGGTGAGGTAGACCTAAGAGGATTTAATTTAATTATAAGTAGTTACATAAATGGACAATTGTTAATTGGCACACTGTCTTGCAATCCAACCAATTACAATTCGGCAAGCGTGGAATAAGCTGTCAATTCATGTTCCAACACTGGGAAAATTTCAACCATAAATGGCCCCCAAGGCATTATTCAAAAAAAAAAGGCAGGGAGTTGTCTCAGTATCAAGGCTAATATGCATCACTCAACCAACGGCATCAAAAAAAAGACCAATTATTTTATTTCCTGTTTTCAGGAGTTTGCTGAATTCAAAGTGGCTGCCTTGTTTGCCTTGTTTGTCTACACTTCTAAAGTAATTCATTGGCTCTGAAGCATGTTGCAACATTCCAAGCGCATGAAAGCTATAAGATCCAAGATCGAATATTAAGATGAAAATAAAGGATGCTGGTAATAATTTAATGAGGAATTATCCATTTGTAACACAATGATGGATCTCTTTCATTTTAGAGCTATATAGGATAATTACGTGCTTAATTTAAATAATGCTTGCTTTTAACATAGTTAAAAAGTGATAATTATTTCCAGATGGATTTATTGTCGATCTATCCTATATAGTAATTCATTTTGTGCATGCATTATAATGTGTATTGGCAGAAGGTTAGAAGCAAAGTGTAAAATGATTAATGTGCTATTTTGAACTGCAGGTCTAAGTTCATTGGCAACATTTGTTACCCTTTGAAAGTACAAAGTGTTTGTTCTCAGAGGCATTGCCAATTTCCTGGGTTTGAACTTCCTGCGTTGGACCAAGAATGCACCTGTGCAAATCTTTAAAAAAAGGTACCAGTGTACTACCTTTTAGTGTTTGGATATTGGAAAGCAGACACATCAGCCTGAAATACATTAAGTTGATCACTGGCCTGTATGGACATTTCCCTGACGTCAAGGAAACTCATTATTAGTTACTAAAATAGAAGGTGTGTTTTATGATCTGAAAGGGCTTATGCTCGAAACGCCGAATTCCCTATTCCTGAGATGCTGCCTAACCTGCTGTGCTTTAACCAGCAACACATTTTCAGCTGTGATCTCCAGCATCTGCAGACCTCATTTTTTACTCTATGATCTGAAAAGTCAATCTTAAACGGGCATCATAGCAGGCTAGTTGAGGATACTAAATTAATTGCAATAACTTCACATCTAAGAACACCAAAGCAAGATTTCAAACCAAAAACGCTCATCCAGGCTTTAAATAGCACTGTCAATGCAGGGCCCTTCTATTATTATCCTGAAGGTTATTATTAACCAGACACTGCAATGGATTATTTATGTGCACATCCCTGGCAACCAGGCCAGGGCAGAGGCTGGTTACTCTGTTCAATGTTTAAAAGTTTAACCTCTAAAGATGACCCCTCATCTACAAGGTTCACATCAAGATTGTGATGGAAGTACTCATCTGGATCAATATAGCTGCAACAACAGTTACAAATCTCATTGCCATCCAGGGCAAAACAATCAAACCAATACCACTAATATCAAATCCACCACCAATTCCTATGACTATAGTATGTGCTAAATGCAGGATTTACTATAGTAACTCATTAAGATGATTTTGATAGCAACATGAGCTCGAGTGCCTAGAAAGACAAGAGCAGTAACAGCGAGGGAACAACATGACCTGTCAGTATCTGATCTAGTTTTGCACCATGCTGAATTGGATATATTCTTTCTTCATTGTTACCAAGTCAAATTCCTGGAATTCTCTTCCTGATAGTATCGCAGGAACACCATGTCAGCAATAACAGAAGTGATGCAAAGAGAAGCCCGTGACTAATTATCACACAACTAGTAATAGGCAATAAAAACATTGGCCCAGCTGGCCTGACAGCCAGATAGTAATTTCTGCAGGGTGAAGGGAGTTATACACTGAGACCCCATGGAACCCCCAAAGTAGCAGCTTCCAAGGGGATGAACCGGGAAATTGAAGATTTCTGCATTGTGCTTGGAAACATCCAAAATATCCATTTTAGTCAAAGGATTCAGAGAGTTCATAGAACATAGAACATAGAAGGATACAGCGCAGTACAGGCCCTTCGGCCCTCGATGTTGCGCCGACCGAATCCTACCTAACCTATACTAGCCCAATAACTTCCAAATGCCTATCCAATGCCCGCTTAAATGACCATAAAGAAGGAGAGTTCTGCTAGGGTTAAGTTGCTAGTTATCCAGGAAACATCAGATAATTATAAAGAAAACCTAGTTTAACCTCTGGATAATAATTAAACTGAACGCCTTGCAAGTTACCACACATATCCCAACTAACTTTCTCCCAGATACCATACACGTCCCCCATTAATCAACTCAGTGTCTCCCCCATTTCCAAACAGCACCGTCTCCCTCTCTCCCCTCGACCTGACACCGCTTCCACTTCAGCACCCTGAATCCCCATCTCCCTTTGGGACTTGATGCTCCTATGGAGGCTCTTCCTATCTGGGTGTGATACTTCCCCATCCAATTGGCAACCTATCCACTTGGATTCCTGGCATCCTCCCCACCTGGCACCCAACCTCACATTTACCTTAAAATCAATCTGTTCAGCTGTATAATGACAGACCAAATGAGTTCTTGAACCCATTGTGTCTGGCCCAGAAAGAGAGAGATATGGCTACAAGGCCTTTAAAGGATTAGCTCTGCATTGAAGTCAGACACATTATGCTTTTGATCATGTGATCACCCACACATTTCTTATACCTGTAATCCATTGTATCACACTTGTTGTAACACTTAGTCTGTCAAAGTGGCTGTCTGTGCAGCTGGATATTTAAATCACAGAATGCAGTAATTACTGCTGTTAAAAGGGCTCATGGTTTCCCTTTCCTGATCATCCTGCACTACGAGAACAGGGTTTAATTTAAGGTATAGCTTCATTTCTGCAAGAGTTGAGATTGGAATCTCCTGCCAGAAACATTAACACAAAATAAAGCAGGAGTAGAATGTTAATCTGACGGTGATTGTCACTCTTCAGAAAGTCCAACCCATTGTTCATATCTCAAATACCTCAAGTAGAAAGACTTTTGGATTGAAGAAAAATAAGAAAGTCTATCCACTTCATTGATCCATAACCCTGACTTACACTGGAATGTTAGATGGTGAAATGACCTTCTCCAATTACACATTGCCTCAGACTCATTCAAGTAGTGTGTAATTGAGACTCCATGGCCACAAAAGCTTATGTCTTCAACTAATATACAATGACATCCCAGCCTTTGTCTAGAGAGCAATTCTCAGGCCACAGCAGGCAATTTGATATTTACCTGCAGTGTTTATATGAAGTGTTTATTCATTCATACGTCAATTGAATTCTGGGTACTACCAGTAGAGGGCAATCTGCTTAAAATCAAAACAAAACAAAATTATTGCAAGAGATGTTTTTAGGTCACCACTTCAGGGTTGGTGAGTATTATCCATCAGCATTTTATTTTATTTATGTGGACAAATGACAACTGTTAGAGTTATGATTCTAATTTCGGGCATTGGTATGCTCCCATTCAGTTGGACTGCATATTACTGTGTATCTCTGTCTTGGTCAATCATGTAAGTGTTTAAACTTGCTTTCAGTACACATTGTCTCCACATCTGCCTTGTCAAGACCCCTCAGGATCTTATCTATTCTGTTACGTTTGCTAGGTACTATGCTGTGAATGGAATTCATGCCTCTGGAACCTTAGTCCACATATTTGTATTATGAGTTTGATAATATAGCCTGAGCTAACTAAGGTAATGTGTCTGATTGGCTTGCTTAGTACACATAGAAAGCTAATCAATTGGCAGGGAAATTCTACCATTGTATGATAAAATCTACAATTGTTGCTTACTAGCTAGATGCCCTTTTAATCCTGAAAACATCTACAGGTAATTCATTAGTGTTTTAAAAATAAGCTGACAGTTTGAATTACCCTTTGTTGCAGTTCTAAACAAAATGCTTTGTTGTATCTAAATGATTTTTTTTCTGTTGTCATACTTTGTAACCTTGTATGGCACATTGTTCCTGCTGCCAAGCTTTCAGTTAAATAAATGTGCCTCAGACATTATTGTCCTGCTAACAGTGGCGTTGCTGTGCTGCGGAGATAAAGGCACTTCCATTCCTTCCTCTGGAAACAGCTCCCCTCTTCACAACTCCAGCCTTGACATATACAAAATCAAACTTTTCAGCAATCAGATTAAAGCACCAGATCTCACATTCAAGTTGGCCCTAGACGTTTTTTTAAAAATCATGATCAGTTGCTTGATGATAAATAATATGCTCTTGCTATATTATGTATCCTGTTTAGGTCAGAGTTTAAACATGCACATCAAATAGAAGGAAGTGTGCATGTTATTATAAAGCTCCTATTTATTTCCTCCAGTTGATTTTTAAAATTTCTAATTTCAATTAATTTCTGTAATATTTTGCCATTATACACAATATTTCCCCTGAATCTGCCATTATACACAATATTTCCCCAGAGCCATTGACATTAATATCATAAAAGAAGTGCATTTAAAGTATTAGCCCTTTAGCAATTCATTGTTGGGAGTAATATACAGCTAATTACATAAACCCACACTCTTATCAGACATTGCATGTTTCTCAGTTCTAAATATTTCTCCATATTTCTCTTAAAAGTTGCACTGGCCTCTTTCTCAACTGTTCACTGTTGCAAAGTATTCTATCCAACAGCAATCCTCTTATAAACATATTTCTTCGAACATTTCTTTATTCACTCTTAACGATAATTGAGTTTTTGTGGCAATCACTTCCAAACACTGTTTACTGCTATATTTTAGGGTGGATTGACTCTTAGGACAAATATTAATTTCCTCCACTTCTTGTATCAACAATTCCAATGTAGAAAATCTGAATGCTCCACTTGCTTCATAATGAGTCTACAGAATGCAAGCGGGTTACTAAATCTGCTTCTGGAGATTTCCTGCAAAAAGTGACCTGCCATTCAAATGGCAGCTGCAGTCCTGCTTTTGCTAGCAGCTACGATAGATATTTCTTCCAAATTCACTTGTTCTCTATAGCTGATGAATGACATGCAGAAAACGCACAGGAAGTATATATTTAGATCTGACCTGGAAAGTTTTGGAAGCGTCAGACATATGCTATTCAGGTGGGCACAAAGCCCGTTCGGCTATGTTTTCCATGACTTGCGAACACTGAGGAACACACGGACGATACAATAAAAAGTCAGAAAACATTTGATGCGCCATGTTAACATGACATTGACACCTAGAATTAATTTGTGCTGAATATAATCTAAATAGAATCATTGTCATATTGATTTGAATTTTATATGACTATTAAAAGTGTTTCTATTACTCAAACTTTATTGTTAGTCAAGTTCCTCCCTGCTCTCTTTCATGCTCAGTTATTTATTTTAATGTGTTCATGGGGTGTGAGGCTAGCATTTATTACTCATCCTGAGTGTCCTTCAGAATATGGTGACTAATAGCCATCTTCTTGAACCACATACAATCCATTTAGTATGAGCGTATCCTTTGTTAGGAAAGTAGTTTGAGACATTTGACTAAGGGCGAATGAAGGAATGTTAATATATTTCCAAGTCAGGCTGGTGTATGTCTTGGTGGGGAAATCACAGCTAGCTGTCTTATGTCTCTGTTGCCTTTTTTCTTCGAGATGATATAGGTTGAGGATTTGGAAGCTACTGTCATAGGAGCCTTGCTCATTTACTGCAGACTATTTTCTAGATGGTCCACAATGCAGCTTCTATGAGCTGGTGATGAAGGGAGTGAATATTTATGGAGTGATCAAATTGAACAGGGTGCTTTGTTTTGGATGGTTTTTCACTGCTTCAATATGCAGGTGGACTTGGAAAATTGAGTTGGCAGCGGATCTCGCAAAAAGAAATTTATGGATTGTTTGCGAGTTTTTTTGGAGCAGCTTGTGGTATGGTTCACTGGGGAACAGGCAATTATTGATTTGGTGATGTGTAATGAGGCAGACTTGATTAGGAAGCTTCAGGTGAAGGAACCCCTGGGGAGTAGTGACTATAATATGATAGAATTCATCCTGCAGTTTGAGAGGAAGAAGCTGGAATCTGATGTGGCGGTATTACAATTAAGTAAAGGTAACTACAAAGACATGAGGGAGGAGCTGGCCAGTGTTGATTGGAATGGGAGTATGGCAGAGAAAATGGTACAGCAGCAATGGCAGAAGTTTCTGGGGGTAATCTAGGAGGCACAGCAGAAATTCATCCCAAGAAAGAAGAAACTAACTCAGGGGAAGACGAAGCAGCCATGGCTGACAAAGGAAACCACAGACAGCATAAGAGCAAAAGCAAAAGCATACAATGTGGTGAAGATTTGAGGGAAACCAAAGGATTGGGAAGCTTTACAAACCAGCAGAGGATAAATAAAAAAAGCAATAAGTGGGGAGAAGATGAAATATGAGAATAAGCTAGCTATAAACATAATAGAAGATTTCAAGAGGTCTTTTAGATATCTAAAAGGTGAGAGAGGACAAGAGTGGATATTGGACTGCTGGAAAGTGAGACTGGAGAAGTAGTAATGGGGAGCAAAGAAATGACAGAGGAAACAAATTGGTACTTTGCATCAGTTTTCTCAGTGGAAGACATCAGTAGTATATCTCAAGAGAGGAGTGTAGTGATCATCACTAAGGTGAAGGTGCTGGTGAAGGATAAATCAGCCAGACCAGTTGGACTGCACCCCAGAGTTCTGAACGAGATAACTGAGGAGATTATAGAGTCAGTAGTGGTGATCTTTCAGGAATCATTGAAGTCAGGAAGGGTCCCAAAGGACTAGAAAATTGGTAATGTAGCACCGCTGTTAAAGACAGGAGGGTGACAGCTGGTAGAAATCTCTAGGATGGTTAGCCTGATCTAGTTATTGGTAAGATTTTAGAGTCCATTATACAAGGACGAGATTGCAGAGTACTTGGAAATACATGTTAAAATAGAGTTAATTCAGTACAGCTTCTTCAAGGGGAGGTTGTGCCTGACAAATCTGTTAGAATTCCTTGAGGAGGTAACACACAAGTTAGACAAAGGATGTAAGTGTAAGTGATGCATTTGGATTTCCAGAAGGCCTTTGACAAGCTGCCACACAGGAGGCTGTGAAATAAGCTAAGAGCCCATGGTTTTAGGGGCAAGGTGGACATGGAAAGAGGATTGGCTGACTTGCAAAATGCAAAGATTAGGGACAAGAGTGTCTTTTTCAGGATGGCAACTAGTGAATGGTGGAGTACCATAGGGTTCCATGTTGGGGCCACAACTATTCACATTATATTTAACGTTCTGGCTAAAGGAACTGAAGGCATTGTTGCTAAGTTTGCAAATGATACAAAGATAAGTGGGGGACAGGTAATGTTGAGGAAGCAGGGAGGATGTAGAAGGACTTGGACAGCCTACAAGAGTGGGCAAAGAGGTGGCAGATGTTATACAATATGGGAAAGTGTGAGGTTATGCACTTTGCTGGGAAGAATAAAGGCACAGGGATGAAGCGCTTGCCATATGAAGATCAGTTGAGGACTCTGGGACTGCATTCGATGGAGTTTATGAGGATCAGAGAGAATCTGATTGAAATGTAAAGAATACTGATACTCTTAGATAGAATAGACATGGAGAAGATGTTTCTATCAGTAGGAGAGACTAGGACCCGACCGCCTCAAAATGAAGGATTAACCTTTGTGAACTGAGTAGGAATTTCTTCAGCAGAGGGTGATAAATCGATGGAACTCATTACAGCAGAAGGCTGTAGAGACCAATTCATTGAGTATATTTAAGGTAGAGATAGATAGGTCCTGATTGGTAAGAAGTTCAAAGGTTATGAGCAGAGAGGAAGAGAATGAGTTTGAGAAATATATCAGCAGTGAGCAAATGGAGGAGCAGACCGAATGGGCTGAATGTCCTGTTTTTGCTATGATATATTATGGTCTTATGGCTTATGTGTTTTTGGAACTGCATTCCAGGTCAGTGGAGTGTACTCCATGATGCTACTTGCTTGTGCTTTGTAGATAATGGACAGGCACTGGCAAGTATGGAGGTGAGGAACATGCTGCTGAATTCCTAGCCTTTGACCTGCTCTTGTAACCTTTGTATTTGTTTTTCTCATCCTGTTAAATTTCTGGTCAATGGTAAATCCCATGATGTTGGTATTGGAAATTTCAGCATTGGTAATGCCATTGAATGTCAAGGGGAAATAGAGCTACAATTCTGGAGATGGTTATTGCCTCAAACACCTGTCGAGTGAATGTTGGTTAGCACTCTTCAGCCTAAGCTTGATGTGGTCTCGGTCTTGTGGCTTGTAGATGCAGACTGCTTTATTATATGAGGAGTTTGACTATCACTAAACGCTGTATAATCATCTGTGAACATCCTGTTGCCTTATGAAAGAAGGAAGGCCATTGATAAACTGCTGATGATGGTTCAGAAAATGGCACTGACCTGAACAACTTTTGTAGCACTCTGCTGAGGCAGCAGTGATTGACCTGCAACAACAATAACACCTTCTTTTGTGCTCACTTTGTCTCCAACCAATAACGAGTTTTCTCTTTGACTAACACTGTTACTTGACGAACAATTTTACCTGTGCTTCCCACTCCAAAATGCCACATTCAGTATCAACGACAATACTTTCACCCCACAACTGGGATTCAGCTCATTCCACCAAGTTTACATTAGATCTAGAGCTGAATGGCTCTGATCAAACCCAAACTGAGCATCAGGGAGCTGACTATTAAATGAGTAAGTGAATTTGAGAAAGGTTAGGCACAATCTCAATTCTTATGGAACCTTAACAAGGTCTTTGTGAGACTGGTATAGATGATATGCAATGAAAATGGCTGTCATTGTGGTCAAAATGAGTACACAAATTTTGAGTTTCCTTTAGGATGTCCGGGGGACAAATTACAATTTGAAGAATTTCAAAAACAATTGACAATAGACAATAGGTGCAGGAGTAGGCTACTCTGCCCTTTGAGCCAGCACCGCCATTCATTATAATCATGCCTGATCATCCACAATCAGTATCCTGTTCCTGCCTTATTCCCATAACCCTTGATTCCACTATCTTTAAGAACTCTATCCATCTCTTTCTTGAAAAGTATCCAGAGACTTGGCCTCCACTGCCTTCTGGGGCAGAGCATTCCTTATATCCACCACTCTCTGGGTAAAGAAGTTTCTCTTCAACTCTGTTCTAAATGGCCTACCCCTTATTTTAACACTGTGTCCTCTGCTTCTCGACTCACCCATCAGCGGAATCATGCTTCCTGCCTCTAGAGTCCAATCTTTTCATAATCTTATACATCTCAATCCTTCTAAACTCAAGTATATACAAGCCCAGTCACTCCAATCTTTCAACATATGATAGTCCCGCCAATTGTCTTCTTCCAATTATAATACCTCTGTTCAATTGAGTATTGATAGAGGTAGAATGTGCACTGCATGAAAACAGAACAATGTCATAAAAGAGCGACAGATAATTGGTGAGGATATTGTACTTCACATTTGACTTGGTTAAAAATTAGAAAATTGAACCTAACACTAAATTTTATGGTGAATAGGATTAAATAATAGATCCTATTGAATCCGACTTCATGGTTTTTTTATCAAATGAAATGTTAAGTGAGGAATGTTATAATATTACAAGAATTCCTTTCGCATTCTGGAGAATCCACACCTGAACTGCATTTCACAGATTGCCCTTTGTACAGCTGCAAGAAGAAAGGCAGTATTTTGGCAAGACACAATGTCATATGTATATTGAGTTGAATTAGGCTCAGGCTAAAGTCACATTCCCGAGCTTCATCGAGCTCACAATAATATCACTCCTTGGCATGAAAAGTCCATTTTGTAAACACCAGGAAAATCATTAGCAATGCTGTGCTTTTAAACATTGTAATTTGAGTTCCTAAGTTGTTTAAGTAAATACGAGTCAGCATAATTAATAAGTCACTCAGTTATGCGTCATAAGCAAATAAAGAACAAGAAGAGTCTTGCCGAAAAAATGCACATTTTATTTCAGTTAATTCAGTTAGTAGGATGACTTTGGGTATCAGGAATTTAAGTTATGAGGAAAGACTAAGGAATTTGAGCTTGGTTTCTTTGAAAAGTGAAGATTTTGAAGTGATCTAATTGAAGTTTCCAAAGTGCAGAATCAAATTGCAAATCCATAAAAATTGTCCACTGTGGCGGAAGGTTCAAATATCAAATAAAATGAGAGTATAAAGTTAGAAGTAAAATGGGACTTTAATTTATCTAAGAGCGCAATGAAGCAATGCAATAAATATGAGGGAAATCGATTGGAAATGGAGAGATAAAGTTTGAGACCATTTTATAGCTTTTTGGCAAGTTTGAAGAAAAGATCGATTGATGAAAAAAGGAAGTAATTTGTTGGAACTAATGAAAACGCTTTTCGGTAACTCTTTCTTAGTCTTTAAGGGCAGCTGGATTTTAAAGCATCTACGTTTCATATTCATGATTGACAAAGAAAGCTAATCAAACAGTGAAATATCCTCTTTTGAGGCAAAATGGATACATGTCAAAAGCAATATTGTAGAAGGTAGCATCATCTGAACAGATGTGATTGACATGGTGAAACTGAGAGCATGGAATTTAGTTCTTACAGAAAGTATTGTGTGAGGAAGTGTAGTCAAAGTAGCTATGGTAGTTGGTGGTTTTGTAATAGTATTGGTAGCCAGTCCACCCTCAGAAATTGAGATAGAGGAGTCAAGGAAGGTTAGTGAAAGATCGGTGATGGACTAGATTAAGGTGAGAGAAAGGTTGAAATTGAAAGCAAAATTGATAAATTTGTCCCATCATAGATATAAGTCCAAAGATGTGCAGGTTGGCCATGCTAAATTGCACATAGGTTCCAAAGATGTGTGGGTTAGGTGGATTAGCCATGGTAAATGCAAGGTTACAGGGATAGGGTTGGAGGGTGTGTCTGGCTGGGATGCCCTTCAAAGGTTCAGTCTGGACTGAATGGGCCAAATGGCCTGTTTCCTCACAGTCCATGTTCATAGATTCTATGATTCTGTAAACAGGAAGTTATACCAGTGTAGTATGGACCTGACTGAAAATGATTTGTAGGGTGGAGTTCAACAAAGGATATTCCCCAAATCCCACATGAAGGCAGACATTACTAAGCCCATGAGGGCACCCATAGTCACACCTTTCATTTTGAGTAACTGAGACACTGTTCACCAAGAGCGCATGTTCAGCTCAGAGGAGAAGGAGGGTTGTCGATGGGGCTGTTTCAAGCTTCCCTAAAACGAATATGCAGAAAATCCTCAGCCCATCCTGATGAAGGATTGAGGTGTGGAGGGTTTAAACTTCAATAATGAAGAGGAGGCAGTTGGAGTCAGGAAATTGGAAATTGTCAAAATGCCTAAGGAGTCAGAAACATCATGTATATATATGGGAAGAGATTGGACAAGGGGAGGAAATATAGACTCATTAGGATGAAGTATGGTTAGTGGGGCAGGCACAGGCTGAAATATCAGGCCAGTCCTGTTTGTGAGTTTTGGGTAGAGTGAGAAATGTAGAAATTGACTGTAGAGTATTGGGAACCAAAAGGTGGGAAGCTATGGAGGGCAGTTAATGACAGTTCTACAAACAAAGACTCGATGTTCAGGAGTGTTGTTGTGGCCCAGGGAGAGATCAGAAGAAATGTCTGAGAGTTGTAACTCAGTTTCTGCTCAGTAGAGGTTGGTATGTAAATTTATCTTTATCTGTCCATGCTGCTTTCTCTACATGACTGTAAAGGCCAACAGACTCAAGATACTCACGGCAGAGTCATGGACGATCTCTAGGATATCAGTTGAGCTGCAGTATGAGTTAGTATTCAGTAGGTCACTGAAACACTTTGCAGATGAGCTTGTAAATTCATTACAGCAAGGCTGTAGTAGTTAAGGGCCATACGGTATTACAGGGTTACTGGAATTCCCCAGATCTAAATTGTAATTAAATGACTTCCACAGGATCATTCAGCCCCTCAAGGCTGCTCCGCTGTTCAATAGAACCATGGCTGCTCTGACATTCCTCACATTCACTTTCCTGCCCTTTCCCCCTAACCCTTGATTTTCCTACTGATCAAGAATCTATTTATCTCAACCTTAAAAATACTCAACCCATAGCTTTCTATGGTAATAAGTTCCAAATGCAACAGCCTCAGAGAAGAAATTCCTCCACATCTCTGTGTTAAATTCTGAGACTATACTTTCTGGCCTGAAGCTCTCCCATGATGGGAACCATCCTTTCAGCATTTAGCCTGTCAAGACCTGTACATTATGGTAAAACATAATTGTCCATCACATGTGACAGGCAGATAGTTGCATAAAACCAAAGACTCAGATTAAAGTCGTACTGTATATATCTTGTAATACATTGGGTAAGCTTTTTGGATGCACTTTTTGTTCAAAGTGAAGTGGAAAATGATGTTTTATTTTGGAGAACTCCATGTGCCCAAAAGGTATGAAGATGTGCTTATATTAAATATGGATGCTTCAGTCGATTAACAGAACATAAAAAATTGGAACTTTTGAAAAAAACAGTTTCTTTGTTGAAACAGAAAGTGATTCACAGATTAAGGTAGACATGCAGGAGGCTGGAAGGACGCAGCAAGCCAGGCAGCATCAGGAGGTGGAGAGGTTGACGTTTTGGTCTTGTTCCTGAAGAAATATTGACTTCTCCCCTCCTGATTCTGCCTGGCTTACTGTGTTCTTCCAGCCTCCTACCTGTCTAATTTGGATTCCGGCATCTGCATAATTTTTTTGTCACAGATTAAGATGACTAACCACATTAGAGTATTGGCAACCCCCTCGTTGCAAATGGGTTCCATTCTGGAGTCCATTCACACGTTAATTTCATCAGAAGTCAAGTTGGAACACAATCCAGGACAACGTTTGGAGCTGTTTGTAAATACAGGAAATGGTTGTATGTCAGATCTTTAAAAGTACACCCCAGTATGAGATAGTGTTCACATGTAAAATGTTCATAAGGTGGATATATGGCCAGATGGCCCACTCAAAATAATGAACTTATAATGGAATTACAACAGATTGACAATGCTTAAAGCATGCTGGGAATGGGAACCAGCCTTGACCAAAGTGACTGTGCTAATCCACATGCTGCAGAATCTAGACAGGCTGCAGCTATCAACAGACAGTATGTAAACAAACCTGGGAGCCGCAGATCCTAGAATGCACACCCTGAATTTGGGTTTAAATGGACAACGGAATGCCATCCATGAGTCAATCAGAAACATCGAGGTGTACACCAGACATGGAGGTGCCTCGCACCCTTATATGGAGGAGGCTATGTGCACCCAGCATCTCCAGTACTGGACACTTAAGGACCACCTTGCCATCAAAGTGCCAACACCCGATTGGGTCCAATTGATCAGGGTAATTGAACCTGATTGATCCATTGGAAGATACTCAAGACTGTCCTAAAAGGGTCCGAAGACTTTGGAGTATAAGAATCACTGCAAAACCACACTCAGCGCCGTAATTCGAGAATAACCGCCAAAAGAGAAGACACTTCTGAAACCATTAGAAAAAGACCAGAGAACACCACCACGTGGAGCCCGGCCAAGTTCTAGTACAGTGGTATAAAATCATCCAAAGTTAAGTTAAAACATAAGATAAATTTGTAGCTTGTCATTAGTTCATCATGTATTTGTTGGTCTAATATTAGTTGTGGGCGGCACGGTGCCACAGTAGTTAGCACTGAGACCCGGGTTCATTTCCCGCCTCAGGCGACTGACCGTGTGGAGTTTGCACATTTTCCCCGTGTCTGCGTGGTTTCCTCTGGGTGCTCTGGTTTCCTCCCACAGTCCAAAGATGTGCGGGTAAGGTGAATTGGCTATTCTAAATTGCCCATAGTGTTAGGAAAGGGGTAAATGTTGGGGTATGGGTGGGTTGCGCTTCGGTGGGTCGGTGTGGACTTGTTGGGCCGAAGGGCTGTTTCCACACTGTAAGTAATCTAATCTAAAAAAAAGTTGGTCAAATAAATGAATATTATTGTTTTACTGTTATTAAGAGTTGACTGACAGTTCCTTTGCTAGATATGAGTTCAAACACACAGTGTGGCAGGTGCAACAAACGTTTGTATATTGGAGCCCCCCCCACCCACCCCCATACAGTTTATAGTTTATTGACTCAGCTACCTTCAGGCTGAATCTGATGATCTCGATGCTTCTTGTTTATAGATGCAGAAACCGGATTAGTCTGATTTCCTTTTATGCTTCCTATACAATAGAACCTATCTTCAACGACCTTAACAGAGTTTTCTCTCCCACTTACATTCAACACACAAACAGGCTCCTGTGTCTCAATGCCTAAGATACTGAAGTTAAAAATCACACAACACCAGGTTATAGTCCAACAGGTTTAATTGGAAGCACACTAGCTTTCGGAGCGACGCTCCTTCATCAGGTGATTGTGGAGGGATCGATCGTAGCTAGCTCCGAAAGCTAGTGTGCTTCCAATTAAACCTGTTGGACTATAACCTGGTGTTGTGTGATTTTTAACTGTGTACACCCCGGTCCAACACCAGCATCTCCAAATCATAAGATACTGAAAGATGTCACAATGTGTGAAATTTGGCCATTCATGTTCTGCTTGATCCTTCTTGAATATGTTGATCTGCATTGATTAAATCTGATTGTGGATGTTCAATGATAACAGAGTGAGAAGTGACTGTGATTGCCATAGGTTGTAAGTAGATAAATGAATATCAGCATGCAATCTTTCTCTATGACAGCAGAGGCAAAGTGCCAGATATTACAGGTAACTCTGTAATTAATGCTTATGATAGGTTAATGCTTTCATAGAAAGAAAGGTCATTGAAGAAGACAATAAAATGTTGGCAACACATGATGGCCACTGCAGAATATTAATATGTTTTCAATAATACAATGTAAGTCAATTGAAAATTCTGAAGTTAATAAAAAGCTACATGCTATTTCTTTAAAACTATGATTAATCTGATTTACATTAATCAAGAATTTTTATTTCTATTCTTGAACATTTATATTGTTATATAAACCAACAAAAATGAAAAGACCGAGTGGTTGATAAATACCACAGTTAAATAAAAGACTTGAACTTTCCTAAAATAAAGGTGTTTAAAAAGACAAGGAAACATCTGTCTCAATATACAGTGCTGATCACAAGACATTTAAAATCATGAAAACTATTCTAAACAGTCTAAGGCAGTCTGACAGAAATTCCATTCCACTGAGAGTATCCTCTTATGAAGTTCCACAAGTGGAGGAAGATAGGTTATAAAATTCACTTAAACCCCTTCAGCATCTGGTTACACAGTCAATGAATAATGTACCAATATCATTTTGTTTGCTGGAAAAGTGTTGTTGGTAAAATAAATTAGTGTATTCAACCTACTTTTTGGTAAAGCATAAATCCAACAAATAAAGATGTATTCCAATTGACTAATTTGTTAACCATAACAATTTACCAATAAATAATTAGAAGTGAGGGGAAAAAAATTTGAGACAATTGAATAAAAGCAGACTAAATGTCAAATATAATTTTCATAGCTCTTCTAATGAATTTGTTCTGCATCTGAGAATAATGGATATTTAGTTGGTAACTCAACAGCTGCTTTACCAATATTGTCACAGTTGACTTTATTGCCTTTATAGAACAATACACAATTATGTTATATAGAACATAGAACATAGACAAATACAGCGCAGTACAGGCCCTTTGGCCCCCGATGTTGCGCCAATCCAAGCCCACCTAACCTACACTAGCCCACTATCCTCCATATGCCTATCCAATGCTCGTTTAAATGCCCATAAAGAGGGAGAGTCCACCACTGCTACTGGCAGGGCATTCCATGAACTCACGACTCGCTGAGTAAAGAATCTACCCCTAACATCTGTCCTATACCTACCACCCCTTAATTTAAAGCTATTCCCCTTCATAATAGCTGACTCCATATGTGGCAAAAGGTTCTCATGGTCAACCCTATCTAAACCCCTAATCATCTTGTACACCTCTATCAAGTCACCCCTAAATCTTCTTTTCACCAATGAAAACAGCCCCAAGTGCCTCAGCCTTTCCTCATATGATCTTCCTACCATACCAGGCAACATCCTGGTAAACTTCCTCTGCACCCATTCCAGTGCCTCCACATTCTTCCTATAGTATGGCGACCAAAACTGCACACAGTACTCCAGATGCGGCCGCACCAGAGTGTTATACAACTGCAACATGACCTCAGGACTCCGGAACCCAATTCTTCTACCAATAAAAGCCAGTATGCCATATGCCTTCTTCACAGCACTATTTACCTGGGTGGCAACTTTCAGAGATCTGTGTACATGGACACCAAGATCCCTCTGCTCATCCACACTACCAAGTATCCGACCATTAGCCCAGGACTCCATATTCTTGTTACTCTTACCAAAGTGAATCACTTCACACTTACCTACATTGAACTCCATTTGCCACCTTTCTGCCCAGCTCTGCAGCTTATCTATATCCCACTGTAACCTGTCACATCCTTCCTCACTGTCAACAACTCCACCGACTTTCGTATCATCCGCAAACTTGCTCACCCAACCTTCTAGCCCCTCCTCCAGGTCATTTATAAAAATGACAAACAGCAATGGTCCCAAAACAGATCCTTGCGGAACACCGTTATCTATTATTTTCCCCACGGCCATATGTGTTTCCATGCTGGGTGATTTTTAAAACCTAATCATAAAAACTTCAAGGAACAACTTGTAACTACACATATTGTCCTCGAATTCCAGTTTGTTGAGCATCTCTGATTTTAATCACACCCCCCGTTTGTGGCCTTGCCTTTAGCTGCTAGGAATGTGAACACAGGTATTATCTTCCTAAAACTTGTTTATTTCTCCACTGCTACTTCCTCTTTAAAAGGATCTTTTTTGATCAGAAACCAAATTGGACTAGCCATATAAATATTGTGGCTACAAGAGCAATTCAGAGGCTGGGCATCCTGCAGCAAATAACTGAACCCTTGACTCCCCAAAACCTGTCCAGAATTTAAGAGTGTGATGGAATAATCCCCACTTGCCTGAACGGGTGTAGCTCCAATACCACTCAAGAAGCTTAACATATCCGGGACAGAGCAATCCCCTTCATTGGCACCACATTGACAAACATTCACTACTTCCACCACTGACATTGTAATAACTGTTTGTACTATCTACAAGATGCACCACAGCAGAAATGCACAAAGGCTAATTTGATTGCACTTTCCAAACTCATGATTATTACCATCCTGAAGAAGAAGGGCAGCAGATACATAGGATCTCCACAACCTACATGTTCCCACTCACCATCTTGACTTTGACTGTATCACTGTTCTTTCAGTGTTGCTGGATCACAATTCTGGAACATCCACACCAACAGGATTGTGGGGTGTTTGTACAGCAAATGGATTCCAGTGGTTCATGAAGGCTACCAACTTCTCAAGGACAACTACAGATGGACAATAAATGCTGGACAAGTCAGTAATGTCCACAGCCCCTGAATAAAACTACATGCTGTACCATGACTTAACTGTCCAACATCTCTTTATGTATTCATTTTCAAGTTATGTTTGAAAATGCTCCTGTAAAGTACCTTGGAACATTATGTTTCGTCAGAGGAACTATTTGAGGTACAAGATAACATGTCCTGTGAGCTATTTAGCAACCATTGCAATCACAGCCAAGCTTCATCCTGTTTGCATCTAAAATCCCTAATCACACACAACCAGTTTGGGTCACTATACAGAGGAAACATGTTTTTCCTTATTTATTCTATCCTGTCTCTTTCCTGTTTACCAAGGCTCCTACTTTGGTGTCATCAGCAAATTTTGAGATTGAGTTTCCTATTCCCAAGTCCAAGCCATCTGTAAACACATAGAGCAAAAGTAGATCCAGGCATTGATCCCTGAAATAGCCGAATTTCACATTTTCGTCAATTGATTTGAACTCTTGTTTTATTTTGTGACTGCTAACCAACATTCTATTCTTGGGTTCTCTTACACTACGGGGAGAAATTTATTCTCATAGATTACTATGAAAGAAGAACAGCACACACATTGAGTGGTGAAATCTGTGACAATGCCAGGCCTGAGGATCAACATAGTCTATTGTTGCCACAGGAGGCAATCTTCCCTTGTTTGACTAAATATGGCAAAAAGCCTCTTTTGAGACATGTTATTGAACAGTAACCAATAACTTCTTCAGACAGGTCAAAACTATTTTTTTAAATTTGATTTGCGCTTTTTTCCTAGATATATTTACATTTTGAAATGCTAAATTTCTAAATTAAAGCCATTTGTAAAGTCTTTTGGATGTGAATGGTAGATTTTAGATGAAAGCATATGCAAATTGAAAAAATAAACTTATGTTAAAATAGAACTGCTAAATGTCAATAGCTTCAGAAAGATGCTTAATTTTGGATATCTTGACAAAGGATGCTGATGTTTATAGGAATTTTGAATCAATTGGAAAATTTTGAATCAATTCAAGTAACCAATTTTAGTTTTGACATTTTGCCAGACCTCCACCAGTTTAGAGTTATGAAAAGGTTCTTTTAAGATTCTGCTAAGTAATTCAATGGAGTCACTTGCAATCTGTCCTGGAATGTTGTAAACACATTCCAGGTTTTTACATGAAACCTAGATCAACTCTATGTCAATGAAAGTTGACTAAACAACAAGATATTTCTTTTCTATAATTTTGCCTTGTATGATTATGGAAACTCAGATTTTTACTTTTATATGTTTTCAAAGCAAGCTCTTCAGAGATGCCATTATGTACCTTTGGAGCAGGTGGGTCCTGATCCCAGGTCTCCTGGCTCAGAAGTGGGAGTTTTACTTTTACACCATTTTGCACATTAATTTCACTTGATTGTTATTACAGATTACTGAACAGAGAATCCTATTATCCACTTTCCGTGTGACCATCATTACTTGAATATTGAAGATCTCTGACAATTGGATTACCAGTTTCATAATGGAGGCGTGGAAAAATCTGATGCCAAATTTAATTCATCATATTTACTATGGGGCAACATTAGACAGAGTACATCCAAATTTAACAATAATCATTAAAGGAATAAAGTAACTATTTTAATATCAGGAGGAATAAAATAAATTGTAAGACATCTACTGTAGCTGAATGCCAGCTTAAAAATGGAACCTTAAATGTGCAGAGAACATTCTGTTATGTTTATTGGCTACTCTCACTCAATTTGTTTATAAAGGATAAAAAAAATACAGAATCTCCACATGCCTAATTTTAAAAGTGAAATACATCCTTAGGAATAAGAAATGTACTGTTATAGTAAAAATATCAATATTATGCTTTGTACTATAAATAGCAGAATAGGTGGTCAAGGGTGAATCACAGATGTGTATGTGGTCTTACTGGTTTTATTCCACTAAATATATACGAGTGTCGGCCAAAACCAGCAAACGATTCAAACACTTTTATAATTTATCTTCTTTCTGATTATTCAGGAACATGTAAATATAAATTAAAATTTTCATTCATAATATATAACACATCTCCTAATTGCCAGTTATGTGTCATTTATCAAAAATAAAGTACATGTGACATGAAGTTGCAAAGATAAAATACTTTACATTCACTTTACAAAATCATTAGATTAGGAAAGAACTGGGTGGTTAAATTATTTTGTATATTTAAAACACTATGCCTGTCATTAAGTTAAGATTCAATATCAATAATTTCATATCTTAATCCTGATGGTGTGCGTTATTGTTCGCCTCAATTTAACTTAAATTGATTGTTTAAAATGCTGTAAACTGTTTGTAATATAATTCCAAAGTTCAATTAGTAGCCAAGAGTGTTTCCATCACCATCTGGAAACATACATTGAATGGATACATATGACATTCCTTCGTCTGGTATTTTAGCGTAGCTAGTTATCTTCAAAGAGCTGAAGATTTAGCTAAAAGTTGAACAAGAGGAATAACATGCATGTATATTAAGTATTCGTGCCTTGATATCACCAACAATTATTTTATACAAGGGGTTCTCTGATATAGAATGTTCAATTTATGGACTTACAATCTCATGCAGGGGTGTAATTTTAAAGATTAGCCATACAATCGTTTTCTGTACTTCACATTGTCCTGCATGTGTTCCAACTTACATACAAATTGACTTACACACGGACTTAATAACAGTGCCAATTTGTTATCCAAAGACTACCTGTAGCTATATAATGCTGTATCACAGAGATTAGGAACTACATAACTCAAAATAATGGGTAGCAAAGAAGTGAACAAAGTATACCATTATTATTGATATACAGAGAATGTCAAATTTATTTCACCCAGTTCATATAGTTAGGAATGACTAACTGAGAATCCATCATTAAGAGGGATAGGTAATCTATACTGTTGCCACTCAAAACACAGAACAAAGGAAATATTGAAAGGCATGTTGAAAATTATGGAAAATGTGACTGAGCAGAATGAAATTGTTATTCATGTTAGTCCCACGACACAGGGAAAAGCGCTAAATAAGTCTTGCAGAAAGATCATGAAGATGTAGGTGTTGGATCATAATAATTACTAGATTGCTTATGTTACTTGGGGGAGGGGGGAGTTGGGTGGGGGCAGTGATGGGGGTGGGGGGTGGGGGAGGAGGAAGTGGTGCTGAATTAAACACCTTTGCATAGTTTAGTGAAGAAATGACTGTTTTAAGTTTCTAGGGCATTGGGACAACTGTAGCAGCAAGCAAAGCACACAGTGGAAGGGCTCCCCTTCAATCAATAACTATATTAACAGTGAAGAGTACTTAAGATAGTTAAGAGGGGAAACCTTAGGGGTATGCAGGCATTTTGACTTTAGACCATTTGTCATTACAAGTCTCCATCTTGCTCCCATGCTGGCCTTTCTGTGCATGACCTGCTACAGTATTCAAATGGTGGGGGACCAGGAAACACTGTTGGCTTGTGAGAAAGGTATAACAATAATCATGAGCAATTTTAATGTGTATATAGCCCAGATTAATCAAATTTGCGAGGGTAGCCAGTAGGAGAGTTCATTGAATGCATTAGAGACTTTTCCTTGGAGCAATATGTTGAGGAACCAACCAGGGAACAGGCTATTCAGGATTTGGTATTATGTAATTGAGTAATTGATCATCTCAATGTAAAGACTCCAGAAGAGATGAGTGACCATACAATGCTGGAATTTCAAATTCACTTGGAGGGTGAGAAACTGGAAACCTTCACTCGTGTTTTAGAGAGAAACAAAGATAAATACTTAGGCACGAGGACAGATTTGGCTGTAGAGAACAGGGCAGGAAGAGTAAAATGTAGGACAGTTGACAAGCAGTGCCAGATGTTTAAGGAGATATTCATTTCCTCTCAAACACAATATATTCCAGAGAGAAAGAATGATTGTAAAGGGGGAAAAATCCATGACTAAGCAAGAAAGTTAAAGATAAAAAAGACAGACAAAGACATACCATATTGTAGAGACCATATTGGATGGCTTACATCCAAGGCTCTTAATGGAAGTGTCAGCAGAGATAATGGAGGGCCATTCAGGGCGGCACGGTGGCACAGTGGTTGGCACTGCTGCCTCACAGTGCCTGGGACCTGGGTTCAATTCCCGCGTCAGGTGACTGACTGTGTGAAGTTTGCACTTTCTCCCCGTGTCTGCGTGGGTTTCCTCCGGATGCTTCGGTTTCCTCCCACAGTCCAAAGATGTGCGGGTCAGGTGAATTGGCCATGCTAAATTGCCAATAGTGTTAGGTAAGGGGTATATGTAGGGGTATGGGTGGGTTGCGCTTTGGCGGGTCGGTGTGGACTTATTGGGCCGAAGGGCCTGTTTCCACACTGTAAGTAATCTAATCTAATCTAAAAGACCAATGGCAGGCTGGAATGTTGGGACAGTTTTAAAGATCAACAAAAGTTACCAAAAAATTAATAAAAAGAGTAAAGGTAAATGGTGAAAAAAAACTTATGCAAAATATAAAACACAGATAGCTAATGCTTCCAAAAGTACAGTCAGTTCTGCTATAACATGGTAGTTCTGTACTTGTGCAATACCATACCATAGGAGAATCGCATAATAGCAGCTCCATTTAAACTAATGGGACCAGAATCACATCATAACCAATACATGCTTTCAAAGTTTGTGCTTTAGAAACAGTGTCCCCAATTTGTCAATTATGTTATAGCAAATTTGTGTTAACAAAGCATGCGTTTTGTCAGAACAACCTGCATATAAAAGGGAATAGCGTAGCTAAAGTGAACATTGGGCCATTGGAGGATGAGACTGGGGAATGAATAGTCGGCAAAACAGAATGCAGAGACATTAAATCAATGTTATGTCTCAGTTTTCATAGAGGAGCACACTAGTACCATGTCAGTAGTAACAGGTAAAGCAGTTTAAAGAAAGAGAGGAACTTCGAACAATCATTATCACTAGGCCAAAAGTACTGAGCTAAACATTGGACTGAAGGCAGATGAGTGTCAGGGCCTGATAGCCTACATCCAAGGGTCTTAATGGAAGTGTCAGCAGAGATAATGGATCCACTGGCTATAATATTCTAAAATTCCCTAGATACAGGAAAGCTTCCAGTGGATTGGAAAAATGCTAATAAAGCAATGAAAAGGGGGGCAGGCAGAAGATAGGAAATTATAGACCAGTTAGTTTAACATCTATCATTAGGATATTGCTAGAATTCATAATTAAGGATTTAATAACAGAACATTTAAAAAGCCAAAATGCTGTCCCATCTGAGTCAGCATGATTTATGAGGAGGGGACAGGTAAATGGAGTTGAGGCTGAGATGAGATCAGCCATGATTGTATTGAACGTCAGTGCAGGCACAGGGAGCTGAATTATTTACTCATACTTCTAGTTCTAACATAAAAAGGATTTTGGTTACTTGAATGCTGACTGCTACTATCATACAACTACCTCTTTTCATAAGGTTATTGTAGTTTACTTAAAGACAATCGTCTGAATCTGACTTGAACTCTAAAACTGAATTTAGTTGGATGATGTTCCCAGCTGTACTCACTTGGCCTTTGTCTCACTCAGATGAAGTTTCCACTCACATTGACCAGGCTCCTGATTACTAACACAATGACATGCTTACAGATTAGAAATGAGGTACATCTAAGAAGATTAAAAAACAGATAGATCAGACTTCAAATTATTCTCGAAAAAAAGATAATTGAACGTTGAAGCTGTCACAGTAAATGTTAATGGTAGCATTGACATTGGCAGTTAGATAATTGGTTTCATGATCCTCAATTCTGGAAATTGGTTGAGATTCTGTAGTTTTGATTCCTTTTGACCAGGATTGATTCCAGTATTCAGAGCAAGAGAGTCCTTTTGTCATAATGTTAAATGTAAAGTACAGTTGCTTCTGCTATAGCACATGTTTCTTCAATTCAAATTGGCTTTAATGCGATTGAAGAATTTAGACCTTTATTTGCAGAATGCAAACTTTCCTTACCTGCATTGGCTATAACATGATTCCTGTCCCATTAGTTTAAATGGTGCAGCTGTTGCGCGATATTCTTATAAGGTGAGATCGCACGAGAATGGAACTATCGCATTATTAGATTAGATCCCCTAACCACTGAGCCTATCTGAACCGACTGTAGTTGACTTCTAACCTGACTTTTGACCCTCTCCTCATGTATCTTTTATAAAGAAAAACAAAATGGCCCAGTTTTTTTTGCTGGCACATGGTCACCATGCCAGCACAGATAGGAGTTACACATGAGGAACCTGCAGAATCCCAATGTAGCACATTCTGATGGGATTTCCTCAGAGATTGAATTTTCCAAAGGGCATTTCCATTCAACATGAAACACTCAGAAATTCTCTATTTTAAATCAGAGACCTTGAAGGGTCCAAAGATATTAAGTAGAACAATTACTCAAGGGAAGTTATTCTATTAAATCCATAACCTAATGGCTAAGTAAATATTAAATTGAGGTGGGAGTGACAGCCCTTGACATCAAAGTTGAAAAGTGTGGCACTGGAAAAGCACCACGCGTCAGGCAGTATCCGAGGAGCAGGAGAGTCGACGTTTCAGGCATAAGTCATTTATGACTCCTCAGATATGAAGCAGTCCATGTTCAAATGCAACAAAATCTAGACAATATCTAAGCTTGGGCTGACAAGTGACAAAATGAATTAGTGCCACACAAATGCCAGGCAATGACCATCTCCAGTAAGAGAAAATGTAATCACCACTCTTGACATTCAATGGTGGTATCATCACTGAATCTTCCACTATCAACATTCATATCAACGGAAACTCAACTGGACTCCTTACATAAAGACAATGGCTACAAAAGGAGGTCAGAGGCTAGGAATACTGCAACGAGTCACTTACCCCCTAACTCACGCAAATCTGTCCACCACCTGCACGACACAAATCAGGAGTATGATGGAATGCTCCTTACTTGCCTGGATGGGTGCAGCTCCAACAACACTCAAAAAGCTTGACACCATCCAGGACAGAGCAATTTGCTTGTTTGGCACCATATGCACAAACATCCACTCTTTCCACCATAGATGCTCAGTAGCAGCAGTGTGTACTATCTACAAGACACATCCAGAAATTTACCAAAAATCCTTAGACAGCACCTTCCGAACCCACGACCACTACTGTCTAGAAAGACAAGGGCAGCAGATACAGGGGAACACCAACACCTGCAAGTTCCCGACCAAGTCACTCACCATGCTGACATGAAAATATATCACCGTTTCTTCACTGTCATTGGGTCAAAATACTGGAATTACCTTCCAAATGGCATTGTGGCTCTACATGTAGAACATGGACTGGAGCGGTTCAAGGCAGCAGCTTAATGCCACCTTCTCAAGGGCAACAAGACGCAGGCAATGAATGCTGCCCAGCCATCTGTGTCCACTTCTCGTAAGTGAATAATAAAAATTAAACAGACCTCATACTTACCTCACAAACTTCCCAACAATGCTCCTTTTCCTTCTATATATCTCCTAGACCCTGACCAACACAAATACCCTCCAAGACCTGAACCCCATTGTCCCACAGATAGATATCCCCTACTGACCACAACAACTCCACATCCCCTCCACCTGCCCCCTGTCCCCACCACTTGACACTCTACCTCCTGCATAATCCAATCCAATGTCAGCATTGCTCACTCTGAAACCATCAGACCCACCACCTGAACTTTCCCCTGACTGGACGTAGCCACTTCCTCCTCCACTACAGGTAGTCCCAAAACTGACACCCTACCCACTACTCCCCTTGCTGGACCTGACCCAAACAACACTCCCCCCACCCTGGCACAATCTCCACCTTGGTCAGACTTACTTGACAACCTCTTTTCACTCAATCCACCCCACCCCATCCCACATTCCCATCAGATGAGACCCAAATGTGCTACTTACTGCGCCCCCAGGCCTGACACCTGCACTCCCCACATCCCTGCTGGACCAGATTACACCCTCCCTGCTCCCCGCACTTCCCCCTCCCCCATTCACCCTGTCCTAGCCTTAACTCTAGGAGAAAATGAGGATATCAGATACTGGAGATTAGAATCCAAAAGTACTGTGCTGGAAAAGCACAGCAGGTCAAGCAGCATCTGAGGAGCAGGAGAGTCGACATTTTGGGCATAAGCTCTTCATCGGAAACATCAACTCTCCTGCTCCTCAGATGCTGCCTGACCTGCTGTGCTTTATCAGAGCCATACTTTTTGGCTGTACTCTAAATACTGCATCACTTACCTTGCCAGCTTACACCCTGGCATTTTAGTCACTTACCATCCTACCTTAAGACCATAAGACCATAAGACATAGGAGTAGAAGTAAGGCCATTTGGCCCATCGAGTCCACTCTGCTATTCAATCATTGCTGATGGGCATTTCAACTCCACTTACCAGCGTTCTCCCCGTAGCCCTTAATTCCTCGAGACAACAAGAATCTATCAATCTCTGTCTTGAAGACATTCAGTGTCCCGGACTCCACTGCACCCTGTGGCAATGAATTCCACAGGCCCACCACTCTCTGGCTGAAGAAATGTCTCTGCATTTCTGTTCTGACTTGACATTCTACCCACTTGATGTTCTACCCAGCTGGTATCCTATCCCCTACTCATCTAGTATACTACCTCGGCACCCTGCCCCCTCCCCAGTTATCATCTTACTTACTTGGAAGCTTGGCATCCTATTTTCCTAGACTTACCTGGTCCCTGTGCACCTGTAACATTAGCCAGTTCTGTGTTTGTTCCAAAGCTATATGAGAATGTTTCAATTGTAGTCATGTGACCTTAATCTTAACCTGAGATTGGTGACTCACAAGAACCCATCATGTATCTCAGATTGAACGTAACTAGTTATGAAGTACAATGATATATAATAAACGTGTTCACTGTATAACACGGTTGAGCTTATGTTTGCCGAAGACTTTGTGTGAGCATCCTTACCTAAATGATATCAGTGGCTTAGATCATATAACAACAAGAAGGATTGACGGTAGTGAAACTTCCCAAATTTTCTCAGCCACCCAATGAGCTTAGCTACAGGCCTTCTGATTGAGACTCCCACTTCCTTGGTCATCTACTGTCCTTGATTGGATAAGGAATCCAGAGGCAGCCTCCAGGAATATTGAGACTGGCGTGCCCTTTTCACTACTTCTGAGTTCCTGACCTTAAAAGAAGATGTCCATCAGGATTGTGAACCAACCAAGATAAATGATCCTGCCCACTTTGTGTTTTCTCTCCACAGCTTGACCTGCTGAGTATTTCCAGCATCTGTACCATTTGGCTTTGTCACACATTTTAATTTGGTGAGCTTTCTCGCTGGTGGAGGTTGGGAGTCAGCCATCCTGAAGATGCCTATAGTAGTGATTGTAATGAGGTCAGCCAGATAGAATATGGGTTGAGGCTGATTGAGGCTATTGATCTGGTCCAACCAGAGAACCCTGGCTGACAGACATAAACAGGAATTGGGCACCGATACGGAGGAAGGAGGGCAGGTCTGAAGACCTCCTCGTGGGTCTGCTTCTGGGCCTGGCCAAACTGGCCATAAACAGGTCCAGGCAGCGGGCCGTGGAGGGGGTTGTTAAGGCTGACTGCCTGCCCCTCTTCTGCGGTTACGTTAGAGCCCGGGTGTCCTTGGAGAAGGAGCACACGGTGTCCACCAACACCTTGGAGTTGTTCAGGGAGAGGTGGGTGCCGCAGGGAGTGGAGTGCATTATTTCCCCCTTCCAACTCTATTATGATTTAATCCCTACCCTCCCCTTCACTGTTTGATCACACAGCATTGCCCTTTGACATGAAGGACACTGCTTGTCACTGGCCACCCGGGTGTTTTCCTATCTTCCTGGTGGTGGAAGTTGAATAAAGATTCGTGCACTTTGTGTCTCTCACTGTGTCTCACACCTGCACACACACACACCATGGGTGTGGGGGAAAAAAATAAGCACTACCGCAGAAATTTCATACATAACCTACCTTCCCATCCTGGCACCTTTGAATCATCTCTTAAAAGAGGATCAGCCTTGGAAATGGCTGAATATCCAAGCCATAGCTTTCAGGGAAGTGAAGAAGCATCTATCATCCTCTAAGGTTCTGGCACCCTATGATCCAAAGCAAGGTCTGGTATTGACATGTGATGTCTCTCCATACTGCATTGAGGTAGTATAAATTCATAGGTGGCCCAGTGGAGAGGAACACTAATAGCATATATATATCCAGGACTTTGGCTAATGCAGAACGTAAATGCACCCAGATAGAGAAGAAAGATTTGGCGGTCATATTTGAAGTCAGAAAGTTCCACATATACCTTTACAGACTTGAATTTGTAATAATAATGGATGACAACCCCCACTAGGTCTACTTACAGAGGATAGGTAGTGCCTCCCAGAGTTTCAGGCCAACTTTGGTGGTGGGCTCTAATAGTAGGTGCATATAATTACAAGTTGGAATAATGTCCAGGAGGTCAAGCAGCAATTATGGGTGCATTGAGCTTCCTTCCGCTAGCAGATGCACCACCAGTGGTACTCTCCACGGAAGAGTCTGTATCGGTTTTAAATTTTCTGGACACACTTCCAGCTGACAATATCAGAGTTTAGACACAGAAAGATCTGGTCCTGGTAAAACTCTGCCTGTATTCCTGATGAAGGGCCTTTGCCCGAAATGTCAATTTTACTGCTCCTCAGATGCTGCCTGAACAGCTGTGCTTTTCCAGCACCACTCTAATCTAGACCCTGGTAAAACTCTAACAGCTGATGGTGATGGGGGAAGCCAAGGGGCTGTCACAACCAGAATTGAAATCTTTTTGGTTCTGGTAAGACCAGATCACAGTAATCATGATTTGGAGATGCTGGCGTTGGACTGGGGTGTACAAAGTTAAAAATCACATGACACCAGGTTGTAGTCCAATCACCTGATGAAGAAGCCCCGCTCTGAAAGCTAGTGTGCTTCCAATTAAACCTGTTAGATCACAGTAGAGGATGGTATTTTGTTATAGGGAGCAAGAGTGAATGTCCTGAGCAAAGGTCACTGCCAGATACTGGCTGACCTCCAGCAGGGTCAACAAGGGGGTCCAAAATGAAGCAATTGGTGATAAGTTATGTCTGGTGGCCAGGCCTGGATGTGGACATAGCTGCATTGATGGAGCAGTGCCCAGGGTGCCAAGAGGTACAAAATTACCATCAGCAGCTCCCCTGTTTTCATGGGAATGGCCGGGTAAACCATGGACTCAGTTACACGTCAACTGTGCAGATCCTTTTGTGTGATCATTGTTCTTCACCAGTAGGGAGGCCCACTAAAAGTAACTGGAATGTGTAGAGAGTTCATTCATCAAACACGGGACAATGATAGAAAAACTGTGCTCATCTTTTGCAGTACTTGAACTCCTGGAAGTGTTGGTCACAGATAACCAGCCAACGTTTGTCAGTAGGGAACTTGAGTATTTCCTAAAGTCGAATGAGGACAGCTCCATACTCAATGATCTGGCAGAAAGAGCAGTCTAAATTTGAAGGCAGGAGTAGAGAAACAGCCTATAGCTTCATAAGATATAAGACCGTCCCGGTTCCTATTTGAGTTTAGGGCCACCCTTCGTGGAACTACAGGAATAGCTGCAGCAGGGTTGCTGATGGAGAGAAGACTCCACACCAGGTTAAATCTGATCATTCCAGACCTGGGAGGGAAGGTGAAACGTCATCAGGAATGGAGAGATAAGCAGGGATACGCTTTGATGTAGGAATCACAGGATTGATCCTGCATGGGTAAGAGGCATTGTCAACATGAGGTCAGGTCCAGTGATGAATAAAATTATGGTAGGTGCGACCATCCTGAACAAGCACGTGAATATCGAAAGCTGCAAACTAGTAAACACTATGGAGCCAAATGTGCCTGCTTCCTCAACTGCCTTTCTGACTGTTCCTGTAGATTCTATCTCTCTGTCTAGCATTGAAGTTACCTCGGAATTTAAGATAGACAAAATGGATGCCGCACCTCGATGCCTTTGCCGCCTGAAGAGAACATACTTTTTCTGAGATGTTTTGGGTGCAAGAGGCAAGCTACTGTGTGTTACACACTGCCCATACCAGAGGCAGAGTTGGAAGAATGTAACCTATTGCTAAAATGGAGAAAGTGAGGTCTGCAGATGCTGGAGATCAGAGCTGAAAATGTGTTGCTGGAAAAGCGCAGCAGGTCAGGCAGCATCCAAGGAACAGGAGATTCGATGTTTCAGGCATAAGCCCTTCTTCAGGAATTCTCCTGTTCCTTGGATGCTGCCTGATCTGCTGCGCTTTTCCAGCAACACATTTTCAGCTATTTCTAAAACACCCTAGGAGAAACAAAATGAAGAACCTGCCTATGTGCTCAGACTGAGAGGAGGGAGGATGTAGTGACTGTTACAAGGTCAGCCAGGTGGAGCTCATAGAATGTGATTTTCCTGATTGGGGCTGTTAATCCGAACCAATCACGGAGCCCTGGCTGACAGATAGAAATAGGAGGGTCTCCCCTTCACTGTTTGATCACACAGCATTGCCCTTTTGTGAAGGGCACTGCTTGTCATTGGCCACTCAGGGGTTTTCCTTTCTTCCTGTTGGTGGAAATTGAATAAAAATTCGTACACCTTGTGTCTCTCACTGTGTCTCACACCTGCACATACAAAAAAAAGAAAAAAGAAAAGAAAAGGAATAGGAGGGTCAGGTCTAAGCAACGGACCATGGAGGGTGTTATTATGGTTGATTGCCTACCTCTTTTCCACAGTTACATTCAGGCCCAGGTGTCCCTGGAGAGGATGTCTACCAACACTCTCAAGGTTTTCAGGGAGATGTGGGCACCACGGATTGTGGAGTGTTTTCATTCTCCTGCTGACTCTATTTTGATTGAATCCCACCCTCCCCTTCAGTTTTTCAATCATGGCAGACATTGCCCCTATAGAGAAGGGCATTACTTGTCACTGGCCATTTGTTCCTGTTCGTGGACTCATTGTTTTCTGCACTCATTGTTTCTTCACTATGACCTACACCTACACACACACAACATAGGTGCTGCGGAGAAATAAGCACTACCACTGTTTGGCCATAGTGGGGGGAATTTAAAGAAAAAAATTATAACCAGGAGATCAGACTCAGTTGAGAACTGACTCTGAGCTGGCTGGCCAGTCAGTGTTATTGTGGTTTTTTTTAAAAAGAAAAAAAAAGAGTGCCTGATGTTCTGCTCACTCTGAGATCTGGCTCTGAGGAAACTTGATCAGTGTCAAAGACACTCGACGTGTAAAGAAAAGGTGATTTGGTGATGGGATACCGGTCTGTGTGGAGTTATTTCATATACAATCAGCCTTCATGCCTGAAGGTGCATTAATTCTCTACCTAGGTTTCACACAATGCACTGAAATATAAAAGCAAACATTTGTTTTATAGTGAAGTCACATACAGCATTCTTTTGAAGATTGAGCATATTTTGAAACATGAAGGAAAATCATTCAAGAAAGAAGTCATTATTTATTTCCACTGAGTACATTTAACTTGAGAGATTAATGTCAGAGTATTTGTATAGACAACAATTAGATTACAGGAATGTGACAATAGACAATAGACAATAGGTGCAGGAGTAGGCCATTCTGCCCTTCAAGCCTGCACCACCATTCAATATGATCATGGATGATCATCCTTAATCAGTGTCCTGTTCCTGCCTTATCTCCATAACCCTTGATTCCACTATCCTTGAGAGCTCTATCCAACTCTTTCTTAAATGAATCCAGAGACTGGGCCTCCACTGCCCTCTGGGTCGGAGCATTCCACACAGCCACCACTCTCTGGGTGAAGAAGTTTCTCCTCATCTCTGTCCTAAATGGCCTACCCCCTATTTTTAAGCTGTGTCCTCTGATTCGGCACTCACCCATCAGCGGAAACATGTTTCCTGCTTCCAGAGTGTCTAATCCTTTAATAATCTTATATGTCTCAATCATATCCCCTCTCAGTCTTTTAAACTCAAAGGTATACAAGCCCAGTCGCTCCAGTCTTTCAGTGTAAGGTAATCCTGCCATTCCAGGAATTGACCTTGTGAACCTATGCTGCACTCCCTCAATAGCCAGAATGTCTTTCCTCAAATTTGGAGACCAGAACTGCACACAGTACTCCAGGTGTGGTCTCACCAGGGCCCTGTACAGCTGCTGAAGAACCTCTTTGCTTCTATACTCAATCCCTCTTGTTATGGAGGCCAGCATGCTATTAGCCTTCTTCACTACCTGCTGTACCTGCATGCTTACCTTCATTGACTGGTGTACAAGAACACTCAGATCTCTCTGTACTGCACCTTTACCTAAATTGATGCCATTTAGTTAGTAATCTGCCTTCCTGGTCTTGCCACCAAAGTGGATGACCATACATTTATTCACATTAAACTGCACCTGCCATGCATCTGACCACTCACCTAACTTGTCCAGGTCACCCTGTAATCTCCTAACATCCTCATCACATTTCACCCTGCCACCCAGCTTAGTATCATCAGCAAATTTGCTAATGTTATTACTAATACCATCTTCTATATCATTAACATATATTGTAAAAAGCTACGGTCCCAGTACTGATCCCTGCGGTACCCCACTGGTCACTGTCTGCCATTCCGAAATGGAGCCGTTTATCACTACTCTTTGTTTCCTATCAGCCAACCAACTTTCAATCCAAGTTAGTATTTTGTCCCCAATACCATGCACCCTAATTTTGCTCACTAACTTCCTATGTGGGACTTTATCAAAAGCTTTCTGAAAGTCCAGGTACACTACATCCACTGGATCTCCCTCGTCCATCTTCAGAGTTACACCTCAAAAAATTCCAGAAGATTAGTCAAGCATGATTTCCCCTTCATAAATCCATGCTGACTCTGACTTATCCTGTTACTACTATCCAGATATGTCATAATTTCATCCTTTCTCATAGACTCCAGCATCTTTCCCACCACTGCAGTCAGACTAACTGGTCTATAATTTCCTGCTTTCTCTCTCCCACCTTTCTTAAAAAGTGGTACAACATTAGCCACCCTCCAATCCGCAGGAATTGATCCTGAATCTATCGATCTCTAGAAAATAATCACCAACACATCCACGATTTCTCGAGCCACCTCCTTCAGTACCCTGGGATATAGACCATCAGGCCCCGGGGACTCATCAACCTTCAGACCTAACAGTCTCTCCAACACCAATTCCTGGCAAATATAAATTCCCTTCCATCCAGGTCCTTCAGCCACTGTTACCCTAGGGAGATTGCTATTGTCTTCCCCAGTGAATACAGATCTGAAGTACCATTTCAATTCTTCTGCCATTTCTTTGTTCCCCGTAATATATTCCCCTGTTTCTGTCTTCAAGGGCCCAATTTTAGTCTTAACCATTTTTTTGCCTTTCACATACCTAAAAATACTTTTACTATCCTCCTTTATATTATTGGCCAGTTTACCTTCATACCTCATTTTTTCTCTGCATATTTCCTTCTTAGTAATCTTCTATTGTTCTTTAAAACCTTCCCAGTCCTCCGTTTTCCCACTTATTTTTGCTATGTTATACTTTTTCTCTTTTAACTTTATATGTTTCTTAACTTCCCTAGTCAGCCACGGCCACCCATGCCTCCTCCTAGGATCTTTCTTCCTTTTTGGAATGAACTGATCCTGCAACTTCTGCATTATACACAGAAATTACAGGAATGTGCTTCAGTAAATGAAATGCCTTATTAAGGATAAGTGTACTTCTTAAAATAGCAAGTATTCTCTTCAATTGTAAACTATAAAGTATTAGTATAAACATTATTATGCAGATACAAGCTGGCTACAGTAATTTTACCATATAAACTGGTTGCCACAGTTCACTTTCTATCAATTCTGTTTCAGATCAAAAAATGTTAACAATAAGCTTTCATTTACAACAACTAAGGGACCAAATGTGTATACATTTGTTAGATAGTACGTAGGGAGGTTTCGGCATTGCCCAAAAGCTTTGTTGTCCTTGAACATTGTTTCATGACAGATTTCAAATGCATGAATACTATGGATTAGATGGCACTGTGATCTGCCTTTATAATATTTAGCTAGATTCAATCTAAATCTGATTATTTACTATCATAGTTTTATACACTGGGCAAATATTTAACAAATTAACCATACAAACTGCATTTTCTTTGCAACGGTGAACTATAACTCCAAAATGCATTTCGTGAAAATATGGGTGGGTTTCGCTTCGGCGGGTCGGTGTGGACTTGTTGGGCCGAAGGGCCTGTTTCCACACTGTAAGTCTAATCTAATCTAAAAAAAATAGCAAGCGAGCAAAAGAGAGACTCACCATGGACAAACTTTAACTTGCTGTTATAATATATCTGCAACTTTGTGCATTTTTATCTCTAATTAATTCTGCACTTCTAGGTATGCTTGATGCTTGAAGAACTTTATATTTAATCACTGTGAGTTTACAGGTCGATAATAGTTGTATAAACCTACCTCTTCTTTTGATATTAGCAATGCAACATACATTCTCCTATGTTGTCAGAAGTTATTTCCCACTCTGCTATGTGCAGTCATATGACCACATGAATTAGGAGCAGGAATAGGCTACTTGGCCCCTTGGACCTGCTGTGCCATGATCGTAGCTAGTCCTATTACTCCACATATCTGCCTGTCAGAGCAGAAATGCTTATGTTCATGGTAACGTGCAATCTTCTATTGTTCTAGCTGGGTAGCTAAGGCATCTCTCCACCAATGCACTGAATAGGAAAGCTGCAATCTGTGGGCAACATTCTAATAAATCTATAGGTCAGAAAGTCTATAGCTTATGCAAAACACGCAAATAAATAATAAATTATGCACATTCGGTTTTTTGCACATATTCAAAGGAGAATGACTGGATGCATTCTATTTGATTCCATTTAATTGAAACTTTAAGATGGCTGTTCCAAATTTTATCTAACATATCTTGTGCTCTCCGTACTGTATACTGCTGTTTCTCAAAGGGCCCTTAAAGATATATGAGGCAGAAGTGGGTACTGCAGATGCTGGAGATTAGAGTCAAGATTAGAGGGTTTTTACAAATATATTAAGGACAAAAGGGTAATCAGGGAGAGAATAGGGCCTCTCAAAGGTCAGCAAGGCGGCCTTTGCGTGAAGCCGCAGTAAAAGGGGGGAAATACTAAATGAATAGTTTATATCAGTATTTACTATGGAAAAGGATATGGAAGATATAGACTGTAGAGAAATAGATGGTGACATCTTGCAAAATGTCCAGATTACAGAGGAGGAAGTGCTGGATGTCTTGAAACGGTTAAAGATGGATAAATCCCCAGGACCTGATCAGGTGTACCCGAGAACTCTGTGGGAAGCTAGAGAAGTGATTGCTGGGCCTCTTGCTGAGATATTTGTATCACCGATAGTCACAGATGAGGTGCCGGAAGACAGGAGGTTGGGAAACGTGGTGCCACTGTTTAAGAAGGGCGGTAAAGACAAGCCAGGGAACTATAGACCGGTGAGCCTGACCTCGGTGGTGGGCAAGTTGTTGGAGGGAATCCTGAGGGACAGGATGTACATGTACTTGGAAAGGCAAGGACTGATTAGGGATAGTCAACATAGCTTTGTGCGTGGGAAATCATGTCTCACAAACTTGATTGAGTTTTTTGAAGAAGTAGCAAAGAGAATTGATGAGGGCAGAGCAGTAGATGTGACCTATATGGATTTCAGTAAGGCGTTCGACAAGGTTCCACATGGGAGCATGATTAGCAAGGTTAGATCTTACAGAATACAGGGAGAACTAGCCGTTTGAATACAGAAAGTATCAAAGGTTCAAAAGTAGAAGACAGGTGGTGGTGGTGAAGGGTTGTTTTTCAGATTGGAGGGCTATGACCAGTGGAGTAGCACAAGGTTGATGCTGGGTCCTCTATTTTTTGCCATTTACATAAATGATTTGGATGCGAGCATAAGAGGTACAGTTAGTAAGTTTGCAGATGGCATCAAAATTGGAGGTGTAGTAGACAGCGAAGAGGGTTACCTCAGATTATAACAGGATCTGGACCAGATGGGCCAATGGGCTGAGAAGTGGCAGATGGAGTTTAATTCAGATAAATGTGAGGTGCTGAATTTTGGAAAAGCAAATCTTAGCAGGACTTATACACTTAATAGTAAGGTCCTAGGGAGTGTTGCTGAACAAAGAGACCTTGGAGTGCAGGTCATAGCTCCTTGAAAGTGGATTCGCAGGTAGATAGGATAGTAAAGAAGGCGTTTGGTATGCTTTCCTTTATTGGTCAGAGTAGTGAGTACAAGAGTTGAGAGGTCATGTTGCAGCTGTACAGGACATTGGTTAGGCCACTGTTGGAATATTGTGTGCAATTCTGGTCTCCTTCCTATTGGAAAGATGTTGTGAAACTTGAAAGAGTTCAGAAAAGATTTACAAGGATGTTGCCAGGGTTGGAGGATTTGAGATACAGGGAGAGGCTGAACAGGCTGGGGCTGTTTTCCCTGGAGTGTCGGAGGCTGACGGGTGACCTTTTAGAGGTTTACAAAATTATGAGGGGCATGGATAGGATAAATAGGCAAAGTCTTTTTCCCTGGGGTCGGGGAGTCCAGAACTAGAGGCCATTGGTTTAGGGTGAGAGGGGAAAGATATAAAAGAGACCTAAGGAGCAACCTTTTCACATAGAGAGTTGTACGTGTATGGAATGAGCTGCCAGAGGAAGTGGTGGAGGCTGGTACAATTGCAACATTTAAGAGGCATGTGGATGTGTATATGAATAAGAAGGGTTGAGAGATATGGGCCGGGTGCTGGCAGGTGGGACTAGATTGGGTTGGGATATCTGTCGGCATGGACGGGTTGGACCAAAGGGTCTGTTTCCATGCTGTACATCTCTATGACTCTATGACTCTATTAGAGTGATGTTGGAAAAGCTCAGCAAGTCAGGTAGCATCCGGGGAGCAGAGAAATCAATATTTTTGCCTGAAACATTGATTTTCCTGCTCCTCGGTTGCTGCCTGACCTGCTGTGTTTTTCCAGCACCACTCTAATCTTGACCATAAAGATATATGAGTCAGGCCATAATCATGCATAGAAGCCACACAGATTCGTGACCCAGCAGCAGACTTTCTTAGCTTTTGGTTAACTTTTTGAGCAAAACTGCAATCATAGATTTAATTGTGCTGCTGAGACTTGAGTCTGGACCTGTTTCACACCTGTAATCATCTGTAATCAGACAGTGAGGAAAGACATTAGTCTGAGACTGGTGGAGTTGGGAAAAGGAGCAAGGCAAACAGGAATAAACAAAGCAGCAAACTAGATAGGATGGAAAATTAAACTGCATTTATTTCAAAGCAAGAGGCCTAACAGATAAGGCAGATGAACTCAGGGCATGATTAGGAACATGGGACTGGGATATCGTAGCACGTACAGGGATGTGGCTCTGGACTGGAATTTAATGGTCCACGGTATTGATGCTATAGAAAGGATAGAAAGGGGGCAAGTGAAGAAGGGAAATGGTGTTTTTGATGAAGGATAACATTACAGCTGTATTTAGGAAGAATGTTCCTGCGAATACATCCAGGGAGGTTACTCAGCTGGAACTGAGAAATAAGAAAGGGATTATCATCTTATTGGGATTGTATTATAGACCAGGTAAAAACAATGACTGCAGATGACTGCCCTGTGGCCTAACATTTCAACTCCCCCTCCCACTCTGCCAAGGACATGGAGGTTCTGGGCCTCTTTCACTGCTGCTCCCTCACCACCAGACGCATGGAGGAAGAACGCCTCATCTTCCACCTCGGAACACTTCAACCCCAGGGCATCAATATGGACTTCAACAGTTTCCACATTTCCCCTTCCCCCACCTCACCCTAGTTCCAAACTTCCAGTTCAACACTGTCCCATGACTTGTCCTATCATCTTCATCCCCTTCCCCACTCACCTATTGTACTCTATGCTACTTTCTCCCCATCCCCACCCTCCTCTCACTTATCTCTCCACCCTTCAGGCTCTCTGCCTGTATTCCTGTTGTAGGGCTTTTGCCCAAAACGTCGATTTTACTGCTCCTCGGATGCTGCCTGAACTGCTGTGCTTTTCCAGCACCACTCTAATCTAGACATTGTATTATTGACCCCCTAATAGTGAGAGAGAAATTGAGAAACAAATTTGTAAGGAGATCTCAGCTTCATGTAAGAATAATATGGTAGTTATGGTAGGGGATTTTAACTTTCCAAACATAGACTGGGACTCCATAGCTTGGATGGAGAGAATTTGTTAAGTGTGTACAAGAATATTTTTTGATTCAATATCTGGATGTACATACTAGAGAAGGTGCAAAACTTGACCCATTCTCAGGAAATAAGGCTTAGATCTGATCTGTTGTTTGTACAATTACTTAGCTCTGTCTATCACTTGCTGCTAATGCTTTTGGCATGCAAGTAGTCCTGTTTGGTGGCTTCACCAGGTTGACACCTCATTTTCAGGTATACCTGGTGCTGCTCCTCCCATGCCCTTCTGCACTCTCCATTGAACCAGGATTGATCCCCTGGCTTCTTGGTAATATTTGAGTGGGGGACATACCAGATCATGAGGTTACAGATTGTGTTGGAGTACAATTCTGTTGATGGCCCACATCACCTCATGGCTGCCCAGTCTTGAGTTGCTAGATCTGTTTGAAATCTGTCCCATTTAGCATGCTGATAGTGCCATGCAACATGATAAAGGTTATTTTCAATGTGAAGGTGGGACTTCATCTCCACAAGGACTGTGTGGTGGTCACTCTTATCGATACTCTCATGGACAGATGCATCTGCACCTGGCAGATTGGTAAGGATGATGTCAAGTATGTTTTGCCCTTTTGTTGGTTCCCTCACCACCTGCCGCAGACGCAGCTATATCCTTTAGGATCCGACCAGCTCAATCAGTATTACTGCTGCTGAGCCACTCTGGTGGCAGACATTAAAATCTCCCACCCAGTGTACATTCTGTGCCTTTGTCATCCTCAGTGTTTCCTCTATATGTTGTTCAACATGGAGGAGTACTGATTCATCAGATGAGGGAGGATGCTACCTGGTAATCAGCAGGACGTTGCCTTGTCCATGGTTAACCTGAAGCCATGTGACTTTATGGGGTCGAGATTCAATGTTGAGGACAAACAAAGTTGCATGCAGTTTTTTGTACTCAGTGTTTTAGTATGCAGCCTCGAAAAGTTGAGCATGCAGCCTCGTAAAGACCAATAGGTGTGTTGCTGTTTGCACTTCCTTTGTATTCCTTTGTATAAATTGAGCTAGTTTTTATTTGGAAACAAGAAAACTAGCTCTCTCCTCATTTAGCTGTTTGCTCAGGCTACAGTTAGTCCTTAGCCTCAGTTGAGTTAACTGCGGGTGCATTGCCACAAGTGTTTCATTCTTTTGCCATCTTTTTATTTTTTTAATCGTTTTATCCATATGGTGGCTGAGGAGGTATTAACAACACGTGGTAAAGAACAATTTGCGCACAATGGATTTATTTACGTCATTGACAAAACAAGGAAAGTTGACAGCGACTTGAAATTTTGGCGTTGTGAGCAAAAACGTCGGTGCAAAGCACAGGTCCATACTAAAGCTGGAGAGGTGGTGAGGGAGCTGAACAGCCATTCGCATGAAGCTTCTGCTGCACAATTACAGGTTACACTTGTGAAAATTAAAATAAGAGAGCAGAGGAGACTCTTGAGTTACCGACTGTAGTTGTTAATGAATGTTTGACAGACATTTCCCAAGCTAGTCTAGCTGTCATTCCTAATACGTCTGCTTTGAGGAAAATAATACGCAGAAAGCGTAATTCAGTGATGAACACCCCCACCAATCCAACTGATTTGCAACAATTATTTGTGCCAGAATGCTACAGAATATATGTCCCTCAACCAGGAGTGGAAGAAAAGTTTTTACCATGTGATAGCAGACCAGGTCCCAATCAGATATTAATCTTTGGAAGACAGACCTGGCTCCCACACTTAGTGACGTCTGATATGTGGTTTGCCGATGGCACATTCAGTATTGCTCCTAGTCTCTTTTCTCAGATTTATGTAATTCTAGCAAAAAAACACAGAGGTGTTCACCCTATAGTGTATGCTCTTTTGCCCAACAAGCAACACACCACATACGTGAGAACGTTCAAGTTATTGAAAGAAATGGAACCCAATTTGAAACCCACTTCAATCATCTGCGATTTTGAACAAGCTGCGCACAGTGCTATGGAGGACATATTTCCCGATGTTCAAATTAAAGGATTATTTTTCATTTAGCTCAAAATTTGCAAAAACATTTAGCTGGATTGGGGTGTACTAGTTTGTATAACACTGATCCTGATTTCGGGTTAAAAGCTAGAATGATTATTGCCCTTGCCTTTGTACCTTTGAACAAGATCGATGACTATCTGGATGCTCTGGCGACTGAACCGCCGCAAGAACTTCAAGATTTACTCAACTGGTTTGAAGATACGTACGTTGGTCGTCAGAACAGACGAGAAAATGGAAGGCGAACTCCTGTATTTCTCCATGAGATTTGGAACCTTCATCAGAGAACATTAAATGGGAAAGACCGCACAATCATGTGGAGGCAGCCCACCGTCGATTACAATATGAACTTAACATGCAACATCCCACCATGTGGAAATGAATAGATGGCCTGTGTAAAGTACAGAAAGGTAGAGATGCATATTATGAAGGATTACTAGCCGGGCAGGAACCACCACAGAAACTAAAAAAAGTATAGAGATGCAGATAGAAGAATACATGAAACTGTTCTTAGATTTGAAAACATGGATGTTATTGAGTACTTGAGAAGCCTTGCTCATAATTACTAAATGAACTAAATAAAGCTACGTTACAGTTTTTAGTGGTTAACAGATTTAATGTTTTTATTTTTCATAAAGTTACAGTTTTAAAACTTTTTAAAGTTCTAATTACTAAATGAACTAAATAAAGCAATGTTACAGTTTTTAGTGATTAACAAATTTAATGTTTTTAGTGATTAACAGATTTAATGTTTTCATTTTTCAATAAAGCTACCTTTGTGGGCAGCATGGTGGCACAGTGGTTAGGACTGCTGCCTCACAGCACCTGAGACCTGGGTTCAATTCCCGACTCAGGCGACTGACTGTGTGGAGTTTGCACATTCTCCCCGTGTCTGCGCGGGTTTCCTCCGGGTGCTCCGGTTTCCTCCCACAGTCCAAAGATGTGCGGGTCAGGTGAATTGGCCATGCTAAATTGCCCGTAGTGTTAGGTAAGGGGTAAATGTAGGGGTATGGGTGGGTTGCACTTCGGCGGGCCAGTGTGGACTTGTTGGGCCGAAGGGCCTGTTTCCACACTGTAAGTAATCTAATCTAAAGTTATGGTTTTAAAATTTTTTTAAGTTCTACCTTTAATGATGATAAATCAGCCAACATTTATTTCCTTGTGCCAAAATGTCTGTCGCCAAATGGGCTGGCGCCACAATGCTGGCACCCAAACGGCTGCGCCCAATCGTCCCATTCCGAATCAAAATCGCTGATTAGAAGGATTGACTTGTTTAATTGGCTTGACGAATTACAGGACCTAATTATTCATTTGACTTGAATAATTAAATGAAATTTTCATTGATGAAATTAATTTCTCTTAGATAAAATATTTGGCTTTGATCCATTATATTGACATATTTAAGTTGGAGGTGTATGTGTAAAATGATCAAAATCCTCGAAATAGCACTCTATTTGTGCCCTCTGTTTCTCTTGTTAATTCCTGCTATGGATTTGGGTCTGCCATAGAAACCTTGTCTGGTTCTGTGGTGTCAGCTCCCATAGTGAGTAATTTATTTTCGCAAGGGTTGACTCACACTCCCCAGTATGGTTAGGCAACTTGGAGCTATAACAATAGAATCTCTTTGTGACTTGAACTGGAAACACATGTCATTTGCCTGTTTGTTACTTCAATGTTTCCAAAACTAAACCAAGGTTAACACCAGATAAGGGGGAGTTTGGTTTCAATATAAAACTTCATTGTTCCACAGAAATGCAAAACAAATGAAGTAATAGACAATGTAATAGCTTATTTAGTTCAGTTGATAAAAAGGTAGAGAAATACATATCCTAAACTATATACATACAAAAAGGAATGCATAGTGCTCCCTTACTGAGGGTTTGGCTTTCTTATGTCTTTTACAGGGTCTGAGTACCATTGCTTGTGTCTTTTACAGGGACTGAGTATGGTGACACATCTTCATGAATCATGATCAGAGTGGTGCTGGAAAAGCACAGCATGTCAGGCAGCATCCGAGGAGCAGGAAAATCGACGTTTTGGGCAAAAGCTCTTCATCAGGAATGAGGCTGGAAGCCTTGCGGGTGGAGAGATAAATGGGAGGGGGTAGGGCTGGGGAGAAGGTAGTTGAAAGTGCAATAGGTGGATGGACCAAGGGGTAGAGGTGATAGGTCGGAGGGGAGGGTGGAGTGAATAGGTGGGAAGGAAGATTGACCGGGGGGAACAGGTCATGAGGATGGTGCTGAGCTAGAAGTCTGGAACTGCGGTAAGGTGGGGGGAGGGGAAATGAGGAAATGGGTGAAGTCCACATTGATGCCCTGGGGTTGAAGGGTTCTGAGGCAGAAGATGAGGTGTTCTTACTCCAAGCGTCGGATGGAGAGGGAGTGGCGGTGGAGGTTGCCCGTGAAGGACATGCAGGTCCTTGGCCTCCTCCACATCACTCCCTCACCACCTGATGCCTGGAGGAAGAATGCCTCATCTTCCACCTCAGAACATTTCAATCCCAGGGCATCAATGTGAACTTAATCAGTTTCCTCATTCCCCCTCCCCCCACCTTACCCCAATTCCAACCTTCCAGCTCAGCACCATCTTCACGACCTGCCCTACCTGTTAATCTTCCTTCCCACCTATCTGCTCCACCCTCCTCTCTGAACTTTAGATTAGATTAGATTTTTTTTTAGATTACTTACAGTGTGGAAACAGGCCCTTCGGCCCAACAAGTCCACACCGACCCGCCGAAGCGCAACCCACCCATGCCCCTACATTTTACCTATTACCTAAAACTATGGGCAATATAGCGTGGCCAATTCACCTAACCCGCACATCTTTAGACTGTGGGAGGAAACCAGAGCACCCGGAGGAAACCCACGCAGACACGGGGAGAACGTGCAAACTCCACACAGTCAGTCACCTGAGGCGGGAATTGAACCCAGGCCTCTGGCGCTGTGAGGCAGCAGTGCTAACCACTGTGCCACTGTGCCAACCACTTTGCCACCCTGCTGACCTATCACCTTTACTCTTTGGTCCATCCACCTATTGCACTCTCAACTACCTTCTCCCCAGCCCCACCCCCTCTCATTTATCTCTCCACTCCCGAGGCTTCCGGCTTCATTCCTAATGATGGGCTTTTGCCCGAAATGTCGATTTTCCTGCTCATTGGATGCTGCCTGACCTGCTGTGCCTTTCCAGCACCACTCTGATCATGATTTATGAAGCTGTGTCACCAGCTTGAGGGCAGCAATGATACTCAGGGCTCTTGCCCGAAACGTCGATTTTCCTTCTCCTCAGATGCTGCCTGACCTGCTGTACTTTTCCAGCACCACTCAAATCTAGACTCTAATCTCCAGCATCTGTAGTCCTCATTTTTGCCTTCACGAGTCAGGCCAGCCCATCTGATAAAGGTACACTCACCATGCTGAACAGAGATCCTGGAAGAGAGGTCCAGCATTTTCATCCAACAGCATTGCAGGAACGGCAATATAATTCCAAATCTGAATGGTGTGTTGCTTGGAGGGGAACTTGCAGGTGGTGGTAGTCCCCATGCTACCATTGTCATTCAAAATGGCAGAGGTTAGGGGTTTGAAGGGTGCTCTTGAAAAAGCCTTGATGAATTGCTACAGTGATCTTGAATAAAATACACACTTCTGCTACTTGCGTGTTATTGATGAGGGAGTGAAGGTTTGTGGATGTGATGCCAATCAATTGGGCTGTTTTGTCCTGGACAGTTTTGAGCTTATTAACTATGTTTTATTCATTCATTGGATGAGGGTATATTATTTATTGCGCATTCCTAGTTGCCCAGAGAACAGTTAAAAGTCATCCACATTGTTATGAGTCTAGAGTCACAAGTAGGCCAAACCAGATAAAAATGACAGTTTCTCTCCCTAAAGAACATTAGTGAACGAGACAGATGTTTCCAACAATGACTTTAGTTTCATGGTCATTATCTTACTTCCAGATTTTTAAAATTGAATTCTTGACATGGCAGGATTCAAACCTGGGTCCCCAGAACATGACCTGGGTTTCTGGATGAACAGGCCACTGATTTTCCTTAGTGCTACATTTACCTGATTGTCTACTTACCCAGATGACTGCAGCATTCAAGAAGTTTGCCACAATCCAGAACAAAACTACTACTTAAACATTTAATCCCTCCACCAATAAGGATGTATTGCAGCAATGTTTTCTATCTTCAAGATGCATATTCACGAAAGCTCCTTTAACAGTGCCAGTCAAACATGAACCTCTGCCACCTCCATGGAATAAGGGCAACAGATGCATGGGAACATCACAACTTGCAATTTGCCCATCACATCTCACCCCATACTGATTTGAAAATAGATCATCTCCCTTTCATCATCAACGGGCCAAATTTCTGGAATTCCTGCTTAACAGCACTGTTGGAGTGCCTCCACTACACAGACTGTGGTAGTTCAGAAGGACTGACACCTCCAGGGCAGCTGCTGATGCGCAATAGCAACTGGCCTTCAGTGATGCCATTATCCAGTGCATGAATCTGTATTTTTTAAAGGAAAATTGGCTAACCTGCCATACATATTTTTATCATGCAGCTCACACATGCCAGGGGTAGAGGTTGGATTTACACCTAGATAGGAGAAGGGGTTTCCATGTCCTGCCCTGGGTCACAGTCTCAGAATGTAGGGAAGGCCATTTAGGATTGAATTGAGGAAAAAATTCTTCATTCAGAGGATGTCAATCTATGAAATTCATGAACTCAGAAGACTGTAGAGGAGTGGTCAATGAATACATTCAAGAAAGATAAATTCTTAGATATAAAAGGCATTAATGGAATAAAGAGAAGGTGGGAATAGACTTTGAGATAGAGTATCAGATATCCTCATATTGAAAGACAGAGCATATTTGAAGGGTAAAGTAGCCTACTCCTGCTTCTATTTCTATATTCCCATGTTTCAGCCTTGGCTGGTTATCATTAAAGTATTCATTTATCACTTCTCTAAAGGTTACCTTTAAATTGCAATATCTAGTGCACCAACCTCATTTAATACTGAGTTTAAAAGAGGATGGCAAAATGGTAGAAAGAAAGAATTGCAATTACAGTAGCGCCTATACATACGAACGACCCCGTTCACAAACAAATCGGTTTACAAACAGGATTGTGCGTAAAACTTTGCTTCAAAGTACGTACGAAATTCAAGGGACGAACGAAGGTACGAACGCAAGAAGCCTGTGTGCGGCCATGTTGTTTCATTGTTCTGTTCTGCTACGCGCTTGTTGAACGCAAAAGCTCTCGGGCTCTGCGTGATCTCATTCAGTTCGTATTTGGCGCGTAAGCTGTGAACAGCGTTCGTTGCTACGTCCTAGCATTCTTACACTATCCGAACAATGGGAAAAATTGATTCAGTTCGCGAACCTTTTGGTTCATGAACTGGGCCCCTGAATGGATTAAGTTCGTAAGTCGAGGCGCTACTGTATTCAGTTACAATATAAGAATATCCGAAAGTACCTTAGTGCCAATTAAAAACATTCCAAGTGTAGTTATTGTTATGAGAGAAGTTCTCAAATTGGGCTCTATAACGATTTTTCAGGGGTTGACAAAACAATATGAAAATAATAATCGAGCAGGGCCAGTCTTACAAGTTGGCATGTGGATGAAGCTCCAGGGTAACTTAGATCTCCTCTTCCTATAACCTGGTCAGTCAGACTGGCTCTCGCTGCAAAACGTTTTTTGTTAAAAGCCCTGAGTGTGATACAATGCCAAATGCTAACAGAATCTGCAGTCTCTTAAATGCAGCACACTGAAGCTGTCAAACTAATTTCAGACTATTCATCAACTGGCCTCCTAGTACTCTGCAAGGCCATTGCTAAACCATGATGTGGAGATGCCGGTGTTAGACTAGGGTGTACAAAGTTAAAAATCACACCATACCAGATTATAGCCCAACAGGTTTAATTGGAAGCACACTAGCTTTCGGAGTGCCGCTCCTTCATCAAGTGATTGTGGAGGACACATTGTAAGGCACAGAATTTATAGCAAATATTTACAGTGTGATGTAACTGAAATTATACTTTGAAAAATACCTTGATTGTCTGTTGAATCTTTCATCTGTTCGAATACCATGATAGTTTCACTTCTTTCATACATAAATCACAAAACCTTTTTTTAAAAGTTGCATTCTCAAGTTAGCTGTTAACAATGGTGATAGCTGGACAATATGTTGAAGGTGTTGGCCCCCTGTGTTCTCTGTCAATGCCATGATGTTTAGATTGATTCTAATCTAAAAAGTGCGAAAATAGAGTTTTACATTAATTCATGCAATTTTTGAGCTTAGAGTTTATTTGTTTATTTGGAAGCACTAGCTTTCAGAGTGCTGCTCCTTCATCAGGTGGTTATGCCATGAAGAATTGCTACAGTGTATCTTGTGGAGTATAAGATCATAAGGCACAGAATCTATAGCAAGCATTTACACTGGTGATGTAACTGAAATTATATATTGAAAAAGACCTGCATTGTTTGTTAAGTCTCTCATCTTTTAGAATGACCATATTGATTACGGTTTTTTCATATGTAAATCCCAGAACTTCTTTAAAGTTACATTCTCAAGTGAATTTAACAATAGGTGACATGTCGGCCTAGATAATGCATTGAAGGTCTGAGGCTGTCTGTGCCCCTATGTTCAGACTGATTTTATTTATATAAAAAAAGGATTTACAATTCTTACATGGATTAATGCAGTTTTTGAGCAAAATAAAATGTAATTTTGCAAGAACAAGTTCACCCTGCAAATGTATCTGCGTGTGTGTGCATCTGGATATAATGTAATACTTGCAGAATTACATTTTATTTTGCTCAAAAACTGCATTAATCCATGTAAGAATTGGAAATCCTTTTTTTATAAATAGGATCAGTCTGAATATAGGGACACAGACAGCCTCCCACAGGGCACCTTATTCCTGTTGGCCTCACGAACATCTGGCGGCTAGTGCACAAAATTGGGAAAACTGTCTCACGAGACGAGTAAAGCAACAACCTGACAGTCATACATGCAGAATCATATCTCACAGACGTGGCCTCATTCCTGACAAAGCCCTGATGAAGGGCCTTTGCCCAAAATGTCGATTTTCCTGCTCTTTGGATGCTGCCTGACCTGCTATGCTTTTCCAGCACCACACTCTCCACTCTAATCTCCAACATCTGCAGTCCTCACTTTCGCCAATTGTTGTGCGGTATCCATTCATCTGTTGCCATAGCCTCTGCTTGGTCTCGCCTATGTACCATGCCTCAGGGCATCTTTACCTGCAATGTATGAGATAGACAACATTGGCCAAGTCACATGAGTATCTGCCATGTACATGCTGGGAGGTGTCCCCATGTGTAATGGGGTGGTATCCATGTCGACACTCAGACACGTCTTGCAGCGTCTACCATAACAAGGTTGTATGGTGTTGTCCTGAAAGCTGGGCAGTTTGCTGCGAACAATGATCTGTTTGAGGTTTGTTGTTGTTTAAAGGCATGAATTGGAGGCATGGGGAATGTCTTGGCAAGATGCTCATCCTCATTGATAATGTGTTGCAGGTTGCGAAGAACATGGCGTAAGTTTTGGGCTCCTGGAAAGTATTGGATGATGAAGGGTACCCTGTTGGTTGCAGCTCGTGTTTGTCTCTTGAGGAGATCATTAGGGTTTCTCGCTGTGGCACATCGGAACTGGCGGTCGATGAGTTGAGCATCATACCCCGTTCTTATGAGGGCATCCTTGAGTACTTCCAAGTGCCCATCACGTTCCTCCTCACCTGAAGAGATCCTGTGTATGTGTAGGGCTTGTCCGTAGGGGATGGCTATTTTAATATGTTTCGGGTGGAAGCTGGAAATGTGCAGCATCATGAGGTTATCCATGGGTTTGTGGTAGGTGAGGTGCTGAAGTGCCCATCATTGATGGCGATGCATGTGTCCAAGAATGAGACAGTACTGCTGGGCATGCATATAGTTACAGAAATTTGAGGGTGCATACATGAGGATCAATGGTCGGCACAACATCATGGGCTGAAGGGCCTGTTCTGTATTGTACTGTTCTATGTTCTATGTTCAATACAGTGGTGAGTTTGATGGTGGGATGAAACTCACTGATATCACTGTGTAATTGTTTCAGTGACTCCGTGCCATCGGTTCAGTGGAAGAAAATGTCATCAATATACCTGGTGTATAGTGATGACTGGGGGTCCTGTGTAGAGAAGAAGTCTTGTTCAAACATGTGCATGACAATGTTGGCATATTGGGGTGCAAATATTGTCCCCATGGCTGTTCCGTCTGTCTCTGACTATGTCAAAGGCATCTTGAAACCCATTGTCCGGGGGATCCCCAGCTTCTGTCATGACACTTCAGATTTCTTACAGAAACTCAGCACCCATGGTCCAGTCAACAGGGAACATTCCTTGTCATAATGGACATTTCAGCACTCTACGCCAACATCCTCCACAATGACGGCATCATGGCAACAGCCTCAGTACAGGTACAAGATCCTTCATCCGATCATCCAAAATCTGAAAAGCTCCAAAATCCAAAGTATTTTTTTGTGAAGTTTTTGTCTCATTAACAAGGTTGTTTGGCATGCAAACAGTTAACCCAAGTCGACATCCACTCGATGTGTGTCACTCAGATGCGACATGGGGGGTGGGATAGCCAAGCACATTCGTGGTTAGAAATCTGCTTCTCTGGTAAGATTTTTAAAAATTTTACCATTAAACTGTCGTATTCTGAAAACCAAAAAATTCCGAATTCCGAAAAAATGCTGGTCCTGAGCATTTTGGATAAAGGATCTTGTACCTGTACTCTACACCAACAACTGCCAATCGCCGAGCACCATCCTACAACTCATCCACTTTATCCTTGACCACAATGTTTTCACCTTTGACAACCAGTTCTTCATTCAGATACATGGAGCAGTTGCACCCCAATATGCCAACATTTTCATGAAAGACAAGAGCTGCAACCGACAGGGTACCTTTCATTGTCCAGTACTTCCCAGGAGCCCAAAGCCTACGCCATGTTCTTCGTGGCCTGCAACACATTATCAATGAGGATGAACACCTCACCAAGACCTTCCTCACACCTCCACTTCTTGCCTTTAAACAATCACCAAACCTCAAACAGATCATTGTTTGCAGAATACTGCCGGGCTTTCAGGACAACACCATACAACCTTATCATGGTAGACGCTGCAAGACGTGTCAGAGTGTGGGCATGGTTACTGCCATTATATGTGGGGACACCTCCCACCATGTACGTGGCAGGCACTCATGTGACTCAGCCAACGTTGTCTATCTCGTACGCTTCAGGCAAGGATGCCCTGAGGCTTGGCACATTGGCGAGACCGGGCAGATGCTACAGCAATGGGTGAATGGATACCACTCAACAATCAACAGATAACAGCGTTCCCTCCAGTTGGTTCCATCCTAGTTCCCTCCCAACTCTTCAGCGGTCTGGGACATTTCGCCTCAGACCTTCGAGTGAGCATCCTCCAAGGCAGACTTCGGGACAGGCAACAACACAGAGTGTCCGAGCAGAGGCTGATCTCCAAGTTCAGTACCCTTATGGATGGCCTCAACTGGGGCATTGGGTTCATGTCAAACTACAAGTGATCCCATTGCACTACACACAGACACAGACACAGACACAGACACACAGACACACGAAGACATACATACACACAGACACTCCCACACACGCACCCTCTCACAGACTTATACCCCTTTACACTCACACTCACATACATACACACTCTCTCACAGACACCCATACACTCCCCACCTCCAACCCCTGCATACACACACATATACGTTTGTTGGGTGAATTCCTACTTGTAGAATTACATTTTATTTTGCTCAAAAACTGTATGAATCTATGTCAGATTCATAAAACCCTTCCTCATAAATAGAATCAGTGTGAATATAGGGGCACAAACAGCCTCACAGAGGGCACCTCACACCTTCAATGCATTATCTGGGCTGACATGGCACCTATTGTGAAAGTTCACTTGAGAATGTAGATTTAAAAAAGTTCTGGGATTTACATATGAAAGAAGATGATCATTCTAAAAGATTAAAAATCACACAACACCAGGTTGTAGTCCAACAGGTTTAATTGGAAGCACTAGCTTTCAGAGTGTTGCTCCTTCACGGCATCTCCAAATCATTCTAAAAGATGAGAGACTTAACAAACAATCCAGGTTTTTTCAACATATAGTTTCAGTTACATCACACTGTAAACTTTTGCTATAAATTCTGTGTCTTACGATATTATACTCCACAACCACCTGATGAAGGAGCAGTCCTTCAAAAGCAAGTGCTTCCAAATAAACCTGTTGGACAATAACCTGGTGTTGTGTGATTTTTAACTGCTAAACCATATTGAGTAAATTGATTTCCATTTGGAACTGCATGAATGGGCTGCTGTTCGGAGGATCAGTGTGGACTTGATGGGCTGAATGGCCTACTTTCACACTGCAGGGCTTCTATGAGCATATGAAGGATTTACAGACACAACATTAAGCAGCAGAACACCTATCTCACCAATGTCGTTAAATCAATACCGATATTCTTATAAAAATTACTAAAACCGTCTTTTGCATGCATTAGTTTAATGTTATTTGTATTATACAGGATTATCATTTACATGGGAGGGTGAAATCTGTGATTATGAATCAGTTTGTCAATGATCCTTTGTTGCACGGGCATGCCAGCTCACCACACCATCTGAGCTGCTCCTCCTGATGAAAGTTGCTGCCACTGATCTCCATAAGTGAAGGGAACTATACGATTTGCTTGGTGTGGAGAGGAAAACCAATTCACGGTCCAACTAGAAGAGTCTCTTGTTAACAAGATGTGGTTTGTTGCACGTTAGCAATTCATTCCAGGGCACATTGATGTAGTGGACACTGTCATAGAAACACTAAAGAGGACCAGATGCTGGGGCTCACTCTTTTAAGATCTTAAGCTGTTTTGCCTACAGGCAAGGTTCCCTCTAAGCCGCATGGCAATCAGCATCAGCATGCCAACTGCATTATTGATTTCTGATTGTGCAAGTCACTGTAGTGCATGGGTTTCGGAGACCTTTGCAGCCAGGAAGAAAATTCGAGGCAACATTGCCAACAAGTCCAATGATATCATCATAGTGCATAGTGCTCGTGTAACTCCTCAGAACTAACCCTTTCAGAGCCCTTGCCAACAATCTTCAACCAAAAAGGTTTGAGAACAAAGTGTGCCAGCAAACACATTCTGTGAATAAGAAGTGGCCAATGCACAATGGCAATGTGAAGGATTTCATTCTATTGGGAGGATAAAATGTAAGTGTTTGGATTTGAGCTCATGTTATTGGAGGCATTGTTATGGAGGATGCTTAGCAATTGCAACGGTACTGTCAAGGAACTTGACATTCTCCAGGACAATAGGGATGGTGAGGGAATCAGATGAAAAGGTATGTTGTCTGTGTAATCTCCCTCCACAATGCTTAAGGCAAAGCCCAAAGTCATAGTCTGCCCGTCAGAAGGTCCTGGCCATGGGATTACACACAGTGGTGCAGCTATAATTGCACGTAATTAGCACAGAGTCAAGGTCTGTCCATATGCTTTGTCACTTCAAATCGTCACAGGAATAGTGTTTAAACTAAAAAGTACCTTTTGCTTAAATAAATAGTGAAAAATGAATTTGTTCTCAATCAATATCCCAGAGAGGAAGCAACATCTCCTAGCCGGCTGGTTTCAAAAAGAATAATGTAAAAAGAAACTGTAGATAGGTCAATCACTCTGGAATCAGTTAGCAATAGATTGACACAGGCCTGTTTGTCTCATTGGATCATCACCCTGGCTTTTTCTGATCTCTGAGCACCCTCTGGACACATCTCAGGATCATCACTTTCCCCTTCTGCATCACAAATACTTCTCATTTCTGTGTCTTGCTTCTCCTAAGATATATCCTCCTGTTTTTGCTGAGTGGAACACAACACAATGATGGGGGCTGCTCTCGCTAATGTACATACCAGTGCACTAGCTGAGCAGTGCTGGCTTTTCAACTGATCAGTAGTCTGCTCAGTAATAGTCCTTGAGGAAGCATGTGTAGTTTTATATCTCTCCTTGGGATTAGTGTGAAGATTCCTCAGAGGGTCATCACCCAAATCTTAAATACTTGTCTCCAAGTAGCCTGCCCTGTAAGGCAAAAGGAGCATTAAAAGTTATAGTTATCTTTGAGTAGAAATCATGGGTAGGTAAAGTTGCCATATTCCCAGAGGATATAGAACTGCTTTATCATTAGAGACAGATGACTGGTGGTGAGTTTAACATGAGGATCACCATGCTTCAGACAAGGGGTGAGGTTGAGAAGGTAAGGCCTTCATGTTGTATTCCTGGAGTATTTGATTGGTGTTCTCACAAATGCTCTGCATATTTAGGGATGTGAACCCTTTCCTATTGACAAGCAAGCTGGCTGGTGTCAGGCCACACATATTGCAATGTAAATGCTGTCAATTGTACCTTGCACTGGTGGGAAATCTGCTGCTGCAGTAAACCTGATTGCCCAGGTA